>NW_006921592.1:13254458-13268985 GCF_000298275.1 Orycteropus afer afer | reverse complement strand
GGACAGTGTTTCATTCTGCTGTGCATGGGGTCGCTATGAGTCAGAAACGACTGGACGGCACTTAACAACAACAACAACAACTTTGGGGTTCTTTCATTAGGTATGTAGATATTTTTTAGGGTTATGTCCTCTTGTTTGATTGACACTTTAATCATTATATAAAATCATTTTTTGTATCTTTTGCTGGTCTTTTCCTTAAAATCTATTTTATCAGAAATTAATCTTAGCACTCCTCTTTTCCAGTTGCTATTTGCTTGATTTTTCTTTTTTCTATCCCTTGCTTTTTGGCTGATTTTTGTCTTTGTTTCCAAGATGTGTCTCTTCTAGACAGATTATTGATGGGTCATGTTTTCTTATCTCTTCTGCCACTCTCTATCTCTTGACTGGTTCATTTAATACATTTATATTCAATGTAATTATCAATAGGTATGAATTTACTGCTGGCAATTTGCTGCACTTCCCCTGCTTTTTTTGTGGTATCAATGGTTTCTTTGTTCCCTATACATTTCTGTCCTGAGTTTATTTTGTTCATGAATTTTGTCATCATTTCCTTCACTGCCATTGTTTTAGTTTTGTTGTTAGGTGCCATTGAGTCACCTCCAACTCATAGCGACCCTATGGACAACAGAACGAAACACTGCCCAGTCCTGTGCCTGTCTCATTATCCTTGCTATACCTGAGCCCATCTTTGCAGCCACTGTGTCAATCCCTCTTGTTGAGGGCCTTCCTCTTTTTTATTGACCCTCCACTTTACCAAGCATGATGTCCTTCTCCAGGGAATGGTCCTTTCTGACAACATGAGACAAAGTCTGGCCATTCTCGCTTCCAAGGAGCATTCTCGCTGCACTTCTTCCAGGATAGATTTGTTAGTTCTTTTAGCAGTCCATGGTACTCTCAGTATTCTTTGCCAACACCACAACTGAAAAGCATCAACTCTTCTTAAGTCTTCCTTATTCATTGCCCAGCTTTCACATGCATATGAGGTGATTGAAAATACCAAGTCTTGGGTTAGATGCACCTTAGTCTTCAAGGAAACATCTTTGCCCTTTTTATTCTTTACTGAGACTTAATGCTTTTATTCTTTTTTATTTTGGTGTGAAGGTTTATTAATTTTCTCTGAGGTTATACTTTAATTTATTATTATCTTCCCAAATTTAAAGCAGTCCTTGACTCCCTATCTTAACAGCATCTTGACTTCCTCTCCATTTGGAAATCTGTAACTACATCATGTATTCCCTCTTTTTGTTTGTAGTTAATACTGTTTACAAATTGTCATCTCTGGTTCCCTGTCTTCTGTCTTGTAGATTTATTTCATTTTCAGTACTTTCATATCTGGGTTGAATTCCAGGTGATGTTGCCATATGTCTTCGTCTCTGGTTGTTGTTTGCCTTTGGTATCCTGTCCACAGGATTCCTTTAGATTGGTGTGGTTTTAGAAATTCTCTTAATTTTTGTTTATCTGAGAATATCCTAATTTCACCATTGTATTTGAGAGACAGTCTCACCGGATATATAATTCTTGGTTGGCTTTTTTTTTTTTTTTCTTTCAATATTTTATATATATCATCCCATTGCCTTCTTGCCTGCATGGTTTCTGCTGAGAAATCATAGTTTAGTCTTATTGAGTCTCCCTTGTAGATGTTTTTTTTTTTTTGTTTTTCCTGAACTACTTTCAAGGTTCTTTCTTTGTCTTTAGTTTTAGAAAGTTTGATTATGATATGTCTTGATTTTCTTTTGATGTCTATCCTATTTGGGGTTCATTGAGTTACTTGAACGCATATCTTCTCCTCTTTCATGTTATAGGGACATTTTCTTTCAACAAATCTTTGACAATTTTCTCAGTGCTTTTTTTTAATCTCTCTTTGTTCTGTAATTTCAATCACATGTAAATTAGTTCTCTTCATAACGTCTCAAGTGAATCTTAAACTTTCTTCATTTTATTTTATTTGTTTCTCTGACTGTTCCTCCATCAGATTTGTTTTGAGAGATTTGCCTTCAATATTGCTAATTCTGTGTTCCATTGATTCAATTCTGCTCCATTGTCCTTACAATGAGTTATCCATTTCTGAAATTTTGATATTAATCTTTCAGATTTCTATTTGCTGTTTTTGTATGATTTTTAATTTTCAATTCATTTTGCCAATATTTTCTTATGTATATATTTTTCAATTCTTCCAGAGCTTTGTCTGTGTTTTCCTTGATTTTGTCTTTGGTTTCCTCAAACTTTCCCTCAATCCATTGAAGGTACCTAAATATAATTCTTTTGCTTCCTTATCAGGTAATTCACTTGCATTTCTTCCTCTGGTAGATTTTTTTTGTCCCTGTACTTTGTTCACTTGCTTAAGGCATCGTGCCCTGTTTTTTTTTTGTGTGTGTGAATTGACGTTGCCTGTTGTCTCCGGGATATTGTATTTTTACATCAAGTTGGTGATTATATATTTATTTCCTTCATCCTAATTTTTGTTTTGTACTGTTCTGATGTATCTAGACAACAGGACAGTTGTTTTACTCTGGCTGCTAGTTTGGCAACACTGGGTCACTCACCACTTGTCTCTGGGCAAATTAGGTAGCAGACGAGTGTGTGGGCTCAAGTCTCTTATCACTAATTTTGCAGAACAGTTGAGGGCAGGTTGTGTGTGTGTGTGTCAGCCACTGTCTGTTTTTGGTCTAGTAGTGGTAGAACAGGTAGAAGCACCCACCTAGTGGGTGGGACTGCAAATGTAGGTGTGTATGATTGGGTAGGGTCACTGGCTCCCAACTACTGTGGAAAGATAGAAAGAAAAAAAGGTGGGGGTGGGGAAAAGTAGGAGGGTAGAAGAAAGGAAAGAAAACAAAAGGAAAAAATGGGGGAGTGGGGAGACCTAAGATGAAAGAAAAAAAGGAAAAGAGAAAAGAGAAAAGGAGGAAAAGGAAACTACAATACAAAACAAGAAAAAAGTGGCAAGTGATAGCCACCAAACATGGCTACAGTGAAATGTGACACTCAATTTGTGGCAGCATGCACCATTGGGTATGGAAAGTCAGGGGCAGCACTACTGAACATGAAGGTGGTGGGATACAAAGTACTCACTTAGCCAGATCAAGAAAAAAAAATTGAAGAAGAAGAAGAAAAAAAAAGATAATGATATGGGGAAGTGGGAGAAAAAAGAGAAAAGGAAAAAAAAATGCAAGGGTTGGAAGAGGTAAGGACTGAGAAGAAAGAAAGAAAAAAGAAACATGAAATGAGAAAAGGTTAAAACACACACACACACACAAACTGGTGCATGTGTTAGCTGCCAAGCACAATGCAGGAGGAACATGGAGCTCACTGCATTAAAGCTCACACTGCTGCCCACAGAAGGGTGGGAGCAGGTGCTGCTGACCACTTAGGTGGAGGCAGGAACAAAAAGAAAGAAAAGAATATGAAAAATAAGAAATAGAAACAAAAGAAAATAAAGGAAAACAAGGAAAAGAGGAGGGAAGAACTAAGGAGAAGAAAAACGGAAGGAAAAAAAAAACAGCACAGTACTGCAGAAAGTGCCAGCCACCAAACACTGCTGCACCAGAGTGCTACACTTCTGACCAGAGAGGAGTGGGAACAGGTGCTACTAACTGCGTGGACAGTGGGGAGAGTATTCTGCTCTTTGAGGAAGACAGAAGGATAGAAGAACTAAGCAGAAATACACACACACACACACACATGTTGTTAGGTGCCATTGATAGGCTCCAGCTCATAGTGATCTTATGTACAACAGAACGAAACATTGCTTGGTTCTGTGCCAGCCTCACAATACTTGCTGTACCTGAGCTCATCATTGCAGCCACTGTGTCAATCCATCTCATTGAGAGTCTTTTCCTTTTTTGTTGACCCTCTACTTTACCAAGCATGATATCCTTCTCCAGGGAATGGTCCTTTCTGACAACATGACCAAAGTAGGTCAGATGAAGTCTGGCCATTCTCCTTTCCAAGGAGCATTCTGGCTACACTTCTTCAGGATAGATTGGTTAGTTCTTCTGGCCGTCCATGGTATTTTCAGTATTCTTTGCCAACATCACAACTCAAAAACATCAACTCTTCTTCAGTCTTCCTTATTCATCGTCCAGCTCTCACATGGATATGAGGCAATTGAAAATACCGTGGCTTGGGTTAGGTGCACCTAACCTTGGGTTAGGCAGTGGGGGTAGTTTCACTGTCCGCAGGGTGGGTGGGGGTGAGGAGAGCCACATTTCTGGTCACTGGGAAATTGTGCAAGGTAAGGGGGGAGGACAAACCTCTCCAGTTTCCCGATTACTGATGCAGTCTTTTGCTATCATTGGTATGTAACCTACTTCTTTATCCTTTCCTTTGAAGCTTTGGGATCCAGGATTGTCATCTGTAGTTTTCTGCCCTTCCTCCCCCCTTTTTTTTTCCTTTCAAATCTTTGTTGTAGAGGGTCTAGATAGCATGTTTGCTTAATCCGCCATCTTAGACCTGGACACTGCCAATGTTTTTACAGTTACTGATTCTGGTAAATTTTCTGGTGTTTTAGTTATAAGATTGTGATAATTAGTGTTTGTGATACCATGAGTTACTGCACTGGGTGACATCAACCTTTGTGGCACCACTGATTTTACCAATTATAAAATTTTAAATTTTGACTAAATAATGTCTATGATCTCTTGAGATCAGTCTATGTTTGAAACAATACAATGAATTCAATAGCTGTTACTATAAATTAGATTACATAATATAGTATCCAAGAAAGGCTCTCTCTTTATATTTTTTCAGATGGTTAAGAAGAACTTTATATAATTTTAATAAATGGAGAAGCACACTATGCCACTTGGTGGGAAACTATAATGTAAAGATGTCGATTCTCTCAAAAGAAGTCTCCAGAGTAATATATTTTTGTAACTTAACATAATCATCATAAAATTCACATGGAAGACTAATTGCTTGAGATGAGCCATGGCACTTTGGAGGGAATGAGCACTGACAGGAGACTTGACTCTGAATAAAAAATCAGGATAGGGTTAAACTAACTCAAATAGGACAAAGAAAAATAGGAAGAGAATTAAAATTCTGTGAACAAATCCATGTATTTATAAAATGCTGGGGCATATGTATGAGAGTATTTCAAATTGGCAGGGGAAGGGATTATTGGGGCAAATGGCTGACCTTTTAGCAAAAAGACAAAGGAAGTTAGAGCTTTGCTTCCAAAATGAGCCAAAGTAAATTAGATACATTTGCAAAGAACTAAACAATTAAAAAGAGTTAAAAAATGGGTGAATATTTATATAACCTTGGGGAGTGGAACTCATTTCTAATGAGGATACCAATGCCAGATACTATAAGAAAATATTTCTAGGTTTTGCACAAAATGTATAACATTTTATGTATATTATGTTTAATATTTTATATATATAGCAAAATAAAACAAAATTCTTATATATCAAAAAACACCATAAATATAAATTATAGATAAAAGATAAACTAGAAAAATGTTTGCAAGTCACACATAAATTGTTGTAAATAATTAAAAAGGAATAGGTGCTCTTAAGAAATATGGCAGGCAATTTATAAAACATTTATGAGTAAACATGAAAAAATCCAATTTCACCCTAAAGAAAGAAAATATAAATGAAAATAAACTACTAGGTTCCTGCTATCAAACTGAACAGGAATTTTTCTTTTTATAAATGAGTTATCCCTATGTTGGAGAATACTGAAATATACATAGACCTGCAGATACACTAAATTGGTTCAATTTTCTGTCAAAGTATTTGGCTAATTTTAATTATACTATGAATGAGATAATTCTATTTAAGAATGTACCCCAATGGCATATTTATAGGGAGCTACAAATGGAGAAGAAAGAGACTGTTAGTTACATCTTTTAATACTAAAGAAATAGAGATAACTGGAAGTTAATTAAATAAATTGTGGGAAAACAACAGAAAGAAGGTACCACAAAAGACATTAAAAATGGACTCAAGTTCAAGACTGTGTGAAATAGTTATGATATGCCATTAATGAAAAAAAAGTATACATTATTACCTATGCATTTCTGAAAGAATAAAATACAAAATATTATACCACCAGAGATCAGTTTTTTTTCTTTCTTTTTGTTTTTTGTTTCTGAAAGAATAAAATACAAATTATTACAGTAGTTATACTTATGTATATTTCTTTTTATTTTGAAAATAAGAATATTACTTTTAGAATGAAAAAATAAGTCATGGGTTATGTGAAAATAAGAAAAGAACCAACAAAAGAAAATAGAGTGAATGAGAGTGATGGACTAGTCTAAATATTGAGACAGTTGAAAGAGTGTGGGATCTCTCATCAGAACGATCCGTATTCAAGTTCCAGGTCCACCACCTTAGTAGTGGGTAGCCTGCATCAAGTCATTTAACATTTCTCCACTTCAATTACTGTATTGTGAATTGAAGGCTGAAATAATATTTACCTTGCACGATGACTGAGGATCAAATGAGATGTACACAAAACACCCTTCAAATAGTGTTCTTAACATTAGATAATTTCAGAAGGTACCAGGTTAGGGTAAAAGACAAAGTTCTAAGAAAAATTATATCAGAATGTCTTAATTTCATATGCTGCCAGTTAAAACAATACCACAAAATAGGTGGCTTTAAAAAATAGAAATTTCTTGTCTCACAGTTTGGAAGATTAGGAGTTTGAATGCAGAACCATGGTTCTGCTGTTTACTCCAGTGGAAGAGCCTTCCTTACATGTCTGGTTTCTGCTAAACCTGGGTGTCTCATGGCATTCCTTGGCTTTTGGATACATCTTCACATGTCTCTCTTCTCGCTGTGTGACTCTATCTGTTTCCAGGCCTGTTCTCCCCTTTTATAAGATGTCACTCACATGATCAGGACCCACCTTACTCCAGAATTAGCCTTAATTTACCTTAATTAACTTTACCGATACAGCCTTCTGTGAAAGACTTTATTTCCTAAAAAGGTCAATTCACAGGTACAGTGGTTAGGACTTTAATATGTATTTTTTTTGGGACACAATTCAATTCATAGCACGGATGTATAGAAATGCTGGGCAAATGAGACATTTTTTTTTTTTTTATTTTTACCCCAGGAAGAAAAGCAAAACCAAAAACATAAATTGAGACTTTTAGGGGGAAAACTGGCCTGCGAATAAGAAAATTGATCATAGTTCTTGGAAAAGAAGGTTCTTCTTATGTGGAAACTCACTGCTCAATTGGATGGTGCATTTGATCCTCATCTAAGTTAATCTTTGGCAGAAATAAATAACATAATATGGAAAAACTGGAAACGGCAAAGCCTGTGGGAGCTCTGGTAGCATAGTGCCTGAGGCATTTGACTGCTAACCAGAAGGTTGGTGGTTCAAATCCACCAGACACTCCTTGGAAGGAGGGTTGGGGAATCTACTTCCATAGTGGTACTGCCTTGGAAACCCCAGGAGGGGTTGCTATCAGTCAGGTTCGACTCGATGGCAGTGAGTTTGTCTTTTGGTTTTGGTGACATAGAAATCACTGGCTATATTGTTTTAAAAAGTTAAGAGAAAAGGGATTAGAAATTGATATATTGAATATGGAAAATGCATCAATAGGAATTTTAGTTCTAAGAATTCCAGTGACAATGATATGAAAGATGCAAGTAAATGGAACAGAGGATTTAGTTACTTCCTCAAAGAAGTCTGAAAGCATGCTAAAGGAAGGCATTGGACAGCTAGTTAGTGAATCAGTCCATCAGTAGCACTAATTTTGCATACACTATACCCATTATAATTTTAGCAGAAATTGAGCATTAGAGGCCTGACACTTCAGCATTGGGAGAGGGAATTTCTGGAAAACTATTCCAGGAAAAAAGCATTAACTTTAAAAAAATTATCAAAGTAAGAGGAAAATTTGGATATAAAAGTTGAAAAAGCAAAAGTATACCTGTGTTTTTGGGGGCATTTTTGTTGTCTGTGCAGCATAGCGGAATTTGACTTCCTGATTTGGAAGTGTAGTTGATTAATTTGAAAACTTGCTGATTTAATCTATGGCAATACATAATTCAAAATCTGAAAATTCATCAGGACACAAAAGAAAGCTCTTTTATTGTGAAAGACAGTTTTAAATAATAGCCACTTAAATTACTCCATACAACTATTTTCTTAAAGGCCTGCCAAATGCTCTGGCAATTTCTGTTATCCTTCAACTCACAGCCCAAATCAGATCTCAGAATTATTATGTCAAAAAGACAATAATAACCAACCCACAAAAGGTCATTTTACTGGTTAATCTTGAAATCTATAGAATAAAATTGATGAAATTTGTAACAGTTTTACTGATGGCTTGCTACAACTGAAATTGTTGACTACAATGATCAAATTGGTCAAATAGTTTCATATTAAAGCAGATTTTGCACTAATAATAATTAAAAAAACATACATAGCTCACTGCCATCAAGTTGTTTCCAATTCATAGAGACTCCTATTGGGTTTCTGAGGTTGTAAGTCTTTAAGGAAGTAGATTGCCCAGTCTTCCTTCCATGGAGTGGCTGGTGAGTTTGAACCGTCAACCTGGTTAACAGTCCAATACATTAAGTACTACGCCACCAGAGCTCCTTCTTTACACTAATATTCTTTCTAAATGTTTCCATACTCTTGCAGTATCTTCCATGATGGAGTATGCACAAGTTTTTGTAGCCAGTCTCTAAGATAATCACCTGTGTGTTTGTATTCATGTGTATTCATGTATGTGTGTGTGTACATAGAATTTGTTGTTGTTGTTGTCGTTAGGTGCCATCAAGTCGGCTCTGACTTATAGCAACACTGTGTACAACAGAATGAAACACTGCCCATTCCTGTGCCATCCTCACAATCCTTGCTATACATGGGTCCATCATTGCAGCCACTGTGTCAATCAATCTCATTGAGGGCCTTCCTCTTTTTCATTGGAAAAATGGAAATTTTATATTCATACTTCATACATTCTATGTTCCAATTATTAATGGATGTTTGCAGCTGTTTCTTCTCAGTTTGAGTCATGCCACATCAGCAGATGGAGGTCCCAAAAGCTTTCCTCCATCCACATCATTAAGCCAAAAGCTTTACTCCACCCACATCATTAAGGTCAGCTGAACTCTAAGGAGGCAGCTCTTTCCCAGTCATATTTTGAGTGTCTTCCCACCTGACAGCCTCATCTCCCTACACTATATGAGACAATGTTTCCAGGGTATTCATAAAATTTTCCAGTAATATATCCGTATTTCACTGCTATTCATAAGATTTTCATTGACCAATTCTTTGAGAAGTGGATGGCCTCTTCCTTCTTCTGAGTCTGTCTTAGTCTAGAAGCTTCGCTGAAACCTGTCCACAACAGGTGACCCCGCTGGTATTTGAAATACTGGTGGCATAGCCTTCAGCCTCACAGCAACACACAAACCACCACAGTAGGACGAATTGACAGACAAGTGGTGGACAGAATTTGTAGTAACAGTTATTCACTTCCCCAGACATCCAGTTTTGATTAGCAATATTAAAAACCACATCTAAAATTTTCTTCCACTCAACAAATATTTATGGCATGCCTTTTAATTCATTCATTTATTCAACTAGTATTTATATTGAGTACAACCAATATCACTGAGTATGGTAGAGTCTATGCCTAATGAATAGGATACATTAGGCAGTTATGCTGATGTGTCTTCTCTTCTTTGAGCACATAGTCCTCTGCAGGGGCTTTGCCCTTTTCTAGATCTTTCCATGACTCCCTCCCTCACTGCATGCTGTGTCTCTGCTCATGGGTCACCTTTGCTGTCTATACACTTCTTATCTGCACATTTTCTATCTATACATTCCTTATCTATAGTCTCCCTCCACACCTTTCATCTTTGTCTATCCCTTTATCTTGCTGAAGTTTGTATTCATTACTTAAAACATTGAAATTTTATGACATACTTATTTATTTTTCTTCCTACTAGAATGCAAGATCAACAGGGGTACAGACTTTGTCTGGTTTAACCTAGGCCTAGAATAGGGATAGACAAATAGCTCATACTTTTTGTGGAAAGAATTCAATTAATGAATGAACTAGACTACTTGTCTTTATAGAACTCACACTTTAGTTAGCAAAGAAAGGCAAATAAAAAATTACCAATGGAAGATGTTCTAGAGAGTAATTTGGAATGTTACTGGGGAAATTGGTTAAGTGTGGCTTTTCTCGAGAGACAAAATTTGGACTCATTACTGAGAAAGAGCCAGCTTGTAAACATGTGGAAGAATCTTCCAGAGAGACAGCATTAAAGGCAAAGGCCTTTGGGAATGGAAGGGAGGCCAGTACTGTTAGAGAGCAATGAGTAGAACAAGAAAATGGGAAAGAGGGTGGCATGCAACTAAGATGTGATGAAGCCAGATCATGTGGAATCTTAGAAGTCAATTTAAGGAGTTTAAATTATACATATATAAACATTTTAGGAGCTCTGGTAGCATAGTGCCTAAGGCACTTGACTGCTAACCAGAAGGCTGGTGGTTCAAACCCACCAGCCACTCTTCAGAAGGAAGGTTGGGCAATCTGCTTCCGTATTGATACTGCCTCAGAAACCCAAGCAGGGGTCGCTATGAGTTGGGTCCGACTTGACAGCACATAACAACAACAACAACATTTTGGATGTTTCAATATAAGAAGTATTACAACAAACAAGTAGATTAACTACACTCTTTAAAGAATACATTTTGGGAGTTAGGGGTAGTGGACTCAGGAAGACCAGCATTTCCAGAGACCTGATGAGTGATAATAGTGGTCTGCATTAGAGCAATTGTTATGGAAACAGAGAAGTGAACTGATTAGGGACACAATTTTCAAGTGGAACCATCAGAATTTTATAGTGGGTTGGAGATAAAAATACAAAACTTGAGGAGCTCTGGTGGCATAGTGCCTAAGGCATTTGTCTGCTAACCAGAAGGTTGGTGGTTCAAACCCACCAGCCACTCCCCAGAAGGAAGGTTGGGCAATCTACTGCTGTAGTGATACTGCCTCGGAAACCCAAGGAAGGCTCACTATGAGTTGGATATGACTCCATGGCAGTGGTTACCTTGTGGTACATTGAGGGCAATAGATGACTCCAGGATTTTTGCCTTGAATCTTTTGCACAAGAAGATGCCATTTGCTGATACGCAAATTGTTTGGGGTCTTCATTATATGCTAATTGTGTTGGCTTATACCTTATTTCACTTTTGAGTATATTTTGCTATTTGTTGTTGTTGTTGTTGTTGTTGTTTGCCATCGAGTCGGCCCCGACTCATAGCGAACCCTCCTTGGGTTTCCGAGGCAGTATCACTATGGAAGTGGGATTGCCCAACCTTTCTTCCGAGGAGTGGCTGGTGGGTTTGAACTGCCAGCCTTCTAGTGAGCAGTCAAGTGCCTTAGGCACTATGCTACCAGAGCTCCTATTTAGCAGGTTAGAATTTAGGTATGTTTTAGTTGTCAAAGCTAACCCTAGTGAACTGCAATCAATTGTTGACTCAAGCTTGTTGCTTTTCTTCTTTCTTCTGAGGCTTAATTTTCCATCAAAGTAAATGTTATGTATGGAAATAAAATAGACATGAGTATGTTGTTAATTTTCCCTATCTTTGGCATGTTATATTGCTTGATAGAGGACATTGAAGCTATTGACCAAATTCATATTTGGAGTGACACATTGTCTTGAATTCCTCATTTTTTCCCAGCCAATAATATATGTTAATGACCAATGTTTAGTCCAGATTGACTTGGTCAATTATAAAGAAAATTCTATTAGTATAATTAATAATACAGCTACACAATTTTAATTAATTATTTAAACAGAGCCCCAAACCATTAGAACACTGTTTTTTGTAATTGTTGAAAAGCAGAAGTAGTTTTTTCACAAAAATTTGAATTTTAAAGATCTCTTTGTTTTAGGATAAGCAGATCTACCTGGAAATGTTTGTGGTTTTTCATGAGTTTGTTTGTCTAATAGCTGTTAAAGCAGATTGTGTGTTCTTCTTTACCCTCTTTTTCTAAAAATAGTGTTATAATAAACCTCTCTTGAGACTGTGTCTTGAGAGTTACAAAGAATAATTCTGTTTCTTCATGTGATTGGCAATATTTATTTTCTTCATAAAAGCATTTCTCAATAACAAGAGGCTGTTCTAATGACAATTTAATGATAGGCCCTCCAATGACAGTTTATATTGTCAAATTATTCATTTTAACATTACCCACATCCCTTAGCTAGTTTGCAGTGAGTACTTAGTTATTCTTCTGGGTAGTGTGTGTGAATTTTTCATCCCTACCCTCATCTCTCTGTAAGGAAATCTTGGAGGCTAATTAGTTCATCGATCATAATTTCATTTTTGGGAGCAGTAATTTAATTTTACTCTTTCTGGTAAAGGAAGTATTTAATCATTTCTTCTTCTGAAGTGAATTCACATAAGATGTCTCCATGACTAGATCAAATGTCATGGTATTTCTTACCTAAAAGGGCATTGTTACTGAGGCTGTTGGGTTGAAGCTAAAGATAAATTGATTGCTTCAGAAACCAACTTTGATAAGTTATCTTTCTGGTAAGAAGATGCCATGTGAATGATTCTGTCATTTTTGAAAATGTACATGACATTTACTACAATATAACAAGTGTAAATAGGTGAGCTTAGGTTATGTCTCAAAACTTGGTTTTAGGACTCTGCTAGAACTAAAATGATTACACCTTAAGCTTTAGTTCAATCAGTCAGATGTGGGTCAACATGAAGGGAGCAACTGACTCCTCCGTTGTGATAGTTTGCAGCTGATTTTTTTGAACACAAGTTGAAAGTCAGACTAGGCTTTCCATTTAGAATGTAAGCCTCTACTGAATACTTTGACTAGGCTCGTAAATTCAGCAATTATAGTTTTAAAGTATAAGTAGCTGGAAATTTCTCTACTATAATCAAACATTTATTTAAATTAATAAAAGCCCTAAGGATTCCTGTTAATTCAATCTGCGTCTTTGTATTTGTAGGAAGCATTTGCCAGTGTTGGTAGCACAGAAAACCTAACCACCTAATGGGTCAGTTGCTTAGGACAAAGACTAACAAAATCTCATTATCACATATAGGAAATGTAGGAATAGAGCAGTGATGAGGATGCTAGTAAAGATAAGAAGTAGAACAAATGGTGCTGTTCGACCATTTACAAGTAATTCAAGCAATCTTCCAGACTAGGAATCGGTGATTGAAATATCAGAGCAATATAGAGTAGATCCTGAAGCAAGCATTTGCTGCTGAAACTGCCTTTTTATATTCCCTTCGTTGACTTACACACTCATTGTCCATTCTTGCTCTGCCTAACTTCCTTCCACTTTTACTACGCTATCTTTGGGATTAAAAGATTTGTAGATATTAACATCCATTTTTTTTTTTTTTTTTTTAGTATAGAAATTGAATAGTTCTGACTTAAATCAACCCACTCAACAGAGCAAGACAATAAAACAAGCAGTACTGAAGACATGTTCCCTTGAAAGGTTAAGTCACTTCCAGAAGTTGAAACATAAGTTGGCAGTAAGGTTGAATTAAAGCAATATTCTTGTTCTCATGCTTGCACTCATCTTTTCCAGTAAACAAATTCATATTAATTCTTTCTAGAAATGTAGGCAAAAAGTCTTCAAATCTTGTAAGAGATGCAAGAGATGACATAAATTGTAGTAGAATAGAGGAGTACAGAAGTGATGGATATAATTTTGTGTACATAAAGAACTCATTCTTAAGGTTTAGTTTTATAATTCTGCACTGCTGGGCATGAAGATGTTGTAGAACAGATTTTTTTTTTTTTTTTAATTCCAAATGCCAGTGCCCACTATAGTTGGAGATGGCTGAGGAGTATAGTGAGAATTAATTTCACTGTCTCCATTTAGAGTTAATTTAGTGTGCTGCCATCAGACTAAAACAGCTAAACTAAACCACCAGTAGCAGCAGCAGTAGCATCATTTAAAACTGTCTCTTAAATGGTATGGAACATATTCTGAGTGTAAGGGAAGAAATTAAGATGAGGTTTCAGGGTTGTTTAATCCAGGTTGAATACCTGATAGACTAATATCTTCAAAGGATAATATAATGTGCTCTTCAGAAAATGTCCTTCAAGCACACTATCACAAAGGAAGATTTCTTCTTAGGAGAGAAGACTGGACTTGGATAAAAGGGGAAATATGTTTTTGTTGAGAATTTTTTAAAAAATTATTTCTTTGATGTTAATTGAGTTACAATTGCTACAGGCAATAATTGTGGGTAACATTTACCCAAAGTAATGCTGATCACAATTCTTATTGTTTAAGAATAAAAGCAGTTCTGAATTAGGATTTCTGAAAATCCAACTAAGAATTCCAAGTTCAATGAAGTGGTTTTCATTAGATTTGCTAGGGTACTTTGAATTAGTGAGTAGTTATATTCAGTAATGTGTACGTTGAACCTGTGAAGACATTTCCAGGTTTTACATACTTTGCCTACACTAAAAATAACATTTTGGATATGAATGATACAAACAATAAAAATTCTAAAATTCACAAAACAAATAAATATAATAAAAAAACTA
>NW_006921592.1:13251187-13254358 GCF_000298275.1 Orycteropus afer afer | reverse complement strand
AAAATATATATATATATATATATATATATATATATATATATATGTATACACACACACACACACACACTTTACTCAAGGACCTCTGGTAGTATAAGGGTTAAGGTATTTGGCTGTTAACCAAAAAGTTTAGTGGTTCGAATCCATCAGCTGCTCCATGGAATATGAGGCAGTCTGCTTGCATAAAGACTCACAGCCTTAGAAACCCATATGGGTAGCTGTGAGTCGGAATCGACTTGATGGCAATGATTTGGTTTTTGGTTTTACTTTACTCAGCCCTTTCAATGAGTTTTATAATTTCTCCAGGAACTGTGGTTAGTCATGAGGCATACTTTTTCCATTTATCTTTTCTTGGCAGACTTCTGGCACCTTTCACAGTTAACACATTGTTGTGATAACTGACTCTGATTTCTTTTTGCTTGTTAGTTTGTCTTATTGTAATTTGGGTGAAAGTTTACAGAGAAAATTCACTTTCCATACAATAGTTCACGTATACTTTGTCTCATGACATTGAACACAATTTACCCCAATGCAATAGCTCCCCTTCCACTTCCTACGGATAGTTACCTCTTCCCTGTGTCCATCCCTCCATGCACTCCTGTGCCCTGAGCTGTCTCCCTGTGCATAAACAGCCCTTCTTTCTCCTATGATTGTTCTTTCCAAGGAGTGCATCTACTTCGGGTAAATGTTCAACGCATATGTTTGTGTGTCTTTTGTTTGGCTGGAAGCCACAGGTATGGGTCTAATTCCAGACCTGAAGGACAGCTAGGGACCACAGTCCCAGTGGTTCCACCAGGCTCTATCAGACCAGCAAAACTGGTGTCCCACCACCCTTTTTTTTCAAAATGATTTTGAGTTTTGTTCCACATTGTTCTTTTCTATCCAGGGTCTCCTACATAGATCCCCCTCTGAGTGGTTGACAGTGGTAGCTGGGCACCATCTAATTTTCCTAGTCTCTTAGTCATGTAGGCTGTGGATCACATGGTATATCAGTCACTTGGACTAATTGTTTCCATGAATCTTTAGTTTTCCTCATTCTTTGCTCTGGATGTGGAGAGACCCATCGTTGGATCCAGAGGGCTGCTTGCAAACTTTTAAGATCCCAGATGCTACTCACCAAAATAGGAGGTGGAACAGGGTTTTGTGTAGTATGTTATGCCAATTGAGCTGGATGTCCCCTGTGACTCTGATCCTGAGCCCACAGGTTCAACTACTTGCTCCCTCTGGGTAGCTGGCTGTGACCAAGAAGTGACTACAAACTTGTCCCTTGTCAGGTCTACTATAAACCTGGGAATTCTTGGAATATACAAACACACTTGTAGAAACATTGTCTGCCAACCTTATACATGGTCTTGGGTACACTCCCCACTGCATAGACATACCTAATAGTTCAGTCTGTCCACCCATACATTGCCCTTCTCTTCATCCAAATCAATACTTATTTCTACCTATCTAACAGTGTTCTCTCCTCTCCTCTTCCACCCCTGGTAACCAACAAAGAAAATTTCCTTCCATATATAAACTTTTCCTTGACTTTTTATAATAACAGACTAATATAATATTTGTCCTTCTGTGATTGACTTATTTCATTCAGCATAACATCCTCCATGTTCATACATGTTATGTGGTGTTTTGCGGATTTTATGTTATTCTTTAGGGTTTCATAGTATTCCATTGTGTGTATGTACCATAGTTTGGTTATCCATTCCTCAGTTAATGGACACCTAGGTTGTTCCCATCTTTTGGCTATTGTAAATAGTGCTGTGATGAACATGGGTGTGCGTGTGTCTGTTCTTGTTATGGCTCTCACTTCTTTAGGATATATACCTAATAATGGAATGGCTGGATCAAATGGTATTTCTAATTCAACTTTTTATTCCCCCTGAGAACAGGAACCAGACAAGGATGCCCTCTATTGCCCCTTCTATTCAACATTGTATTGGAAGTCCTAACCAGTGCAATAAGGCAAGAAAGGGAAATCAAAGGCATCCAAATTGGTAAGGAAGTAGTCAAACTATCCCTATTTGCTGATGATATGATCCTATACCTAGAAAACTCAGGAGACTCAGTCAATAATCTACTGGAACTAATTGAGAGATTTAACATTGTGACAGGATACAAGATGAACATCCAAAAATCAGTTGGATTCCTCTACACCAGCAAAAAAGAAATATGTAAATCAATACCATTTACAATAGTTGTTGTTGTTATTTGCCATTGAGTCAGACCCAACTCATAGTGACCCCTCCTTGGGTTTCTGAGGCAGTATCACCATGGAAGTAGATTGCTCAATCTTTCTTCCAAGGAGTGGCTGGTGGGTTTGAACCACCAGACTTCTGGTTAGCAGTCAGATGCTTTAGGCACTATTCTGCCAGAGCTCCTACCATTTACAATAGCTGCCTAAGGGACTTGACTGCTAACCAGAAGGCTGGTGGTTCAAACCCACAAGCTACTCCTCGGAAGGAATCTACTTCCATAGTGATATTGTCTCAGAAATCCCCAAGGAGGGGTTGCTATGAGTCGGGTCTGACTCGACGGGACAAAACAACAACAACAACAACAACACCAAAAACAAACAAACAAACAGATAACAGCTTGGGAATAAATCTTACTAGGGACACAAAAGACCTATACAAAGAAAATAATAAAAAAGTGCTTCAAGAAACTATAAAAGATCTACATAAATGGAAGAATATATCATTCTTGTGGATAGCAAGATTGAACACTGTGAAAATGTCAATTCTACCCAAAGCAATCTATACATTCAATGCAATACCAATCCAAATCCCATCAACATATTTTAAGAATATGGAAAAACCAATCACTGACTTCATATGGAAAGGAAAGAAACCCCAGTTAGCAAAGCACTGAAAACCTTATGAATAGCAGGGAAAAGTCTGATGTAGTGCCAGAAGATGAGCCCCTCAGGTTTGTAGGCACTTAAAATACAGCAAGGGAAGAGCTTCCTCCTCAATGTAGAGTCAACCTTAACAATGTGGATGGTGTAAAACTTTTGGGAGCTTCATTTGCTGATTTGGGATGACTCAAAATGAGAACTTCGTACATTCCATGTTACGATGATTTCATTGGAACATGGAATGTACGAAGTATGAATCTAGGAAAATTGGAAGTTGTCAAAAAGGAAATGGAATGCATAAAGATTGATATCTTTGG
>NW_006921592.1:13238516-13248408 GCF_000298275.1 Orycteropus afer afer | reverse complement strand
GTTCTGCTGTGCATGGGGTTGCTATGAGTTGGAAACAACTCGACGGCACTTAACAACAACAACAACAACAAAATGAGAAAAAAAACACTGCACATACTTGGAACATGGAATTATGAAGTATGAATCTAGGAAAATTGGAAGTTGTCAAAAATGAAATGGAACATATAAAAATCAATATACTAAGTAGGCATTAGTGAGCTGAAATGGACTGGCATTGGCCATTTTGAATTAGATAATAATTTTGAATCAGAGCAACCTGATAGTAATTTTTTAATCAATAGATTGAAGATATTGTTATTGTTGTTGTTAGAAGCCATTGAGTTGACTCTGACTTCTAGTGACCTTATGTATAATAGTATGAAACATGGCTTGGTCATATGTTATCCTCACAACCCTTGCTATACTTGATAATATTTCAGGGCTATTCATAAAGTTTTTTAATGATATATCAGATATTGATATTCATAAGTTTTCACTGACAAATTTTTTCTGAGAAGTGGATGGCCTCTTCCTTCTTCCCAGTCTTTCTTAGTCTGGAAGCTCCACTGAATCCTGTCTACCATAAGTAACCTTGCTGGTATTTGAAATACTGATGGTATAGCCTCTGGCCTCACAGCAACATAAAAGGCACCATAGTATGACAAACTGACAGATGAGTGGTAGAGGTTTAAGATAGTATATAAATAAGTAAATAAATAAGAGAATAAATAATCCATAAAAATAAAATAATACCATTAATACAGAATAGGGAAATACATATCAGAAATTACAGCCATTAAAAAAAGTCACTAAAAAAACCCTATAGGTAGGATTAATGGACTTCAAAGTCAAAGAAAGAATTAATGGAGTGTATCAGGGTTGTATCCTTTCACTATACTTATTCAATCTCAATGCTGAGCAAATAAACCAAAAAGCTGGATTATATGAAGAAGAATGTGGCATTAGGATTAGAGGAAGACTCATTAATCTGAGATATGCAGACGACATAATCTTGCTGACAGTGAGGAAGACTTCAGCTCTTACTGCTGAAGATCAAAGACTACAGCCTTCAATATGGATTATAGATCAACATAAAGAAAACAAAAATCCTCACAACTGGACCAATAAGTAACATAATGGTAGACTGAGAAAAGATTGAAGTTGTCAAGGATTTCATTTTACTTGGATCCACAATCAACATTCATGAAAACAGCACTCAAGAAATCAAACAATGTATTGCATTTGGCAAATCTGCTACAAAAGACTTCTTTATAAAAGTGTTTAAAAGTAAAAATGTCACTTCGAAGTCTAAGGTATATCTGAGCCAAGTTGTGGTATTTTTAGTAGCATCATACGCATATGAGAGCTAGACAATGAATAAAGAAGGCCACAGAAAACTGATGCATTTGAGTTGTGATGCTGGCAAAGAATGTACCATGGACTGCTAGAAAAATGAACAAATCTGTCTTGGAGGAAGTGCACCTGGAATGCTCCTTAGAAATGAGAATTGCCAGACTTCGACTCTTGTAGGAAGGGACCTATCTTGAAAGAATGATCTTGCTTGGCAAAGTAGAGGATCAGCCAAAGAGGGAAAAACTCCAAATGAGATGGATTGACACAGTGGCTGTAATGATGAGCTCAAGTACAGCAACAACTGTGAGAATGATGCAAGACTGGGCAGTGTTTCATTCTGCTGTACATAGGGTCTATATGAGTCAGAACTGACTTGACAGCATCTAATAAAAAAAAAAAAAAAAACATATAAAAATAAGTAAATCATCCAGTACAAATTTCAGAGAGATAATCAAAAACATAAAAAAGAATTTAAGGGAAATAGAAGATAGAACACGAGGGTTCAAAATACTTCTAATAAGATTTCCAGCAAAAGAGAATAGAAAGAATAGTACTGAAACAGTACCTCAAAAGTAATAATTAAAAATTTGGAAGAAGAATGATGAGTTCTCAGATTGAAAGTTTATACTGAGTGACAAACTGATGAATAACTAAATCCACATCTGTATAATAACACAGTGGATGTGTTATAATAAACTGTAGCCATTTAGAATTAAGACAGTTTTGGTAAAAGACAAACTGATAGCACACTTCACATTAAAAATAGATCAGACCTACCTAAACTAGTACTAACTGGGGCAGAACTTTTGGACAGACCCATAACAAAGGAAGAAACTGATTAGGACATTAAAAAAACAAACAAAAAAAAAAACCTCCCAAACAAAAATAAGTCCTGGCCCAGATGGCTTCACTGGAGAATTCTATCAATCGTTCAGAGAAGAGGTGACACCTATGCTATTCAAGCTATTCCAGAACACAGAAAAGCATGGCTTACTCTTAAATTCACTCTGTAAAGCAAACATAACCCTGATACCAAAATCAAGCAAAGATATCACTAGGAAAATAGGAAAACTACACACCAGTATCCTTCATCAATATAGACATAAAAATCTTCAACAAAATTCTCACAAATAGAATCCAGCAACATGTCAAACAAATAATATACACCATGACCAAGTGGGATTCATACCAGGTATATGAGAATGGTTCAACATTAGAAAAATAATCAATGTAATCCACCACATAATAAAACAAAGGAAAGGAACCACATGATCATATCAATCAATGCAGAAAAGGCATTTGATAAAATCCAGGGAATGTTCCTGATAAAAACTCTAAGCAAAATAGGAATAGAAGGGACATTACTCAATATAATAAAGGACATATATGCAAAACCAACAGCCAACATTATTCTCAATGGAGAGAGAATCAAATATTGCCGTTGTGAATGTGAACCAGGCAAAGATGCTCTCTATCACAACTTCTATTCAACATTGTATTGGAAGTCTTAGCCAGCGCAATAGGGCAAGAAAGAAATAAAAGGCATACAACTTGGCAATGAAGAAGTAAAGCTATCTCTATTTGCAGATGACGTGATCCTATACATAGAAGACCCAAGAGACTCAGGAAGAAAATTACTGGAACTAATTGAATGTTTCAGTAAAGAGGCAGTATAAATGATCAACATAAAAAATCTGTGGGATTCCTCTACATCAACAAAATGATCTCTGAAAAGGACATAAGGAGAACAATACCATTTACAATAGCTACCAAGAAGATAAAATACTTAGGAATAAATCTTACCATGGAAACACAAGACCTTTACAAAGAAAACTACAAAACACTATTATAAGAAACTATAAGAGAAACTATAAGAGATCTAGGAGCTCTGGTAGCATAGTGGCTAACACACTTGACTGCTAACCAGAAGGCTGGCAGTTCAAACCCACCAGCCACTCCTCGGAAGGAAGGTTGGGCAATCCTACTTCCGTAGTGATACTGCCTCGGAAACCCAAGGAGGGGTCGCTATGAGTCGGGGCCGACTCGACGGCACATAACAACAACAACAACAACATAAGAGATCTACATAAATGGAAGAATATCCTATGCTCATGAATAGGAAGACTGAATATTGTGAAAATGTCAATACTATCCAAAGTGATCTATAGGTTTAATGCAATCCCAATCCAAATCCATCAACATTCTTTGAAAATTTAGAAAAATCAATCCGTAATTTTATATGGAAAGGAAAGAGAGCACAGATAAACAAAGCACTGTTGTTGTTGTTGTGAGGTGCCGTTGAGTTGTCTCCAACTCATAGTAACCCTATGCACAACAGAATGAAACATTGCCTGGTCCTCTGCCATCCTCACAATCCTTGCTATACCTGAGCCCATCGTTGTAGCCACTGTGTCAATCCATCTCATTGAGGGTGTTTCCCTTCTTCCTTGACCCTCCACTTTACTAAGAATGATATTTTTCTCTGGGGAAAGGTTCCCTCTATACCATGACCAAAGTAGGTGAGACAAAGCCTGGCCATTCTCACTTCCAAGAAGCATTCAGCTGTGCTTCTTCCATGACAGATCTGTTCATCCTTTCAGCAGACCATAGAACTCTCAGCATTCTTCTCCAACACCACAACTTAAAAGCATCAACTCTTCTTCAGTCTTCCTTATTCATTGGCTGGACCACAATTCTGTGTGGTTTAAGCTATTGTGATGTGCTTATTCCCATGATGGGATCAGATGATTATGTTTTGAGCAGGCAATCTGTTGAAAGGGAGTTTTCCTAGGGGTGTGGCCTGCTTCCAGTATATCCAAAGACATTCTGGGAAGAGAGACATTCTTCTGTGGATTGGGATTCTGTTGTGCTGCCTACAACTGTCCGTGAGTGAACAGTCCACCATTTGGCCTGGAGATCTTGGATTCGTCATTTGTTGGAGTCAACAGCCAGTGTACTGCCTGCCAGCCTTGAGCTCCTCAGCCCCTGTGGTTGCAAGAGTTGGGAAAAGCCTCCAGATTGATGTGGAAAAGCCTCCAGGCTGACGTTTGATCCAGGAACTTTGGACTTGCCAGCTTCTATAAGTGTGTGAGCCATTTTCTTAAGATAAATTCCTCTCTCTATATATATGTATATATATCTATATATCTATATATTTTATCAAATGCCTTGTTATATATATAAGCTTTACTGGTTTTTGTTTCTCTAGAGAACCCAGTCTAACACATATGTATAGGTTCCTCATGAGTACAATCAAGTGTTCTGGAGTTCCCATTCTTCTCAATGTTACCCATAATTTGTTATGATCCACACAATTGAGTGTTTTTGAGTAGTCAATTATAGATAAGGAAAGATCTTTCTGGTATTCTTTGCTTTCAGCTAAGATCTATCCGACATCAGCAATGATAACCCTCATTCCAAGTCCTCTTCTGAATTTCTGGAAGTTTGCATTTCTGGAAGCTCTCTGTCAATATACTGCTGCAAATATTTTTAAATTATTTTCAGTAAGATTTTACTTGCATGTGATATTGATGGCATTCTGTGGGATCACCTTTTTTTGGAATGGGTACAGATGTTGATCTCTTCCAGTCAGTTGGCCAGGTAGCTGTCTTCAAAATCTCTTGGCATAGCCGAAGTGAGTGTCTCCAGAGGGGCATCCATTTGTTGAAACATCTCAATGGGTATCCCATCAATTCCTGGGGCATTGTTCTTCATCAATTCCTTCAGTGCATCTTTGATGTCTTCCTTCAGTACCATTTGTTCTTGATCATATGCCACATCCTGAAATGGATGAACATAGACCAGTTCTTTTTGGTATAGTGACTCTGTGTATTCCTTCATCTTCATTTGATATTTCCTGCATCATTCAATATTTTGCCTATAGAATCTTTCAATATTGCAACTCGAGGCTTAAACTTTTTCCTCAGGTCTTTCAGCTTGAGAAATGCTGAGTATATTCTTTCCTTTTGCTTTTCTAACTCCAGGTCTTTGCATAGTTCATCATAGTAATTGGCTTTGTCTTCTCGAGCTGCTCTTTGAAATTTTTCATTTGGCTCTTTCATCTTGTCATTTCTTCCATTTGCTTTGGCTAGCTTCCATTCAGGTCCAAGTTTCAGAGTCTCTTCTGACATCCATTGTGCTCTTTTCTTCCTTTCTTGTCTTTTTAATGACCTTTGCTTTCTTCATAGATGATGTTCTTGAACATCAAAGAAAATTTCCTTCCCCATGTAAACCTTTCCTTGACTTTTTACAATAATGGACTCATACAATATTTGTCCTTCTATGACTGACTTATTTCACTCAGCAAAATACCCTCCATGTCCATCCATTTAATGAAGTTGTTGTCTGATTCAAAGCACTACTGATGAAGAAAAACAAAGTAAGAGGTTTCACACTTCTGCATCTCAAAACCTACTATACAGACACAGTAGTCAAAACGGCCTGGTATTGGTACAAAAACAGAAACTTATACCAGTGGAACAGAATTAAGAGTTCAGAAATAGATCGACCCATCTATGGAAGCTGATCTTTGAGAAAGAACTGAAATCCATTCAGTGGGGGAAGATACAGTCTCTTCAACAAATGGTGCTGGCAAAATTGGATATCCACCTGCAGAAAAATGAAACAAGATCCATACCTCATACCACACACAAAATGAACTCAAGAAGGAGCAGAGACCTACATGTAAAACCTCAAATTATAAAGTTCATCAAAGATAAAATAGGGGCAAACTTAGTGGTCCTAATTTATGGTGTAAATAAACTATCAAGCATAACCCAAAATGCACAAACAGCAGAAGAAAAACTAGATGACTGGGACCTTCTAAAAGTTAAAAATTCTTATGTGTATCTAAATATTTCACCAAAAAAGAACCTACAGATTGGGAAAAAAATATTTGGCTATGACATACATAATAAGGGACTTATCTCTAAAATTTATAGAAAACTTCAACACCTCAACATCAAAAAGATAAACAATCCAGTTCAAAAAAGGGGAAAGGATATGAACAGACACTTCACCAAAGAAGATATTCAGGCAGCCAATAAACACATGAAGAAATGTGATCATTAGCCTTTAGGGAGATGCAAATCAAAATAACAGTAAGATATTATCTCACTCCACCAATAATAGCAACGTTCAATAGGACAGAGAACAACAAATGCTGGCAAGGGTATGGAGAGATTGGAACTCTCATACAGTAAAGGTGGGACTGTAAAATGATGCCACCACTGTGAAAAATAGTATGACAATTCCTTAAAAAGTTGGAAATAGAAATACATTTGATCCAGCAATCTCATTAGTAGGAATATATCCTAAAGAGGTGAGACCCTGGACACAAATAGATATATGCATACCCATGTTCATTGCAGCACTATTACAATAGCAAAGAAAATAGAAACAACCTAAGTGCCCATCAACAGAAGAATGGTTAACCAAACTATGGTACATACACACAATAGAATACTATGCAACACTAAAGAATAATGAAGAATCAGAGAATAGCCTCATAAAATGGATGGACATGGAGGACATTATGCTGAGTGAAATAAGTCAATTATAGAAAGAAATATTGTATGAGTCCATTATTGTAAAAAGTCAAGGAAAGATTTATACAGGGAAGGAAATTTTCTTTGATGGTTACCAGGGATGGGAGGGAAGGGGAATGGAAGGAAAATAGATGGACTATTAAGTGACAGGTTTGATATGAGTGAAGGGATTTAAGAAAGAAAGAAAGAAGATTAGCCATTAGTTCATAGTTTTTGAAGCTAGGTTATGGGCACTAGACTTTGTTTTGGTTTGAAATATTTTATAATAATAAAATAAATAAATAGTTTTAGCTACTCTTAAAAAAAAAAAAGTCTTAATCAAAGATGTGAAACTATGGGAAAAATAAGAAAGAAGATTAAAAAAAAAAAAAAAAAAGAGGCTTGTTCAGAGGAGGCTGAGAGGAAATCTGCCCTGAGGGGGCTGAGAAATGGTATGTCCAGATAGGCTGAGAGGAGGCCTTCTCTGAGGGGGGCCAAGAAGTGGCCTTCTCTGAGCAGGGCTGAGAGGAAGTCTGTCTCTAAGAGGTTGCTTGCAGAGGCTTGGTCATGCACTGTATGAAGATTACTTGTAAAAGTTGTGCCTTAAGATCTGTCGTAATTCCAGCCTAACCGTAACACTGGCCAGGATTTTCCTAAAGTTGTTGGTCAAGATTTGGACCAGTAAACACCAGGGGCCAGACCCAGACAAGAAAAGCCATGGAGAGAGATAGAGGCAAAAATGAACATAGTCACAGCCTACCTGATCTTAGCTGATAACACATGGCTAATACCTGGTCTGCCTACCCAGTGACACAGAAATGGACATAGATAATTTGGAAGGGCTGAAAGAGATGCTCAACAGATGCAAAAGAAGTCACCATGAGTGTTACGGACCGCATTCAACAAAAAGAAAGCAGTCAAAGAACCACAGAGAACTGTCAGTTAACAGACTGCTTCAAAAGAAGGGAAGCAAAACTTCTTTGGTGTCCCTCACAGTGCTGGATCTTGTCAAGGAAACTTGAAGAAGTGAATGCCTCTGTTGAGCATGATGGCAGTTGAATGCGCTAGAGATTCCATCTTACCCGCCTCAGACAGCTACCTGCTCTGTTGGGACATTCTCATCCTGCTATTTTAAGTACTGGCATAGTACCTACACGTGTCAATAAATTGCAAACAAGCAGTTTGAAAAAAAAAAGATCAGAAGTCAATGGAGTTATGTCTTTAAAAATGTTGGAAGAACTGTCAACTTAGACTTCTGTACCTAAATAAAGTATTGTTAAGATTTTTAAAAAGTAAAAGCATATTGTGAAAATTGTTCTATAAAATGTATATTTCAGATTGCCATATATTTTGGAGAACATTTCATGCCACTACGTATAGATCAAATATTCTTTTCTGCTGTTGCATAATAGTAGATAGAATGTATGCAGCATAATTTAACACTTTTCTTTATTGAATTTTAGATTACTTCCTTTGTTTTTGTTAATAAAACAGTACTGCAAGTAACAACCTTGCAAATGTTTGTCTTTCTTTACGTATGTAAGAATTTCTCTAGGGAATATTGAGGAATTAGAGGGCACAGGAACAAGGAGCTCTGGTGATGTAATGGTTAAAGTATTTGGCTGCTAACCATTGGTTGGTGGTTCAAACCCACCAGCTGCTCTACAGAAGAAAGAAGACATAGTCTGCTTCTGTAAAGATCGATGCCTTAGAAACCCAATGGGGGTTGCTGTGAGTTGGAATCAACTCAATGGTAGTGAGTTTGGTTTTGAGTTTGGAACATTCAAGTTTTCAATAGATATTTTGCCAAATTTTTTTGAAAGCACTGAACCAATACATGTTGTTGTTGCTATGTGCTGTCGAGTTGGACCCGACTCATAGTGACCTCTCCTTGGGTTTCTGAGGCAGTATGACTACAGAGGTAGATTGCCCAACCTTCCTTCCAAGGAGTGGCTTGTGGATTGGAACCACCAGCCTTCTGGTTAGCAGTCAAGTGCCTTAGGCACTACACTAGGAGAGCTCCTGAACCAATACATATTTCTCATCAATGGCAGAGAGGATACTTGTAACACTACGCCTTATTCAATATTTTATGTTATTAATAATTTTATTTTTGCCAGATAAGCTATTATTTTAATAGTTGCATAGTTATTGCAATTGTAGGAGTATGATGTCATTTAACTATTAAATACTAGTTCATAATAATAATATTTCATTGTTTCATTTTATCATTCTCTGACTATTGCTGAGATAAAACATATTTCTATGCACTTACAAACTTTGTGTTTTCTTTTCTGTGAATGGCATGTTCATACTGTTGCTTATATTAATGATCATCTTTCTGTCAGTTTGATGATTTTTAATTTGTAGGACTTTTTTTCTATAGTCTTGTTGTATTCTTTGTCTGTTAAAAGTGTGTACTGCAAATATTTTTCCCAGTCTGCCATTAGATTTTAATTTTGAGTAGGATGAGTTTTTTTCTTTTTTATATAGTCTCATTGTTTCAGAAATTCCAATTGTTCTCAACTTTGAGTCAGTGACAATATTTATGATATTGAAAGAATTTATAATAGGAAGTAATTGTTTGAAATAATGGTAGCTACTCATACTGTTAATGATGAAAAAATGTAGACTAGTTGAAAAGAAACATACTACAAGCAGTATTACAAAATCATTAGTTTATATGAATGGTATTAAGTATAATTTATGCTGACTATAAGTGATTTTATTTTTTCACACATGTTTATGAACATAACTTACAAAACATGTTCTATTTTTCAAATATAAATGTTACTGTATTTATCACTTCTCATTTTGCCTTCCATTGTAGGTATTTGTCTTCTCTCACTGATATTATCACTGTTGTTGTTATGTGCTGTCTAGTTGGACCCAACTCATAGCGACCCCTCCTTGAGTTTGCAAGGTGGTATCACTGCAGTAGATTGCCCAACCTTCCTTCTGAGGAGTGGCTGGTGGGTTTGAACTGCCAGCTCTCTGGTTATCAGTCAAGTGTCTTAGGCACTATGCTACCAGAG
>NW_006921592.1:13236455-13237876 GCF_000298275.1 Orycteropus afer afer | reverse complement strand
AGCGACCCCTCCTTGGGTTTCCGAGGCAGTATCACTACGGAAGTAGGATTGCCCAACCTTCCTTCCGAGGAGTGGCTGGTGGGTTTGAACTGCCAGCCATCTGGTTAGCAGGCAAGTGTCTTAGCCACTATGCTACCAGAGCTCCCCCCACATTACAGGACAACTTTATGAATAGCCCTGAAACATTGTCCAATACAGGGCTGGAAGATGAGCCCCTTAGGTTAGAAGGCACTCAAAGTATGACTGAGAAAGAGCTGACTCATCAGAGTGGAGCCAACTTAAATGATGTGGGTAAAGTAAAGCTTTCAGGACCTCCATTTGCTGATGTGGCACAATCCAAAATGAGAATAAATAGCTGAAAACATCCATTAATAATCAGAACATGGAATGTTCAATGAAGTATAAATCTAGAAAAATTGGAAATTGTCAAAAGCGAAATGAAATGCACAACGATTGATATCCTAGGCATTAGTGAGCTGAAATGGACTGGTTTTGGTCATTTTGAATCAGACAATCATGATCTACTATGCTGGGAATGACAAACTGAAGAGAAATGGCATGGCACTCATCATCACAAAGAATGTTTCAAGATCTATCCTGAAGTGCAATGCTGTCACAGATAGTATAATATCCACATGCCTACAAGGAAGACCAGTTAATACTATTATTATTTGAATTTATACACCAATCACCAAAGCCAAAGATGATGAAATTGAAGGTTTTTACCAACTTCTCAGTTTGAAATCAACTGAAGATGCAATAAAGATGTGCTTATTATCACTGGTGATTGGAATGCAACAGTTGGAAACAAAGAAGAATCACCGGTAGTTGGAAAATTTGACAATGGTGATAGAAATGATGCTGGAGATCGCATGACAGAATTTTACAAGACCAAAGACTTATTGCAAATACCTTTTTTCAACAACACAAATGGCAGCTATACATGGGGCTGGCACAGGTCCAGGCAGTGTTTTGTTCTGCCATACATAGGGTTGCTATGAGTCAGAGATGACTCGACAGCACCTAAAAACATCAACAAATGTTAATAATAAATTTTATAAAATTAGTCCCATAATAAATTTGAATAAACTGATTTTAAATTTGAATTAGCTATTGTCAAGACTTTTTGGATGGCAATTCAGGCTAGCTTAAGCCAAAATGAGAATATATTGGCTTATTAATGAAACTATAAGAAAGTGGACAGTTACCTAGGCCTTGGTACAGGGACTTGTAGTCTCTCAAAAATATCCATCTAGTTTTTTTTTTTTTTTTTAATTTATTTTGATTTGGGTGAAGATTTACAGAGTAAATTCACTTTACATACACAGGTCACATATACTTTGTCTCATGTCATTGACCAAAATTTACAATGCAACAGCTCCCCTCCCACTTCCTCCCCATAGTTACCTCTTCCCAGTGTC
>NW_006921592.1:13205174-13230529 GCF_000298275.1 Orycteropus afer afer | reverse complement strand
GGTCCAAGATTATCTTCTGTGTCTGTGTTAATTGGTTTCCCTTTTCTTTGTTGAAGAGGGTCTGTGCAATCCTTCTGCCTAGTCCATCATCTTGCCGGAACTCCCTCCATCTAGTTTTATAATCTCTGCTTCCTCATATGTCCAATCTTGTTTCTCTCAGGTAAGATTTTTCCATATTAGTGGAAATATGGCTGCCTGTACCTCTGAGGCTTAAATCTTCCAGCCCATCTGTGACAACAGAGGGACTCGGATTCATTCTCCTGACATCAGGTTCTTACCCCCTGTCCACTCTCTATGGCCAGTGGGGTGTGTGTGGAGATATTAAAACAATATCAGCTCAGAATATTTGGCCCAGAGGAAACAGTGTGTCTCTGAAGTGCATTTCTCAATGTATGGGGGAGTAATATCAGATAGATGAAACAACTGCTGTCTACTACCGTGGTCACTACATGCTGGAGATATAATAAACTCATGGAAAAATAATCAAAACGGTCTATTTAAAAACTTGCATAGGAAAGATTTAAGAATTCCTGTACAAGTTATAAACTGAACAAAAATAATGTACTTGCTTTTGGTTATTGTCCTTACTTCTAATAGTTTATACTTTTGTCCTGGGCATTATTTGTATCTTTCTCTCTTAAAGCAACTCATTCCTTTTTAAATCTCAGTTCTGTGTTTATTTAAAACACAGGTTCAACTTTACAAATGTACATTCCTACCAGCAGTGTTGAGTTCCCATTGTTCCACATCATTACTAAAATTCGAGATTTTTAGTCTTTTCAATTTTTGCCAAACTGTAGTGTATACAAATTGATATATCATTAATTTGCATTTCTTTGACTACTTGTGAGGTTGGGCATCTTTATGTACATTGGTGGTCATTCCTGTTCCTTAGTCTATAAATTGCCTTTCACGTCCTTTTAGCTTATTTTATATTGGGGATTATTTGTCTTTTTGATATATTTTAGGAGTTCTTTATGTATTCTAGAAATTAATTTTTTGCCTGCTATACGTTTTGCAAATATCCTTTTCCAGTTTATGCCTTGCTTTTTCTCCCTTAAAAAAAATGATGTCTTTTGATGAGCAGAAGTTTTAAAATTTAATGTACCTGAATATATCAATTTTCCCACTCTATGGTGGCATAGTGGATAAGGCATTTGGCTACCAACCAAAAGGTCACTGGTTCAAATCCACCAGCTGCTCTCAGAAAGAAGATGGGCCAATCTACTTCTGTAAAGGCTCCCAGTCTTGGAACCCAATGAGTGTTGCTATGAGTTGGAATTGACTCAATGACATGGAGTTTGGTTTTGAGTTTATTCTACTCTTATATGTTTATTGTTCAAGAAATTTTTTCTTGGCTTAATGATAAAATACTTTTCTATGATTCTTTTTTCTAAAAACAGTGTGGCAGACAGTGTTTGCACAAGGAGACAGCTCCAGGGGCTGGAATGCTTGTGAGGGAAGGACATAGGGAAGAGGTAAACTATAGGGAGAAAGTGGGAAGACAGCTATCACATTGTTGGGAATTGCAGTCAGTGTCATGAAACAAAATGTGTATGAACTGCTGTATGGAAAATGAATTTGCTCTGTAAACTTTCACCCAAACCACAAGAAAAATTAAACATACACACACACACTTTCTCTCTCTCTCTCTCTCTCACACACACACACACACACACACACACAAACAGTGTGGCAGAGGGATTTGACTTCCTCTAATTAAGGGGGGGAGCTCTGGTAGCATAGTGGCTACGGCACTTGACTGCTAACCAGAAGGCTGGCGGTTCAAACCCACCAGCCACTCCTCGGAAGGAAGATGGGGCAATCTACTTCCATAGTGATACCACCTCGGAAACCCAAGGAGGGGTCGCTATGAGTCGGGTCCGACTCGACGGCAAAACAACAACAACAACAACAACTTCACAGAGGGAGAGGAGGACCAAGATAAACAGCCCAAGGCTGATTCCCATGAGGCAGAAATCAGACACGCCTCCACCCTCCACCCTTTTTACCAATTCTGACACCAACTGTCCCTCCCATGGCATTCTTTACTTTTCTGCTTGGTTCAATAATTTGTTGCAATAGCCACACAGATCTCACAGACAATATTCATGCTTATGGGGTTTATTAAGAAAGTAACAGTTACAGTTCAGTATCAGACATGACTCAAGACGGCCTCTTCTCAGCTGTGCTGCGTGCATGCCTCTCTTTGGCCCTAGGCCTCCTGGCCTGGCCCCTTGGCCTCTGCCCTGCTTGGGCAAGTGTTACAAAACTCTTTTAGCTCTGCCCATAAATGCCAGAGGCACATCACTCTGCCAGCAAGCTTCCTGCCAAAGGCACTCAGCTTTCTCACTCTATGGGTGGGGAAGCCCACTATGCTGTATCTTGCCAGATCTCCTGTCAGGGCTCCTGCCCACTCTGCTGTTGCAGTTTCTCTGCTCCTGCTTTTCAGCCACAACTCGCTGTCTCTCACCATCTCAGCAAAGTATTACAGCTCTATCTCTGTGTTAGGCCGAAGAAGTTCAGTGAAGGAATTTTGAGTCCAAAAGGTATGTGCTGCTTCTGGTTCTTCTTTCTTGATGGTAGTAAGATACCCCCTTTCCCATTTCTGAGATGGATCATTTTAAGCCTAGCTGGATGGCAAAACTGACCAATCCCCATGTTAGGGTGCCATACACCTTATTTGCAAAAGGAGTTCTGGTGGCGTAGTGCCTAAGGCATTTGACTGCTAACTGGAAGGCCAGTGGTTCAAACCCACTAGCCACTCCTCACAAGAAAGGAAGGGCAATTTACTCCCATAGTGATACTGCTTAGGTAACCCAGGGAAGCGTTGCTATGAGTTGGATCTGCCACGAGGGCAGTGAGTTTGTTTGGGAGCTCTGGTAGCATAGTGTCTAAGGCACTTGACTGCTAACCAGAAGGCTGGTGGTTCAAATCCACCAGCCACTTCTTGGAAGGAAGGTTGAGCATCTACTTCTGTAGTGATACTGCCTTGGAAACCCAAGGAGGGGTCACTATGAGTTGGGTCCGACTTAACGGCACATAACAACAACAAGAACAACCCCACAGGGGTATCATGCATCTTATTTAAATTATTAGTAATCTATCCAATCCCCTTGGTGGGCCACAAGCACCTCTCACTTGCACAACCTAAGCCAGTCAGTTGGTGGGACTTACAAAGACCATTGCTAGAAGGGCCATATTAAGTAATTCACTGAACTGCAGCTTTACAGTTGTTTTATTTACATTTGATGCTAGACTACTTGGCATTAATTTTTGTATATTTAATGAGGTATTAATTCAATTTCTTATTATTTGATTAGATACCCAAGTACCCCAGAATCTCTAATCAAGAGCCCCTACTTTCCCACTGATCTTATATGGCAACTGCTTTTCTACTTCAACAGTATCTTATTATTGTCCATTTGTTTTTATGCATAAAATTTTTGAATCACTTTGTCAAATTCCTATTGGAATTTTGATGTGTATTTTGCTGAATCAATAAATGAATTTTGAAACTGCTGACATCTTTATAGTAGTGAATCTAACTATAAACGTAAATCGACTCAACAACAGTGAGTTTTAATGTACTCATTGAAGGAGCCCTTGTGGTGCAATGGTTAAGAGCTCAACTGACAATTGAAAGGTCAGCAATTTGAACCCTCCAACCGCTCTGTGGGAGAAAGAGGTGACAATTGGCTTCTGTAGAGATTACAGCCTTCGAAACTCTACAGAGAAGTTCTATTCTGTCGTATAAGGTTTCTATGTGACAGAATCAATTCAACAATGTGTAACAACAGCAGCAGCAGCAGCAGCAGCAGCAAATGTACTCATTATACATTTTATAATTTTCTTAACAAAGTTCTTGCACATATTCTTTCCTTAGTATCTTATTTTTATTGCAATTGAAAATGGTTTCTTTTTTTAAAAATTATCTTTTTTACATGTTTATTACTTAAAAAATAAGAATACTTTTGATATTTGTATGTTCCAACATATTAATTATATATTTACATATATATATATATATGTGTATATATATATAAATATATGATTACTTATAATGATTTGGCTTATATTATTTTATATTTTCAGTGTAGACATATTCTCTGTGAACATTTTATTTTTCTTGACTTAGTTTGTTGACTAAAATTTTTTTCCCATGAAATAATGTACATGAACTTTTTTAAAATCACTATTTTTGAAAACAGCATTTAAAAAAGTATTTTATTGTTGAGAATATACACAGAAAAACATATATCAACTGTTTCGGTGTGTACAATTCAGTGACATTGTGCAACAATTCTCACTTCCTTTTCTGAGTTGTTCCTTCCCCATTAACAGAATCTCCCTGCCTCCTAAGGTTTCTATTTAAACTTTTGAGTTGCTGTTGTCAATTTGATCCCATATGGATAGTTCTTAAAAGAGTATAATACTCAATGCACACATTTTCTACTACTTAAGCTAAATTATTGTTTGATTTTCAGAAGACTTCAGGGGATATTTTTGGTTTAAGTTTTAAAGATTATCTCAAGATAATAGTTTCATGGGTTCATCCAGCCCCCTTGGCTCCAGAAAGTAGAGTTCATGAGAAGTTGAAATTCTATCCTACATTTCCCCCCTGTTGATCAGGATTCTTTGATGAAAATATTCAGTAATGGTAGGCAGGCACCATCCAGTTCTTCTAGTCTCATGGCAAAGAAGGCAGTTTTTTATGGAGGCAATTAGCCACACATTTCATATTGTTCTACTATTCTTGACTCTTCCACCTGTCTCGCTCCAGGCACATAGTGACCAATTGTCATGTCTCAGATGACCACTTGCAAGTTTTTAAGACTCTAGGAACCAAGAAATGAGCTAGGAGGCAGAACAGCAGCACTACGCATATTATTATTCCAATTAACTGTAATGTCCAATGAAACCATGACCCTTACTCTCCAAATAAAGGAACCAAATATCATGGGGTTTTTGACTGTACATAAGCAGCCTCAGTGGCTACTTTTTTTTTTTTCCTTTATGTCGTTGCTGTAAACATATTTGTCACACAACTTTTGCAGTTCAACATTTTTCAACTTATTGTCAGCAATTGTAATAACCAGTTGTGTAACCCTAACCTTAATCAATGTAAGTTTTCCATCATCATTAACCTCCCCTTCCCCCATCCCCTCTCCACCTTGGTAACCTTAACAAATTTTGGACTCTATACATTTGCCTTTTCTTGCTTTTTTTAAAAAATAAGTAAGGTCATACAGTGTCCATTTGTGACTGATGTCTTTTACTTAGCATAATGTCTTTAAGCCCCTTCCATATTGTAGCATAGATCAAGACTTTGTCAAACAATATTTTTAGAGACATATTATATTTTACCATAAGAGTGTACCAGAATTTATTTTTCTGCTTTCCTATTGTGGATTTTATGTTATTTTAACACTTCTTTACTATTATTTTAAGAAATGATTTATATGTATAAATCCTAGCCCCAATTTTTTAAAACAATTTATTAGGATGTATCCTAATGTTAAAATTATATTATCAAAGACTAGGATCATATTTAAGATTCTCAATGTCTGTTGCCAAATTACTTTTCAGAAAGGTCACTACAATTTACTGACAACCGTCAGTGATGATAACATGTGACTCACCACATCCTCATCAGTATATGGGATTGTCCCTTATTTTCTTTCCTAATTTGATAGACAAAAATAGTATCTCATTTTAATTTGCATTTATTTGATTACTAGTGAGCTTGATCTTTTTTTATAAAGTGTTTTTCAAACTTTTGGTGCTTTCTTTCTTTGGGTATAGTAGGATCTTGTATCAATATGAAATTGTGTCTCTTATACTATGAAAAAGTCAATAATAGATATTAACCCTTTAAAATATATTTACTTTTGTTGTATTATATTTTTATTTATGATCAGTTTTGTGAAACTCAGTGAAATTTTTATTCTATGTTATTAAATGTATCAGTAATTTCCTTGATGGATTTCTTTCATTGCTTTTATGCAATTATTTTAAAATTTGCCCATTCTTTTCTCTTGGAAATTTTGAAAGCATTCAGTTTAGCTTCTTCACAAATTTACCTGTTCTCTGCTCTACTAAAGCAAGACTAGACTGTAAATTTTTCCTTCTAACATTAGAATTAGAGATCTTGAATTATAACTTTTTCATTTTGTATCCATAGGTTTAGCATAGTTCCTGGCACATAAACAAACAAACAAACAAAACAGAACAAAAAACCCATACCTACTGCCACAGAGTTGATTTCAATTCACAGCTACCCCCATTGAGTTTCCTAGGTGGTAAATCTTTACGGTAGTAGATTGCCCAGTCTTGCTTCCGTGGAGTGGCTGGTGGGTTTGAGCCACCAACTTTCTGATTAGCAGTCAGATTCCTTAGGCACTGTGCTACCAGAGCTCCTTACATGTAAACCAAAAACTAAACTCACTGCCGTTGAGTCAGATTCGACTCATAGAAACCTCTCCTTGGGTTTCTGAGGCAGTATCAGTGTGGGAGTAGATTGCCCAATCTTTGTTCTGAGGAGTAGCTGGTGGGTTTGAACTGCCAGCCTTCTGGTTAGCAGTCAAATGCCTTAGGCATTATGCCACCAGAGCTCCTTACACATAGTTGCTATTTGTTCAATTTTTGTTGAATAAAGTGAATGGTGTGTTTTAATCTGGAAATTTCCTATGATCCCATTTTTAAATAAAAATAGAATGAAGTATGTTATGATTTATTAATTTAGTAACTCTTAAATATTAAAGAAAGAAAATACTTGTGATCTTTAGTGATTTTTGATAATTCTAAGCTCTCCATGATTTTAACCTGCCCAATTAAGCCTCAAGCATCCCACTGATCACCCATGTACGTTAAGTAGGACTTGCAAGGATAGTCTGTAGTTATGGAATAGTAATTTTCTCTTTGCATGAAGTGACATTTCTACATGAGGTGCAAAAGCTCTAATTTTTTACTCTGGTTTTGACTTGTGATCCCCTGGCTCCAACTAAGAGAGAGAGCTACTTGACTGAGTTAGTTGAGTTGAGCTGATGTATTCAGGCTCTTAGGATCATCACTTCTTGCATGCAAATTATTATTCATATTTTAAACCAGTTCAGACATTATACCATCTTACTTTAGCTTTCCTGACACCACAGAATTAAATGATTCCTCATCTGTGTTCCTATGACTCCTAATGTACGATATTAATAGCCAATAAAAACGAATATTTGTTGAATGCTTATTATACACTAGGCATTGTGTTAAAAAGATATGCATATTTTTCTTTAAACTTCACATTTACCATATGCGACTGGGACTATTATCACTCCATTTGCAGAGAAGATTACAGGTTTAACTAAGATAACTTGTTCAAATTTACACCACTGATAGTAAGTGTCTATACCAAGACTTGAACCCGGGGTATTTTAACACAAAATTGAAGCTCTTAACTGTCTTTTATTTCACTGCTCTTTAATAAATCATCTGGTGATGCTGGAAGCTATCTCACTGGTATTTCAAGTACCAGAAGGATCACTCAAGGTGGGCAAGTTCCAGTGGAGCTTTCAGATTAAGACAGACATTGAAGAAATGCCTGGTGACTTATTTTGAAAATTAGCCAATAAAAACCTATGGATCACAACAGAGCATTGACTCATTTGCTCTGGGTTCATCGGGGGCAGATTGCTAGAGGAGGACTTCATCTTTGGTGTAGTAGAGGGCCAACAAGGGGTAGAAGGTATGACATAAAAGCTGAAAGGATAGATTTGAATATGGGGGGCATGATGAGGAAAACATAGGATAGACAATATTTCATTCTGTCTCCATGAGTCATAATCAACTCAATAGTGGCTATCTATCTATCAGGAATAATGGCACACGGAATTTGTATTCCTAGTGCCAAGTCCAACTCCAGGAATTTGGTAGGTGTTCAACTACAGTTTGGTAAATTGAGAAATCAAAATATGTTCTTGGAAGGGGTCTGTTTGGCTGAATAGTTGCACAGTATTTCTGTGATCTGTGGTAATAGCTGTTTTAACCCTATTTAAACTAACCACATGTATATATAGGACTAGACTTAATCAATGAGACTATTCCACCCAATGTGATCCACATTAATATTAACTTTTAAAAGCTATTCTTCTGACATACACTGTTGGCAGAGAAAGACTAATGGATTCATGTAAGTCATTAAAGACATGTCAAAAAGTTGTGAGTCATGTTATACAGATAATGTGCTCAGCAGGGTGTCTTCAAGTTCAGTTTATCTTATGTTTCTTGTTCTCAATTTTTACTGTTGCCTGCATAAGAATCTCTGGCAGGCAAACAGAATTTGTGTATTATTTTCTCACTGAGGAATAGGTATAACAAAATGGCAATACTTGTTATCCTTGTTCCTCATTCAGGGGCAAGATATACAATACATATACAATAAAACTACTGAGCTATTTTAATACTTTTCCTGTCATGCATCCAGGATCCTCTAAAGTTGTCATCAGCTACTGTTTCATTTAATTCTCTGGCCTTCAGGGTAATGTAAGAAAATTGAAGAGATTAGGAGCTCTTCTTTCCTGTTCAATGCATTTGTGTTGCTGTAAATTGGTACCAACCTTCAATCTAATGGTCAGGGCTCTCCAGGGTCCTCCCACTGATATGACAGCCCAGTCAGCATGATAAATGGTGTACATCCTGAAGCAGGACAGACAATTCTTCCCTCTCAGATGCCATACTCCTGTCTCCATACTACTGGCATGAAGCAGTATCCAGGTAGCTTATTGGTGGGAGTGGCTGCTACATTATATTGATGTTCTTCAAGTTAATTAGAGGATACAGTTTCTCTGATTAATTATTTTATGTCCACTGACAAAAAATGACTTAGACACATAGAAATTGGAATAATGAAAATCTCCCATCCAGAAAACTGCATTTTAACATTATGTTTCTTCTTTTTCACCTGTTCTCCTGGTGGAAAATTGTCTCATTTGAAAGTAGAGGCAATTCAAGTGACTGTAACAGCCAAGATTCCAATAAGCCCAATGACCCTGGTTGAAGAATTTGTAGTTTGCAATATTTTTGCATGTGTAGATAAAACAGGAAAGGCAATATCAGCACTCAGATTTGCACAAACAGAGAGGTAATAAAAAAATAATTATATAGAGAGAATAAAAGCATATAGCTTCTATAAGTTCAGCCTATGAATTCATATTTTTATTAATATGTACTTGGTTAAAAAGAAATAATTGTAAATGATTGACTATGGTTTTAAAAAAAATAAGTGAATCTATCTTGTTCAAAGTTATTATTTTTCTACAAAAGCTGCAAGTCTGAAGATTTGAAGATACATGATAGACATGTCCTTAAAACATTTTTTTTTTTGGAGGGTAATATCTATTAGAGAGATAATATTACTTATAAAAAGTTTAGTGTTGCAATTTTCCCTGATACCATACACATTAATCCTTTAAATGAAAAAGGCTAAAATCTTTCAGTAAACTAACTACTAGGAGGCATTGGTGGTTCAGTGGTAGAATTCTCAGTCTACGCAAGAGACTTTGTTTGATTTCTTTACATGGGTGGTTGTTGTTCAATCAACCTGTGCAGAACCACCACCCATTCATCAGTGAAGCTTCCATATTGCCATGATGCTGAATAGGTTTCAGAGGGATATCTAGATTAAGATGGACTAAGAAGAAAGACCTGGCTATCTGTTTAAAATCAGCCAGTTAAAACCCTATGGATCATAGTAATCTATTCTGTTGTTCAAGGAATCACCATGAATTGGGGGCAAAAACTAACAACAACATTTTCTGTCTTCCAACCCCTTCTTATTCACATGGATTATGTTTGGAGCTTATCTGTGTTGCTCTGCACATTCCTCACTTGCCCTTCTGGTCCAGTGAGTCTTCGTCCAGTTACCTAGGTCATGTATCCACTCACTGCCCACTCCCCATCTCCCAGCAGTGTCAATCCCAAAGTTCTGGCTGCCAAAGAGAATAAAGCAAAAGAACTCACAGGAGACCTTGAAGGCTTATCCAGAGATGATAGCAAATGCACATGTTTATTCTAATTAAATATAGCTTTAGTAGGTCAATGTTTAGCTCAAAAACTTTATATGGATCTCTAGTAACTAAAGAATTTAAACTATTTAATATGGCATTCAAGACTCTTCCCAACCTGAACTCATTCCCCCTTCCCAGTCTCATAATTTGTTATACCCTCTTCTTTTTTCTCCAGAGCCGTATGCTTTATACTGAGGCATGGATTTGACTAGATCTTCTTTCCTTTCCCTCAAATTCTTTCCTCCATTCCTATCTGCTGGGCCCTTCTGCAATTCCCATATACTGCTTCTTTACCTAGTGTCTCTCAGCTTTCAATTTACTATTCTACACTTTGTTCTGCTCAGTGATGCTAGAGGGTCTGCAAATTCCCATTCCTAGATGCACTTACTAGCTGGTTTCCAAATAGGTTCTGCCAAGAAGAGGAAATAGTAGATGGGTATTGGAAGGCAGAAAAAGAGGGTAACTTGCTTCATTTCTGTCTTCAATTCCTGATAGCACCACTCCAGTAACAGAGGACAGATGAAGGTCCACCTCTTCTGAAATCATAGCATCAGTTTCACAATACTGCACCCTCACAGAGATTTTAGTATCAGTTGTGTGGAGATCCATCTTTTATGTTCCTGGTGTGGTCACACCAACACACCAACTCTTCTATTTTCTCTCTTTTCTTCTTTTTTTTTTTTTTTTATAAAAACACATGTAAACTAAGAACTTATTGTACATAGGATCTTCCCAGACAGATAGAATAGAATCAATATAGAAATATATGAATCTAGAGTACAAGACCACCACTCACATGTCAGTTTGTCACACTGTGGTGGCTTGTGTGTTGCTGTGGTGCTGGAAGCTGGAAGCTATATCACTGGTATTTCAAACACTACCTATGTTACCCATGGTGGACAAGTTTCACAGACCTTCCAGACTAACACAGAATACAAAGAAGGACTTGGCAATTGACTTCTAAAATATGGCCAGTGAAAACTTTATGAGTAGCAGCAGAACATTGTCTGATATAGTGGCCAAAGATGAGCCCCTCAGGATGGAAGGTACTCAAAATAAGACTGGAGAAGAGCTGACTTCTCAAAGTAGTGTTGACCTTAATGATGTGGATGGAATAAAGTTTTCAAGGTCTTTATTTGTTGATGTGACAACTCAAAATGAGAATAGCTGCAAGCATGCACAGAACATAGCATGCAAGAAGTAAGAATCTAGGAAAATTGGAAATGGTCAAAAATGAAGTAGAACACATAGAGAATGATATGCTAGGTGTTGTTGTTGTTATGTGCTGTAGAGTCATCTCTGAGTCATAGTGACCCTATGTCCAACAGAATGAAATACCGTCAGTCCTGTGCCAGCCTCACAATGCCTACTATACCTGAGCTTCAACCACTGTGTCAATCCATCTTGTTGAGGGCCCTCCCCTCTTTGTTGACCCTCCACTTTACCAAGCATGACATCCTTCTCCAAAGAATGGTCCCTTCTGACAACATGACCAAATTAGGTGAGATGAAGTCTGGGCATTCTCACCCCCAAGGAGCATTCCAGCTATACTTGTTCCAGGACAGACTTATTAGTTCTTTTGGCAGTCCATGTTGCTTTCAGCCTTCTTCACCAACACCACAACTCAAAAGCATCAACTCTTCTTCGGTCTTCCTCATTCATTGTTGAGCTCTCACGTGCATATGAGGCTACTGAAAATACCATGGCTTGGGTAAGGTGCATCTTAGTCTTCAAGGAGATTGCTCTTCAGCACTTGAAAGAGGTCTTTTGAAACACATTTGTCTGATGCAATATGTCTCTTGATGTCTTGATTGCTGCTTCCATTAGCATTGATTGCAGAAATAAGTAATACAAAGTCTTTGACAACTTTAATCTTTTCTCCATTCATTGTGATGCTGCTTATTGGTCCAGTTATGAGTATTTTTATTTTATTTATATTGAGATGTAATCTATACTTCAAATTGTAGTCTTTAATCTTCATGAGTAAGTGCTCCAAGTCATTCTCACTTTCAGCAAGCAAAGTTGTGCTGCCAGTGTATCACAGGTTGTCAATGAGCCTTCCTCCAATCCTGATGCCATGTTCTTCTTCATATAGCCCAGCTTCTTAGAATTACTTGCTCAGTATATAGATTGAATAAATATGGTGAAAGGATGCAACTCTGATTCACTCCCTTCCTGATTTTAAACCATGCAATATCCTCTTGTTCTGTTTGAAAGACATCCTCCTGGTCTATGTACAGGCTCCACATGAGTACAATTAAGTGTTCTGGGATTCCCATTCTTCTCAATGTTATCCACAATTTGTTATAATCCACACAATCAAATGCCTTTGCATAGTCAATAAAACACAAGTAAGTATCTTTCTGGTATACTTTTTTTTGCCTAGTGTAAGAATACTAGGCGTGAGTGAGCTGAAATGGACTGGTATATACCATTCTAAATCAGGCAATCATATGGTAAAATGACAAATTGAAGAGAATAGTGTCACATTCATCATCAAAAAGAACATTTCAAGATCTATCCTGAAATACATTGCACCTACAAGGAAGACCAGTTAATACAACTATTATTCAAATTTATGAACCAACCACTAATACCAAAAATGAAGAAATTGAACATTTTGATAAATTTCTGTAGTCTGAAATTGATTAAATGTGCAATCAAGATTCATTGATAATTACTGGTGATTGTAATGCAGAAGTTGGAAACAAAGAAGAAGCATCCACAGTTGGAAAATACAGCCTTGGTGATAGAAACAATGCTAGAGAATTTTGCAAGACTTAGTCATTGTAAATGCCTTTTTCCAATAACATAAACAGTGACTATGCACATAGACCTCACTGGATGGAATACACAGAAATCAAATCAACAACATATGTTGAAAGAGAAGATGGAGATCCGTCAGAACAAGGCCAGGGACTGGCTGTGAAACAGACCATCAGTTGCTCGTATGCAAGTTCAAGTTTAAGGTGAAGAGAATTATAACAAGTCCACAAGAGCCAAAGTATGATCTTGATGGTCTCATTTGAATTTAAAGACCATCTCAAGAATAGAGTTGAGACATTGAACACTAATGACCATAGACCAGATGAATTGTGGGATGACATTAAGGAAATCATACATGAAGAAAGCATATGGTCATTAAAAAGAGAGGAAAGAGAGAAAAAATCAAAATAGATGTCAGAAGAGACTCTGAAACTTATTCTTTAATGTAGAGTGGTGCTAAAGGAAATGGAAGAAATAATGAAATAATAGAGTTAAACAGAAGATTGCAAAAAGTGACATTAGAAGGCAAAATAAAATATTATAATGAAATATGCAAAGGCCTGGCTCTAGAAAAACAAAAAGGGATGAATACATGCAGCACTTCTCAAGGTAAAAGAACTAAAAAAAAAAAAAAAAATCAAGCCTTGAGTTGTAATAATGAAACATTCTATGGAAAAATATTAAATGATGCAGAAAGTACCAAAAGAAGATGAAAGGAGTACATAGAGTCACTCCACCAAAAAGAATTGGTCAACTTTCAACCATTTCACAGAGTAGCATATAATTAAGAATTAAAGGTACTGAACAAATAAGTCCAAGTTGCACTGAGGAATTGGTGAAAAACAAAGCACCAGTGATTGACAGAATATAAATTAAGATGTTTCAACAAATGAATGCAATACTGAAAGTGCTGATAAGTCTATGGCAAGAAATTTGGAAGACAGTTACATGGCCAATTTACTGGAAGAGATCCATATGTTTGCCCATTTCAAAGAAAGATGATCCAACAGAATGCAGAAAGTAATGAACTATATCATTAATGTCATACCAAAAAAACCAAACTCATTGCTAATGAGTTGGATCCAACTCATAGTGACCCCTTCTTGGGTTTCTGAGGCAGTATCACTATGGAAGTAGATTGCCCAAGTAAAATTTTGTTAAAAGTAATTAAAAAATGGTTGCAAAAGTATTGACAGGAAAGTGCCAGAAGTGAGGAAGGTGAGACTTCATCTCATGTACTTTGGCCACATTATCAGGAGAGATCAGTCCCTGGAGAAAGATATCATCTTTGGTAAAGTAGAGGATTAGCAAAAAAAGATGAAGACCCTCACCGAGATGAACTGACACAAGGCTGCAACGATGGGCTCGAAAACAATGATTGTGGACATGGTGAACTTCCTGACAGTGTTTCATTTTGTTGTATATAGGGTTGCTATGACTTGGAACTGAGTTGCTGACACCTAACAACAATAAGAAAAGATACAAGACACAGGATAACAGCTTTTGCCTCGTATCAGATGGGTTCTGAATGAGATAAAGGTGGATAGTGGGAAATAAAAAGATCCTAGATATTTACAGGTAAGTGGGAGAGAGTCCCCAGGCAGGAAGCAGCAGCCAGGGCCATGGTTGCATGGTTTAAAATCAAGAAGGGAGTGAATCATGGTTGGTTGTGTCCTTTCACCATATTTATTCAACTTTTATGCTGAGCAAATAATGCATGAAGCTGGATTATATGAAGAAGAATGTGGCATCAGGATTGGAGGAAGAATCATTAACAATCTGCGGTGGGCTGACAACACAACTTTGCTTGCTGAGAGTAAGGATGACTTGAAACACTTAATGATGAAGATTGAAGAATACAGTCTACGGTATGGATTAAACCTCAATATAAAGAAAACAAAAATCCTCACAACTGCACCAATGAGCAGCATCATGATAAATGGAGAAAAGATTGAAGTTGTCAAAGACTTCATATTACTTGGTTCTACAATCAATGCCAATGGAAGCAGCAGTCAAGATATCAGACACTGTATAGCATAGGGCAAATTGGATACAAAAGACTCTTTCAAGTGCTGATAAGCAAATATGTCTCCTTGAGATCTAAGGTGCACCTGATCCAATCAAGCCATGATATTTTCAATCATCTCATATGCATCTGAGAGCTGGACAAGAAGACAAGAAAAAAAGTTGATGCTTTTGAGTTGTGGTGCTGGTGATGAATGCTGAAAATACCATAGACTGCTAAAAGAACTAATGAATCTGTCCTGGAAGAAGTACAGCCGGAATGCTCCTTGGAAGCGAGAATGGCCAGACTTCATCTTATCTACTTTGGTCATGTTGTAAGAAGAGCCCATTCTCTGGAGAAGGATATCATGCTTGGTAAAGTGGAAGGTCAATGAAAGAGGGGAAGGCCCGCAACAAGATGGACTAACACAGTGGCTACAATGATGGGTTCAGGTATAGCAAGGATAGTGGAGCTGGCACAGGACCAGGCACTGTTTTGTTCTGCTGTACAGAGCATAGCTATGAGTTGGAAATGCCTTGATGGCACCTAACAACTTGAGGGCTCCTAACAACAACAACTGATATTTATAGAAAGGTCCAAGACCTTTCACCAGGTAATGAATAGCCTTGCTTCTGTGGACCTCTACCTTAAAATGTTTTCTCTTTCACTTCAGCCTGTGTTTTCTATTCTTCTATTTGTCACAGGGAATAGAGGGAGTGGCATTTGACTCTAGAGCTAACCAACCTCCATTAATTTTATTGTTTACTAATAAAATAAAATGCATCCTTTAATCAGTGCTATACCAAGCCATACAGAGCCTGAGGTAAAGGGAAAATCAGTAATATTACTCTTTACTTAATATTTAGGTATTCTGTTCATGCTGGATGTTTTTACATGAACTAATTTTGATTTTTAAAAAATATTGCATGAAAATATTAATTATCTCTATCACTGAACTTTATGAGGTCCCTTAAATATTGTGCCTAATGGGAGTGTCTCGCATACCTCACCCCAGAAAGAGCCCTGTCCCTAACATTAAGATAAAACAGCATTGGCTGAGGATTTCCAGATTTGCATTTACTCTTTCATTCTTTTCTGTTCATGCTGAATTTCCTTATCTCAATAATAGTACTTACTATTTTTTAATAATATTTACTTCCAGGTGTTTGTGACGGATGCTCTTTTATCCTCAGAAGTATTTTTCCTCATTTCCAGGAATTACATGGGATATCCAGTAGATCCCCCAGGCTGCTTAGTCCAGGAACCTCCAGAAAAATGTTTGTAGAGAGTATCACCTTTTTCTCTTTTTAAAATTGTGATTTGAGTGAAAGTTTACAAAGCAAATTCATTTTCCATACAGCATTTCATACACATTTTGTTTCATGACATTCGTTGCAATCATCATAATGTAACAGGTCTCTTCCCACTTCCTCCCAGTGGTTACCTTTTCACTGTGTCCTTCTTTCCTATGCATTCCTGCCCTCTGAGCTATCTCGCTATGCAAATACTTCCCTTCTGATCTTCCAGGACTGATTGTTCTAGGGAGTGAATCTGTGTGTGATGGTGTTGTTTGCTGTGGAGTCTGAACAGACTCATAACTACCCCTCCTTGGGTTTCCGAGGCAGTATCACTACAGAAGTAGATTGCCCCATCTTCCTTCCGAGGAGTGGCTGGTGGGTTTGAACCGCCAGCCTTCTGGTGAGCAGTCAAGTGCCTTAGCCACTAAGCTACCAGAGCTCCTAGGGAGTGAATCTAGCTGGTGTAAATGTTCACCGCCAATTTCTGAGAAACAGGCTCATCATCCCACTACCTGCCAGTGGCTGTAAGAGAGAGGCTTGATGGGAGAGGAGGAAGTTGGCTCTGGGAGGAGTGCAGTTAGTGAACTCATTTCACCATAAATATTTGGAGCATGTAAACTATCTTCCTTTCCTCCAGGTTGGGGACTCTCAATTGCTTCTTGATTAAAGTTGCCAAATCACTGAACTAATGGAGTTCCTAATTGTTACGGTACAAGAGGAAAGAGTCGGGAGAGAGATAGAGCCCTGCTGCTGAAATGGAGCATCCATGATGCAGTCTGAATATATCAGGAATTCAGCATGCAATGCTGATGCTGTCTGGCTTAAGTTTTCTGGCTGGGATTAATTCCACTATTACCCCATGGGCTACATACTGGCCAAGGGGACCCCAGCAGCAAAAGAGTATGGGATGAACTGTTTATAGAGCTGGTAAGAAACAAGGAGGAAGAGGTCGCTCTGATGCTGTAAACCCACTCTAGGGACAGTCTTTAGTTTCCTAGTTCTGCTGTAACAGAAACACCACAAGTAGATGGCTTTAAATAACATAAATTTGTTTTTGTTATTTTCTCACAGTTTCAGAGGATAAATAGTCCCAATCAGGTCTTCTCTGTATCAGTGCCTCCCTTGTCGGGGGCCCTGGGAACTTTTTGGTACCTTGGTGATCTTCATATAGCATCTGTCTTTATCTTTATACCGTATGTGTGTCTCTCTGTGCATGTCTGTCTGTCTTTGTTTCTATACTAGCTACTCTTTATGTAACTCATAAGTGATTAGGTTTAGAATCTATCCTATACTGGTATGACTGATTGATTTGTTGTATCACATTAGTTTGCTTTATGGGAAGTGATTACATTATCTTACATCCACAAGTATAGGGATTATAATGCTAATGCATATTTTGTTGTTGTTGTTGCTGTGTGCCGTTGAGTCAGACCCGACCCATAGCGACCCCTTCTTGGGTTTCCAAGGCAGTATCACTATGGAAGTAGATTGCCCCATCTTCCTTCTGGGGAGTGGCTGGTATGTTTGAACCTCCAACCTTCTGGTTAGCAGTTAAGTGCCTTAGCCACTATGCTACCAGAGCTCCCAATGCATATTTTAGGAAGACACAATTCAATGTGTACATAGAGACTGTGCAGTGAGAGATCTGCACAGGCCTTTTCAAAAATGAGTACGTGAGCCTAAGAGCTGAGCCAGAAATGGAATACCTTAAAACAGTGGAAACTCTGGTTGACAGGGTGAGAGAAAGAAGCAGTGGCAACCAAGAGAAGGAGAAGAACAACCTTGCTGAGGACAGTCAATCAAGGTACCTGACACAATGACATGACTTTTAAAGAGAGAGTGGGTGTGAGAGAGCAGACCACACTTCTCATCTACTGGGGCTTGGCAGATTCTTGTACAGCAATATCCTGGGTGGTGGTGGGGGATAGCAAGACATTAAGTGAGAGATTTAGATTTTATGAAGAGGACTGAATCATAAAGAACAAGAATAGGACGATTCTAATACTCCAAGTCACCATCCATCTATCAGTTCTATCACCCATCTATCCATTTGCTATACTGTGATGACTTACGTATTGCTGTGATGCTGGAGGCTGTGCCACCTGTATTTCAAATACCAACAGGGTCACCCTGGATGGGCAGGTTTTGGAGGAGTTTCCAGACTAAGACAGACAAGGAAGAATAGCCCAGTGATCTACTTCCATAAATCAGCAAATAAAAACCTTATAGATCACAATAAAACAGTGTCCAACTTGTTTGCTTTGGACACATCATCAGAAGGAATTAATTGCTGGAGGAAGGCATCCTGTTTGGTGATGTAGAAGGGCAACAAGGGTGAAGGAGACCCTTAGTGAGATGAACTGGCACAATAGCTGAGCATGCCAGTGACTGCGAGGATGAGAGGGGTCACTATGAGTCAGATCTGACTTGATGGCAGTGCGGTGGTGGTGGTGGTGAGGATGATGCAGAACCAGGTAACATTTCATACTATTGTACCTTAGGTTGGAATCTATTTGATGGCAGTTATCTACCTATCTAATATCCAAAAGAGTTTAAATGGTATGGAACTGAACTGAGATTTCATTAAGGAAGTCAGTGACCCACTAGAACAGGGGTTTGAAGGAGTAGAATTGAACGCTAGTAAAGGAGAAAATAAAAGGATAGAGGTCCTCAACATTCCAGTTAAATGCATCATTAGAGAGTTAAACCAGAGATTTGTTCATTTTTCTGTTCTCAATTGCTCTTGAGCAGTTGATTATATATGAACAGTAAGTATGGTGGATGAGGACAGACTGCGTGTATGGAGTAGGAAGAGATTGGCTTGAGTTTTTTCCTCCTCATACTAGCTGAGTGTCCTGTAGCTTGTGTGTCTTTCTCTTTATTCACTTCTGGCCTTGAACATCCATTTGGATTTTAAATTTCAGTAGTCCTGCAATCTAATTGTTTATATTCTTCTTCTAAGACAAAAAAGAAAGATAGCACATAGACATTGTAAGATGCTGAAACATAATTTTCTTTAAATTATCACAAATCTTTTATAAAGTAGGGTAAGTTATGAACAAACAAAAATAACAACAAATAAGACGTATTTCTACCCATGTACTTTTATACAAATTACCCATTTTTCTCAGCTATCAAAAATGGATAATTATACATGGAGTTCATAGATTAAGAGTGTTAAGTAATGATGTAATAAAGTTTTAAAACTTTCAAAATGTTATTCGAACACAGAATGTTATTATTATTATAATCAGTATTTGTTGAATCATATTGCACAGGGATCAAGAGATGGAGTTAATAAGAACAAGGATCTTCTGATATCACTATGCTGTAAGCACAATGGTAAACAATAAAGTTGGAAAAATTGTTTGCACTTAATATTTTGGAATGAAATTACAGCCAATAAAACCAAGGACATTACTACAAATGGGGAATGATCTTCAAGGTAATCTGGTTAAGTTTCCAAACTGGATCCTGCAGAGCCTGATTTCCAGAAGTGTTTCCTTGGAGATTTGTTAAGTGAGAAGAGTGGCTGAGTGTGCAAAATTCCAGTCTCCAATGATGCAGCCAGAGAGGCCCAATTAGTGCTAATTATTGCTAAGATTTCATGTGATGTAATGATTTAGTTTGAACTTAAAGATTATTGATCTTGCCCAGCCTCCCCTCTTTACCTTAAGGTTCAGAGAGGTGCTATTGTTTATCCAGCCATGAACTTAACTAAGGAAGGATTGGAACCTTCAGCCAGGTCGCCTGCTCATTGATCATGCTTCAAATCATACAACACTGTTTTCCTGGGGCTCAGATTTAGAGCTCTTCACTGCAACCTGACCTTTTGGGCAGGCAAACTGTATTTTTGTAAAAACAGGGCATTTTAAGAAGAAGTAAATTGTCTTTTGTAACAGAACATGGATACAAAAGGCACTAATTCAGAGCTCTGGTGGTGTAGTGCCTAAGGAACTTAACTGCTAACCAGAAGGCTGGCGGTTCAAATCCACTAGCCGCTCCTCAGAAGGAAGGTTGGGCAATCTACTTCTGTAGAGATAACACCTCGGAAACCCAAGGAGGGGTTGCTATGAACTGGATCTGACTCGATGGCACCGAGTTTGGCTTTGTTTTTTTTTGTCTAGTGGGAAGACTGCCTTAGGAACCTGAGTTCAAAGTGAAATTACATCAATTTCATGCACATAAGGGCTGCTGGGGGAATGCAGTTCTAGTTGGCTATCACCCACAACCAAGAACAATTAGATTTGCCCAAATTAATAGAATGTATCATAAATTATTTGATTCACTCACATTAGTTGCCAAATATTTCTTTAGGGCTTTAGATGGACATAGAAGTACAGAGGCTCATAGAAAGAGGAACCCGTGTAAGAAGAAAGAGCACAAGAAGTAGCCCCTGTGCATGAGAGGCTTAAGAGGCATTCAAGAGTTCTGTCAAGAAAATGATCTTACTTATTGTTAAAGGCATGCTTGTTTTTTGCAAGTAAATAAAAGTTTTCTGGTAGATATTGGGCAAAAAGGGCCTTGGGGAAGGGACATCCTTTACTGACTCTTGGAAAGGCCCTTTTTGGGCAGTAGTGATGCAGCGAGTCTTGAGGTACAGCAAAAGGAGCTGCTGTGAGGCATCACCTAGAAATTCCCACCACAGGATTTGTGAGGTTTCATATTTTGCATTCTTCCCCACTGATGATTCCCTCTCTTGCCTGTGTACTGTGATGGCCTTCTAGCTGGTTTTTCTGTTATTCAACTTACCACATGGGTCTCACTGCTCCTCTGCTCTTCATTTATAATGAATGTCCTATAAGGCAAATCTGATCCACTTATTATCATACCTAATGCATTTAGTGGTTCAAAATCTGGCTCTCTGATTACAAGCGTGGGTAGGAAGAAAGGCCTGAAGATCTACTTCTGAAAATCATCCAATAAAAACCCTATGGATCACAATGGTCTGATCTTGGGGCTGGCATATGATAGAGCAGCAATTGGTTCTGTTGTGCTTGACGTTGCTATGCGTAGGTGTGACTCGATGGCAGCTAACAGATTATAAGGCTCCAAGATTTGGCCATGTAATCACCTCAGAAACCCAAGGAGGGGTTTCCTCAGATTGCCTTCCTAGGCTCATCTGGTGCCCCTATGCCCCAAGGGTCAGTTTGCTCTGACCCTGTCATATGACCTGAGCTCCATTCAGAGCTTAGAATATACTATGTATATCCTGGGGCCTTCACATCTGCTGGAAATTCCTTCTTTCTTCATCAGACAATTCTTACCCATTCTCAAGATCTCAGATAACATTACTTCCTTGAAGAAGACTTTCCTGATTCCTCATCTAGGTTGTGCTTTTGTGTTCTTCCATAGCCTTTTGTATTCCTGCTCTCATATTTTATTATGGTTACTTGTGTGGTTTCCCGAGCACTTGATTGTACTCATGAGGAATCTGTACCTTGACCAGGAGGCTGTCGTTCGAACAGAACAAGGGGACACTACATGGTTTAAAGTCAAGAAGGGAGTGCGTCAGGGTTGTATTCTTTCTCCACACTTATTCAATCTATATGCTGAGCAAATAATCCGAGAAGCTGGACTATATGAAGAAAAACGTGGTATCAGGATTGGAGGAAGAATCATTAACAACCTGAGATATGCAGACGATACAACTTTGCTTGCTGAAAGTGAGGATGAATTAAGGCACCTACTGATGAAGGTTGAAGAATACAGTCTGCAGTATGGATTACATCTCAACATAAAGAAAACAAAAATCCTCACAACTGGACCAATGAGCAGCATCACAATAAACGGAGAGAAGATTGAGGTTGTCAAGGAATTCACGTTGCTTGGTTCTACAATCAATGCCAATGGAAGCAGAAGTCAGGACATTAGACGACGTGTAGCATTGGGAAAGTCAACTGCGAAGGAACTGTTTCAAGTGCTGAGGAGCAAGGATATCTCCTTGAGGACTAAGGTGTGCCTGACACAAGCCATGATATTTCCAATTGCCTGGTATGCATGTGAGAGCTGGACAATGAATAAGGAAGACCGAAGAAGAGTTGATGCTTTTGAGTTGTGGTGCTGGCGGAGAATGCTGAAAGTACCGTGGACTGCTAAAAGAACTAACAGATCTGTCCTGGAGGAAGTGCAGCCAGAATGCTCCTTGGAAGCAAGAATGGCCAGACTTCGTCTCACCTATTTTGGTCATGTTGTAAGAAGGGACCATTCCCTGGAGAAGGATGTCATGCTTGGTAGGGTGGAGGGTCGACGAAAGAGGGGGAGGCCTTCAAGGAGATGGATTGATATGGTGGCTGCGATGATGGGCTCAGGTATAGCAGGATTGTGGGTCTGGCGAGGGATCGGGCAGTGTTTCGTTCTGCTGTGCATGGGGTTGCTATGGGTCGGAAACGACTCGACAGCACTTAACAACAGCAACAACTTGTGTGTTGGAGAAGTTTGTTTTGTCTTTTCCTCCTGGCTCTGAGAATAGGTTTCATAGCAACTACTATCAACAACAACATTTACTGAACACTTACTATATGTCTACCATCTATATGTTGGTTTGCTGTACTGTAGTGATTTGCATGTTGCTAGCTCTGGTAGCATAGTGCCTGAGGCGCTTGACTGCTAACCAAAAGGCTGGAGGTTCAAACCCACAAGCCACTCCTCAGGAGGAAGGTTGGGCAATCTACTACCACAGAGATACTGCCTCAGAAACCCAAGGAGGGGTCCCTATTAGTTGGGTCCGACTCAATGGCACATAACAACAACATAATACTGGAAGCTATGGCACCAGTATTTCAAATAACAGTAGAGTGAATCATGCTGGACAGGTTTCACCAGAGCTTCCAGACTAAGAAAGACTAGAAAGAAAGGTCTAGTGATCTACTTCTGAAAGTTACTCAGTGAAAACCGTATGGATAACTATACAAAATTGTCCAATGCAGTGCTGGCAGATAAGCCCCTTAGGTTGAATGAAACTCAAAATTCACAGTGGCCACCAAAATGAAATCCAGTATACCAATCATTGTGGGGACGGGGAGGACCAGGCAATATCCGTTCTATTGTACATGGGGTTGTCATGAATCAGAGCTAGCTAAGCAGCATCAATATACTATACTCCAAAACCGGTCTAAGTGCCTCATGTGTATTTACTCATTTCACTTTCACAACAGCACTGTCATGGAAGTACTATTTTTATACTCACTTTATAGAAGAGGAAACTGTATCTTTCCCAACGTTTCACAACTAATAAGTTTTGTAGCTTGAATATATTCTTGATAAGGAAGGAACAGAAAAGAGTTGGAAGAGGTAAAGAAGACAGACAGATGGAAAGTGATGTCTGAAAGAAACAACACATGGTTGAAGGCCAAGACTGAGTGAGATGTCAATGAGCAATTTTTCAAGAAGTGAGATTTCTAATTTTTCATCTTTAAGTTCATTTATTCATTCTCCAACAAGTTTTATTGAGTGTCTCCTGCATGCTAGGCACTGTTGTAGAATAAGGTGATGAGGGGTTCCTTATTCATGAACTCACAGTTAAGCAGAATCTGAAGAAATGTAGAGAACAAGCCATGAATGTATCTGGGGAAGAGTGCATTTATGAGAAGGAACAGCAGATGCAAACACCCTGAGGCAGGAGTTTGTTGGTGTTTCTGAGGAATCTTAAGGAAGTTATTTTGTCTGGAGCTGAGTGAAGAGGATAAAAATGAATACAGGAGACAGGGCAGAAAGGGAGTGAGAGTGGTGAACAGGTCGCCCCAGTAGACTTTCATGTGCAGTGTGATGGGAAAGTGTTTACAGGGTTTTAAGTAAAGCCAGGATTTGATCTGATCCACATTTTAAAAGGATCACTCGAGGTACTATGTGAAGAGTAGATTCTGTTTTCAGTGTCATAGCTAAGAATCCAGTGTTGAAAACTAGCTTCTGAAGCATTACCCTATGTTTTCTTCTAAGAGTTTTATGTTTTTTGATCTTACATTTACATTAGGTCTCTGATCCATTTTGAGTTAGTTTCCATATATAGTATGAAGTAGGTTTATTCTTTTGTTTGTGAAAATGAAGTTTCACAGCATCATTTATTAAAAAGACTATTCTTTCCTCTTTGGATGGACTTAGCATCCTTATTAAAATGAAATTGACCATAGATATGTGGGATAACTTCTTGACTCTCAAATCTACTCTACTGGTCTATATATCTATTATTATACTGGCACTGGGTTGTGAATTATATATGTGAACAATGTTAAAATGGTAAATGTTTTGTTTCTTATATACTATTAAAAAAATAAATAATAAAATAATGGGCTCAATGTGGAGAGACCAGTTGCAATAGTCTAAGTGAGAGATGACATCTACTAGGAGGTGTTGAGAAACGGTTACCTCTTTTCAAGTTTGCTGCAATGTATTTTCACCATCTCTCAAAACTGCTATGATGTCTCTTTATTCACTAATTCAGTAAGGCAGTGCTATCAGTAGTATGCTTGTGTATGTGTATAAAATGAAACCCACTGCCAAAAGTCAATTCCTACTCATAGAGACCCTCATTGAGTTTCCAAGGTGGTAAATCTTTATGGAAGTAGATTGCCCTATCTTCCCAGTGGTGGGCTTGAACTGTCAACCTTACTGGTTAGCAGTCAAATGCCTCAGACGCTGTACCACCAGAGCTCATTGTGTATGTGTATATGTGTACAAGTTAAAGAAGGGAGCTGAGTCTCATGTTTAGTGAAAATGTGATATAGAATTGAAATAACTCACAGCAGAGTGAAAATGTCCTAAACTGAACTTATTAAGCTGAAGGAAGTGCTCAGAACCAGATGTGAAATAAAACTTGTTGTTGTTAGGTGCTGTCGAGTCACTTCCAACTCATGGTGACCCCATGCACAGTAGAAAAAAACACTACCTGATCCCACGCCAGCTCCATGATCCTTGCTATACTTGAGCCCATTGTTGCAGCCACCATGTCAATCCATCTTGTCCACGGCCTTCCCTTCTTTTGTCGACCCTCCAGCTTACCAAGCATGACATCCTTCTCCAGGGAATGGTCCCCTCAGACAACATGAACAAAGGAGGTAAGACGAAGTCTGGCCATCCATGCTTCCAAGGAGCATCTCAGCTTCACTTCCTCCAGGACAGATCTGTTAGTTCTTGAATCTTTTCTCCATTTATTGTGATGCTGCTTATTGGTCTAGTTGTGAGGATTTTTGTCTTCTTTATATTGAGATGTAATCCATACTGCAGACTGTGTTC
>NW_006921592.1:13163049-13183429 GCF_000298275.1 Orycteropus afer afer | reverse complement strand
AGTCCACTTCTGTATCCTTCTCTTCAAGGCTCAGGAGTCCAAGATTATCTTCTGTGTCTGTGTTAATTGGTTTCCCTTTTCTTTGTTGAAGAGGGCCTGTGCAGTACTTTTGTCTAGTCCACCATCTTGCCGGAACTCCTCTGTCCATTTTTTAATTGGATTATTTGTCTTTTTGTTATTGAGCTGTTGGAGTTTTCTATAAATTCTAGAGATAAATCCCTTGTCACATATGCTGTCAAATATGTTTTTCCCAATCTGTAGGTTCTCTTTTGTTTTTTTTGGAGAGGTCTTTGGAAGCATATAAAAATTTAAATTTTAGAAGGTCCCATTCATCTAGTTTCTCTTCTGCTGTTTGTGCATTTTGGGTTATGCTTAATAGTCTATTTATGCCATATATTAGGGCCCCTAAGCATAGTGCCTAAGGTGCTTGACTGCTAACCAGAAGGCTGGCGGTTCAAACCCACCAGCCACTCCTCAGAAGGAAGGTTGAACAATCCTACTTCCGTAGTGATACTGCCTCAGAAACCCAAGGAGGGGTCGCTCTGAGTCACGGCTGACTCGACGGCAAATAACAACAACAACAACAAATTTGCCCCTAATTTTTCCTTGAGGAACTTTATAGTTTTAGGTTTCACATTTAAGTCTTTGATCCATCTGAAGTTAGTTTTTTTGTATGGTGTGAGGTACAGATCTTGTTTCATTTTTCTGCAAATGGATCTCCAATTTTGCAAGCACCATTTATTAAACAAACATTCTTTTCTGCATTTAATGGATTTTGGCCCTTTGTCAAAGATCAGCTGATCATAGGTTAATGGATCTATTTCTGTGTTCTCAATTCTATTCCATTGGTCTATGTGTCTGTCATTATACCTATACCAGGCAGTTTTGACTACTGTGAATCCTCAGTCTCAAGGCTGTAGTTTCAGTAGTTCCATCAGTCTGTCAGATCGATAAGTCTGATCTTTTTTTATGATTTTGAATTTTGTTCCCCATTTTTCTCCTACTCTCCAGGACCACCTATTGTAATCCCTTTCAGAGTGGTCAGCAGTGGTAGCTAGGCACCATCTAGTTCCTCTCATCTCAGGTTCTTGGGGGACAGGGGTTCACCTGGTCTGTTAGTCTTTTGAACTAATTGTTTCCTTGTGTCTTTGATTTCTTTCATTCTTCTTTGCTCCAGATAAGGAGACACCAATAATTGAAACTTCATGGCCATTTCACAAGCTTTTAAGACTCTAGTCACTATTCACCAAAGTAGGATGTAGAATATTGTCTTTGTGGAACATGGTATGTGAATTGACCTTCATGTCCCTCAAGACTATGGTCCTAATCCCTAGGTCCAGCAACTCATTCCTTCAAGGTGTTTGGTTATGGTTAAGAAATTTTTGTAACTTTTTCCCCTGTATGTTCTACTCTCTTCAGAGATATATTTGCAGCACATAGAAATATATACATAGATTAGTTTTATTTTTGCCTTGCTTACAAGATGATGATCTCCATGAGAACATAGATTGAGTTTTTGTTTATATTATATATCATTATTCTCTTATACCTGGCACATAGGAGATGCTCAAAAAATGTTCCCTAGAGAAGGAAAATAAAGTTTTCATATCCAAAATAGACTATATTGTTCCTCTCCAGGTTACAGAATTGAGAAGAAAAACTAAAACTCAAAAACCAACATTCTTCTTTAAGAAGTGCAAATCAGATCAAACTATCATCTCAGTAGGCCAAATGTAGAAATCAGTATTCAAGTGAATATTTTTAAGTCATCACCAACATCTCCATCATCATTTCCATCATCATCATAATCATCATCATCATCACCACCGCTATCAGCATCAAGCATGTTGGGTCCACATTGTGTGAGAGGTATCATGCTGGATGCTAGCAATTCAGATAAGTTTAAGAAATAGCTAGTAACAACGCACATACCTACAGGGAAAAGGAACACAGAAAGTGGTGGTTGGACTTTGTGGGAAGTTCCTAGTTCTTCTACTGAATAACTAGTGTGCTTGAGCAAGTGTTTACCTTTCCAGCCAAAACACAAAACTGGGACTACTGGAACCATACCTCATGAAGACTTTATGAATTAAATGAGACTATGCCAATGAGTATGCTTTAAGTACTTTAAAACATAATAAACCCACCAGCCACTCCTCGGAAGGAAGGTTGGGCAATCCTACTTCCGTAGTGATACTGCCTCGGAAACCCAAGGAGGGGTCGCTATGAGTCGGGGCCGACTCGACGGCACATAACAACAACAACAACATACATGCATATTATAACTGAGCTATAACACTTTTGATGAGGATATATAGAATAATAGAATGCATCTCATTATGGTAGGTGCTACGTAAATTATAGTCCCTGGGTAGTTCAAAGGAACCCTGGTGCTACAATGGTTAAGCAGTCAACTGCTCAACAAAAGGTTGGTGGTTTAAACCCACCAGCTGCTCCACTGGGAAAAAGATGCAGTGGTCTGCTTCTATAAAGGTTGTACCTTGGGAACTCTAAGAGGCAGTTCTATTCTGTCCTATACTTTCACTATGAGTCAGAATAGACTTGATGGCAGTGTGGATAATGAATGGTGGTTGTTTTGGTTATGTAGTGCCACTCTGACAGTAATATACTACAAATGGACTGGCTTTTACAGTCTTGGAGGCTAGAAGTCCCAGTTCTAGGTGCCAGGCTCTAGGGACTGCGTGAAAGCCCTTCAACCTTGGACTTCAGCTCTGCCTCTTGCTCATGACCCATTGAAGCTGGAGACTTTTCTTCACTCAGGAAGCTGCTGGCTTCTGAAACTCACAAGCCCAACGTTGACAAATAAAATGGCACAGCCCCAATAGTACCAACCACATGACAGGCCGTTGATTCAAGTCCCAAAAAAGTCCCAATGTTGTTGTTGTTACGTGCCATTGAGTTGGACTCACCTCATAGCGACCCCTCCTTGGGTTTCAGATGCAGTATCACTACAGTAGATTGCCCAACCTTCCTTCCAAGGAGTGGCTGGTGGATTTGAACCTCCAGCTTTCTGGCTAGCAATCAAGTGCCTTAAGCACTATGCTCCCAGAGCTCCTAGTCCCAAGATCGGCAGGGCAAAATGGCAGGTTGCTGAACGACAACTCAGCTACATGCAGGGTTCAAGTATGCCATACACCAGAGACCTTCCTCAAAATTGCTTCTTACATGTACAGGAAGCAGTCCTCATCCCTAAAGCAGCTACTCAACTGCTCCAGTAGATGCCACCATGGAGTTAATTACCAATCCCACCATGGGGAATAACTACATCCAGCTGCCCAGCCACTCAACTAGGCCTAGCCAAGTTGATAACAACCTTAACTACCACAGTGGTTTAAATGCTTAATAGGCTCAGCTGTTAACCAAAAGTCTGGTGATTTGAGTTCACTCAGAGGCACCTTGCAAAAAACTCCTGGTGATCTACTTCTGAAAAATTAGCCATTGGAAACCCTATGGAGCACAGTTCTACTCTGATACACATGAGGCTGTCATGAGTCAGAATCAACTGGATGGGAATTTTTTTCTAAAGATAAATTATGCAAAGAAGATGTACTTTAGGAGAGACATGAACGTGCTACTTTTTCTGCCCTGGGAAGTCTAATTGTATTTGTTCTGGTCATCATACTTCCATGTCCAACAGTCTATGATAGCCATAGGTAGGTGGCAGGTAGCACCAGAAAATATGCTGTTCGTTCTCAGTCCTTCTGGACTTTAGGTATATTATGGAATTACTGTAAGCCAATGAATCTCCATCTGCAAATGAAGGATAAAATTTGCCAGCTGTTCCTAACCTCCCTGGAAGGAACTGGGTTTTAATAAAATAATGAATATTATTCTCTCCATATGCACTCTACACACTTGGCTCCCATGGTCTTCCAAAGGCTCTCCATAGGCATAAATGTAGATGCTCTAGAAACAAATTCAGACAGTCAGAAGGCAAGCCACATAGACTCATGCAAATGACTATTCATCACACATTAATGTTAATATCCCTTAGTTAATGTTTTCTATTAGTGATTGTACAATTAATCAAGAACAATATGTCACAAGGCAGAGCCAGCTGTAGGTGGATAATTGGGATGTAGGTGGCTTGCCTTCAGTGTCAACCTTTGCTTGTCCTTTTCAAGCTTTCCATCCCTTCTGTTGCTTCTTTCCTCTGGTCATCAAATCTAATAACTGTATCCACACAAAGTTATTGGGAAAACATATTAATATTCTCAGGGCATGAAGGAGGGGTGGCCTTTTTAAAGAAGATTGCAGGAAAAAGTCAATGCTTAAAATGAATAAAATGAGCAAGCAGTTAATAATGATAATGAAAAGACTCATAGTAATAATAACAAGTATCACTTATTGCGTGCCAAGTGCGTAAGAATCTGTGAAGGATGAAAACTATCAGAAATGGTCCATGATTTCAAAAGCTTACATTTTCCTTGCTTGACAAGGAATAAGTCTATGAAAGTAAAATAACAACACTCCAGAAAATAACACAAGATTCAAATAAAAGCAGAAAGAGGTTTCACAAGTGGAATTTCAGACTCCTGGCTCAGATTGGCTGGGTTTAAGTGAAAGCTCTACCACTTATTAACCTTGTGATCTTAGCTGTGGTAGTTAAGGTTATGTGTCAATTTGGCTGGGTCTGGTTGAGTGGCTAGGCAGCTCTATGTAATTATTCTCCTGATGAGACTGGTAGTCAACTTCATGATGGAATCTACTGTGAGCAGCAGAGTAGCTGCCATAGGGTCTGCTTCCAGTATATAAGAAGATGCTTTGAGAAAGGTCTTAAGCTTTTTGGCACATCTGGATCCTGCATTTGGCTAAGTCTTCATCTCAGTGACTGCTGATCTTAAGGCTGTTTCTGGACTTGAATTTGTAGCCCACCATGTTGCTTGATAATCTTGGGACTGTGCCATTTTACTTACTGACCTTGAGTTTGTCAGCCTCAGCAGCCAGCAGCTGCCTGAGTTAAGAGATGCCTGCAACTACAATGAGCTAGGAGCAAGAGATAGTGCTGAAGCCCAATGTCAAGGGGCCTTCATTCAGCCCCTAGAGCTGGCACTTTGAACTTGGACTTCTAGTCTAAACTCCGAGAGAATAAATTCCTGTTTGTTAAAATCATTCACTTGTGGTATTTTCTGTTAGAGCAACACTAGAGAACCAAAACCTTAACCAAATTATTTAACCTCTGAGTGACATAGTTTCCTCCTTCATAAATGGAAATAACAATGATGCCTATCACATACAGTTGTTATGAGGATTTTGACACCTAAAACTATTCCTGGCACATAGTTACCACTATTACTACTACTAACTGGTTGCTGTCAAGTTGATGCTGACTCATGGTGACCCCATGTGTGTCTGAGTAGAGTTTCACTCCACTTTGTTTTCAATGGCTGTTTTTGGAAGCAGATCACCAGGGCTTTCTTCAGCAACATCTCTTGGTGGACTTGAATCATCAGCCTTTCTGTTAGCAGCTGGATATATTAATCATTTGTACCAGCCAAGGACTTTACTACTAGCACATAACAACAACAACAACAACAACTACTACTCTAAATAAGGATGCATATTCATTGTAAAACTCATTGGTCAGCCCAATGGCAGTTCAGAAAAGTGAGTCAATCTCATCTCATCAAGTAGGGAGAATCTGAGGTCTGACCCTTGAATGATCTTTAGAAAGATGTAGAACATTCTAGATGGGCCCACACATATGACATGAGCAGCAAGCTAGAAGTGGGACAGAACAAATGTGCTTGAGATCGGGGTAAGCAAATCAAATTGGAGCAGAGGGCTTGCGCATACTATAGCATGTAGAAGCCACATCAAAAAGAGCTTGAGCTGTGGTTCAGATGTTAGTGCCTTAGGAAGATGAATCTGGCAGTTTTCTGTAGGGGGACTGGAATGAGGAGTGACTGGTGGCAGCAAGTACAGTTAAGAGAAATTTTAGGAATCGATGAGAAAGAAATTCTGGGTCCCAAAGAGCCCTTTCAGCAGATTTTCTTCCCATTCTAAGCTCAATGTGGAGGGAAATGCTAATGACCTCCCCCGAATGCAGAGTTAATGGTGTGCAAAGTTATAGGTAGAATTACTTAGTGGAAGGGCTAGAAGAATTTCTAAGGGAAAAGGTCCATAGCTGGTGCACATGCTTGGTGACAACAGAAATGGGACGTGTATTTGCTTCAAATCAGATGCGTTCTTCGTGAGTCACAGAGCTTTCTCCTTCATGTTAAGTTGTCCCTTGTCAGGGCTTGCCTGCTTTCTTTTGACTATTCAACCATCAACCTTTAGGGTGGAATTAGCAGTGCTTTAATTTCCTGATAACACCAAAATTAAGGTAAGAGTTCTAAATATTTTATTAATAATGTACACTTTAATTAATAGAAATTACTTCTGCAGCATGCATTATTAAAGATGTGTTCCAACATGCCTTTTTATGTTTTCCAATTTACTTGCTTAGAAAACTGGCTGCTGTTTCTACATCTCTCCTGAACCTATTCTTGATCAATGTTGTACAATCTATTGGAGGTGAATACTCCTCTTTGGATTTGACAAGTGTGCTAGGGGATAAAAGGCCTCAGGTTCAAATATGATCTGTAGAGACACTTTTAATAAGCCTTAGGCAGGACAAAGACAAAACAAAGATAATCACCCATGACGAGGGAAACCATCAGCATGTACACAGTAGAGAAGCAGAATGGAGTCTGCTGAATCATGGCCATAGGGCTAATTATATATGGTAGAAAATAAAGGAAATCATCATAAAATCATGATTGGTGGCAGATAAAATCATCACTGTATCAGGCAGGACTGCAGAAGTAGGGAAAGGACCAGGATGTGGAATACTATGTAACTGAAGTTTAATAAGGGTTACAAGATTGGTTCTGGGGTTTGAACATGTGGCTACATGGTGGTCAGTGTATGACTCAGAACCATGTGGTCCTGAGGCAAGCCACAAGGTGGCTGCAAGACAATACCAGGACCCTACACTTTAAATTAGATAAGGACATAGCCAAGCAAGTTCCTTAGTTCTTTATATGAACTGTCTTCAACCACACTTTTCCTGACCCTCCCTAGGTTTGCTCTGGACTTGTCTATGCATAACCACATTGCTGGTTTAACAAACAGAAAGAACTCAAATGGCATCTGAACTTACATCAAGACTCAAAATGGAGTTAGGGCTCCCACTGTAGACCGCAGTCTTCCACAAACCAAGTGCTTCAGAATTTAAGCTCTAACGTAGAAAAAAGCCTTTCTTCATTTCCCATCTGGTTCTCTGTTGAAATGATTTCTTTGTTGAAATAAGTTTTTTCATAGGTATACTTGAGATCAGACATTTCACACCTAAAATTTTAATCCTTCAAACAACTGGTTCTTTATCCTTTTAGCTGTATACTTTCAAATGTGAGGAGGTAAATTAGAATGCTCAGTGTTAAATTTCATTTTTTTAAACTAAATCAATAGGATAACTGCTGATTTTTGTTTTACCAAGTGGAACACTTTACACATTCCTATTACAGACATTTTTTTAATCTGGAATAAGCTCCAGTTCTAGCCTAGTAGGAAGGTAAATTGAAGAAGTATGTGAGGATTACCTTCTGAGAGAGACCAGATTGGCTGTGTAATTAGACTCCTGAATTCAAATCCTTATCTTGACACTGCAATAGGATGAGACTGTCTTAGGCTGGGTTCTTTGGAGGAACAAAACCAGTGGAGTGTGTTTATATATGCATATGCATATGTATGTGTGTGTGTGTGTGTGTGTATGACACAAAGAGAGAGAGAAGATTGAGAGACTTATTTCAAGGAAATAGCTCACACAATTGAGTTATGGAGGTTAGTAAGTCCCAAATGCATGGATCAGGCATCAGGCTGGAGGCTTCTCCTGACTCATGTGGTTGCAGGGGCTGATGAGCCCCAAATCAACAGGTCAGACAGCAAGTTGTTGGTTCACAGGGCTGCAGGATCTGGTGAAACCCAAATTCTGCAGGTCAAATGGCAGTATCCTGGCTCATGTCCCAAGAATTGGAGGTCAGAGGATGACTAGTTAAATGAAGATCATGAGAAGGTGAGCTTTGCCAGAGCATACATATATGTTGGATGCAGGCCACACTCCAAGGAAACTTCCTTTTCAATTGATTGGCTGCTCACATCATATCACAAAATGGAGGATGAATGCATAATACCTGCCAAAGCACTAAAAATCATGACCTATCCAAGTTGACACACAACCATAACCAACGTGGGGACAGTGGCCAAGATACTTACCTTCTCTGTTTCTTTATTTAATTGTAAAATAAGGGTGGCAATGCCTATTCACAGCATAATTGTGAAGATTTAATGAATCACTATGTTGAAGAACTTAGATCAAAACCTGGTATGAAGTAAGCATTAAATAAACATTATTAACTCTTATTTCTTGATGGTGCTCATCTCTCTTTTCCTACTTTTATCCTCAACATAGGAATCCTTGGGTGGTGCAAATGGTTAATGCCTTTGGCTGCTGACTAACAAGTTGGTGGTTCGAGTCCAGTCAGAGTCACCTTAGAGTAAAAGTCTGGCTCTCTACTTCTGAAAAACTAGGCGTTGACAACCCTTTGGAGTATAGTTCTACTCACACACACAAAGGGTCACATGAGTCGATTTTGACTCAAGAGCAACTGGTTACTCTCAACTAAGGAACCCTTCCTCTGATCCTCATATTGAGGTAATGTAGTACCTCACGACAATCTTTTTTCTAACAATGTCTACTTACTATGTGCCACATGTGTGAGAGACAAGCCTGTTGGGCTATATCTTCACCTGTGGTATAGATCTCAGATTTATGAAGGGAGTTTGGGAAGAATTGAGCAAAGAAGAGGTCTCCTATGCCTTCTGTCCAACAAGCATCTCAAGGCAAGGTTTAGAGATGAGAGACAGATGAGACACCACACTGAACTAACTTCAACAAGCTTTCAAAAGTGTTGTTTTGTTGTTAGGTGCTGTTGAGTTGGCTCCAACTCACAGTGACCCATATACAACAGACTAACACACTGCTCAGTTCTGTGCCATCCTCATGATCCTTGCTATGCTCAAGTCCATCATGGCGGCCACTGTACAATCCATCTCATTGAGGGGCTTCCCCTTTTTTTGCTGATTCTCTACTCTCCCAAGCATGATATCCTTCTCCAGAGACTAATCCTTTTGACAACAAGACCAACGTAGGTGAGATGGAGTCTGGCCATTGTCGCTTTTAGGGAACATTCCAGCTACACTTTTTCCAGGACAGATTTGTTCATTCTTCTGGCAAAAGTAACAAATGCAAAAGCATGAAGAGTACAAAATGTCATAGATTCCATGGATCTTATTTCAACTCACTAAGATATGATGCCTCAATGCCATCCACTTTTCCACTCTATACCCAGAAATTTAGCAGATTCCAACTCTAGTTAATGCTTGTCCAGTGAACTGTGGGGTGTTGTAAGAAAGATTAGATGAGGTACATAGAAATATATTGTTATTTTTAGATAATTAGAAGAGGTCTTCTTCTTTCTGTCTTTTTTTCCCAGAACAATATTTCAAATTTCAAGGCAAAGACTTGTCAGTAGCTTCCTGGTATCAAGGGACAGAAGATGAATTCCTCTCAGGGGACCGAGAGGCCACCAGTGTAGTTTATTTCTGTCTCAATGTTCAGTAATGGATGTGACCTTGTGTTTTACAAGCCTCTCTTAACACTCATGGCCCTGAATATGAAGAGTTAAACATTCCACTCCTCTGTAGAGAGATGTAGATACCTTGACATTCAGAGGCACAGTTCCCAACCTAATCCTTTCTAAATCAGATTAGTCCACCCCATAGCTGACAGTTCACTGATGAGTGCCTTCCTCAAAGAGAATCTCATCTGAGATGCAGAGCACTCGCTGCAGTTTTATAGTATCAGAGTAGTAATTCATGCCCTGAGTAATAAAGAAACTCATTAAATGTAGAATCTCGGTTCTTGCTTTGTACTTAGACCTCCCAGCAGTTTAACTTATGCATAATGAGTCTAAATACTTTAAGGGATCATATAAAAATTATCTACTATTCTTTCATATCTAAAATTGTGCATTTGTTTCCCCTCACTACATTGCTAACATAACCAGGAAACAATATATTACTCTAATTACATGTTATTTATTAGAAAGGAAGCAAATAAGTCATTCTGAGACAAATCCCTGTAGTTATTCATGGAACTGTTTTAGATGACAAAGATAGAGTAAAGCCAGCAGTCTTTCATTATATTTATTACACACTCTTTGTGCTAATGAACAATAACAGGCTTCACTGAAATAATGGCCTCAGCTCCAAGTTGTACGGAATGCTATATGGGACATATTTATCAAGGGCAAGTCAGGGCTTTGCTTATCTTTTTTGTTTTTGCTTTCCATTGAAGGAGAGGGTGGAAGACAAACAAAAGTAGCTTGAGTGATTTTAATAAACAAAATGGAAACTAGTTAGCAGATTTTTTTTTTTTTTTTTTTAAAGTCTTCAAGCAACCTTCAGCAGCATTCACTCACGGCAGAAAATGATCACTTATTGTCCAGATTGAATCCTGCCTTTAGGACGGATGAATATATCACACACATACATGTCCCTGATCATTTAAAAATTTTTTTTCTAAGATTTCATTAAGACCCTTTCAGTATTTGTTGACTGATACCATAAATGAGGAAGTAGAAGACTAATATATAGCTCCTTGTTTTATAGTGGAAAGCAAAGTCTTATTTTGGAAATTTCAACCTAAAAGACAATCAAAGTACTCCTTGAGCTCTTGATTTTCTAGACATTAACTTAGTAGCAGAGGAATTAGAATAAGGGTAGAAAATTGTCACAGGAGACAACTTTTCATCCAAGATACGACAAGTGAAACAGCTTTTCTTTACATGTCTTATATTATTATTATTTTTTAAAAAATGCCTCTTTCTAAATCTTTTTGAGAACAGCTCTTCAGCATGAAGGCAAGGGGGAGAAGCATTTTATATGTGTGTGTTTTCAAGAAAGCTGTCCAAAGTTGTGGTAGTTGGAAGAGGAGCAACATTTTTATTTCCTTTTTTTAAAAAATAATTGAGCCAATATGTTAGCACTTAGAGGTGCTGTATGATAGGTGGTATCAGAACTGTTTTTGAGGATTAAACCACAGATAACAAAGGAGCATAGGCAAATCTAGGAGGGAAGGGAGCCAAGCAAGTCAGCTGGGACCATCTCTTCTTTCGAATTAGCAGTTACCTTTCAGTTGCTTTTTATTCAAACATTTGTCGAGTTCCTCTTCAGAGCTCTTTAGTGCATTCTCTCCGGCAGAGGAAAATATACGGCAGGATTCCTACCCCAGATCAGACCATTGGTGCATGTAGTTGGTATGCTAACATTGGCAAACTTCCAGTAATGAGGCATAAGCAAGGCAAACCAACAACAAAGCACATTGCCAATTATTCTAGTCTGTGAACAGGGCTAGCCTTGAGGGTGATGTAGGCAGGGTGGGGTGGGGAAAAGACAAGCGGATGGAAGGGGGATGACCAGTTTAAGGCCAGGCATGAAATTCTGCAGGAGAACCGACTTACTCATTCCTGCTTTAAATCCTCTCTAAGCTCTTCACGGAGATCAAATAAAGTTAGTTTGTTAAATATATATTTTGGAAAACCTGTCACTGAGTTGAGAGCAATGAGAAGGAGCAAACCCAGTCTAGCTGTGTAAATCCTGTTAGAAGGATAAATCCTGCTAAATCTTTTCCATCTCTCTCCTCTCTGGCCCAGAGCAACATGTTCTGGAGTCTTGTGAGATGAGTTCCATGTAACTAAGGTGATCATGGCTCCTAATTTCTTTGGAAATCCTGTTCATACCTGTTGCACTGGAGTAATTATTAATAGCAACATTCTTTTATATTCAAACATGGTCTAATTTGGACTATAAATTATATGGTTATTCTAGCTATAATTAGAATTCAACTTCAAGCACTGGAGTGCACAAGACAATTTCCTAGTTATTTTTCCAACTTCTAGAAATATCCATCTCTACTCTGTTGTTGTTAGTTGCTATGAATTGACTGCAACTATATATATCAAAGTGAAGTGCTGCCCAGTTCTGTGAGATCTGCATGATCATTGGATGTTTGAGTCCATTTTTGGCTATTGTATCAATCCATTTCATGGAAGGTTTCCTTGTTTTCACTGACTCTCTACTTTTCCAAACATGATGTTGTTTTCTAGAATGTTTTAAATAAGTCTCCCAAGTTTGATGTATTCTGATGAGCTTATTTATTGGGAAAAATTCTGGAATGCAACTTTCAAAAAGGTTAGAAACCTACCATCTTTGTGGATAACTAGGCCAGATCTTGAAGACCCAGTGCATGTGTAAAGTATTGGTGAAAATGATAAATTACTCTTGGTTTCTTTTCCCTTGCTCTGGTATCATTAACTTTTGAGCAATGTAAATGATACACTCAAAATCATGGGTTCATGATTGTGCAAAAGGATGCAACTACTGCTGTGTCCCTTGCTTCTCCTGAAGGCACATTCAAGATGCAGTAGTTTTGGCAGCTAGTGCAGAACAAGAAACCCATCAGGACAGAGGATCTCAGAACCCTGGGCTTACTCAAGAGTCTTATCTGCTTTTAGGCTGGTGTGAGAATGAAGAATTGGAGAGAAATAAACCTCAGGCTATATTTCTTCTTCCTAACATCCAGGTTCTAGATTAATGCTTTCGTCTTGAGCTACAATTATACTACTTGATTATTTCAGAGTTTCATGTCTTATTGAGCCATCAAAGCCATAGGATGATCACATAAAAGAAACCCTAATATTTGATCTGTAGAAAATAACTTTTGGAAGACTTTAATTGGGATAAGTTCTTCAGCCAGATTTAGGTCAGAAGGTCTCCTGATCAAATGCCAAGTATGGACAAGCTAATCATATATTAACAAAAGACAAGACTGGATAAAATAACGTGGTCCTCTTGGTTTAGCTTTTTTTTTTCCTGCTTTCAATCCTTTACTTAGTAGAAACAAAATATAGGAAAATGTTTACTTGCAAGGTAGACTTATTTTTAGGAACACAACTACTAAAGCATAATAAATGGATGTTAACATGAGGTCTCTGTTTTTGGGAGAAGGATGTAGTAGAGACTGAAGAAATGGAGCAGCAACAACAACATAGCAATAACAGTAATCATCAAATGGCTGATGTTCTCAAAGTGTGGTCCAATACCTACTTGCATATTTTACCTGTAGCCAGTAAAAAATGCTAATTACGGGTCTCACTCTATTTGTGAAATAGTAGATTCTCAGGAAGTAAGGCCCTGTTTTTTATATTTTGAACGACTTTGTCCTATATGATTTGATTCTCATGTACTGAAAACCAGAAACCCAAACACATTGCCATCGAATTGATTCTGATTCATGGCAATCTGATGTGTTACAAAGTTGAACTACTTGACAGGATTTTCTTGGCTCAATCTATGTGGAAGCAAGTTGCCAGAACTTTATTCCACAATTCTTATATACTCTTAATCTTAAGGACCTGTGGTGGTTATGTTTATGTGTCAACTTGGCTGGGCCTGGTTGAGTGGCTGGGCAGCTGGTGGTAGTTATTCTCCACAATGAGACTGGCAACCAGCTCCATGGTGAGATCTACCACAAGCAGCTGAGTAGCTGCTTCGGGTATGTGGTCTGCTTCCAGTATATAAGAAGCAGCTTTGGGAATAGTCTCTAGCTTATGGCACACTTGGACCCTGCATGTAGCCATGTTGTTGTTCAGCAGCCTCACATGCTCTGACGACCTTGGGCTTCGCAATAGACTTAAATTAATGGCCTGCCCTGTGGTTTGGTAACATCAGGACTGTGCCTTTTTACTTGTCAACCTTGGGTTTGTCAGCCTCAGCAGCCAGCAGCTGTCTGAGTGAAGAAACGCCTCTGGTTCCAGTGGGCCGGAGCAGGAGGCAGAGCTGGACCCCAAGGTTGAGGGGCTTTCACCCAGCCCCTAGAGCCTGGCACTTTGAACTCAGACTTCTAGCCTCCTGACCTATAAGAGAATAAACTATTTTTTAAAGCCATCCTGTTTGTGGTATATTCTTGTCAGAGTGGCACGAGGTAACCAGAACAGGATCTTTGTATGAATAAAAGCAGACATCCACAGCACAAATTTCATATTCAAAAGAAAACTACCATGTGCTTTGGCTTTTCATAAATGAAAAAAGGATAAAAAGGAAAAGAAATCCAGCTGTCTTTCACCATCAGCTCTCAGAACCCCATTCGCATTTGTTTTCTTTCACAGTTGAACATCTCCTTAGTTTTAGGTCTGCTTTGGTACAAACTTGAAAACAAGCCATCTTGTGTGTGTATGTTCCTGGGGGTACATGAGAATGGCTAATCAGTAAGGGGAAATTCTCACTCTGGAAATGCAAGGGATGGAGGAATTCATTCATCTCGGCCTCTCAGTAAAGGTGGTGCTTCTAGGTCAGGGTGTGAGCATTGGGGGAGCAGGTAGCGGGTTTGCCTGGTGATGAATGGAAGGAAGCAGAGTCCATGCAGGTATCTATCTCTGCAAGTGATTTATATTTGTGGACACTATATTTTTTGCAGGCTCAAAAATAAAATGGAGGCTGAATGAATCAATGCCTCAGAAAATCATGTGATGCATGTAGTAGTTCTGGATTTCATTTTCCTGGAATTCTAACCCTCTTGTTCCCAGCACCTTCTCCTTGTGGCTAAATTTATAGATCCTTGGGAAGCACTCTTGCCCAGTCTCACAATACAGACTTGTTTGACAGTTTTAACTTCTATGAAACTTTGATAGAAAAAAAAAATCTGAGTTGTTTTTGGCTCCTGACAAATTGGATGACTCATGGCAACTCCATGCACAGTGGAACTAAATGCTGTCTGGTCCTGTGCCATTGTCATGATCAGTTGTGGATTGGACCATTGTGATCGGTAGGGTTTTCATTAGCTGAGTTTTGAAAGTAGATCAATAGGCCTTTTTTCTTACTTTGTCTTAAGATGGGAAGTCCACTGAAATTTGTTGGGCATCATAGCAACAGGCAATCCACCATTGACTGGTGGCTGTGCATGAGGCACAAATGTCTGAGAACTGAACCCAGGTCTCCTATGTGGAAGGTGAGGATTCTACCACTGAACCACCAGTGCCTCAGGAAAAATAAAAAATACGTAGGGTTATGAAATTTTCTTGTAGTCTTAAGAACAGGTAAAATGAGGACTATGTCTTTTGTAAGTTGAAAGGAAAATATTTACAAGTAACTGGCAGAATATCTAAGCAAATATCTTTCTCATGTTTATTGCCAGGTGGGAAAAATAAATGCTTAGGATCTGAGTTATCTTATTGTTTCTTCTACATCAATAACATCTCCCTAGCTAAACTGTGAAAAATCTTGAGGGCTTCATTTCTTAGAAGACTTTTATATCCTCATTAAACCTAGTTTGATGGTGAATATGTGAATGGGACTCAGTAACTACTTGACAATTAATTAATTGGCAAAATGAATGGGTTGTTTAAATAATTGCTTTCTTTTCATTATTTAGTTGATGTAGCCATAATATAAAAAAAGAAAAAAGAGAGAGGAGTCTAGGCAAAGTCAAGTTAAAGTGACTCAATTCAACCCAATCAATTCCAGCAAATATTACTTGACTGCTTAGATTACTAGGGACTATTTCCCTCCCTCTTTGTGTATACATTCACATTTTCCATAAGTCATGAAAAATGAGCACAGGAACTCAGGAGAGAAATATAGATGCTTACACTTTCCTGAAACATTTGCTCAATATACTGATAAAACTCTTCACAATTCATGCATGACTTTTGCCAAGGGCATTGGGAACCAATGGTTTTGCAGATCGCTGAATGCAAGGATGCTGAATAAAGGGTGGGTGGGTGGTACTGACCCACTCACCAAACCATAATTCCTGATGTGTCTGGCATCTATCTGGAGCATAGGACACTGATTTTAATTAGCACAAAGTCATTATATGGGCCACTTGTGGTCCTGACCTTAGTTGTTTTAAAATTTACCTTTGAGTGGACGATCTATGCCTTTTGAGTGTGCTTGTCAACTGTGTCCACTGATTTTATAACAGGCTTACTGAGCTTTTCGTGTATCTCTTATCAAGATATAAGCTTGCTGTCTTGCTTTAGTGCCCATAACTGCTGCTGGAGGCAGGCCTAGAACATGGAATGGGCTGTTCTAGAATCTCATTGCTGTGGATCTGATGAAGTAGAGATAATGTTCTCATCATATAAATTGAAAATCTTTTATTCATGGACTTGGATAAATTGAATTAATTTATAACATCAAACTTGTACATCAGCCTTGTAAGACTTTGGAAATATTCAGATATGCAAAGGACATGGTTCTTAATTTTGCACCACTTTTCTTATCTTTTGCATAATTCTCTTATCTTTAAGCAAGAGGCACATTACTTGGTAGACTTCTTTGGAGTCTGGGAAAAACACATTCAATGCTTGGGCATGCTATTCTGACTCATTTGTACATAAGGCTGCCAGTTGTATGTAGGGTCCAGAACGAGAGATCTGCAGCAGGTCCAGACTTCTGTGGAAGCTGTTAGGCCAATTGTGCCATACAATCCAGCATGAAATTCATATTTATGGTTAATAGGGATGATGTATGAAGCTTCTGGCAGGTCCTGATAGGAGAATCACAGCATAGACCCTTAGGGTATTGGAACAAAGCCATGCCCTCTTCTGCAGATAACTACTTTCCTTTTGAAAAATAGCTCCTGTCTTGCTACTGGGCCCTGATAAAACTGAATGCTTGCCAATGTGTCATCACGTTTCTGTGGATCCTAAATTTTCTATCATGAACTAGGTGTTATCTGACCCACCAAGCCATAAAATTGGGAGTCTGCAGTAGCCTTCCATCATCAAGCAAGTCCTGAAGGCACAAATAAGTTTCATGAGCAAGTGGCTCAGACTCCCATGGTACCACCTCCTGCTTCATTGCCTCTTCTCTCTCCACCTATACCTTTGGTCTCATGGGAGTTCCCTATGATCAATTGACTAAATAATAATAATAATAAACAACTACGTGATATTCTGTTACCACCTGGAAGTGGATGGCTGCAGCATTATATTCCTATTCAAGAAGTGGATTAGTTTTCTATTGCACCACAAACATAGCAGCTTAAATAACACTCTTTTATTATCTCACAGTTCTGTAGGGCGCAAGCAGGGCTTCAAACCAGTTCAGCTCAGTTCAGTCATTGGCAAAAAAGCAACACTGGAATAAACCCAAAGTTCTAAAATGTAAGTGAACTGAAACACTAACCAGAACAGAAAAAAAATTACAGGTCAAAGCCCAGCTAGAAACTTTATCTTCCTCTTAAAAAACAAGGGCAACATGCATATTGCATAGCAATCAAATCTCTTGATCAGCTGAGTTGAAAACAGTGGTGCCTGGTTCAATGATGGAGGCCACCATGCCACTTTGAATGTGTTTTGCTCTCCACAATCCTGCCAATAATCCAATCTCCTGCATCAGGGTCCTGAAAGAGCTCACTACTCCTCTTCTGAGATTTTTATTTCAGGGATTTGATCACAAGTTTCCCCATTCTGGTTAATGTTCCAAATCACCCAAATTAAAAAAAGAAAAAAAATCTGTTCTGGTTTCACTTCATCAGTCATGACTGAACTCATTTGAACTGGCTTGAACACCTGGGCAGAAGCTCAGGTACTTGATTGTGTTCATTGCTTGGGATCTCTCAAGGCTCAAATCCATGTCCCAGATCGGCTGGGCTTGCATCTGGTGGCTCCAGGGAAGAATCTACCTGCAAGCTCATTGAGCCTGTTGCTAGAATTGAATTCCTTACAGCTTTAAGTTGAGGCCCCTGTTTCCTTGCTGGCTGTCAGCAAAGGGGCCATTCCGTGTTCCTACAGGTCACCCACATTTCTTTCTCATATGGTACTTCCATCTTCAAAGCCTGCAATAGCATGATTAAGTTCCTCTCATCGTTGGAATTTACCTGGCTTCTGTGACCAGCCAGGGAGAACTATCTGCTTTTGAAGGCATCATGTGATTAAATCAGACCAAACTATGTAACCTCCAGTTTAGCCTATAAAGTAACATAATTATGAGAGTAAAATTGCATATGTTCACAAGTTTTACCCATATTCAAAGGGGAGGTGAGTACACAAGGGTGAGGGTCTTTTAAGCTCATTCTTAGAATGCTACCAGCCACAGGAGTGGTCTTAAAGTACATTGGGCAGGGAAATCCTCCCAAGGAACACACATCTTACGGTTGTTTACTTTGTCTGGAAAAAGATATGGCAAAATATGGCAAAAAATAGCTTCTACCTTGTTACTAAGCGTAACTAGTGGTGTAGTGCCTAAGGCATTTGACTGCTAACCAGAAGGCTGGTGGTTCAAACCCACCAGCCACTCCTCTGAAGGAAGACTGGGCAATCTACTGGAGAGACACTGTCTTGGAAACCCAAGAAGGGGTTGCTATGAGTCGGGATCGACTTGATGGCAATGAGTTTTTTTGGTTTATCTTGTTACTGGGCTTTGACAGAAACTGAATGCTTGCACATGTATCACTAAGTTTGTACTATCCATAATCTATGCACTATCTACTGATTTATGGATGGAATCTAATGATATGACAACATGGACAGGGATTTTGGAGGAAAAAGGATATCTGGAGAAGCGATATATGAATAGAACTCTTGGAATGAGACCAAAATTTGAGGATTTTTATGTTATATACAAATGTTTACCAAAGAATAATCTCTAAAGAAGAGATGCTCACTAATCAGGTAGATAAGATGACATTTTCTACGAGTATCAGTCAGCCTCTATCTTCCAAAACCCCAACACTTTCTCAATGGAATCAGGCCACAGTAGTAGGAATGGAGGTTATGCACAAGGTCAAAAATTTAGGCTCCCCTTCAACAATGGCTGATCCAGCTATACTTTCTAGTGAGTGCCTAGCCAGCCAGAGGACCAACTACAAGCCACACATAAGGTGCCATTCCCTGGGGAAAACTAGTCAGTTGATAAATTATTCTGGACTTCTTCCATCATAGAGAATGCTTTAATTTTTCTGGAATATACTTACCTATAAGTATTAGATTTGCCTGGACTACCTGTACTTCTCTGTTAGCACCATCACACAGACTTTCAGAACACCTTTACTATCATGATTCTACACTACATTGTTTCTAAGGAGCTCTGGTGGCATTGTGGTTAAAGCATTAGGTTGCTAACAAGAAAAGAGAGCAGTTCAAATCCACCAGCCACCAAGAACTCATTTTAAAAGTATGGCAGCTATCTTACTTATATGATATTCCAGAATAAGCAAATGTGCAGCGATTAAAGTTTTTCAGTGGTTACTGAGGAGGGATGGAGGGAAGGGAAAAGGGAGACTCATTGTTTGGGAGACACTTCTGTTCAAGGTGATAGAGAAATTTGGAAATGAATAATGGTGATGATTGAAGAACATGGAAAAAATGTGAAATGGCAAATGTTTTGTTACATACATTATTTACCACAATAATAATAATAATAATAAGTACTACAGAAATAATCTTATCTCATGGGACACACAGTTTTGCCATATATTCCATCATCCAAAGTAGATGGACTGTAAAATATTGGAACTGACTATTAAAGCAAAGTTATAGCAGAATGAAAACTTTATGTGAGACTGAGGTACTATCTTATGAAATACAGTATTTACTATGAACCAATGACCAATATAAGGAGTCATTGCTTTCATAGCTGTAATACACGGATGAGGGAACCAAGAAGTGGAGGTGGGAGTGGCTCTTCTCTATTATTCCTAATGAAAGATTGGAAAAGTTTTGCTTCTCCTTACTGCAATTTTAGGCTTTTCTGGTTTAGATGTCTTAGTTCCCAAAGGATGAATGCTTCTACCAGAAGACACAAAGGTCTCATTGAACAGAAAGTTGGGATTAACATCTGGCCATTTTGAGCTTCTCATACCATTGAACTAACAGAAAGAAGTTACTGTAATGGCTGGGATGATTACCAAGGGGGAAATTTAGGTTTCTTCTATACAGTGGTGGGATGAATATGTCTGAATCCAGGAGATTCTCTAGGGTTGTCTCTTAGTAATCCCATATCCAATGGTGTAAATTAGTGAAAAGTACACAATTCAGCACTGTCACAAATGGCACCCCCTTCTGGAATGATGGTTTATGCCATCTGGTCAGGTAAAGAATGCAGATGAATGAGTGAATGTGTTGATGTCAATCCCTCTGTGTTGTAGAAAATAGGCTCTTATCTGTGCATGATATTTAGGCATGAAAGCCCATGGAGGCTGCTTGTGTCAATCCGCATGCTATTATTTTTTTTTTTTTAATTTATTTTT
>NW_006921592.1:13142046-13159758 GCF_000298275.1 Orycteropus afer afer | reverse complement strand
GGGTGATTTTTAGGTTAATTCTTAGGTCCGCAGCTCCGTATGTCTCCTTTTTTTTTGGTATTTTCACGCAAATTCTTCTGCTAATTGGGGTTTAGTCCAATTCTGTATCCTTCCCTTCAAGGCTCAGGGGTCCACGATTATCTTCTGAGTCTGTGTTAATTGGTTCCCTTTTTTTTGTTGAAGAGGGTCTGTGCAATCCTTCTGCCTAGTCCGCCATCTTGCCAGAACCTCCGCATGCTAACTATTATTAAAGCTTAATTTCACTTTAATATTTTAAGATAAATATAAAGACCCAGTATTTTCTTCCTGGCCCTTAGTGGAAAGTCTTCCACAAACCCAGGGATAAACACACTGACCTACAGTGGGGAATCATTTTACTCTGACTGAATAGAGTTCAGAAATGCCAGAAAGGTTTTCTTGTCCAAAAAAAAAAGAGTTTGACTTTCTGAGTATCTGACACTGAAATTATGTAATTTCAGGTCTAGACTTCTGTTCAAATTAAAAGCATTAAGTGTCACTGACAACTCAGGATGTATTTAGCTTATCAGATATTTCCTCTTGCAGATTTTGATGAGGACAAGAGAAAAAGAAGTAAATATACCAAGTGATCCAGCTCTAGGGAGGGAATTGGGATGAAGGAATGTGTTTAGCACCTTCTATGTTATGCTGTACTTTATCATATACTTTATCTCTTTCAGTCTTCTGTGAATTACTATTACCCACAGTTTCCAGATTGGAAATCTGAATCTTAAGAAGCAAGTTGCTCACCCAAACTCGTACAACTCATAAGTGGAAAAGCTGATTTCTAACTGAGATCTATCAGATCCACCACTTGTCTGTAGTTTGTCATACTGTGGTAGTTTGTATGTTGCTGTGATGCTGGAAATTATGGCACTAATATTTCAAATACCAGCAGGATCATCCATGGTAGATGGATGTCAGTGAGATTCCAGACTCAGACAGACTGCGAAGAAGGATGGGACCATCCACTTCTGAAAAAAATTGGCTACTGGGAACCTTATGAATATCAGTGAAACAATATCTGATGTACTGCTGGAAGATGAGCCCCTTTGGTTGGAAGGCACTCAAAATATGACTAGAGTCAACAATAATGACATGAATGGAGTAAAGCTTTCTGGGCTTTCATTTGCTAACGTGACATGATTCAAAATGAGAAGAAACAGCTTCAAATATGCATTAATAATTGGAACATGCTATGCATTAATAATTGGAACATGGGATGCATAAAGTATGAATCTAGGAAAATTGAAAGTTGTCAAAAATGAAATAGAATGCATAAAGATTGATATCCTAGGCATTAGTGAGCTGAATCGGAAGGAAGGTTGGGTGATCTACTTCTGTAGTGATACTGCCTCAGAAACCCAAGGAGGGGTTGCTATGAGTCAGATCCGACTTGACAGCAGTGCGTGCATGTGTGAGTGAGCTGAAAGGAATTGGAATTGGGCCATTTTGAATTGGACAATCATATAGTTTACTATGCTGGGAATGACTAATTGAAGAAGAATGGCATTGTATTCATCATTGAAAAGAACATTCAGGATGTATCATGAAGTAATTGCTGTCAACAATAGGATAATATCCATGCCACCATAAGGAAGACCAATTAATACTACTATTATTCAAATTTCCACACCAACCACTAAAGCCAAAGATGAAGAAATTGAGGATTTTTACCTACTCCTGCACTCTGATATTGAGCAAATATGAAACCAAAATGTATTGATAATTGCTGGTAATTGGAATGTGAAAATTGGAAACAAAGAAGCAGCACTCGTAGTTAGAAAATGTGGCCATGGTGACAGAAATGAGGCTGGAAACTGCATAATAGAATTTTGCAGGACCAATGACTTATTCATTGCAAACACCTTTTTTCAACAACATAAATGGACCTTGCCAGATGGAATGCATAAGAATCAAATTGACTACATGCATGGAAAGAGATGATGGAGAGGCTCAATAGGCCAGAAGCTAGCTATGAAAAAGATATTGTTCATATGCAAGTTCAAGTTGAAGCTGAAGAATTAAAACAAGTCAAGAGCAAAATATGACTTTGTTTATATCCCATCTGAATTTAGAGATGATCTGAAGAATAGATTTGATACATTGAATACCAATGAATGAAGACCAGACGAGTTGTGGAATGACATTAAGAACATGATACATGAAGAAAGCTAAGCTAATTAAAAAGAAAGGAAAGGAAGAAAAGAACAAAATAGATATTAGAAGAGACCCTGAAACTTGCTTGAATGGATAGTAGCTAAAGCAAATAGAAAAAAGATGAAATAAAAGAAATGAACAGAAGATTTCAAAGAGTGGCTTGAGAAGACAAAGTAAGGTATAATAATGAAATGTGTAAATATCTGGAATTAGAAATCCAAAAAGGAAGAACACTCAGCATTTCTCAAACTTCAAGAACTGAAGAAAAAATTCAAGTTTTAAGTTGTAATATTGAAGGATTCTATGGGCAAAATAATGAATGATGTAGGAAGCATCAAAAGAAGATGGAAGGAATACACAGAGTCACTGTACCACAAAGAATTGGTCGAATTGGTCAATGTTCAACCACTTCAGGAGGTGGCATAAGATCAAGAACCAATTGTATTGAAGGAAGAAGCCCAAGGTGAACTGAAGGATCAAGTCTCCAGGAATTGACGAAATATGCACTGAAATGTTTCAACAAATGGATGCAGTGCTGGAATCACTTACTCATTTACATGAAGAAACTTGGAAAACAGCTATTTGGCCAACTAACTGGAAGAGATCTGTATTTGTGCCCATTCTAAAGAAAGGCGATCCAACAGAAAGCAGGAATTATAAACAATATTATTAATATCACATACATACAAATAAAATATTGCTGAAGATAATTCAAAACAATTGGAGCAGTACATTGACAAAAAAATGCCAGAAATTCAATCTGGATTCAGAAGAGGGCGTGGAATGAGGTATATCATTGCTGATGTCAGATGGATCTCAGCTGGAAGCAAAGAATACCAGACAGACATTTACCTGTGTTTTACTGACTATGCAAAGGCATTCAACTGTGTGGATTATAGCAAATTATGGATAACATTGGGAAGAATGGGCATTCCAGAACACTTAATTGTTCTTGTATGGAACCTACACATGGACCAAATAGCATTTGTTTGAACAAAACAAGCAGATACTGTGTGGTTTAAAATCAGGAAAGTTGTGCATCAGGGCTGTATCCTTTCACCATACATATTCAATCTGTGTGCTGAGCAAATAATCCAAGAAGTTTACAAATATGAAGAAGAATCTAGCGTCAGGATGGAAGGAAGACTCAATAACAATCTGCTATAGGCAGATGACAGAAACTTGCTTGCTGAAAGTGAAGATGACTTGAAGCATTTACTCACTATGGTCTTCAGTATGGATTACAACTCAGCATAAAGAAAACGAAAATCCTCACAACTGGACCAAAAAAGAACATCATGATAAATAGAGAAAAGATTGAAATTGTTAAGTATTTCATTTTACTTGGATCCACAATCAATGTCTATGGAAGCAGCAGTCAAGGAATCAAATGATCTGTTGCACTGGGCAAATCTGCTGTAAAAAACTCTTTAAAGTGTTAAGAAGCAAAGATATCACTTTGAAGACTACAGTGCACCTAACTCAAGCCATGGTATTTTCAATCACCTCATATGCATGGGAAAGCTGGACAATAAATAAGGAAGACTGAAGAAGAGTTCATGCTTTTGAACTGTGGTGTTGGTGAAGAATATTGAAAATACCATGAACTACCAGAAGAACTAACAAATCTGTCCTGGGGGAGGTGTAGCCAGAATTCTCCTTAGAGGTGAGAATGGCCAGACTTTGTCTCACCTGCTTTGGTCATGTTGTCAGAAGGGACCATTCCCTGGAGAAGGATATCATGCTTGGTAAAGTGGAGGGTCAGCAAAAAAGGGGAAGGCTCTCAACGAAATGGATTGACACAGTGGCCGCAATGTGACCAGATGTGGTGGGGATTGTGAGGCTGACACAGGACCTGGTAGTGTTTCATTCTCTGGTACATAGGGTCACTATGAGTCGGAACCAACTTGACGGTGCCTACCAACAACAACAACAACACTCTAGTCATGTTGTCAGAACGGACCATTTCCTAGAGAAGGATATCATACTTGGTAAAGTAGAGGGTCAGTGACAAAGAGGAAGACCCTCAACAAGATGGATTGGCACAGTAGCTTCAACACTGGGCTCAAGCATAGCAAGGATTGTGAGGTTGGTGTAGATCTGGGCAGTATTTCTTTCTGATGTGTTTAGGGTCACTATGAGTCAGTATTGACTCTATGGCACCTAACAACAACAACAACAACAACAAAGATAAGAAAAAGTGTTGTTCTATCTTAATAAAGTAACTTTACATTCAGAGATGATTACTTTCTCCTCTACAGCAAAATTACTGTACAGGAAATGGAGGGGAGCTAGATATTATCACTTGTTTATCCAATTAGCTTCTACTTTTTCAGGAGCTGGAAGAGGTCTGCTGGGCTGGACATACTAATGAAGAGAAACTTGATGTCCATTGCAGAAGTCTTTGGAATTCTTAACTATGCCAAGTTTGGAGGCCACTGGAGCTGCTAATGTGCAGGTGAGATTCAGAATGAGTGAGGTAATTCAGGTACTTGAGGCTGGAGACAAGACAGAACATTTAGAAGCTCTCCACAGGTTTCTTTTCTTTTTTTTTCTATTTTCTCTTTCATTTGAGGAGATTTTGTGGTTTTGAAAAATACCAGTTGCATGAAGGGTCCTTTCAGTTAGTTTTTGCTATGTAACAGACTACCTCAAATTTTAATGGCTTAAAATACTAGATACTTATTTAGGTCATAAATCTATGGGTTGACAATTTGAGCTAGGCTTAATTTTTATATTGCTGGATTCACTAATGTATCTACAATCAGGTGTTGGGTGAGCTGGAAGCTGCTGGCTGGTCTAGGATGGCCTCAGCTGGGATGGCTTGTCTTTGTTGCACATAGTCTGTCATCATCCAGTATGTTTGGGCTTGTTCACATGGTAGCTGAGTAAGGCAGAAAAAGAGACAGAGAGAAGAAGAAGCATGTAAGATGTCTTGGAAATGGCACAGTATCATGTCTGCATCATTTTACTGACCAAAGCAAGTACAAGAGTCAAGGAGAGGAGAAAGAAATGCTATCTCTTCATGGGAGAAACTACAAAGTTACATTGCACAACGACTTAGGGAGAGGTGAAGAGTTATAACTAGCTTTGCAATCGACCACACCCTGGGAGTTCCCAATTGCTTGGTGAGGGGTGCTATTGGAATGACTAATAAAAGAGGTGAAATTCAGCATACAAAGCAATATATAAGGCAACTGAGGCTGGTAGAAGATAGGGCATTGTAAAGACATATTAGACATTCCTTCTTCTTTGTCTTTTAAGGTGAGTTTGTCATTTTGGAAAACACTAGAGAAATGGCTCCTTGAAGGCTCTTTGAGGAAGAAACACTTCCTAGACTGACATGATGGTATGGATGATGGCCAGACCACCTCACGCCTTCCAGTTACCTTAGCCATCTTTGATGATCAGTACAGGAGTCCTGCAGCCACAGCAATTGGAATCGATCATGGAGAAGGGTTGCCCATGTACTTGGCTGGAGAGCCATGAAGCTGGCCTCAGTCACACTTTTCAAATGTTCCCTCTCAAGCTTTTAAGTGTCTAGGAAAGCTGAGAGCACAGGAATCCAAACAAGCCTCAAGCCTCTTCAGGATCATGAAGCAAGGAAATGAAAGATAGAATGAGGACAACGACCTGCTTGAAACTGCCTTTGGGTAACATTTCCCTTCCCCTGTCCAAATGGCTCAAATTCAGAGTGATCCTTTTTGGGGACACTGTGGATCTCCCTTGGTAGACACCTTGTGACTCAGCTTGTTCCGAGGCTGCCTAAGCTGAAAGGCACAGACTGTGACCAGGAACAACTTCTATCCTTATAAGAAATTCTACACATCATTTTTTATTTGTGATCAGTCAAGAAGAGAGGAGGCTTTACATTTTACTCATAGGGCCCAAGGAAAGGAAAAGAACAACGACCTTTTTCTAAACACCTGTTCTTTCTTAAAGGTTTTCCATTCCTCCTTGACCCTGAACAAGCCTTTAGTGAAGCTGAAACAAATGTGGCTTTCCTCATCTTTAAGCTTTTCCCTTGTTTCTTAGTGCCTCCTTCCCCTTTCCTCTAACATGGAGTTCAGCACATCGAATCTAGGAATATGCTAGAAGGAATAAACGCCAACAGCTGGATCCAGCACATGCGCTAAATGAGAATCACCTGACACCTTGGAACATTTATCTTGCTCCACCTGACAGCAACCAGGGAGGAGCAAGGACAAACTGCAAAACAGCATTGCCCTCTACATTTTGGGTCCAAGGTGGAGGACTATTACAGTTGGGCCAGGATGATGTTAGAGGGCTTAAAGAAGCGCTACTCTCAGGCAATCAATTGGGATATTAGGGCTTTCAGTTTTCCAATACTTGGTTCTTTACGATCCAATTCTATCAAGATTTATGTAGCATTGGGGGTGGTGGGGAATGCAGTGCATATGCTTTAGAAGCTGTCAGTTAAGAAATGAGGCCAAGTGATGCCTTTGAAGTGGTAGGACCTCTCTGCTAGGCTACTTCCAGGCAGATAAAGGCCCATTTAATAGCAACACTTTAAGCATAGGCAGAGAGGAGTTTGGGATTCATTTCACAAGCATTTACAAGGCGCTTACTATGTGCTAGGCAATGAACTCTTTGCAAAGATGGACTCATTAAATTCTCATAGCTTAGGTTTTGTCCTTCTGTTTTACAGATGAGGACACCAAGCAGGCAGAAGTCTAGTAGCTTGCCCAAGATGACACATAGCATGTAAGTGTCTGAATGAGGATTTGGGTCCTGGCAGTCTGGCTACAGCTTCCATGTTTTTAACCATTATGCCATGCTGCTTCTTGTATTAATTAAAGCTGTTTTGGCCTAATCACACTCCTCATTTCTCCCTGGGTTTATTTAATGTTGACAGGGGAGGGGATGAGATGAGGCCTGACATCTACATGCCAAACACTGGACTCAGTGCTTTTGAGTTGCCTCATTTAATTTCCAGGCCAATTCCATGAGGTTTTCTTATCCACAAGTTTGGACATCAGAAATGCTCAGAGAGGTTAAGGGCCTTGACAGATAACATGCAACTAACTAGTCAGGAGCGGTGCTAGAATCAGTACTGGATTCCGTAGTTCATAATAGTTCCCATTACATTCTGCTGGTTATCTAGTTTAGTTAGTTAAATTGTGCATCAACTTCCAAGAGCTAAGAATCAATTTTCCTGACCTCTGATCTCTGTCATTCCCTGTCCTGGATTGTCTTTATACTCCATCTTACTTTGTATTCAGGAAAAAAAATTCAAATTCTGTCAGTTTTCTATCAAAACGCACCTCATAGATGTCTAAGTACATTTAATATGCTTTCTCCTTTGGCTCTTGGAATACCGGTAGAAGCCATGCATGGGTTCATCTGTTAGATGGGAATAAAGTTATCTCCAAGATCCTTATATGATGACTAGAAAATAGAGACTTTAGCATGCATCCCACATCTAAGTCATAGTGGATGCAACCAATTTGCCTGACTCTTCCGTAGAATTTCACCTTGTACCTAACTTCAAATGTGCATCTTACAGATGCCCTAACAGGAGGACATGGGTGTGCTATGAAAGACGCTGCCTCTACTACTGGAAAGTGCAATCAGAGAGGCTAGTAGCAATGTTGTCACATGCAAAGAAGAGCATAGGAAGCATTGGTGATCTTCCAGTGATCGGCAGATTCTACAGCATATGTTCTTAAACAAAACAGGCCTCTTAAAGGATTGAGATTAATGTTTTAAACCAATATTTCACATCTTTCATAAAATAAAATAAAATAATCCACAATAATCCACATTGCAGCTTATAGGGTGCTTTCAAGTATCTTACTTTAATTTTGATCCCAACTTATAAAGCAGAAGGGTCAGACATTATTATCTCATACAAGGCACTCAGAGGCTCAGAGAGATTAAGTGACTTGCTTGCGGGGCAATAGCCAGATAGAGCGAAGGCCTGGGTCCAGCTCTTCTCCAAATTCAATGATCTCTCCATGACAGCATGATCTTCTTTTATATGACCTATAAGGTAATGCAAAAAGCTGTGGTAGTGGAGTGATTTAGACATTTGGCTGCTAACCAAAAGGTTGGTGGTTCAAACCCACTACCTCCTCCACATAAGAAAGATGAGGAGTCTGATTTCATAAAGATTTACAGCCTTGGAAACCCAAATGGGGTTTGCTATGAGTTGAAATCGACTTGATGACAATGATTTTTATTTTTATTTTTTATTATTAGGTAATGCTAATAATAAGACATTATAAGGAGTCCTTGGGTGGTACAAATGTTGGCAGTTCAAACCCACCAGCGGTGCCTCAGAGGACGTGCCTGGTTGTTTGCTTCTGAAAAATCACTGTCTTGAAAGCCCTACAGAGTACTCTACTCTGAACAAAGGAGGTTGCCATGAATTGATAGTGACTCAGTGGTGACTAACAGCAACAAGGCATTATAGCAAATTTATAGTTTGACTATTGACTAACTTTGGGTACTATGAAGCAAGCACAAAGGCAATCTTAACTACATACTGACATTTTTTGTGCTTTTACTATGTGCAAAATACTCTAGATGCATACTTTCTTTATTCATTCATTTAACCAACACTAAATGCTCACTATGATTCACCTTTTATACATGGAAAAACTAAAACAATAGTGGCTGCCATCAAGTTGATTTCAACTATGGTAACTTCACATGTGTCAGAGTAGAACTGAACTCCACAGAGTTTTCAATAGCTGATTTATTGGAATTAGAAGGCCAGGCTTTTCTTTCAAGGCATCCCTGACTGTGTTTGAACTGTCACCCTTTGGTTAGCATCTGAGTGTTTTACTGTTGCACTACTCTAGGAGGCAGATATTGATTGTTCCATTTTGCAATTGTATAACCTGAGACTTCACAGGTGACAAAACGGCATTCTTAAAGTAACATGGCCAGTAAGCAACAGAATCAGGACCAAAATCCTGGTCTCATGGCTCCAAAATCCACAATCGGAACAATTTCACATATTCACAAGTAATCTACAATTACCAACTGTCTTAAAATGAAAAGACAATGTCTAGTTCTGATCCATTATTTCTTGCATCTAAAGTTTGGTACTGGTGAAAAGCGAGAGAGAAAAATAAATGGGCCCACATGACCTGTTGGATGTTGCATATTCTGCATGTTATTGGTAACAATTCCTTCTAGTTTTGGAACTGCTTCAAGAAATAAATTCTGGTTTAATTGCAGTTTTACAACATTAATTATTTTACAAAACATTTTCTGTGTGAACCCTGTCAGTGCTCAATAAATAATCATAATAGTAATTATCACGACTTATTTGACACCTATGGAAATGAGGGGCTATTAAACCAGCCCTAAGCCAGGAAGAGCATTTATATAGAGACACAGTGAGGGAGATTTTGTCCCCAGGGACAGTCACTTTCCTTGGTCTAACTCACAGTCCCTGTTTGCACCTCAGGCAAGTGTAAATTTCCATAGAAATGTGGAAATGCTGACAGCATCTCTATGTTGTGGAAGCTGGCTGTATAAAAGAGACTTAATACTGTTTTGCTGAATGTGGAGAGTAAAGAAGAAGATGAGAATCACAGTTCAGGTGAGGGTTATACCTTTAGGTACTGTCATCCCCGTCGCAATCAATAGTACTAGAGAGGCCATGAAATCTCCCAGTTAAGAAACTTAAGTGTCTGTCATGACTCCTTTTCCATCAAGAATAATTGTCATGTTTTCCAACACAATCTTGATCCACGTGGCATTGTCCATATCCAATTGGTCCATCCTGGAGGTCACCTGCAGCTCCTGTTGACAGAGCTGCTCTCTTAAGTCCTTCTCTTTGGACACAAATTATGAAGTACTACCTGTGGACAGTCCCACCTCAGTTGCCAACTGAGGCAAAATAGTCGAGTCTTATTCCCAGAGAATACCCCCTGGCAGGAACACCCCAGTTAGGGGTGCAGTGTAGATTTATTAAATCTCTGACCCGCTCTTTGAGTTACTTGTAGTTGTGTTCCAGCTGAATGGCATTGGATTCTTGCTCTAAAATTATTTCATTACCAACGTTCAAACTCAGCACCAATCTAATGCATAAATTTGGCCCAAAGGGCCGAATTTGAAGGAGGTGTGAATAGCCATTCTCCTCATCAGGCAAGATTCCTGAATTTTATAGATGTAAAGTTGTCCTGACTCAGAAGCCCAGAAGAAATGCTCCCGAAGAAGTTGCCACTGCACATCCTCCATGCATGTCCCCCTCTCTTGCTGTCCCATGAGTGCTGTCTGAAGAGCTCTTAGAAGTCTTGGCTACAGGAAGCTGGGAGGCTTCCTGTGTCTGTCATGACTCCTCTACAGAGCAGAAACTTCCCAGTTCTCAGGGTTACACTTTTAAGAATTCAAGTACATTCCTCACGTTCCTTTCTCTTTTCAGAGAACTGGCTGAGGGAGGGTCCCAGAATGTCTGGTCCTGGCCCTGGATCTTGTGAGGATTAAATAGTAAAACCCATATCAAGTCTTCAGGATTGTGCCTAACACTTACTAGGTTTTCCAGGAATATTATCTTCTCCCACTACTCTGGCTGTAGATGGATTCAGTTATGAAATCTCTATATCAGGGGATGAATACTACCAAGCAGATGGCTGCTGGATTGATAGTCACAGAATCTAATCAAAAAGGGGACCTTCTAGTCACTTCTGCTTACCCAGAGTTTCAGTGCTCTCAGGGAAAAAGGAACAGGGTTTGCCTGAAGGGAAGTAAAGTGAAGCTCTGAGTTGTTGGCACACAATTTCAATAACAATGCTATTAACCACAATAATAGCAATTATAATAGCTGCTTCACTAGATACGTGGAACATGCTGGACACTTTACATGTGTTATCTCTAATCTTCACAACTTCTAGGCAAAGCTGGTAAATATTGTCTCATTTTCCACATGATGAAAATGAAGGTCAGAAAACTTAAGGTTAACTAAATAGGTTGAACTTAATGGAGTATAATAAATAAATATTTTTCAAGCAACCTCTGTCAAACCTTGCTTTTTCATCTTCCGAAAACATCTTGGCTTAAACCTTAGCTTTCCCAATCCTTTTCACATACTCAAAATGCTTCATTTTCAGATTTTTAAAAGCCTAATTAAATCCAGTCAAACTTTAATCTCTCTTATCCAAATCAAAGTTTTACCTGTTTAGCTGAACCTAGGCTTAACATTAAGTTTCTCTCTCTTTTTTTTTTTTTTTTTGGATGATGAGCTATGATGAGTCACGTGGAATTTAAACCATCTCTTAGTCCTGCTTGGATGGGCAATGTGGAGTGCTGGTTTCCTCTGTGGGCTTTAGCTAGAATCCTAAGACACCAGGAAAAGTTCCATTTAACATAAATAACTTGCCTAGCCCATATAGTAGCGGAGAGTAGATTTGAACCCCCTACTGACTGGTTCCAAAAGACATTCATTTTCATGTTGCCAGGCTTCACGTGGGCCCGATTTTAACAAGACGGAGCCTGTATTATCACACTGCCAGTCATGCTGAGGCCGAGGACAGCCTGCCTTTGGTTTGCCAGAATTGAATCATGGGCGCTTATGACACAACTGTTTCTGCATCTCATTTGGACGCAGCTTTATATCCCTTGCCAGCCACTGGCCTCGGGGGAGTTGGGCAAGCGCCCCCAGCTACTTTGGAAAGTTCACTCAAATGGTCGCACAGATTACTTGGGATTGTTTGTGTTATTCAGCTGCACTGTGATTTGTACAATTAGAACAGCTTTCTCGCCTGAAGCCTTTGAAGAAAAATTACAAAAACAAATAGCAGCAGCAGTAACAGCAGTTGGAGCAGCAGAAAAAAAAAAAAAAAAAAAAAGGCTCCAAACAAGACAAAGACCCCCTCCTGCCGTATAGCAGCACACATCAGTCAATGGAAGGCAGATGTCATTTTTATCGCGGGCCTTTGAGTCAGCTTTATTGAAAAAAAAAAAAAAAAAAAGTTACCTTCCCACATTACCACAACAGATAAGAACCGATTATTTAATAATTCTTCAGAAATTAATATGTCTGTAATATTCTCTCCCCTGGAAATTTCCCCTATTAGTAGTCTGATGACCAGGCAAAGCCAGTGCTTGAGGGGACTTGTTGGAAAGTCAGAAAGCTGTCCTGTAGGTTTGGTGGATTGGAACGTGGAGCCTGCTCCTCCATGGCTGATTGGCTGTTCCCTTCAGGCACTAATGTTCTTCCCTGTTCTAAAGCTGCCTGACAATATCTTTTTTTTTTTTAAATCATCAACGCCCTCCATTCTTTTTAGAGAATGTTATCTTATTGCTCCACTATTGCTGAAAGACAGCCACTGCAGAAAGTTTAATAATATTACGCAAGACCAGTGTTAGCACATTGTAATTTATAGCTCATCCTTTCTTTATAGAGGAAAGAGAGGAGTGTCGAGAGCCAAGATACAAAATTAACAATTGGCAGAACCAAGTCAGGGACTCAGATTTTCTTACTACCAACTCTTCTATACTATTGCTGTATTTGTTGTAGGGTTAGAAGAGTGTCTTCCAATTTCTCATACTACTGTATATTTTGACAAAATCTTAAGTCTTGTTGAAGGGAAACATGCACATACACACACACACACACACTCTCTCTCTCTCTCTCCATGGAATGGATGTTTATAGTAGACAAATCAGAAGCACAGGAAAAAAAAAAAAAAAACAGAATAAAAATTGCCCAGAGTCTCAGCTGATAGTGATAATATCTTCTATATACCTGACCCCGTTTTCGTGTTTATAAACTTCATTTCAAATGTGAGTGTCATACCAGAAACACTGCTTTTAACTTGGTTTTCATTTAGCTGTGTTTTATGCACACCTTCCTTGTGTTCATAAATGTAGAAATTTTTATGATGAACTTTTGATTTACAAAGTTCAAAGAAAGAAATAAAGGTAAACAGTGGCACTAAAAGCCTGTCAACTTTGCCTAAAAAGTATTAGTAGTCACTTTTCTCTTGTCCGTTTGGGTTTGTAAACAAGCAAGTTTCCAACAAGGCTTTTGGAAACCAATGAGTTCAATGTGAAGTGTCTCCAGAGTCTTCTCCTGTCACCTTAAAAGTATGTTGTTGTTGTTGTTATGTGCCGTCGAGTTGGACCTGACTCATAGGGACCCCTCCTTGGGTTTCTGAGGCGGTATCACTACAGAAGTAGATAGCCCCATCTTCCTTCCGAGTGGCTGGTGGGTTTGAACCACCAGCCTTCTGGTTAGCAGTCAATTGCCTTAGGCACTATGCTACCAAGCTCCCCCTTAAAAGTATAGTGCATCAAAAATTGGAGTCTTTGGGTGGTGAAAATTGTTAACACACCTGGCATATCCAGAGATGCCTTAGAAGAAAGGCCTGTTGTGTGTTCTGCTTCCAAAAAAACAGCCATTGAATACCCACCTTATGGAGCACAATTCTACTCTGACACACATAGCGTGGCCAGGGGTCAGAGTCAATTCGATGATAACATTTATTTATTAGCAAATAGATTGTGGTTTAAGCAGTCTCCCATTGTTGGACATTTTGCAGTAGCATAGTGCCTAAGGCACTTGACTGCTAACCAGGAGGCTGGCGGTTCAAGCCCACTAGCCACTCATCAGAAGGAAGGTTGGGCAATCTGCTTCCATAGTGATACTGCCTTGGAAACCCAAGGAAGGGTTGCTATGAGCTGGATCTTACTCCACGGCACGTAACAACAAACTGCTCTAGGATGTATATCCTTATTCATACACCTTCTCTCATTTTCTGATTATTCAAGGTCAATGTTGTGGAACTTTAGTCCTACGTAGAAGGCAGAAGCCTTTTCATTCCAAAGACCAGTGGCTGAAAGGAGTGATGTTGTTCTCGGAGTCACTGACCACCCTGGGCTCTAGCTTCTGAGGGTCCCCCTATCCCTCTCAAGCTCTGTCATTGTCATCAGTGTTGGTGATGCCACTATAAGACATGTTTTTCTTTAGAGTCTTTGTCTCCACAAAAACAAAATGCAATAACCTCAGTAAGAAAGCATTCCCTGGGAGTAAATGCTGATACAAAGTTCTCTCTTTATGGTGTCTTATCTTGTTCTTCAGTTGTTCAAGAGTCTTAGGGAGAAGGAATAGAGAAAAATTGTTTCACACACGGGCTCTAGAGACAGCTTGTTTGGATTTGACTCCATTTTCTTTGTTTACTAGCTGGGATAACTTTGGTCAAGTTATTTAATGCCTCGGTGTTTCTCTTTCCTTAACATTACATGAAAAAAATAAACTAGTTGCCATCAAATAGATTGTAACTCATAGCAACCCCAAGTGTGCCAGAGTAGGACTGTGCTCCTGGTGTGATCAGTGCCAGATTTTTGGGAAGGAAATTGCCAGACTTTTCTAATGAGACACCCCTGGGTGGACTTGAGCTGCCAGCCTTTTTGGTTAGCAGCCCTGTGCTTGACTGTTTGTACCACCAGGGTCTCCAGAGAGAGTAGTTACTCAGCTCCAAGTACGTGTTGCCATGCAGGATGAAGACCCATTGCTCTCACGTTGCCTTTTTCTTATCATTCTTAATGCATGTTTCTGTGCCAAATTGCCTTATTTAAAATTGACAGCTAATTCAATTTTTTTTTCTTAAGCATCTCATCAGTGGGCATAAACTCTGCTCATCAAGCTCCCAGGCTTCCAACATGTTACTCTGCTCTAAGCGATGACCCAAGTTCACCTGATTAGCCACAAGAACTAATTTAAATGATAAGGTAGACAACAGCACCTGCCCCTGGTTTTCATAAGGCTCCAAGAAGCTGCCTTTTAACCGGGGATCAGCCCTTGTTTCAAACCTCAATTCTTTTTCACATTCTGTGTGGCCAAGGTCATTTGCCTCTTCAAGCAGACACTGATCTAGAATTATGCAAGGAGATTTCATTTCCAGATCTCATGTAAAATTAATTTTCATAATTCTCTTAGTTCCTGCCTGCCTATACATATCTTTCTTCATTAACCACTTGATTTCCACATCCGAACTGACTCAGTCCCAAGTCTGGGAGGGCAACATGGAAGGCAACTTTTAACTCTGAGTTGGCAAAATGCATTCTGGAGCCCTGAGCCACTGTCCTTAGCGTCTGCCTTGCTGAGCCTTTAAAAATCTCAGTGAAACACCACACCAACACAACAGAAAAGCACTATGTTTTACTATGAATAATTAAATCAAGCAAAATCGTAGAGAATATTGCTCCAGTGAGACATTTAGTTATCTTTGAACCCTCAGTGCTTCTTTGCCCAAGTTTAATAATAAATTTTTTTGATTGTTTAATTAATGTTTTAAACTTGCGAGGAAGGCTTGACGTAGGCACTCTGCCCTGGAGTGACCCTTCTCAGGGAACTCTTCTATTTAGCTTGAATTTTGAAACATTCTCTAATTAAGTTGGGCTCCATCTATCTACAGCTTGTATCTTGCTGGGTACTCTCTCCTGAACTTGGCCCTAGGTACCAGCCTACTGAACATATGTTTTTTCCTGTTTATACAGGTCAAACGGAAGGTTCTGCAAATGAAAACCATCATTTAGTTGGGTTCTACAAGGCCATCCTCGGTGGGGCTTTTCTTTGTTGTTTAATGTGTTGCAGAGTTTTTTCTTTCTCTTTTTTAATTAAACTACAGATTTGGTGTTGCTGCCACAGGGTTCACAGGATGGTATGCCAGAAAGCAGGTGATGAGACATTGAATTCTCAGACTAGAGCAGTGTCCTGAGCCAACCTGAAGTGAACATAAAGATAGAGCCCAACAGTTTGTGAGGAAGTGTGTATTAAGCCTCTGCCTCTGCAGGGCTAGGTTTTTTTTTTTTTTTAATAAATATATTGGTGGGTTTTTAAAATGCTGTGGCTTTTATTTATTTTTCAGTGTTTTTTTTTTTTTTTTTTTTTAAGCAGTGGAATGCATTTTCAAACAAACCCTACATGGTTCTTCCATATAAATAAAGACAGATGTCTCCCTGGGCACCTGCAGGAAGCTCTAGGGCCTTACCACTCACACTGTGGTCTTGAGACCACCCGGGATCACTCTGGAGCTAGTAAGAAATACAGAATTGTGGGCCACAACTTTGCCCTCTGGAATTTTAAAATTCTGTAGTTTAAAAAGAGGCCAGGTGATTCCAATGCATATTAAGGTTTGAGAGCTTTAACGTACAGAGCTTTGTAAAGCACTGCTGTTATCTGCCATTGAGTCAACTCTGACTTATGGTGAGCTTATGCACAACAGAAGGAAATGTTGCCCAGTGCTATGCCATCTTCACACTCATTAATATGCTCAAGTTCTTTGTTGTGCTTATTGTGTAGTGCCTTCTAATCTAGGGGACTCATCTGCCAGCACTATGTTGAACAATTTTCTGTCATAATCCATGAAGTTTTAGTTGACAAATCTTCACCAGGCCTTTCTTCCTAATCTGCCTTAGTCTGGGAGCTCCTCTGGAAACTACTCACCCTGAGTGACTCTGATGGTATTTGACATACTGGTGGCATAGCTTCCAGCATCATAAGAATACACAAGCCGAGTTCCTGTAAGATGGCGGAATAGGCAGACAGATTGTACAGACCCTCTTCAACAAAGAAAAGGGGAACCAGTTAACACAGATACAGAAGATAACCCTGGATCCCAAAGCTTCGAAGGAAAGCATATAGAAGTGGAATAAACTCCAACTCATAGAAGGACTTTCATGAAAACACCAAAAAAGAGACATATGGAGCTGGGGTGGGTCAGTGACCCTGACAGCACAGGCAGCTTGAATATTGCTGAGTGGTGTTAGGACCAAAGAATTAACCAAAACTCGGTCCATATAAGCCATATAAGGTGAACATTTACACCAGTAGGTACACTCCTTAGAACAATCAATCATGGGAGAGCAGAAGGGCAGTATTTGCACAGGGAAATACCTCAGGAGGAGGAATGAATAGGAAAGGACACAGGGAAAAGATAACCACTGGGGGGAAGTGGGAAGAGAGCTGTTACACTACTGGGATTGCCATCAGTGTCATGAAATAAAATGTGTATGAACTGCTGTATGGAGAATGACTTTGCTCTGAAAACTTTCACCCAAATACAAAAAAAAAGGAAAAAAAGAAATTTACATATTTTTTTGAAACCTCAGGATTAAAAAAAAAAAAAAAAATCGTCTCCAGCAAGACCCTGAGTTCTGTGGATGAACATAGCTATCTTTCCTGAAGTACCTCCAAATGATGGAATTACATATGCCTTTGACTCGTCTTTGATATCAGAACAACTGTCAGTACACTTGGTCATTACATGTTTCATCAAGTGGATATACATTAAATGTTAGTGTGAGAAAACAGAAATAACGCTATGACCAAATGACACGACTTTGAGAAGTCATTTGTCCCCTAAATGCCTCTGGCCATGTGTTTATACTAGGATGACCACCTTGTTCTGGTTCCCCGAGACTCTCTTGGTTTTAGCACTGAAATTCTCTCATTTCAGGAAGCCCCTCTGTTGCCAGACCATCAACTGCTCATATGCAAATTCAACTTGAAGTTAAAGACAATTAAAACAAGTCCAAGAGAGCCAAAGTATGATC
>NW_006921592.1:13130707-13140366 GCF_000298275.1 Orycteropus afer afer | reverse complement strand
TAACAGATCTGTCCTGGAGGAAGTGCAGCCAGAATGCTCCTTGGAAGCAAGAATGGCCAGACTTCGTCTCACCTATTTTGGTCATGTTGTCAGAAGGGATCATTCCCTGGAGTAGGATGTCATGCTTGGTAGGGTGGAGGGTCGACGAAAGAGGGGGAGGCCTTCAACAACATGGATTGATATGGTGGCTGCGATGATGGGCTCAAGTATAGCAGGGATTGTGGGGCTGGTGCGGGATCGCGCAGTGTTTCATTCTGCTGTGCATGGAGTCGCTATGAGTCGGAAACAACTCGACGGCACTTAACAACAACAACAACAACTCTGTCCCCAGAACACTGGAATGGTTAGTCATCCAACACTAGAAACAGGAACAGAAATGTTTAGTTACCTGAAGCTTAGGATACTACATTGGTAGATACAACAAGCTAAGTTGTATGTTTTGCTCTTTTCTTCAATGACTAGGTATATAAATTTTTTAAAAAAATATCTTCTTCATATTGTTTCAACACATATTTCTCAGTTAGCAGTTGCAAGGGATTCTAAGATATGAAACAGGTGTTTTTTCATGGTTCACTATATAGAAGGAAGAAAAATGGTCCCCCAGATTATCATACGGATGATGTAATCCAGTGCTTTCTACTTTCAAATGAAAAATAATGTTCTATCACAGAGTCGACAGAATTCCATCTGGCCTGTCTGTAACATCCAGAACTGAAAAAGAAGCCTCTGTTTTGTTCTTAGATTCAGGTTTTGCCAGACCTCACAATGTTTCACGATGCAATTAAAACAGGCGTGTGTCATCCACACCTGCTGCCTCTGCAAACAGTCAGCACCCTATACTCATGGTCCGGAAAATTACTTTTAGTGTGGGTCTGTGCAAAAGCAAACAAATGCGTTGGGAAAGCATGCTTTTGTGGTGAACAGCATCTTATTGTAGGATTCAGGGCTACTTTTATAGGAATGCCACTTTCTGTGTCATCAAGGAGGAGTTTTCCACTGAAAGGTCCTCTTATTTACCACTTTTTACTCTGGTCCCCTTCTTCTTATAGCTGTAGTATACCACTGGGTTCTGTACTATAGTAATGTTTGGATATTCTTGCCTTATATAAACTGGTGTGATTGCCAGGATGTGAGTCCAGACTAGAAAATTACAAAAGTCTCAGAAAAAAATTGGTATCATTCACAATTTCAGCTACTAAAAGCAAAGCAAAGCAAAACAAACAAACAAAAAAAACTATATAATGGAAAGCTAAGCTATTTTTTAGGCCAGAGGGTATGAACCTTGGTTGCCATTGTTAGGTGCCGTCAGATTAACTTCAACTCATAGTGACTCTGTGTGAAAGAGTAGAACTGTCTTTTGGATTTCCCAGGCTGTAATCTTTATAGGAAGAAGCCCAGGTGGCATAGTGGTTAAGTGCTTGACTGCTAACTGGAAGACTGGCAGTTCAAACCTACCCAGAGGCTCTGTGGGAGAAAGATCTGTAAATTGGCTTTTGTAAAGATTGCAGCCTTGGAAACCTGATGGGGTAGCTCTACTCTGTCCCATGGGTTTGCTATGAGTTGAAATCCACTCACTAGCACCTAACAATAACAATCTTTACAGGAGCATATTGCCATGTCTTTTTCCCAGGGATCTGCTGGGTGGGTTTGAACCACCAACCTTTTTGTTAGCAGCTGAGTACTTAACCATTGCACTGTCATCAGGGCCCCTCCAACCTTGATCAGTACCCTAGAAATATGTGAGAAGCTTGCAAAACTACTGATACCTGAATACTACACCACAAATCCTGATTTAATTGATCTGGGGTAAGGATTCAGGAGCTCTAGTGGCACAGTTCCTAAGATATTTGACTGCTAAGAAGAAGGTTGGTAATTCAAACCTTCTAACTGCTCTGTAAAAGGAAGATGAGGCAATCTACTTCTACAAAGATTTACCCACCTTGGAAACCTAATGGGGGTTTCTATGAGTCAGAATTGACTCAATGTCAGTGGATTTGGTTTTTTGGTTTGAAGTGAGTCTTTGTCATAAAATGTTTAAAAGTGTCCCAGTTGATTTTAATGTGCTCTAGGCTCTTACATAATAAACTTTAGCCTTTTATATCCTCTATATAATTTGGTCTTATTTGTTGTTTCTTTCCTTTGTTCATTCATATAGGTCTATTGTCTTCTATAAATTAATTGATCCATTAGCCCATTCATTCATTTAGTCATAAGGCTTATTTCAGGCATGTATAATAAAACGTTCAATTAAAGGGGGTGAGGGAAACCCCAAGACAAGCTTTAAAATAACCCTAGGGTTCTTTTAAAATGATCAGCTTCTTTGATATGATTCCATATAAATCATAACCAGAAATTTTCCCTGAATCTAAGCATAAACTCTGATAAAATATTTCTCTTCTTCTTGTACTTTGTATGCACCTGAGGGGTATGAAATAAAAAGTGTATAAGCCTTTTCTAAACAAGTTAAAAAGCAGTTGGTTAAGGTCAAATTTATCTTCTGAATATATATGGTTTGTATTAATTCTTCAGTCATATTCATTAAATGTGCCAGTCAATCACTAACACTTAAAGATGTCATCAAGCATGGGGTAATTCATGCTATTTGTAATCATAAAGATGATCCTGAATAGGCTGTGAGAGAATATATATTCCTCATTAACAACTCTGCCATTTTGAAATTTCAGTGTATTCTTGGATTTAAAATTCTATACTAAGAAATCTATACATATTTTTCAAGGAAGCAACTCATGATGTATTGGAAGGAGCAATGAACTGGAGATCTAGTGATTTCTACTTCAGTCATCTTCCTATAAAATAAATCTGATCATATTTTTCTTGGTCAGTGTTCTGGCACATTTATATGAATGGAGCCCTGGTGATAGAATGGTTAAGCACTTGGCTTCTAACAGAAAAGATGTCAGTTCGAGCCCACCCAGAACCAGCAATTTTCTTCCATAAAGATTATAGCCTAAAAAACCTTATAGGGCTGTTCTATTCTGTCACGTGGGGCAGCTATGAGTAGAAAATTGACTCAGTGAAACCAAACAACAACATACATATATGTGCGATCAAGTTGTCTCTGACTCAGAGACCTTATGTACAACAGAATGAAATGCCGTCTGGTCCTGCGCCATCCTCACTCTCCTTGCTATACCCGAGCCCATCATTGCAGCCTCTGTATCAATCCATTTTGTAGAGGGCCTTCCCTTTTTCATTGACCTTCCACTTTACCAGGCATGATATCCTTCACCAGGGAATGGTTCCTTCTCACAACATGACCAAAGTAGGTGAGATGAAGTTTAGCCATTCTTGCTTCCAAGGAGCATTCCGGCTGCACTTCCTCCAAGAAAGATTTGTTAGTTCTTTTAGTAGTCCATGGTACTCTCAGCATTCTTTGCCAACACCACAACTCAAAAGCATCAATTCTTCTTTGGTCTTCTGTATTCATTGTTCAGCTCTCACATGCATAAGAGGCGACTGAAAATATCATAGCTTGGGTTAGGCACACCTTAATCTTCAAAGAGAAATCTTTGCTCTTCATCACTTGAAAAAGATCTTTTGAAGCAGATTTGCCCAATGCAATATGTTGTCTGATGTCTTGACTACTGCTTCCATGGGTGTTAATTGTAGAACCAAGTAATATGAAGTCCTTGACAACTTCAATCTTTTCTCGGTTTATAGTGATGTTGCTTATTGGTGCAGTTGTGAGGATTTTTGTTTTCTTTACATTTAGGTGTAATCCATACTGCAGACTGTCATCTTTAATCTTCATCAGTAACTGATTCAAGTCATTCTCACTTTCAGCAAAGTTAGGTCATTTGCATATTGCAGTTGTTAATGAGTCTTTCTCCAATCCTGTTGCCACATTCTTCTTCGTGTAGTCTAGCTTCTGGGATCATTCGCTCAGCATACAGATTGAATAAGTATGGTGAAAGGATACAGCCCTGATGCACACCCTTCTTGATTTTGAACCATGCAGTGTCCCCTTGTTCTGTTTGTATGACAGCCTCCTGGTCTATGGACAGGTTCCTGACGAGTACAATTAAGTGTTCTGGAGTTCCCATTCCTCTTAATGTTATGTATAATTTGTTATGATCCACACAATTGAATCCTTTTGCATAGTCAATAAAACATAAGTAAATATCTTTCTGATATTTGTTTTCCGCCAAGATCCATCTAACACTAGCAATGATATCTGTTGTTCCATGTCCTCTTCTGAATCCAGCTTGCACTTCTGGAAGTTCTCTGTCATATATACCTTGTTTTATTACGCTTCTTTTTATGGTGCTTTACAGGTACTGATTTTCTTTCTTTCTTTCTTTCTTTTTTTTTGCAAATTGAAAGTTTGTGGCAACACAGTGTCCAGCAAGTCTTTTGGCACCATTTTTCCAATAGCATGTACTCACTTCATGTCTCTGTGTCACATTTTGGTAATTCTCACAATATTTCAAACTTTTTCGTAATGCTATCACACACTTAGTAGACTATAGTATAGTCTAAACATGACTTTTGTATACATTGGGAAACCAAAACCTTCATGTGACCCACTTTATTGTGATACTCACTTTATTGTAGTGGTCTGGAAAACCAGCAATATCTCCAAGGTATGGCTGTGTGAGACTATATATATGTTTACATATACATATACATATACATACATCCAGAAACACACACACACACACACACACACACGTATATCCCAGTTGAAGAACCTTAAAGTCTGTTTACATTAATGATTTATTAACCCAAAGCAAATTAGAAAGTTTATGATTTTCTGTATATTGGTCTTAGAATATATCTTGGTAGTTCCAGGAAAATAACAAGCTAAGAAAACCAGCTCAATTTACAGTTTTCAAGGGTGAGCTAGCCTAGAATCTTTTCTGTGATTCTTAAACCTAACATACTTTCCTAAGTGAAAGAGCCTTAAATATAGCAGACAATCTAGAAACCATACGGAATAGATGTAGTCATCAGAGAGCTACTGTACATAATTCTATGGGATAGAGATGTGACATGCCTCTGAAATGATGTAGTGTTGCTTAGTGGAGGGGCATTTTGTCAGACAGCAAGACCTCTACTCCTGAACCTACCATGAAAAACAATGAGGCCTGGGCCTCAGTTTTCTCAATTGTGGCTAATGAAGATAAATTGGTGCCTTTCTAAGATTCCATAACTTTTCAGGGACTTTGGAAGCTGCCAGCCCCTGTGTCAGACAGTGGTGATTTTCAGAGAGCACTTTTGGATGTTTCCTTGGTGGTACAACTACTCATTCCTGAATCACTTGAGTGAAGTAAGTTATCTTTTCCATTTCTCCAGAACTGTCCCTTCTGGTTGATGGGATTGAAATGATCTGAACATATAATATGAAGGTTGAGCCTTGGAGGCAACTATACTGAGACAGACTGTGGCAATACAGAGCAGGAAGAATCCCTCCTTCCCCTGATATGTTCTTCATTTTCAGTACAAGCTCAGCTAAGCTGCCATTAAGTAGTTGCAGGAAGAGATATATCATCTGAAGAAGCTGAGCCAAATATTTGATTTGGATGATTATGCTGCAGGTGTCTCATCAGAATTGCAGTGCCTAGATTACTAATTATTTTCCCTCAACCTCATGCTTCTTGCAGGGAACATTGAGAATGGCATGAATCATGAGGGAGGTCTCTAATAAATGATCACTGGACAGCTGATGCCAAGGGCTGGCTGGAGAAGTAGAAAGTGCAAAGACGATGCAATCAGTGGACAGAGAAGAGGATTGGCCCCATCAAACAGTTTGATAGAAGTATTCAAGATTGGGCAATCTACTTCCATAGAGACCACCTTGGAAACCCAAAGAAGGGTTGCTACGAGTCAAATTTACTTGATGGCAGTGTGTTTAGAGTTTGTTTTGGTTGGTATGGCCACCTCCTTTGGCTCAAAGGGAAACAATCAACAGTTATAGAGTTGAGTCAGAAACAGCTGCTCATGATCACAAACTCTTTCAGGTAGGGCCTTGGATACTATTCAGAATTGTTTTCACATTCCTATTAGTCTCTGGTGACATGAAAGGGTTAACACAGTTTAACAAGCTGCCCAGATCCTCACCCCATGTGTGCACAGCAGAACAACTCCATAGGGGTTTTTTGGTTGTAATCTTAACAAGCAGATTGCCAGGACTTTTCTTCCATGGAGTCACTGGGTGGATCTGAACTGCCAACTTTCAGGTTAGCAGGTGAGGAGAAACCATTTGTACCATCTATGGACCTTGTGGTTAAGGCAATTGACTGCTAACCAGAAGGCTGGCAGTTCAAACCCACCAGCCACTCCTCAGAAGGAAGGTTAGGCAATCTACTTCCATAGTGATACTGTACCGCCTCGGAAACCCAAGGAGGGTCGTTATGAGTCGGAACCAACCTGATGGCACATAACAACAACAACATGGACCTTAGACCTTCTATAGTAATAACATACTCTTGCATCTGTAGAGCATTTTAAATGCATATAATGTAGTGCATATAAAATGCACTCATTTTCACTATTTTGTCTCACAGCAAACTGGGGATACTTAGTTATCTTAATTTTCACAAAAGAAAATTACTAGGGCTAAATGATTTGTAGAAAGTCACACAACTAAGACATGCTAGGACCTCAGCTAAGTTCTTCTGAACTCAAGATTAGGACTTTTTGATTCAGTTATCATTTGATTAGCATATGGTTTAAAGATTAAGGTGAAGAGGTTCATCCCTGTGACAACCAGTTGACTTCCACCTTCTAGGTCCATAGACCATATATGTCCTTTTAGATCTCCACCTTCACAAAATGGCTGTGTATATGGAGGAGCACAAGCCCATCACTGCTTCCAAAACAAATGGTAAAAATAGAAACTATACACCAATGATGCTCAATTTTATATCTTTAACCTAGATTCCTTTCTTTTTTTGAGATTCAAATTCACATATATTTCTAGCTACCTACTGGACTCATACACAACTGTCTGTCAGTTTGTCATACTATGGTTGACATGTTGCTATGATGCTGGAAGCTATTCCACTGGTATTTCAAATACTAGCAGGTTCATCCATGGTGGACAGATTTCAGCAAAGCTTCCAGACTAAGACAGACAAGGAAGAAAGAACTGGCAATCTATTTCTGAAAATTAGCCAATGAAAGCCTCATGGATTATAATGAAATATTATCTGATATAATACCAGAAAATGAGCCTCCTAGTTTGGAAGACACTCAAAGTACACAGTGACTTCAAAAATGGATGAAAACATACCAATGATCATGAAGATGGCACAGGCTCGGGCAATATTTTGTTCTGTTACACAGAAGGTGGCCATTAGTCAGAGTCAATTTGACAGCAACAAACAACAACAGGACTTTATCTCTTATAGAGAAGAAGAATCCAAAGATCAAGCGTCCTTTCCTCTCAGAACTCCAAACCTGTCCCTCTCCTTTTCACTATGTTACTGACACTGCTATCCATCAACTTTCTTAAGAAAGAAAGTTGGTATCATCCTGATCTTTCCACTCCCTCACCCTGCCCTTTCTGCCCTTTCTATCTTACCAGAAGGGCCAGCTTCATGGGCATACAACCAGTACAGTCATGTAGAGTCCTGTACTCAGAAGAGCCTGGTGTTTGGGATTTAATGGTCTGTGGTTGCCATCCTGAAATCCTAAATTTTTTTTTTTTTTTTTAATTTATGCTTTGTAAGTGAAGTCTGATAAGACAAGGGAGAATGTGCTAGGGGCTTGGAGCCTTAGCTCAGTCACAACCCAACTCCCACCCCTCCCTGTCTCCCCAGAATGGGTCCTCAGGTACCCACTCCCACACATTTGTCACCTTCCGCCCTGGGCATATGGTAGGACCAGGCCCTTGGTGCCCATGAGGGTCTCCACATGCTTTGAGAATGTTCTTGTGCCTGTGGTGGCACAGCATTAAATACTCAAAACTAAAACTGAGTCGATTCGACTCATAGAGATCCCTCCTTGGGTTTCCAAGGCAGCATCTCTACAGAAATAGATAGCCCAATCTTCCGTCCAAGGAAAAACATTACCATAAGTTGAGAGAAAGACTGTAGAAAATAAAAAAAAGAAAAAAAAAATTGAAAAAGAGATTTTGCCTGCTTTTTAAAAAACAGCCCCACATGTTTATTTTTCACTGGACCCTGCAAATTATGTAGCTGGCTTGGCAAACTAGTTTTAAAGTCTTAATGATTCCTCCTTCCACCTGCTTTCCACCCCACACTCCCCACATCCCCCAAAACAAAAACAACAACAAAAAACTAACTACAGATTCTGACAATTTCTCTCCATTCTCATGACACTTCTCTAGTTTAGGAAATTATTTCCTTTTACCAAGATCATTACAAAAGACTCCTCACTGGTCTTCTGGTCTTTGGTCTTGGCCCTCTTCAATGGCCTCTTACCCACTGAAGATATGTATGATATACAGGGGGCATCTTTTTCCTAAATAGTAGCTCTTTTTCTATTACCACTGTGAAATGACTTCACCCTCACTCCAAATATAGACAATTATTGTATTCACAATAGTTGGCTTCTATAAAGTCTTCATTCTACTGTTGAATTAGTGAGTGAGTACTGATTGAATGGCCATTTTCAGCTTCAGCCAGGGCCAGTTTCCTGCCTCTGTCTATGCATGTGTATGTCTTCAATTGACCTGGAATGCTTTGTAAGAGGAAGACCCTCAACAAGATGGAGTGACACAGTGGCTGCAAAAGTGGGCTCAAGTATAGCAACAATTGTGAGGATGGCACACTGGGCAGTGTTTTGTTTCAACTTGATGACACCTAACAGCACAACAACAAATCCTCCAATAATGAGGATCAACTGAACACTCCATTGCCTTGGGATAAATGTCAAATTCTTTAACATTGTGTAGTAAAGCCCTTTGCATGTTGTTTACTACTTCTCTTGCCTTGTCCCTCTCCCCAGTGTGTGAGAACTTCCACTTTCTTCTTTTAACTCTTTTTAAATTTCTTAAATTCCTTGCAGGTACCATGTTAGGTGTCACCTCTGGACTTTTGCCATTTTATTTTTTAAGAATGGAGTAATCTTCTCCACTATTTCCCAACTTATTAATACTTATCTCTACATCTGGGATATAATGCCGTCTTCACTTTCCCCAATCACTGCACATTGCCCCATTATTAAATGTTCTATTTTATTCACTAATTTTCTTGACTGTCACCTTCATGGAACTCTAAAGCAGGAACCATATTTGTTTTGTTCAGGGTTTTGATCCCAACACAGTAAGTATCTGTCTCATAGAAGGAACTCTTGGATGAGTGAATCAATGAAAGAATGAATGCTCTAAAAGAAGCATCACTTTGTATTGTTAGATAATGATAAATTCTCACAATATGTGTTAATATAGTCCCAAGATAAATGTTGTTATTACTAGCCATTGAATTGACTCTGTCTCATGGAGACTATGACAAATTATGGATAACATTGAGAAGAACGGGAATTCCTGAACATTTGATTGTACTCATGAGGAACCTTGATAAGGAGGCTGTCGTTCGAATGGAACAAGGGGACACTACATGGTTTAAAATCAGGAAGGGAGTGCATCAGGGTTGTATCCTTTTCCCATCCTTATTCAATCTATATGCTGAGCAAATAATCCGAGAAGCTGGACTATATGAAGAAAAACGTGG
>NW_006921592.1:13096401-13130158 GCF_000298275.1 Orycteropus afer afer | reverse complement strand
CATTCCCTGGAGAAGGATGTCATGCTTGGTAGGGTGGAGGGTCGACGAAAGAGGGGGAGGCCTTCAATGAGATGGATTGACACGGTGGCTGCAATAATGGACTCAAGTATAGCAGGGATCCTGGAGCCAGTGTGGGATCAGGCAGTGTTTCATTCTGCTGTGCATGGGGTCGCTATGAGTTGGAAATGACTCAACAGCACCTAACAACAACAACAACAACAACAAAAACATGGAGACTGTGTGTGTGTGTGTGTGTGTGTGTGTATGCTTTGACATATATACAATTGTATATATAGTTTTCCAGCACTGTATAAGTGGTATTTTCTTGTGATGTATAAGATATCCACTCACTAGTTTTTGGAAATAGATCACCTGTCCTTTCTTTCTAGCTTGTCTTAATCTGGAAGCTCTGCTGAAACCTATCTACCATGGATGATCCTGCTGGTATTTGAAATACCTGGGACATAGCTTTCACCATCTAGCAACATGCAAGCTACCACAGTATGACAACTGGCAGATGAGTGGTACCAAGGATTCCATACTTTCTCTTTCTTAAGTTTCGTTTGAAGAGATACTGATGCTGGTTTGATGATGCTACTTTAAATTTCAGCCTGATTATATATATAAAAAAAGTGGATCCTGCACTAATTATCTTTTTCAAGATCTGAGGGTAGGCATGAGGAAACATTAAAGAATTAGGTTATATTTGATGGTCTGTGAGGGATATCATTAATGAGTAAAAATCAAATCTTTAATATTTTCTTTTTGCCTGGGGTACTCCATTATGGATCAAAGAAAATTCTCTAAACACAACCAACTGACCATATTTTCTGGGAAGATGAAGTAGGCTATAAGTAGTATCTGAAAGGAGAGTCTGAAGCGTTAGATTGGGTTCCTGCGTACATCCTTGAGGAGGGTGCAACTCAGTCAGCTATTCCCTTATGATAAAAGAGCCTCAGTGCTGCCAGGGGACTGATGAACTCTATCAGTCACTAACATGCCTCAGTGATGGATATTTCACATTTACTCCCAGAGATGAAGAGTGAAATGGTGTTCCAAACTCTCCTGGGTCCAAAAAACAGGGTTGTTTACTGTGAATGATCCCTGCCCACTCCCCCAGAAACATTTAACTAAGAAGTACTGACACAAAGGAACTTGTGGTCACTCCTGAATAAGAGTAGTTCCTTTAGGAACAGGATGTCCCCCTAAAATGATTTCTTCGAACAGACGAGGTAGGTTCTAAGCTTCTCCGCGTTTTCCACCTCTTCTTGCCTCATCCTGGTTCAGGTGAAGTGTAGAGTGCTATTTTCAGTGACTTGTGGGATCCCACATTATTTGTTATTTTACGTTCAACAGCGCCACCTCTCCTCCTCCTGTCTGTTCTATGACTATCCAACACTGGCTTTGTAATAAATAGGTTTGTTACTTCTGCTGATGAAGCTGCAAAGGCAATTGCCCCTGTCTGAGACCTGAGCCTCCCTCTCCACCTATACTTCACCCCACAGGCTGCCTGGCAGAGGCAGGGGGCAGGATGCACAGTGTAATGAATTCTATCCACTGCTGAGCTGAGGGATAACAGATGGATAGGTTTCCTCGCGCAATTTCCACTTCACTTGGTTTGGGTATAAAATAGCAGAAAGGTGGTTTCTTCTTGTGCAATTTTCAAACAGATGAAACCAGAGGGAGGGTTTGTTAGGCTGGGAGGAATGTGAAGGACTTGACTGTCCTTTAGAGAGAGCTAAATGAACAGGACGACATGGAAACCCTGTGAAGGATTCAGGCTTGTTTTTTGCTGCTAGATAGGAGTCAGTTCTTTCATCCAGAGCTGCATGCTCATCCCCACCAGGCATGGGAAAGGAAATGATCATGGGGAGGCCAGGCAATCTGTTGTTCATGATATTATAGTGTTATGGGGATTGCAGTGCAAATTCTCAGGGTGAAAAAAAAAAAGTATAATGACAGATTATAGGGGTATAATGACAGATTGTGTGATTATACCCATACTTATAATTAAGCTGTTACAATACAGACAAACGCCTGCTCTCTAATGTCACCAACAGAAACCTCTTTGCTTGGAAAGGAAAGTGACTCACTCTGGCAATTAGAAGGAGTTCCCTACAGGACTTTATTTTCAAACCTTATGAACACTCTAGTTGGAAGATGTGTTACTTGCCTGAATTACAGGGAAAAATACAGACATCCAGGGGCATCTACCTGATCTCCAGGTATGGGATGCAGTACTGGTTAGAGAAGGAATTATGGCCATGGTAAATAATCTCTCTGCAATGCACAAATGACTTAGCTCTTGCAAAGCACTTTATCATGGTGTTTAATATGCTAGTCTGTGGGGTAAGCTGAATCTATGTTTTTCCTTTTCAGGGTAAGAGAGGAAGGCAGGGAAGGACATGCTGTTGTTCTTGTTGTTATGTGCCATCAAGTCGGACCTGACTCATAGTGACCCCTCCTTGGGTTTCCGAGGCAGTATCACTACAGAAGTAGATTGCCCCATCTTCCTTCTGAGGAGTGGCTGGTGGGTTTGAACCACCAGCCTTCTGGTTAGCAGTCAAGTGGCTTAGGCACTATGCTACCAGAGCTCCAGGGAAGGACATAGGGAGAGAAAAAGAAAGAGAGAGAGTACCATACCAGTAAGTAGTAACAGGAAAAGTTGGTATCCAACTGGGAATTTTGGCCATCTCCCAACATGGCTACTTCACTGGGGCTGACACTTGCCTGGTGGTAAAATATGTGGTTTCTGCCTGATTTGTGCTCAAAACTACATAAGGGGCTGTGTTGGATCTGCCCACTAACTCTGAACACTTTTCACTTCCAAGGGGGTCAAAGGAGCTCCCTTTCTTCTTTTTGCCTTTTCCTCACTCTTCTTTGATTACAAGGTCTCATTCCCTTTTCTTGGGCATTTTTTCTTGCTAGACGTTGCTGTGACTGATCCTGCAGGTCCTACCCACGATTATGTTCTATGTGCTTCTATTCAGGAAATCCTTAATGCAGTCCATGCAAATACTCTTCAATGGTGAACACATCCTGCTGTGCAGCAGGCAGCTGTTGTGAGATTTGTATACTGAATCCCTCCTCCTGCACAGTGTGAACTTGGGGTTTCCCTTGGATAGGACTTATCTTTGAAGATAGTATCAATATAAGGAAATTATTTTAGTCATATTAGTGGTTTCCTTGGAAGTTGTGTAATACCTCTTCCTACTGTTTCCTTATCAGCAACTCCAGGTAATACATATCCCCCTCTAGAGAGGCATCTTGAAGACTAATTAGTTAATGAGGTTTGAGGAGTGTCTTGAAGATGCGAGGCAGAACATAAGTGGTAAGAATTAATACTATCATATTCACATAAAAGTCTTTCTTGGGTGTCAATGCTTGAGAAATTCACTTTGAATTATTTCCATAAACACCCAGAGGATATGATTAGTACCAAGTATTTCTGAATGAAAAACAGACAGAACATTAAAAGGAGCTACTTGATTGAAGACTGATCTACATAAGGGAAAATGTTAAAGTGTATAACTTCCCTGTTCTTGGGTATTTGACCAAGTATTTGTACTAATGGGCGTACCACATAGCTCTGTGCATGTTGGCTTAAATGATGGGAGATATCATCTACTCCCCTTCCCATATTGATGGCAAAATAGTGGAAGAGCCATACATAGGGGAAGAAGTTGATGAGAACAATATCAAAGTGAGAGGGAATAAACAGAGTCTTCAGGGTGGCCGTTTCCCTAATTTCCTAGAGAAGACATTAGAAGTTTTTCCTGCCCACCATCCTCTCCAACTTCTTGTGGTACTTGTGCCTCAGCTTTCCTTTTGAGAAACCGTGTCTCCCTTCTCTCCATCTGATTTGGGCAGGACTGGCCTATGACCATACCTATGCCAGTCCAGGGATTCTGCCTCCGGGCCAAAGTGATTAGTTGAGGTACTGCCATGAGACACTGGTATCTCCAATCACAGGAAAACCCCAGCACTTATGTTGAAACTGTTGTCAATAGAGAATCCTACTTTGCTGCTGAGTATGCTGAGGAAAGGATGTAAGGTGGGAGGCACAGGTGAATCTTGTGTCATCAGAAGGGGAGGAGTTATATAAGAGCAAGGCCAACCCAGAACAAAGAAGAGTCCCAATAAATTCACTTGAGACTTGCATCCAGTCATGCCTAGATGTGAGTCAATATCTTCCTTTTTAAAAGCCATACTTTAAGTTAGTTTTGAGTTTGACTTTGATTGTCTGTACCTGGAAAAGTAAAAATTATTATAGTTCACAATAATCTTTTATTTGGAAGTTTCCTTCCAAATTCAAAAAGGCTGAGACTGTTTGTCTCATTTGGACCACATTTCCCCCAATACCTTTCTTCTCTGTTGAAGTCTGATCTCACAAATGATCCATTCAGAGAGCAAGTCCTCAAGATTCACTATTAGGTGCAAGGTACTAAAAAAGATATAAAGATAGTAGATAAGAATGAGATGTGGTCCATGTTTTCAAAAAGCTAAAAGTGTACTTTGGGGAATATGACACATATCCAAGGCACAATAATGTGTGTTAATCGGTGTTTCATTAATTTATTTTAGGATTTCCTGAGGTGAGTATGATTACAAATACTTGGGGAGAATTATGGAAAGCAGTGGAATTTAAGTAGATACACATAGACTTTGAGAGGACAGTAGATGAGGGGCAAAAGCAATCCAGCTAGGAGGGCAGTGTGAGCAAGGGAGAGCTGAAAATCAAGGACAGGGAACAGAGAGATCCTGTGTTTGGATGGGCGAGTGTTTCCTGAAAGGGAATAAGGGAAATATGGCTGGAAAGATTGGTTTATCCCGGTTTACGGAGGGCCTCGGGTGCCAGGCTTGAGGTTTATATCTCTGCTCTAAATAGTGTGGATCAATTAATGTCATTGGCAGGGAAGAAAGGTGATTATAGCCCTGCATAGAGTGAGGGGAAAAAAGCTAATAAAGATGGGGCTCTCTTTGAAGATTGTTGCATTAATCCAAGCAAGAGATAATTGAAGGCTCAAATTTTCTATATTAGATAGAGAAGGAAAAAAAAAAATGGCTGGGATGAATGGGCAGACTGTCATGGGAGTAGAATGCACTGGTTTTAGCAGTTGACTGGATGTGAGGAAAAGGGAGAACAGGAATTCACATATAACTCACAGTTTTTAACCTTGATAAGGGGAAGATGCCTCCAATAAACAGAATCAGGAAATACAGGAGGAGCTGGATGAGGTGGCTCTGTCCTCTTAACTCTCCCAGAGATTCTTTCCCTGTCTGATTTTGGCTACAAGACACATGAGGCAAGAACTCTGGAAGTGCAAGTGAATGTTTTTTTTTTGCTCTAAAATCTTGTGCAGGGGGGGGGGGTCAAGAACTGCAGCAGCTCAGTCATCACTCATCTACCACCTTGTTGGAATGGACTCAACCTACATCATCTTCTAGGTCCTGTCAGATATCCTGCTCTTAACACAGCTTCTCCAAATCCTGGGTAGCTCTGTGGAGAAGAATGCCAACTGCAAATGACCCATGCAACTAGCTGTTCAAGGCAATGAGAGATAGATGTATATTCTAGTTCTTCCTCTCAGGTTATCCTTTTTCTTGTCCCCACTGCCCAGTTTCCCTTTCCAACTGCCAATCTGGCTGCCCCACAGCAACTTAAGGATCAACACTAGGCACAGAAACAATAGTGCAGACTCCTTTACTAACTAACCTGATTGTGTGAGGTCTAAACTTCATAAAAGCAAAAACCAGTTGCTGTCAAGTCCACTCCAATTCATGGTGACTCATGTGCATTGGAGTAGATTTGTGCTCCATAGAGCTTTCAACTGTTTTTTCAGAATTAGATTGCTAAGCTTTCATCCAAGGTGCTTTTAGGTAGACGTGAACCTCCAACCTTTCAGTTAGGTATTAACCTTTTGCACTACCCAGTGACTCTTAGTTCTACATACACACGGTGGTTCTACTTCCCTGGTTGAACTGTAACTGGCTTAGGGAAGTCAGGAGATGTGAATCTGTTCTCTTTTAAGTCTGTGGAACTTGAGATGCTGGTGCCATATTCAGGTGGAAATGTATATAGCAAGCAGCAGGAGTGATGAGCGTGGATTTTGGGAAGGTGGTCAGGAATAGAGAGTAAAATTGGACAGTCTTTCCCATGGAGATGATAATTAGAACAGGATTAGTGAATGAAAGCTTGAAGGCAAAGAGTATAGATAAGTGAAGAAGGCCAAGGGCAGAGCTTTGGACTGTACATATACTACCAGACAAAAGGAGGGAAAAAGAGACAGGAAAACAGCCTGAAGTCCACAAAGGGATCAGATGGAACCTAGTACCACATAGTACCCATTGCCGTCAAGTTGATTGGACTTGTGGAGACTCCATCTGTTATGGAGTAGAACTGCTCCATTAGGTTTCCTTGGCTGCAATCTTTACAGAAACAGATCACCAGGCCTTTCTTCCATGATGCCACTGGGCAGCTTTGAACCACTAACTTTTAGGTTAGTGTTGGGTGCAAATCATTTTACCACCCAGGGACCTAAATGGAACCTAAAATCAAAACCAAACACACTGCCATTGAATCAGTTCCAACTTACAGTGGCTCTTCAGGACAGAGTAGAGCTGTCCCCTAGGGTTCTCAAGGCTGAAAATCTTTATGGAAGCAGATTGCCTCATCTCTCTCCCACAGAGTGGTTGGTGGGTTCAAAACACTGACTTTTTGTTTAGCAGCCAAATGCTTTGACCACTGCACCGCTGGAACTCCTGGGAGAGAACATTTCTGAAAGCAAGAAGAAAAGAGTCTCTGGAGGAGGTGATTATGCAAAATTATGTCACAAAGACAGGGGCTTTGCTTTTTTTCTATTGTTGAACTTAACACTGTGGAAGAAACCTCCAGCATTATTTAGCTCAACTCTCCCATTGAACAGATGAAAGAACAGAGGCCCTTGAGAGCTTTCTTGAGGTCAGTGAGCTAGTTTAGGGGACAGCTAGGAAAAAAAAATAAAATAAAAAACTGTTCTCATGCTTTATGTTTCAATGATCTTGCTGCTTCTCTACTGTTCTTCCTCATTTTGTTTATGATGCTGCTAGAATCGATGAGATAATATTGAAAAATATTGAGTCCCTGAAGGGAAAGATTTAATGATAACACTGACATAAATTTCAATATTACCTTGTCTGTAAGGTGTGCAAAGCATTTTCCATAGATAATTCTCTCTCAGAAGAATCTTCTAACACAGGAAGGTAGCAGAAACTTTTATTCTTCTTTCATAGAGAAACTGAGTCATTCTGAGGTAGCTTTATGCACCAAGTAAAATGCCTTTTAAACATGGGTGCACCACAAATGCTTTGACAATGAGGTTACCTAAGCATGATCTACGTTTCTGTACTTGACAGTTATTTCTTGAAAGAACAAACTCCACACCCCGCCTTCCTTTAATGACAACGATAATTGAGTGGCCTATAAAACCTGTTTCTGGGCCTTCTAGTCACAATTCATGCATAGTCTTCACATTTTTATATAATAATACACACTGGGAGCTTAGTAGGTACAAAGAAATGTTCTTTAAATAAGTCTCTTCAGGAGTGGTTCTTTTCTTTTGTGATCTACAGAAATGTGAAATAGGAATGAATCCTCAAGATAATTTCTTTACACCCTTTTCATCAATAGCTTCAACTCAGCCCCATACGAATGCACTGGAACTGGCACAGCAGCAATTGATCAAACTGAGTGTCATCTCTGTTATGAATTAAATTGAGATCCCCTCCACCCCCACCACCAAATATGTGCTAGAACCCTAACCCTGGTAACTGTGGATGTGTTCCTCTTTGAAAAGACTTTTCTTTATTATGTTAATTAGATCATACCCAAGTAAGGTGGGCTTTAAATCCAATCATTTCTGAGTTGTAAAAAGAGCAGATTAAACACAGACATATACACACATTGGAGAAAAGGCAGACACCAGGTGAGAATTGTCTACAAGTCAATAAACCAAGGAATGTCTGGGACTACCTAGAAGGAAGAAAAGTCAGCTGAGACCCTGATTTTAAATTTTAGCTTCCAGAACTGTGAGAAAATAAATTTGTTTTTCAAAGCCACCTACTTATAACATTTATATTACAGTAGCAACAGGAAACTAAGACAATCTCCTAGACAGTGATTTGGATATTCAGTCAAGATTTGCTCACTTATCCATGATGGTGTCTTAGGATGAAGTGGACAAAGAATGATAGATGAAGATGCAAAAGAGGAGACCAGCCTGGCAGCAAAACTGAGTTTTGCAGATTTGCTCAAGGGCTACAGTCACTGATCAGACTTTATAAGACTATAGAGGAGTCCCTGAGTGGTGCAAATAGTTAATGTTCTTGGCTGCCAAAGGAGAGGTTGGAGGTTCTAGTCCACCCAGGGGCCACTAGGAAGAAAGGCCTGGTGATCTACTTCCAAGAAAATCAGCCATTGAAAATCATATGGAGACAGGTCTACTCCAACACACATGGGGTCACCATGAGTTGGAATAGACTTGACAGTATTATTTTATTTTATTTTTTAATTTATTTAAGTTCCTGTCATGTAGCCAGGCTTGGCTGCTAACTAAAATGCTGGCAATTTGAACCTGCTCCACAGTTCCAGAGGAGAAAAAGCTGGTGATTTGATCCTGTAAAATTTACAGTCTAGAAAACTCTATAGGGCTATTCTACTCTGTCACTTGGGGTCACTATGAGTCAGAATCGAGTCAATGGCACCCAACAACAACAACATGTACAAGAGAGTTAAGGTTTCATTTGCTGGTTTCTGCCTGCAGATCTATTATCTAATTATCTGTCTATCTATGTATCTATCAACCTAACTAGAAAAGACAGAAGGCAGTTTACAGAGATGTGCAATTCAGTAAGAAATGTGTCCTGAAAATCAGTCAGAGGTGGAGACAAGGATGGTCCTTGCTGCTTCCAGAAGGGTTCGCTCTCAGCTAGCCCAAACTGGAGCCCTTCAGCAAAGGCAGGCCAACCCTTCGTGGCAGTATCGATTTCCTTTCTCGTTCACAGGCAGTTCACTGCTGTTACATGTATACTTGGTACAGCCCTGGGCCAAGTCACCCCACTGTCCCCACGTGTGCTGCTGGGATGGGGGGGACCATAATCACCCCTGACTGGTCCCCTCCCCTCTTCTCTCATCCTTTGCATCTGCAGTTCAGACTGCCTTTTGTCATTCTTCCCAGTGGAGTTTTCAAAAGCAAGAATCCGCTTTCTTTGGCAACTCAGAGAGTGTACAGTATATTTGATGTCTGGGACATCAAACAAATGCTTGTGCTCACAGTGCAGAAATAATCCCAGACAAAAGAAGACAGTGGCCATGTGGAGAATACGAAAGGGCCGGGTTGGGAAATTACCAGTCAAGTCAAAGAAGAGGCTGTTTCACAAACCCAATTCACTTGTGAGAAATGGGAAGTGGAAGGCTGTCCAGAGTCTTCTCCTAGCCCTGGTGCTCTGATACCAGCCGCCTGAATAGCAACCACTCCAAGGAAGGCTGCCCCTTCTCATGAATTGTTCGCTGCATCTCTTACCCTCTTCATGAGTAGAGTCTTAGTCTTATAAATGATTTTGAACTTGGTCACAGACATTAGGTTATGACATTACATCTGATAACTCCCCATGGAGGACCTGATCACATTACATTTCTACTATAAGAACCCTGCTGCTCCCTGTCTGAAGACATAGAGCCCCGAAGCAGACCTCAGTGTTCTCAGTTCCCTCCTGTCCCCTATTGCTGGGCTCCCCCAAAGCACTGGGAGTTTCAAGGAATCCGCAGGATTTCCACTACTCCAGCATCTGGTTCCTGGCCACCCTCTCCCAACCTCATTGGTGTGTCCTTCTCCTGGCAAGACAGCTGAAGAAGTGAGACCTTAAGGGTTAAAGGGGTGAATTAATTGGAAGAGGAGGGAAGAAAAGAGAGAGCAGGGAAAACTGTGCAAATCAAAGGGGTTTATCTCACCCGAGGGCTGTTAGTGGGGCCAACCGAGTCGTGCTTGCGATAGTGGCACAAGTTCACCTTATGTGAAGGAAAAGAGGTGTTTTAATGGCTCTGTAGGAAGTGGGGAGGAGAGGAAAAGAGGGATAGAAAATCAGAGAGAGAGAGAAGAGAGAGAGGTGCAAATCCAAATGTCGATGTGTAGACATAGTGAGGAGAGCCTGCTGGCTGACAGGGTGATTTATTGGATTCTTCCAGTTAATCACTGCCGGCCTGTGGCCAACAGATCTCCAGCAAAGCTGAAAGGCAGCCGAGGGAAACAGGCTTATAAGCATAAAGCCGCATAATGGTGTTCAATGAAGTGTGAGACTTTTAGTTCAGTCTCGCTGAGCCGGCCGCACTGCCGGAATGTCAAAGAGGGATTGTGGGTGGAAAAATTATGGATTTAAACTGCTAGCTGTAAATGAGGTCAATATGTCTGGTTCATAAACAGTCCGAGCCTATTCCAAGAATGCAGTGAGGGGGAAAATTAGCGTGAAGCCAACACTGTAGACAAACCTCATTGAGATATAATTGCAGCTATAAATACAAGCGAAAAGCTTACCGAGTGCAATAAAATACAGACACGCTTTTTTATTCCCCCTTCTTCTCCCTTCTTTGAATCTATGCATTTGTTAAGGATGGTGCATCCCTAATACCCCCCCTTCATCTCTCCCTCCTTCTCCTAGTGACACCCAGTGTTGCAATTAATTGAGTGTTCTTGATCTTCCATTCCATTTTATTCAGGCGAGATTGGAAAAAATCAAAAGAGCACATCTAAAGCATTTTCTTCCCTTTTGCTTTTCTATTTGAATCAGGTTGAAATGTGTGAAGAAAAAAAAAAAAAAAAGCAGTGCTTATTTTTTATGAAGGGGAAAAAATCCAAGTAAAAAGCCTTTTTAAACTAATATGTCTGTTAGATCATTTGAATCACAATTTAATGAAGGACATCAAAGGCACCCATAGGATCGTGTGGTGGGATTCTTTCAAGGGCTATCTGGTCTGGCTCCTGAAACAATGACTCAAAATTAATATGATGCTTCTTTTCTCTTTCTTCTTCTCCTTCTTCCATGTTTTTTTTTTTTTTTTTTTTTAACTCCAAAGACACTCATTACTGTATCTTGTGATCGAGCTCAAAGGACAGAGGACAGACATTAGCAAACTTGCTTTGCCCAGTTTAAAAGCCGATACAGTAATAAATTGAAGTCTAATAGCTCTGGTCAGGCTGTCTTTCCCCCTAAACCAATTGATTTAAATGGCAGTAATTTGGCCAGTGAGGCTAGTCCTGTTTAAATTAAACCCATTAATATAATAGCACAAGTCCTGAATGAAATCCATCTGCAGAAAAGGCTCCACTGGTCAGTAGTTTCATAACTGTCCGGGGACGTCCTGAAAAGCCCACAATCGTGCAAACAGGAGTTACAGATTACAGCCAGGGCTCTGGAAGGCTTCTGAGACACACACACAGATAGAGAGAGAGAGAGAGAGAGAGAGAGAGCGAAAGAGAGAGAGAGACAGAGAGAGACTGAGAAAGAGAGAGAGCAGAGTAGGAACAAAATTGTGCAAGCACACATTCAGAGCAAGTGAGAAACCAACCTAAACATTTCAAGGGAAATGACCTTAGTTATTAGTAACAGTGAAAGGTTAATTGTATTAATAACCATAAGCAGTGTTCCTATGGGAAAACTCCTTCGCATCCTTCCTTTCTTCCTCCCATCCCACTAAGGAAGCAGTTTTCCTCTTTAACTGTTCTGCCTCAACCTCATGACCCAACAGGACAAAAACAATTTCTTCAAAGCAGAGAATTAGATCTTTGAAGCTGAAGGTATATGTGTGTATATCTTTCTGTGTTGGTTTTCTGGAAAATGTCTCTGTCATGCCCACGTTTGGTTCAGAGTGGATATCCTTTGTTAGTTCACCATTAAGGTGGTTGGACGAGTGGGAATGGATTTGAGAATCAGAAATGCTGCTGCCATTTCACCACTGAGTAGGAGTTAGTGTTTAAGCCTCATAAGTCATTTGACACCTGCTGAAATGACAAAGGAAGGAGAGACACTCTCTAAACAGACCTGAGAGGCCTTGAACTGAGGAGCTGTGGAATTATGGGGACTTTTGCCCTTACGCGTATTAGAAGGGTGACAGTAAAATGGTGCTCCCCATATTCACAGGTGGCAGATGGATGAAGTTTAATTATGTATGGGCACACTGAGTCCAACTGCAGACACACAGGTCAGAAGCCATTTGGAGGGACATGGATCTGAGAGCAGGGAGATAGGTTAGAGGGCAAGAACTCCAGGTTTTCGTCCATCTCTATCATTTGTGGGCAAGCACCACAATTTGAATTTGTTCCCTCAAAAAAAAGAAAGAAAGAATACTAGTTTTGCATTCCTCACAGATTGTCACTGGATTCAAATGAAAGAATTCATGGCAAAGTACTTGGCAATCTAGGAAGCATTAAACATAAATAGAAGTCATCATAGTAAATACTTAGGCTTATTCACAAGGTGACAACTAATAACTATATTCAACTATAAGAGATGATTGCATAGATTCAACCAATTTCTATTGAATGCTTACTGTGTTTGGGACATTGTGATGGGCTCTTTCACAAAGGTTATTGCATTTGTTCTCATATAACCCTATGAAGTAAAAATTATTGTCCTCCATTTGATAGGCAAGGAAACTTAAGCTCAAAGAATTTGAGTCATCTCTCTCCGCCATTCAAGTAATAAACAGTGGAAATAGAAATTTGAACCTACATCTCCTATGTTCAGTTTTAGTGTTCTTTGAGAACACTTGATGCTCGCTGTATTTTTTCACCCAACCATTTGTGTTTAATTTAGTCCAGTTTTCCTCAACTCACATTGGAATCATGAAGATGTTTTTATTTGTTTTAAATGGAGTTTGTGATTTAATTGTTCTGTGCTATGCCCAGGGAAAGAAGCACTGATTTATCCTATGAAGAGAGAGAGAGAGAGAATTTAAGTGAGTATCCCATTACTACTTCCAAACTTTGTGTGCTCTTCAGCATGATTAAAATACAGACACACACATATACACTTACACTCATACACATGCAGAGAGAAAGAGAGAGAGTTTGATTTTAAGGAATTGGCTCATGCAATTGTGGGATCTGGCAAGTTTAAGGAGCTCTGGTGGCATATTGCCTAAGGCATTTGACTGCTAACCAGAAGGTTGGCAGTTCAAACCACCAGCCACTCCTCAAAAGGAAGATTGGACAATATACTTCTGTAAAGATTTACCACCTCAGAACCCAAAGGGGGTTGCAATGAGTTGGAATTGACTTGATGTCAGTGATTGAGGGCAGGCCAGCAGTCTGGAGTCAAGCAAGATGTCTATATTTCAGTCTTGAGGCAAAATTCCTTCTCCTCCTGAAAACCTCAGGTTTTGCTTTCAAGGCCATCAACTGATTGGATGAGGCCCACCTACATTAGTGAGGGTAATCTCCTATACTTAAAATCAACTAAATGTAAATGTTAATCACATCTACGAATACCTGCACAGCAACACCTAGATTAGTGTTTAACCAAACAAGTGGACACCATAGCCTAGCTAAGTCTAGATACATAAAGTTAGTCATCAGAAGGCTCAATTTCATTTGAAGCCAAATGTTACTGATGTCTTTACTATACTCAGAGATAAGGCCAAAAATTTCATTTATTACTTTCAAATTGTGTCCTCCTAAATCTATGGGAGCCAGGAGAAGGGCATTGTTATCAAGGGACATTATACTACTAAGTAGGCATTTCATATGAACCTTATTATTGAACTGGTATTTCCATGAGTACCAATGATAGCAAAGAGAAGAATGAAATGTCCTAAAGTTTATGAGTCTAGCCATACCCTTTAGTGAAAAGTCCAGTACCAATATACATGCAGATGATATAAATGAGGACAACAGCAACAAGAATAAGCAAAAACCAAAAAGAAACAGCTACCTCCTAAATAAACATTGCTTTTCACATATCTCTGCTCTTAAATATACGTATAGCACAGGAACTTCATATTTACAGTATGTTCCTGTGAATCTTAGAGTCTTAGAACACTTGAACTAGAAGGATCTAGTCCAAGCTTTTCATACTTATGGACAGAGAATAAATTGGTGAGAATGTGGAGATCCTGGGGGAAGAACAGAGGTCCCCTAACTCTTGGCTAGGGCTCTACCACTGCTCCCATCTGCTAGCACTCAGTGACTCCTATGGCCTATATATCACTGATTCTCCACTGTAAACATCCATACTGGACCAACCATGGAATGTGATAAGCTCAGTTCCTGCCTATGTGGTTAACATTATGCATTTCCCAATGTCATCGTGCCAGGATTTTTCCTTCTCTGAGAAATGGCAGTCAATAAGCACCATATATATATAAACGGTTGGACCCTCAGATTTATGGTTGATGCCATAAGGAGCCTAGGAGGTATGCAGAATAAATATTTTTAATCCATATTTCACTAGCAATAACACTGAGACTTGGAGATGTGTGACTTTCCCAAGGACACAGAGTTAACACACATCATAGATGGGACACGTTCATTTATTAAACAAACATTTATTCAGCACCTACTACATCTTAGATACTATTCTAGCATGAAAAATAGGCTCTCACAGAACTGTCAGTTTTGTTGGAGGGAGACAAGTAATGATAAAATGATAACAAACAAACATAATATACCAGGGGTGAAAAGTGCTATGAAGAAAACCAAGCAAGTCCTAGAGAGAGAGAATGAAGAAAGATGCTATTTCATGCAGGGCAGTCAAGGATGTCCATTCTGATGAGGAAAATGAAAAGATGTGAATGAACTGAAGGAGGGAACCTGGGAAACAGTATTTTAGGCAGAGAGATCACCAAGTACAAAATCTCTGAGGCATGGGTACGCTTCTGTTTACCAGTTGCCGTGAAGTCGACTCTGACTCATGGCCATCCTATGCGTGTCAGAGCAGAACTGTGTTGCATAGGGTTTTCAGTGATTCATTTTTTGGAAGTAGAATGCCAAGACTTTCTTCTGAGCTGCCTGTGGGTGGGCTCAAAAATAACTTTTCACTTAGTAGTTGAGGACATTAACTGTTTGTACCACTCATGGACTCCTGAGTATGCTTTCTGTTTAGGGGTTCCAAATCATGTTTCTTAATAAGGCCTGTATTCTTTCAATTATTCAGTATGACAGTGAGATATCCTAGCAAATATTATCTCCCCATCCTCTGAATCTGTGCACATAATCCCAGCTGTAGAAGTAGAATTTCTAAGGGGAAAGATGGGTGGAACCCCCTCCCCTCTATGAAGGTTCCCTTGGGAATGAGAAGGGATGGTGAAATGTCAAGGAATGACCAGAGTTCAATGGGGTAAGGAGTCCCTCACTTTCTTTTCTCTCTGTTGGTAGTTACATGTGGCTTTTTAGACAACCAGAAGATTTTGTTTCCTTTTATGAGCTTTTCTCATGGGCAGATTGGTTTGCTATGGAGCTGGTATAGGGGGGATTCAAACGCCACAGAGAGCTGCAGTTCACAGCCAAGCCCTGGCCATTGTCAAGATCTGGGTTCTGCCATTTGAGCACTCATGGAAATGTCATCTAAACACCAGTGGAATATAGAAAGTTTCACAATGCCTGTGGGTCAGTTACCATTGCTCACGAAACACCATCTCCATTAAAGAAGCTTTTTTGATACATGTTCTATTGTATATCATAACCTATCTCCTTTTCACTCAGATCCATCCATGTTGTTGTGAGTACAATTAATATATAAGCATAAATGTTGCTATTCTATTCTTCATAGGACTCTGTGGTGTGCATCCACCACATTTTTTTATTCTCTCTTCCAATGATGGGTATTCATGCTGTTTACAAGTCTCTATCACCATGAAGAAGTTGCCATGATCATTCTCCTTAGGGGCCTGCATATGAATTTCATTGCCACATATACTTGTAAGAAATAAGAGTATCTGGATATTCATAAACTTACTTTGATTGTTGTTGTTGTTGTTGTTATGTGCCATCGAGTCAAACTCGACTCATAGCGACCCCTCCTTGGGTTTCCGAGGCAGTATCACTACGGAAGTAGGATTGCCCAACATTCCTTCCGAGGAGTGGCTGGTGGGTTTGAACCACCAGCCTTCTGGTTAACAGTCTAGTGCCCTAGGTACTATGCTACCAGAGCTCCTAATCCCCATATGTATACATTTTCACCAATACTTACATCATCCAATTCTCTAAATTGTATTATTTTGATGAGTATGAAAAAATATCTCATTGCTCTCTTAATTTTCATTTCTCTGATTAGTAATAAGTTTAGGCTTGTTAACTTTTGGAATTTCCCCTTTTTGAAATTGCACTTCTTTGTCTCTTTAAGATCTATCTTGTCTCTGGGCAAGATGTGGACACCACGAGAGTACATGCCCCTTGGAGACCCTCACTCTCTGGGTTGGAGACAGGTTTTCCGTAATCATTTTTCTCTCACTGCTCACAGTGAGTCCTTTTATGTTTTTCTGCTGCCTACCTGTTCCATGCCAAGAAGATGAAGGCTAACTGCTCTGACATGCCAGACCCAAGTTCCTCAAATCCAATGATAATAAAAACCCATAGAAACGGCATACAAAGTTTTGGACATTATAGCATCACGCTTATAGAAATCAGGTTTATCATGGTAACAGGGGAATATGTACTGAATACCTGAATCCTCATTAATTAGAAATGACAACCATAGCTTGAGTTTCAAAAAGAAACTAAGTTGCCAATGGATTACATATAGGTACCTTTGCCAAATGAAAAGTAAAAGTCTATTCCACCACACAACCTCATGCATAATATTTAAGTCTAGTTCTAGACCTTGTTTGCAGAATAGTACAGTTTAGTTTTACTTAGCTGTTTAATTATTAATATGGCTGAAGAAATGAAAGAAATTATTGTTGCTGGATTTTACTCCTTTCACTATTTTGTTAAAAAACTATATTAAGCAAGTGAGACTACACATAAGTCACACATTGACATTGTGGAATTTTGTTGTGTGCTCTTTTTTACTCCTAAAATTTCTTCCCTGAAGTCTTTTTCTTTTTTAAAAATGAGAATTCTAAACTCAGTACTTTTGTCTCTTATGTAACACAGCAGCTATTCCTTTCTTTTTTTCTTCATAACAGTTGTTGATTTCTGAAGAATTTCTGGCTGAAACTAATGGAAAGATCTCTTCTTATTTTAAAGTGGGAGAAGGGGTAAATTGTTTTAGAGAGAGAGAATCCTATGTGATTAACTGGGGACAGAAATGGGATATTGCAGTACAAAGAATCCTTTAGTATAAAAATCATTTTTGTGTTGACTAATCGCACACAATAAAGTCTTACTCTAGCAAGGTGTAAATTTGGTAAAGGTATAATTGGGATTTCTATTACAATGTCTTCTTTAAGTGTTGTTTTTAGGTGGTGTTGAGTCAGCTCTGACTCATAGTGACCCTGTGTACAATAGAATGAAACATGGTATGGTCCTGCACCAGCCTCACAATCCTTGCTATGCTTGAGACCATTGAGACAATTGTCACAGCCACTGTGTCAATCCATCTCATTGAGGGCCTTCCCCTTTTTCACTGACTGTGATAGTTGGAGCTGTGTGTCAACTCGGCTGGACCATAATTTTGTGTGGTTTAAGCTGTTGTGATGTGGTGATTCCCAGGATGGGATCAGATGATTATGTTTTGAGCAGGCAATCTGTTGAAAGGGAGTTTCCCTAGGGTTGTGGCCTGCTTCCAGTATATCCAAGGACATCCTGGGAAGAGAGACATTCTTCTTTGGATCGGGATTCTGTTGTGCTACCTACAACTATCCGTGAGTGAACAGTCCACCATTTGGCATGGAGATCTTGGATTCGTCATTCATTGGAGTCAACAGCCAGTGTACTGCCTGCCAGCCTTGAGCTCCTCAGCCCCTGAGGTTGTAAGAGTTGGGAAAAGCCTCCAGCTTGACGTTTGATCCAGGAACTTTGTACTTGCCAGCTGAAGTGTGTGAGCCATTTTCCTAAGATAAATTTCTCTCTCTCTCTCTCTCTCTCTCTCTCTATATATATATATATATGCTAAGCTTACTGTTTTTTGTTTCTTTAGAGAACACAGCCTAACACACTGACCCTTTCCTTTACCAAGCCTGATATCCTTCTTCAGGGAATGGTCCTTTCTGACAATATGACCAAAATAGGTGAGATGAAGTCTGGCCATTCTTGCTTCCAAGGAGCATTCCAGCTGCATTTCATCCAGAACAGATTTGATTGTTCTTCTGGCAATCCATGATGCTTTCAGTATTCTTCATCAACACCACAACTCAAAAGCATCAACTCTTCTTTGGTCTTCTTTATACATTGTCCAACTTTCACACTCAAATGAGGCTATTGAAAATACGATGGATTGGGTCATGTTAGTCTTAAAAGAGACATCTTTGCTCTTCAGCACTTTAAAAATATCTTTTGTAGCAGATTTGCCCAGTGCAATGCGTCATCTGATTTCTTGACTGCTGCTTTCATTGACGTTGATTGTGGAACCAAGTAACATGAAATCTTTGAGAACTTCAATCTTTTCTCCATTCGTTGTGAGTCTGCTCATTGGTCCAGTTGTGATGACTTTTGTTTTCTTTTTGTTGAGGTGTAATCTATATGTTGTAATCTTTATGTTGAGGTGTAATCAGACTGTAATCTTTAATCTTCATCATTAAGTGCTTCACATCATCTTCATCCTTCTTTAAATATTCCCTTCCTAATTTCCAGTAACTTTAAGTCTGCTAGGAATCCATATTATGTCTTCAAAATGCTACCTATATCATACAGTGTTTGTTCTCCAAAAGTTTGAATAAACTACATGGTCACTTAGCCAAAAAACTAATTCTGTTATCATTAGTAGAGTTCCACTCATGACTATCCCATGTGTCACAGAACAGAATTGCTCCATAGGGTTTTCTTAGCTTTAAACTTTACGGAATCAGATTACCATGACTTTCCTCCACAGTGCTATTGGGAGAGTTTGAACCACCAATCTTTAGATTAGTAGTCAAGCACAAATCCTTTGTGCCACTTAGGAAGTTGATCCACTAGCAGGAGATCTAAAATGCTTGTTGAGTGAAAAAACGGGTGAAAGTGGTAAATATTTAAGTTTTCTTCATGGAAAGATCTTAATTTTAATAGAAGCCTCTTGAAAGAACAAAACAAAAAAACTAACAGCAATCTTGAAGACTGAAAGCCATTAACCTTTAACAGGGGGTTTGGGGGTGACCAGAGCTAATAGGGGTATTTTGAATAAGAAGGATTTGTCAGACATCATTCAAATCACAACTAATAGACATGAACCAAAGTTATTCACTCTCAATTCATTTTATTTCACTCAGAAATGTCATCAAAGACCTGCTATGTCTGGACTTGGCCTGAGATGATTACGTAAACACTCATTCTCAGAGTTTGATGTGGAAAACAGACCAAATCAACATAGTTTGATGCAGTCTGGCAGGTTTTGTTCATGAGGTATACACAGAGTTATTGGAAGATAGAGACTTAAAAAAAGAAAAAAGAACCTCTTCCTAGGACAGTCCAGAGGTCCCTGGATGGTACAAACAGTTTGCATCAACTACTAACACAAAGACTGGCAGTTCAAACCAGGACTTTGAACCAGTTCAAAACAGTTTAGTGATTGCAGTGTTAAATAAGGTCTGCATATGTGTTGCATAGGAATGAAATCTGTTGCATGGTATTTGGCCCTAATAGCAAACAAATAGCTGTGCCCTGCTTAAGGATGGAAGCTGACCAGGCTGCTTTCTTTGAATGTGTGTTGCTCACCAGAGTCCTGACAATAATCCAGTCTTCACCAGGCTCCTGAAACTTTCAGGAGGAAAGACTGTGACAGGACTTTTGGAGCACATTGTTGGCAGGACTGTGGAGAGCAACAAACATTCAAAGTGGTATACTTGGGGTGTATAGGTTTGTTTTCTATGCAGGTCAAAATACCACAGGCAATAGATTTGGTTGCAATGTGACACATATGAAACCTTGTTTACGAGGGCAATTAGTGAACCATTTTTAACCAGTTAGAAGCCCTGGTTCAAACCTACCCAGCAGCACTGTGGAAGAGAGACCTTGTGATCTGCTCTGTAACATATGGGGTGACCGTGACTCAGAATGAACTCTATGGCAATGAGTTTTTCTGATAGTCCAGGAGGCTTCCTAGAGGAGGAGGCATTTAAACTCAATCTTAGATATGAGTAGGAGTTCACCAAGTGGACTAGTAAGAAAGAAAATGAGACACGGTCAATCTCAACATTATATATTATCAATAGAGACATATATGCCCTGCTAAATCTATCAAGGCCACATATTTTAGACCATCTTGCTGAAATAGTTTAAGATGAAGACATAACATTCAACCATGCTGACACCCTTATATTCATGTAACCTTTCTCAAGGGCAGCTTCTTTCCTCTCCTCATTTTTAGGTTGCCTTGGTGCATGTCTGTCTTATGAAAATCAAGGTTGATTGTCTTGGATTAGTTATACTGTTGAGCTTAATTTTCCTTTTGAGCTGTTAACCATTCCAAATGTGCTTGAGTCTGTGATTAGTTTTGCTGAGGAGATTTTCTGTTTGGGAACGTGGGTAGCTTTTCAACCCTGCTCTTCCGGCACAACAGTATGCAGATTTAATAGGAACGCTGGTTATAGGAATTTTGGGGAAACAAAGAGATGTTAAGCCAATATTATGTTAGCATTTATCACCTTCTGAGCATATTGTAAGCAATGAGGAAGAAATAACTTCTACCTAATAGGTCAGAATTAAGAAATGACCAAGTGATGTTTAATTATAAAATACTCCCTCCCATCCCTCAGACACCTTTGCCTTTAATCATCTTAAAGGAAAGAAGGTATCTAATAGGAAAGACCATTCTCTTCCTTCCACATCTTATCTAAGATGGCTATGAAATCTCATCATTCTTAGGGATAAATGAATATAGCATGCTAAATACTTGTTGACATTTCCATAGCAATGGTGAGAGCTCCAATGATTGGGTTCTAAGAGAGGGATTTGTCAGGGGCACAATGGATTTCTGTATATTGAAAATACAGTGATATGCATCTGAAAAAATGCATGAGAAATACCAGAAGAGAGGTACTTTGGCGTGGTTTCCTGTCTATGAAATGAAAGCAAGATAATTAATTTCTCAGCCCTTTCCTTTTTTTGAAACCTCATATGGGAACTTCATTGTGTAGTCTGGGTTTCTGGAGATTTGGGTGGAACTCTTATCTGTGACACAGTTGTTTGCCCACTATACATCTTCCCCATCTTTACTGCAGACAAAAAGTCAACATTTTGTTTTGAGGAAACAGCAGCATTGCAACAAGCATCAAGAAAGAGTAGGAGGAAGAACAGGAACAAAATCTAAAAACACAATAATGACCAGAATTACTGGTCGGATGGAGTTCTGGTGAAACCCCCAATACTATGGCCCTGGAATACATTTTGAGCCTGGAATAAAACTCATTCCCAGGGGCTGGCTCTCAGCCCAATAGTCAACAAGATGTATACGCAGACCACTCAATCCAGGGTGACGCACCCACATATTCTATGGAGATGCATCCCTTGGAACAATCCACCATGAAGCACCAGAGGGGCAACATTCACAGAGAGGAAATGCAGGACACAAAGGAGTGCATAACTGTGAGGGGCATGGGGCCAGGGGAGGTGTTTACTGGGCAGGGAGGGGAGGAAACTAGGTTAGGGTTAGGGATGGTAAATGGGGAGTGAAACTAAAGGTACAAGAAATGATGAATGTAAAACAAACTCTGCTCTGTGAAATTAAAAAAAATAAAAGAAAGAAAAAGTAGGTTAGGCCACATGATAAACTCTGGACAAAGGTGTCTAGGAAGAAGTCTGTTGGGAGCTCTAGGGAAACTTTTGCTTTTCCAGATAAAAGCAAATGACCAAGTGGTGTCACCATTCCACCTTCTTCCTGCCTTGAATAATGACAGGGGCAGTAGTAGCCAGCTTAAGACTCGGATGTAAAATCACGTACCCGATATCATTGAGCAGCAACATATCTCCAGAACTACTATATAACACAAATAAATTCCTATTTAAGTCATTATAGGTCTATTTTGTTATTTGCACAGCATCCTTTCTTCTGGGCCTTATATGCCAATACTTGCAATCCAGGTAGTTGAAAATAATCTGTTCAGAATGGAGATATTCATTTAAAATGTAAAATGCTTAGATTTTAATCTTGCTTAGTTTGTAATCCTTAAAGAAGCTCTTCTGTTAAATAGCTATGGGAAAAAAATCAGAAAATTTTAAGGTGTCTGCACTGTACATGCACTCATTATATGATTAAGATGAAGTTCAGTCACAGGGTGGTATTAGGCTGGCTGGGATAAAATTTGACATTGTAGTTGTCTTCATAGAGTACTCACTCTACCATTACCTCTTGGATGTTCTTATTTTTTCATATGGAAGTATTGCACTAAGTCGCAGTAAGATGCTAAAACCCATTGCTAGCTAGTGGATTCTAACTCACGGAGATCACGTGTGTTATAGAGTTACCACACAGGGTTTTCTTAGCTATAATCATTATGGCAGCAGATTGCCAAAACTTTCTCCTGTGGCACCATGGGGTGGGTTCGAGTCACCAACCTTTAGGTCAGTTTTTGTTGTTGTTATGTGCCGTCGAGTCAGCCCCGACTCATAGCGACCCCTCCTTGGGTTTCCAAGGCAGTATCACTACTGAAGTAGATTGCCCAACCTTCCTTCTGAGTAGTGGCTGGTGGGTTTGAACCACCAGCCTTCTGGTTAGCAGTCCAGTGCCTTAGGCACTGCGTAGGCAAGTGCAAATCATTTGCACCTTCCATGTAGTTTAACAGGTTGCTAAGAATTTAATAATTAGTCCCCAGAAAATGCTTATTTTATAAGAACATATAGATAATGGTGGAATCATAGACATTTGTATAGGAACGAAGAGGTATTTTAAGGCCTTTTGAAATGCCATCTTACAGGTGAAAATCTATGTGACCTCTACATGAGAGCAACCTTGCCTTTACAGTATAAGTTGACTTAATTGTGTGTTTTATTCCAACTGATGGGAGGAGGAATGAAATGTAGAGCTACAGATAATCCAAAAATCATTCCCGGTTTTGCAAAGCAGTTATAAATAAGCGTTTAGATATGTGGGCACATGTTCTGTACATGCACACACCTGTATGCTAAGTTGCCCGTAACTCTATTCTCAGCATATTCTTATCACAGGAACACTGTTGTGTGGAAGGGGAATCAGAAAGGGACAGATGTTTACTAATTCACTATAAACAAAATTTGGCTGTAAATAGTTTGGTGTCGGTGAAGCAAGTCTACAAAGACTTAATCCACACAGAAATCTTTGGTTCACTGCCTAATGTTTCATCTTAACCCCTGCTAGGTTGACAGAAAGACACTCCCTGAGTCAATGCAGTGCAGTGTGGGGGAAGCACACAGCCCTGCTTGGAAGCACTCTTGTCTTAAATGTGCCTCCCTACCCTCCCAAACGCACAGTCACTCACATGGAAACCCTTGATGTATGAGCTATCAATACTCGATGTATTCACAGAGAGATCCCCAACTGGGATCTCCTGCTGGAAGAAGTGCTACATATGATCCAGCACATAACACATTTCAATTAAAGCAGAAAGAAGTTACTACTTTGTAGAGTGCAATAAGCAGTTAGATGTGTCTAGAAAGGCAAAATTTCAGGATGAAAGTACAGGTACCCCTACTTCTCACCTATCAACTATCTTACTATCCAACATTTTACACTTACAGCAATAGTAAAAAATCTTGTCTGACTGTTTTGCCCATTAATGAGATACGTCTAGCAGTAAGGAACACTGAGGTGTGAGACAAGAGTAACACTGACTGTAATGGGTAAGGTTATGTGTCAGCTTGGTTGGGCCATGATCCTCAGTGGTTTTGCAGTTATTCAGTGGCACAATTTGGCAGTTATCTAATGATAACATTACAGTAGTCATCCTCCATTTTGTGATCTCACGATGTAATCCTCCATTTTCACATAACACTGGTATTCGCATAACACCTGGTCTTTGGAACCTATCCATGTTGATAACTGAGGAGTGGGTGCATTGGTAATATTAAATAGCTTTGTAGGAATACAGTAATTTGCAACATAACGTATCAATCAAAGGCCTTGAAAGTATCAACGGTAGCCCCAGTTCTCTCAAGTTCATCAAACGGCCTTTTCTGCATGACCAATGTTTTTGAGATGGTAGCTGTGATTTCCAGGTGCTTTATCCTCTAGGCATATTGAAGAGTGAACTCAGATTCGAAAATTTTACTTTAATACACCTTTTAAGAAAGAAATATAGAGCTCAAAATCACAAAAGCACATTTGAAATAGTTGCGGGAATTGAGGAGATATGATATCGGGAACGTTGGAAGTAAATTCTTTAAAAATGTTTCAATACAGTTTCTCAATCAGAAGTCCCCCTCCCCTCCTTGACATGAAACCCTAAGGTTTGCAGGAATACACTGGTTTAATAAAATTGGCCTTCTTCTTCCTACTAAAAGTTTACCTGCGAGAGCCCCGAACATAATAAAATCAGATTATGAAGGCAATCATATTTACTTGTAATAAATCAAATCTTGCAGACATCAGTTAAGTCTCCCTACTGCACTGGGACAATATCATGCTTGCATACATCAATACCTGAGGTGTCAGAAATATATTTCATAAGTTCAGAAAAATTGCACATCCACTTGCAGCACCATTATGAGCAGTGAATTTGTAATGTGAACATTATGATGTATAAAGTGGCTTTGTTCCTACATTTAATAAACACCGCATGTCAAACCCACAAACATAATGGAATTTGCTAGTGATTTCTTGCCATTAAATGTAGCCTATTGTTTTCGGGGATGGGGGAAAGAATTTTTCCATGCTTTACCAACATTATCCATTTCTAAACATACAACCTCCTTTAATATAGTTGCTGCAGCACCTTTTTAATCTAGTAAATAAATAAATAATACAAGACCCACTACTGTGACATTAAATTAGGTTGAACTAAAATAACCCTTGGCCTCACTCTTTGTCTAGAATTAGCTGCTATGAAAATCTGTGCTTTTTTGTTTCAAAACTCTCTCTTAAAATTATTGCTCAGAAAGCTCACTGTCTTCTGTAGAAATGTCTCAATACCCAACATCTTCAAGATGGCTTCATTGATCTTTTTTGTCTGTGCCCTCCCACCCAATACTTCACATTGTTGGCTTATTTATAAAGTGTTATAGAATGGAGTTTGCGTTTAAAGAGTACTTTTTGCAGTGGTGATTTGGGGAGATGGCATTTGTGAGTATGTCTTAAGTATCTTTGTATTATTGTGTAGGTTTATAATGACTATATGCCCCTCTGCTGAGAGTCTCAAAGAAGCTGGTTAGTTAGTGATAAAGATAAATTAAATGTACAATATTCTTTTGTTCATTAAAATATATATATATATATATATTTTTTTTTCCAGCAATCTGTTTGTGAGGTCTTACTTACATTAGTATATTAGCTTTTGTTCTCTCTGTAGCAGGGGAATGGTTAGAGATGGTGGAATGATACAAGGGGCAACTGGGATATTGATAAATCTGAGAGTAGTCAATGTCTGAGGCAGGAGACATGCATTTCAGATGTACCTGATGATGCTGGAAATGTTGGTTGTATTAGGCAATAGTAATATCTATCTGGCAAGCACAGTACTCTATATAATGCCCCAAGGACTGATATATAGAAAGATTTCACAGATTCCCTGTGAATTTCCTTTTCATTCTTTTCCATTGTCTTCCATAGTTTCCCATTAATTCCTTTCCATACCACTCCATTCTTTTGGAATACATTCTGTGTACTTTCATTACTTCGAGGTCCCTGGGTGGCACTAACAGTTTGTGCTCAACTACTCACTTGAACGGATGGTGGTTTGAATCTGCTCTGGGATGCCTTGGAAGAAAGACCTGGCAATCTGCTTCTGAGAAGATTACAGCCAAGAAAACCCTATAGACCATAGTTTTAGTTTATAATACATGAGTCAGAACTGTCTCAATAGAAAAAGGCTTTATTTTTTGTTTTGCTTTGTACAATTTACTTAAGTATTATGAACAATGATATTCTTTAAATATCAACCTGTTTCAGAGATCCAGAATGATGGTTTTGGAGGAACAGCTTTGAAAACAATTGTGAATAGGAATGTATAGTCTAAGACATCAAAGGGAGGAATGATCCATTTAAAAATACTCTATGATAAAGAACTCTGGTGACGTAGCGCCTAAGGCATTTGACTGCTAACCAGAAGGTTGGTGGTTCAAATCCACTAGCCACTCTGTGGAAGGAAGACTGGGCAATCTACTTCCATAAAGATTTATCACCTTGGAAACCCAAAGGGGGTCGCTATGAGTAGGAATCAACTTGATGGCAGTGATTTTTTTTTTTTCTATTATAAGTAAAAATAAATATATATTTTTAAAGAGATAACTTGAAATTTAAGAATTTGATAGATTAGCAAAGACATGCTTGATGAAGTCTCTATTTTCATGGGGATTACTAGATAGGATGATAAGACATTGAACTGAGTAGTGGGTTTGAGCAGGGACAATGAAGAAGATTAGGTTTTATATCGATAGAAAATACAGCCAGGGAACGGAGGCCTGGAAATGTACTTTCTGCTTTCTGAGAATACTTTCTGGGAACACTTTCATTACTATTTAATATCTCTCTTTAAACTGGCCACAGAAATAGGACATATATTTGGTGGAAAACCAAAGTTCAGCTCCACAAAGAACTGAAAACACCAGTTAGTCCTCAAAGCTGGAGGAAAAAGGAGAAATCAAAGGAAAAAAAAAAAAAAAGAGAAGCAGAAGAAGAGGAGGAGAAGGAGGTAAGTCAACATGGTTCTAGCATTTGCCACGTGTTCAGCGTTTTGCCAGGCACTTCTACATGAACTCATTTCGACCTCACACTTGAAGCTGACCCTTTGAGACAGTTATTAAGATTATACCTATCGTTATGGACAGGGATTTCAATATTGAGTCAAATCAAGTATATTTTGCTAAGGGACAGATCTGTGTTTGAAACTTGGCTCCTTCTATTCCCAAATCTGCATAATACCCACTGCATTTACTCCCTTGCAAATAAGACTAATGGGAAAGGCAAGTGTCTGGATATTTTTGTTTATTTGTTTCCAAATTTACTAATTCACCTAAACACAAAGTTACAATATAAAGTCTTCAGGAAACTGGAGGGGTTTGAATCCTCTCTTTTGTGCAGCATACTTTATGGTACAAAGGCAAATTATATTCCCAGATTTAAATTTCATTTATACAACTAAAACTTTGGGGTGACTGGAAATTTATTATCATTATTATCAGTAAAGTTAAAAACATCATTCAAAGGTGAAATGCCTTTGCCATATCTTAGTTGGAAGCTATGATATCTGTGCTTGACAATGACTTAATTTTCTTGTTTATCTTTGCTCATATTATAAAATATTGAAAAATAAATTGTACAGTCTTTCATATAGTGACATTATAATGTGTCAACAATGGCCACATACAACCACACAGTTCTCTTTCCTGCATGTGTCTAGTGAGGATGAGATTTGGTGGGCAGAGGCAAAGCCTCTGCCATTTTATGGCTCACACATTATTGTTTTACCTGTTGGCTTACATCATTGAGGTAGGCGGCCAAATGCCCCTCCAATCCCTGGATACTCCTTCGGCTTCTTTTACTTGGCGTCAGGGGAGTATTTGGCTCCATACTGAGGAGTACCAATTTCTCCTGTAGGGGTCCCACACCGTCAAGGTCGGAGCAGAGAGAAGGGCCAGTGTTTCAGTCTGTCTTTGTGGTTTCCAGCTTGTGCTTGTTCTACCCTACCTTTAATCTATTTTTCCTTTCTGCTTGCCTGCTCTGTGGACTTCAAGCTCCAGTATCAGAGGCAAGGACAGCAGCCTTACAAAGATTACCTAATCAGCTCCCACAATCTAGTAAGACCAAGTCCCTGTAACAAATCCCTAGTGGTTCTGTTTCTCTGATTAAAGCCTAACTATTAGGCAGAAAAGAAATTAGTTTAAAAAGGACTGTAAGTCTTCAAGCACAGTTGCACAGTAGGCAATTTAAGAGTAACAAGAAGAGGAACACTACTATGAAGTTAACAATGAATAAATCAAATTTCTTAATCAGTGAAAAAAGCTGGTGGCTTATAACAAAAGTTCTTTATTTCCCTCCAAACACCCTGGCTGTGCTATTTATTGATGTTGCCTGTTCTAACAAAGCACATAGGTGATGACTGCCTATGTTCATCGTTTAAAAGCACTGGTATTTTCACCAAGTCACAAAACAAGCTCTGAACAATTTGTATTTTTTTCAAAGAAGTTGAATACAAATTCAGAGAATATTGTCCCATGTATTATTGTATGTTGTTGCTGTTGTTAGTTACCATTGAGTCCATTCTCACTCATGACATGTATTACTGTATACAACATAATGATCGTTTATTAATATAGCAAATTTTAAATGAAATATCAGCACTTGGCAGATATTACTTTATCAAGACCCTGGTAGTATTCTTCTGAGTTAAGAGATAGAACAATTAATTACCACTCCTTTCAAAATAATCTGGATCCCTAAAAGGAGTACCACTTTCTCCTACAGGATTTCCATCATTAAGGTCAGAGGCAGAGAGAATGAACAGTGTCTCAGCTCATCCTTGTGGTCAGCAGAAAAGCGAGGAAAGCATCTTATTGTTCAAATACTGGGGATAATGTGTTATTTTCTTATGGATGACAGCAAATTTTCATTAAGTTTATTCATTTGTTGAAACTGGTATTTTTAAAAAACTATTATAAGCATAATTATTTTTCTTTAATATTTCAAATTGTTGCTAAGTGAAATAACTCAGACACAAAAAGACAGGTGTTATATGACTCTGCTAATATGAAATATCTAGAGTAGACAAATGCATATGACAAAAAATCAGTAGTGGCTACCAGGACCTAGGAGGAGATGAAAGTGGAGAGTTACTGTTTAAGGGTACTGAATTTCTGTTTGGGATGATTAAAAACTTTTGGAAAAGGGTTGGGGTGAGTGTTGCATAAGATAGTGAATATAATTAATGTCATTAAATTGTACACTTGATTTAAAATAGTTAAAATGACAATTTTCTGTTATATATATATTTTCCACATAAAATAATAATAATACTAACCAAGTTGTTTGGGATCTAATCATAGGAAGACTTATTCTTTGCTAAACTGTGCAACCTATCAATAAAGAAATATGTTCAAGTTAATTTTTTTTCCTGGAGCTACAAAATTTTAATACCTCAAAATTTGCATTTGAATTATCAGTATGATACTTTTATATAGCAAGGTATCATCTTATAAGTTATTATTTATTTTTATTTAATCCTTTCTTTTAAAGACTTTAATGAGATACTCGGAAAGCTTTCTGAGATGCAACCACTTGTTAGCACATTATATAAGGAGCTTGGCAAAACAAAGATTTAGGGTCATCCTCACACCACTTTATTGGCTTTAGTCAGGTCATCAGTTCAGCTATAAACTTTTAGAATACGAACCCCCTTCCCAGTAGGTCAGTGATTTTATGAAGTCCAAGGTGAAAGCTTGTCTTCCAAGACAGAACATAAGAACAAATCTAATCAGCACAAGCATTTGCTATCTAATGGCTTTCAATTTGGCTCTGGTGTTTCTTCTTCACTTGATATCATATAACTGAGTCATATTAGCATGAAGAACTTTAGCACAGAATCATCGTCATCTTGTCAAATTCCATTTTCCCTCTTTGATCTTATTCTGCATGCTACAACCAACATAATTACTTACTACACCATTTAAACACAAGATGATTCTCTTGGGAAGAGATCCTTATTATGTAAGAGGTGTATTTCTTTTTTAATAACCTGCTATGTTTCAATTGTCTTTTTAAAATATTAATATAGGAGAAAAAAAGAAATGGAACTGTTTCAGAAATATTTGACAGAGTAACAATTAGTGATATGGGTTATTTTAACTCTGCTATGCAAATTAACTTATTTGCTTGGGTAGTCAAAACAGTGGGCTTAAAGTTAGCTTCAGGGGGTGACATAATTATGGTTGTTAAGAAAAAAATATTTCTGGTTTAGAGAATCACTGACACTTTTGCAGAGAGGGCCAGCAGGGAGTCATCTAGCTTTTTGTAGTTGTTGCTCTATCCATGAAAGGAAGAACTGCTGATACATCAACTGAAGAGCTGTTGGAAGCAAAACAAGTCAGTTACCTCTAGAGGAGGAAAAAGAAGGAGGGGAGGAGGTGGAAGAGTAGTAGGGGTAGAAGTCCAATGAGAAGGTGAAGAGGATTCACAGACTTGTGAATCAACAAGTATTGAAGAGACAATGCATTACTTCTATAAAGCACCTAGCTGTAGTAGTTCCAACCAAGTAATTCGTTACTTTATTCAACAAAGCAACTCACAGAGTAGATGGAAGAGGAAGAACTGGTAACATAGCATAAAATGGAGTAAAAACCAATTAGCAAACTAAAAATTAAAACAAGAATTAGATGTTAGATTGGGTTTGAGTGGAGTTAAATTTTGAGTTCTTTTATCTAAGCATTCATATTTCCTTTAATTATTTTCTGAATGTAAAATAAAATAATAATACGTCATTTAATAAAAGATATGTACCTTAACAGAAAGGGAGTATTTCCAGGATCAATGGTGTGGGAGAAAGCAAATTAATTAGGCTTCAGGAAACCTGACTTGTGGTTTAATTTTGCCAACAAATTTCTTTCTTTTTTAACCACAAGTAAATCACTTTTAAAAGGCCCCCATTTCCATATCTGTAACATGAAGGATTTGGAAAAGACCAGTATTTTTCACACTTGTTTTTCAGCCATGAAAAACGCTTTCAAGTAAAAATCCTACCTGGAAACACATTGTGCAAATCCAGAACTGCTCTGCTTGAAGCTGAGGTGGGGATGGGAAAGACTTAGAAGCTCCTAAAATCCACACTTTTCCTGCCCCTACCACACCCTAATCCAAGGCAGCAACAGGTAGCCTCTACCAGAACTGCAGGTGTGTGGGAAATTTACCTCCCCGGAAGCTGTGTTTTGAATGATCATATATCACACCTTCCTGGAATACTTAGTGTGTTTAGTGTGTTTATCTCTTTTCCCAAATCAGTAACTGGTTTAAGTTTAGGGACCTGTCATATGCAATTACCCTGCTTTCTTTTTTCTTTGATTTCTTACTTCAGTCATGTTTTGAATTTTCTCTTCTCTTATCATTGGCTGCCTCCAGTTATTGTTAATATTGCTTCCTGTGTAACATTAGAACATCAGTTTCCCATTCTTAATCTATTTTTTCTGGAATTTCTGTGATTTTGATTACAATTCACAGCCTGGAGGATACCTTCCCTCACCAACTGATATAAACTAGTCATACAATGTCCATGCAGCATTTCATATTTCAAATACTTTTTTATATTCTTGTATTAAACATTTGTCCATAAAATGAAATAACTAATGGTGAATTCATTTAGTCATAGTGTTTTGTTTGTAACATCAAACAGAACATCCATTTGTTTCTCTTGAGATTGACATTAATTACTGCTAGTTGGGGATTAAATAAATACAATGAAATTTTGCAAATATGTATGAATTACAGATTTATTTTTAACTTATTGTTTGATCATATTTCTGAAAAATACATTTTTCACTTTGTTTAAGATACTATTTATTGACCAGTAACTCTTTCCCTAGGCCCACAATCCTAAAAAGAATACTTCGCTTCCCTATATCACAATTTAGATAAAGTAACTGTCAGTGTTTACATGATTATGTCTCTGTGATTGTTACTCATAGTTGAACCATGTAAAAGCACAATCATTATATTTCTACTATGGTACAACTTTTTGTTTTTCCTGGAGTTAATAATTGCTTCATTTTTTTCATTTCCTCAGTTTTCTAGGTATTTTCTAAACTCTCTTCATAAGAATAAATCTTTTCTTACTATATACAAAAATATCAGATAATGTCTTAGTTTTATTTTATCGGCAAAGATACCTTCTTGCTCCAATTCAGTCTGTTTGCTCATAGTCCTGCTCTACAGCTGTAGTCCTAGGATTTTACTTCATCTCTTTGTGTTGTATCTTCTGTTTCCTGAATTATTTGTCTTCCTCCTTCTCAATTTACTAACTCATTTTGATGTAGGACATTCTCCAGTGGCTTCCTGATAAATGGTGTATACAAATTTTAAATGTCTGAAAAATGTCCTTTTTTTCGACTGTTATTTTTGGTTGATAGTTTGACTGGATGAGGATTCTAGGCTAAAAATCAGTTTCCTTCAGAATTTCAAAATTTTGAAGACAATTTCAAAATTGTCTTATATTTTTCATTTTTGCTTTAGAGAAGTCCAATATCATTCTGATTCCTAATCATTTGTGATGTTTTACTATTTTCCTCTTTTGACCTACTTAGGATCTTCTCTTCAGCTGTGGTGTTTCACAGTGATATACTGAATGCACGTTGTTGTTGTTATGTGCCGTCGAGTTGGACCCGACTAATAGCGACCCCTCATTGGGTTTCTGAGGCAGTATCACTGCGGAAGTAGATTGTCCAACTTTCCTTCCGAGGAGTGGCTGGTGGATTTGAACTGCCAGTCTTCTGGTTAGCAGTCAAGTACCTCAGGCACTATGCTACCAGAGGTCCTACTGAATGAACAGGCACTTTTAATCTGAAAACTCATGCCCTTTGGTATTGGAAAATTTGAGTAGGGATATTTTTTATTTGACAGTTTTATCCTTTCTGGTGTTTCTTTTTTTTTTTTTGTTGTTGTTGTTGTTCTGTAAATTCATATTTAGATTTATTTTGAGCCTCTGAAAAGATCATTTAATTTACTTTTCCTTTTTTTCCCCATTTCCTATTTAGTTTGTTTTATTTTGTTCTGCTTTCTGGTTGAGGAAATCACACAGATATCACTTTACGTCCCATGAGTTTTAGTGAATTTATTATTTATCTAATATATTTTTAATTTCAGTTGTTCTTTTTTTGTTTTCTGAATGATTTTTTTTTCAAATAGCATTATCATTTTGTTACTTTAATAACTTCTCTTACCTCTCTGAAGATAGTAAAAATATTTCATAATGTAATTTTCTATCATTAGTGTCCTAACGCTCAGAGTTTCAGTTTCTTCTTATTCCTTGTTTGGTTTAGTCCACATGTTTCTGTTAGAGATTTTCATCAAATCTTTAGTGATCCTTGGCTATCCCATTCATATTTGAGACATCAAAAGCCTGATTAGAAGTTCACAATTAGGACTTCTAAGGTGACCTAATCTGTAACTATAGTTTAATTGAGATTCCCAGCTGTTCTTTCAGGGTGGTCATTTTCCTCTGAGAAATTTCCCTCAGCATCCTGTCTGAAGGTATAAGCTTCACTGTCAGTATTCTCTATTGCTGGTGGAAGAAAAGACTGATTATCTCAGTTTTCTTTCTTTTTTTCTTTCTTCTTCTTCTTATTACTTTTTATTGTGAATTGGGTGAAAATTTACAGAGCAAATTCACTTTCCATACAGCAGTTCACATACACTTTGTCTCATGACATTGACTACAATTTACCCCAATGCAACAGCTCCCTTCCCACTTCCTCCCCATAGTTACCTCTTCCCTATGTCCATTTATCCATGGACTCCTGCCCCCTCAGCTCTCTCCCTATGCATA
>NW_006921592.1:13062815-13086090 GCF_000298275.1 Orycteropus afer afer | reverse complement strand
TCCGTAAAGTATGTTGGCACATTATCTCTGGTTGAGTGGTCTACGTGTATGTCTTGTTTACTATTGGGTTGAGAGCCAGCCCCTGGAAGTGAGTTTTATTTCAGGCTCAAAGTGTTTCCCGGGGCCATAATATTGGGGGTCCCACTAGACTCCATCTGACCAGTAATTCTGGTCATTATTGTGTTTTTGGATTTTGTGCCATGCTTTTCCTCCCACTCTATCTAGGATCTCCAGTTTTGATCCATTCCCTAGTGGTTGGCACTGGTAGCTGGGCACCATATAGTTCTTCTGGTCTTGAGGTCCATCACCTAGGGTTGATTCCTTTCAAATGCCTTTGGCTTTTTGCACTCTTCTTTACTTCTGACCCTTAGCTACATTTTAGATGGCCACTTGAAAGCTTTTTAGACTCCAGTCGTTATTCACCGATGTAGGGTGTGGTACAAGATTTTTATGTATTTTGTTATGCCAATTGAATCTCGTGTCCCCCAGTACTATGGTCCTGAGTTGGTAGATCCATTGGCTCTCTTTCTCACAGTGTCTGGCTGTCTGTGAGGGATTGCTCTGTCTGTCTTCTGTTGTTTCTATAAGGATTGTGGGTATTTTGTATTATTGGTATCTGTGCAAGATTAGCCTCAGCTGAGTCTATCCTTGGTCTAGAGTATAATCCTGTTCACTGACCCCCATCTGATCTTCTCAGATATTTATGTGTTTATCTGTAGCCTGTTCTTTGATGTTAATGGTGATGCAGTATTGTGAATATACTGGTATTAGCCTCTGTCATCTATATCTTATGTGCACAATTTGGTGTCCTCTCTTTCCCCAGTGTTATCATGGTGGTCACAGACTCTTTCCATACCATCCCTCCCCTTGGCCACCTCAGAATGTGTCCCTCAACCAGCCTGAAGTTATTCTCTCCCTTTCCCTCCCACCCTGGTAATCTAAAGTGAGTTCCATTCCTCAGCAAACCATTCCTTGTCTTTTTTACAGTAATGGGCTCATACAATATTTGTCCTTCTGTGACTAACTTATTTCACTCAGCATAATGTCCTCCAGGCTTATCCATGTTGTGAGATGATTTGCATACCCTTCATTGTTCTTTAATGTAGCATAGTATTCCATTGTGTGAATGCACCATAATTTGGTTATCCATTTATCTGTTGATGGGCATTTAGGTTGTTTCCATCTCTTTGCTATAGTGAATTGTGCTGCGATGAATGTAGGTGTGCATATGTCTGTTTGTATCCAGCCTTTCACTTTTTTAGGTTATATTCCTAGTAATGGAATTGCTGGGTCAAATCGTATTTCTATTTTCAGTTTTTCAAGGAAACTCCACGCCATTTGCCACAATGGTTGTACCATTTTACAATCCCACCACCAGTGTATAAGAGTTCCAATCTCTCTGCAACCTCACCAGCATTTGTTATTTTCTGTCCTGTTGAACTTCACTATTATTCCTGGGGTAAGATGATATCTTATCATTGCTTTGATTTGCATCTCTCTAATGAGTAAAGGGGAGCTCTGGTAGCATAGTGGCTAAGGCACTTGACTGCTAACCAGAAGGCTGGTGGTTCAAACCCACCAGCCACTCCTCGGAAGGAAGGTTGGGCAATCCTGCTTCCGTAGTGATACTGCCTCGGAAACCCAAGGAGGGGTCGCTATGAGTCAGGGCTGACTCAACGGCACATAACAACAACAACAACAATGAGTAAACATCATGTGCAATTCTTCATGTGTTTGTTGGCCGCCATAGTGAAGTGTCTGTTCATGTCTCTTGCTCATTTTTTAATTGGATTGTTTGTCTTTTTGGTGTTGAGGTGTTTAAGTTTTCTATAGATTTTGGAGATACGTCCTTTGCCAGGTATGTCATAGGCAATTATTTTCTCTCAATCTGTAGGTTCTTTTCTTACCCTTTTGATGAAGTCTTTCAATGCACGTAAGAATTTAATTTCTAAAAGGTCCCAGTCATCTAGCTTCTCTTCTACCTCCTGTGCATTCTGGGCTATGTCTGATAGTCTATTTATGCCATAAATTAAGGCTCCTAGATCTGCCTCTATTTTATCTTTGATGAATTTTATAGTTTTAGGTTTTCCATTTAAGTCTTTGATCCACCTTGAGTTTGTTTTGTGTGTGGGGTGAGGTATGCGTCTTGTTTTGTTTTTCTACAAATAGATATCCAATTTTCCCAGCACCGTTTGTTGGTGCTCCATTTAATGGATTTTGGACTTTCATCAAAGATCAGCTGTCCATAAATGGATAGGTCTATTTCTGGGCTTTTGATTCTGTTCCATTGGTCTATCTGTCTATCATTGTATGAAAACCACACTGTTTTGACTACTGTGGCTGTATAGTAGGTTTTAAGATCCAGGAGTGTGAGACCTCCCACCTTCTTCAGTAGTGCTCTGCTTATCTGAGACCTTTTTCCTTTCCATTAGTTAGTAATTGATTTTTTCCATGTCCTTAAAACCCATCAGCCACTCCTCAGAAGGAAGGTTGGGCAATCTACTTCCGTAGTAATACCACTTCGGTAACCCAAGGAGGGGTCGCTATGAGTGGGGTCCGACTCAACAGTACATAACAACAACAACAACAACTAAAAAAATTTATTGGTATCTGGATTGAGATTGCATTGAATGTGTAGATTGCTTTAGGTAGTATTGACATTTTCACAATATTCAGTCTACCTATCCATGAACAAGGCAGGTTCTTCCATTTATGTAGATCCTTTGTTGTCTCCTGTAGTAGTGTTTTATAGTTTTCTTTGTGTAAGTCTTTTGTGTCTTTGGTAAGATTTATTCCTAGATATTTTATCTTTTTAGTAGATATTGTAAATAGTATTGTTTCCCTTATTTCCTTTTCAGAGGTCTCTTTGTTGGCGTTGAGAAATCCAATTGATTTTTGTATGTTGACCTTGTATCCTGCCACTTTGCTGAACCTCTGTTAGTTCCAGTAGTTCTTTTGCTGAGTCTCTTGGGTTTTCTATGTAGAGGATCGTATCATTGGCAAATAGAGATAGCTTTACTTCCTCTTTGCCAATTTGATGCATTTTATTTCTCTTTCTTGCTTTATTGCTCTGGCTAGGACTTCCAGTAAAATGTTAAATAGGAGTGGTGATAGAAGGCATCCCTGTCTGGTTCCCATTTGTAAGGGGAATGCTTTGAGTTTTTCTCCATTAATAATAATATATTGGCTGTTGGCTTTGCATATATGCCCTTTATTATGTGGAAGAATTTCCCTTCTATCCCTATTTTGCTGAGCGTTCTTAACAGGAAAGGGTGTTGTATTTTATCAAATGTCTTTTCTGCATCAATTGATATAATCATATGGTTTGGCCGGATATAGGATTCTTGGTTGCAAGTTCTTTTCCTTCAGTGTTTTATATATGCCGTCCTATTGCCTTCTTGTCCCCATGGTTTCTGTTGCGTAATCAGAACCCAGCCTAACTGTTTGATTGCTGTAAGTAATATTTCTTTTGTCCTGGGCAGCTTGCAAGTTTCTCTCTTTGTCTTTGGTTTTGGAGAGTTTGATTATGATATGCCTTGGTGTTTTTCTCTTGGTATCCATCCTGTATGGGGTTCTTTGAGCTTCTTGGACAAATATCTTTTCTTCTTTCATAATATAGGGGAAATTTTCTGTTAGTAAGTCTTCACAAGTTTCTCAGTGTTTTTTTCTTTTCTTTTTTTCACCTCTTCTTGTTCTGGAATTCCAATGAGGTGTATGTTGTTTTTTCTCATGTCATCTCATATAACTCTTAGGTTCTCTTCATTTCTCTTAAATCTTTGTTCTGATTTTTCTTCATACAGGCTGGTGTCAAGGGTTTTATCTTCTAGTAGGAAATTGTGTTCTTCAGCCAGTTCTAGCCTATTCTTTTGTGCTTCCACTGTGTTGTGTAATTCTGTAATTTTGGTATTCATCTTCTGGATTTCTAACTGCTGTTTTTGTGTGAGTTCTAATTGTGCCTTAATCTTGCTATTTTATTCTTGAAGGGATTCCCTGTGTTCTTCCAGGGTACTGTCTGTGTTCTTCTTGATTCTGTTTTGGGTTTCCTTGAGCTCTTGTAGAGTTCTATAAACATACCTTCTAAACTCCTTCTCAGATAATTCTATTGCTTCTTCTTCCTCCATGTTTAATGAGATTTTTGTTTGGGACTTTATTTCTATTCTCTTATCCTTTTTTTTTTGTTGTTGTTGTTGTTTGATTTGAGGTTGCCTGTTGTTTCCTAGACATTTTGAAGTTGTCTTTAACTCTTAGTTATGTATTTATTTGTTTTGTCTTGATTTTATGATTAAATATTTTTGCAAAGGTGGAGCTGATGTATTTTATGTGTTTGATTATTAATGCAGGTGTGTTGGGTTGCTCTGCAGTTTTCTTTGTGATGATGTAATCACTGTGTGGAATGTGGATGAAGGTCTCTTTTTGTCATGAAGGGAGTTTAGGATTTGAGCCAGCAGGTGTTGTGGAGGCTCAATGTAGTTTTTCTATTGGATGAGGCAAGGGAGAGGTGGGGAAAGGAGGAAGAAAAGAGAGAGATAGAGAAAAAAAGTTCCAAGGTGCCAGTAGCCATTCTCAGGGCTTCAAGGAAGCTGCTAATGATAACATTATACTGTTACTCACAGGTCCACAGCTCAACTTCAGCAAGGACCCCAGTAGTTAGGGGGCTGCCACTTCCACCAGATTCAGACAGCTGCAAACACCCTGTTCCCCAGACCCCTCCTGTGCCAAAAACTGTCCTGGGATAGCTGTCCTTACTGGAGCCACAAGTTAGTCCCAGGGTCCACCCTCTTGCAGCGAGCTTCCCTCTCTGCTCCCAATTCAGCAGTACCTGGAGTCAGAGGGGTCTCTGCTCCCTCCCTGTGGTCCCAAGTTTACCAATAAAAGCAGGTTCTGAAGGTAGATCCATGGAGTGGTCACAGGTCCTCAGGTGCATTCACTCCACTGCCCCAGGGAGCCCTCCAATGCCCTGTCTCACCAGCTGGTCAGCAGTCTGCAGGGCAGGTTCGCTGCCCCCCCCCCCCGATAATTACACAGCCTCTCTCTCTTTTCTAATCCTAGTTCCCCAAGTTTGGTGTACTCTGACTTAATGAGCTGTTCAGATTACCAGAATCCCTGCTTCAAACTATTGCACCTAGTTTTTCACGCACTAAGATGCTAGAGGGAACTAGCGTGTGGGCTACAGATAAGACGCCATCTTCCCTTTTAGTTCAACTTTCTCAGACAGTGTAATTCCTGTCTTTCAGTCTTCTGCTGAACCCCAACCCCCCCCAAAAAAAACCTCACTGCCGTCAAGTCAATTCTACTCCTAGCAACCCTTCATTGGGTTTCCGAGGCAGTATCTCTATGGAAGCAGATTGCCCAATCTTCCTTATGAGGAGTGGCTGGTGGATTTGAACCACCCGCTCTCTGGTTAGCAGTTAAATGCCTTAGGCACTACACCACCAGAGCTCCTGCTGAGGCGAAGGAAAAGTAGATGTGTGACTGTATGGAACTGGGGAAGGGGATTTGGGCTTGACTGGCTACATAATTTGAAGAGCCAAGTGCAAAATGAAAACGCAAGCAGACTTGTTCAAAAATTAGGAATTTCAAGATGCCAATAGCAGAGCATTAAACTCGGTATGTGATCATGCTAAATGAGGAGTCCTATACAACTGCAGGGAGCTCTGGTAGCATAGTGGCTAAAGGCAATTGACTGCTAACCAGAGGGCTGGCGGTTCAAATCCACCAGCAACTCCTCGGAAGGAAGATGGGGCAATCTACTTCCGTAGTGATACTGCCTCAGAAACCCAAGGAGGGGTCGCTATGAGTCGCGTCTGACTCGACGGCATATAACAACAACAACAACAACATACAACTGCAAAGATTGCATGCCTGCAAAGCTTGCCCTGGATTTAGGTGTCTAAGTACTTCTTACATAAACTTTAGATAATTCTCCTATTTACAGTCCTACCTGAACTGTATATTTCATAGATTTCTATTGCTTCCAGTTTCCAAGTTTTTCAGGCTTCTGTGGAACAAACAAGCTTGCTTATTGCTCTCCTTTCTGCCCCTGTGGCTCCTTCTCGACAGCACTTGATTTTCATTTTGCTTTAGTCATCCTCTGTCTCTTTGAGCTTACAAAACTGTATTGACATCTTTCATATGTTGTCCTCTCTGCTCCTGTTCTCTTTGTCCTTTGGGTTTTTGACTTCTTCTTCTAAGCCTATTTTATCTTATTTTACTGGTGTTTTGGGAGCAGCTCAAAATAAACACTTGTCTTAAATCTTATATGTTTAATAGGAAAACAGAATTTTAGTTTTATATTTATTACAAAACCATTTACCTTCCTTTCATTTGATTTTTAAAATAGATTTTATGCTTTTTGTAAGAAACAGTATCTTTATTAAACTAATAAATTATTATTATTTAACAGAAAATATAAACAAGCAGTAATAAATTTGCTTTAATAAGTGCTCACTTGTTTTGGCTGTTAAACCAAGTTAGTTTTGAGAATATATTTTCTATATTAAACTTTTGATATTATTCAATGATTCAGCATTCAACAAATATTTATTGTGTGCATCTTACGGGCAAGGTATTTTGCTAAATTCTTCATTATGTGATATAGATACACAAATAAAACAAAGCAGTATTTGGTAGTCTTGAAACTGATAGGGATCTTGAAGAAAATCTAACTGTTCTCATTTTAGATAAGGAAAATGAATCTGAGGGAAATTGCTAGATTGTGGAATTCTTTAAGAAAGAACTTAAAGTCTCCTTAGGGCCTTTGTAGTAGTTGCCTTGTGTCAGTAAATTAATGATACAGAGAATTTGATTTTTAAGTGTTTTAAAAGATAAAGTACAGTTTTAAACATTAAACTATACAATACATACATCTTATTTGTTCTAAATACTTCAGTACAGTGAAATATATGAACATGTATCCAGTTCTCAGACATTTCTATTTTGAGCACTAAAAAAGAAAATAATTTTAAGACTAAAATTTTGGAGAAAAATTATGATTTATTTAATGCAAAATAATCAAATGAAGACTGCTGAACAAAATCCAAGAATCTTTGCTTAAAAGAAGAGCACACCATTGGCAACATCTCCAATTTACTTCTATTTGGGCAACAGGCTACTTTTATTTTGACCTTGGCTGGGAGGCCTAGAAAAGGCATAAGCAAGAGAAGAAAACTAAAGCCAGTTCAGTACTGATAAATGTTGCTGTTGTTAGCTGTCATCAAGGTGGCTCCAAATTCATGGCAATCCCACGCACAATGGAGTGAAATGCTGCTCTGTCCTGTGCCATCCCCAGGATTGGTTGTGGATTAGACCATTGCGACTCATAGAGTTTTCATTGGCTGATTTTTGGAAGTAGGTCTTATTCTTAATCCATCTTAGTCTGGAAGCTCTTCTGAAACTTGTTCAATATCAGAGCACCAAGTAAGCCTCCATTGATAGATGGGTGTTGGCCATGCATGAGATGTACTGGCTAGAATCAAACCAGTGTCTTCTGCCTGGAAGCTGAGAGTTCTACTACTCAACCATCACTTCAAGGCTTTCAAAGTCTCCACGCTATTACCAGTGTTCACAACTAAGTCTCTATGCATTTGCTTATTCTAGATATTTTATGTAATTGAGATCATATAATATTTTTTGTGTATGTTGGACTTACTTCACTCAGCATACATTGTCAAGGTTCATCTGTGTCATAGCAAGAATAAAAACTGTGTTTCTTTATATTACTCAATAATATTGTATTGCATGTTTATACCACATTTTCTTTATCAATTTATCTGTTGATGGGCATTTGGGTTGTTTCCACATGTTGGCTATTGTGAATAATGCTACAATGAACATCGGTGCACAAGTGTCTGTTTGGGTCCTTGCTTTCAACTCTTTTTGGGTATATACCTAAGAGTGGAATTGTTGGGTCACATGAAATTTCTGTTTAATGTTTTGCAAAAACGCTGAACTGTTTTCCAAAGCAGCTACACCATTTTATATCCCCATCAGCAACAGGCAAAGGATCCATTTTCTTCACATCCCCCAACACCAGTAATTTTCCAGTTTTCTCATAATGCCCTTTCTAGTGGGAATAAAGTGGTATATCATTGTGGTTTTGATTTTAATTACTCTAATGACTCTGAGCATCTTTCCATGTGATTATTGTCCATTTCTGTATCTTTTTTAGAGAAAATTTATTCACATACTGTGCCCATGGGTTAAGTTATAGAAATGCTTTATGTATTTCATATATATAGTCTGGATATTGCATGTTGTTGGAATGCTGGAAGCTATGCCATCATTATTTCAAATACTAGCAGGGTCACTCAAGGTAGACAAATTTCAGAGGAGATTCCAGACTAAGATAGACAAGGAAGAAGGACTTGAAAAGATCTACTTTTAAAAAAATGGCCAGACCTTTTGATATACCAGCAGAACATTGTCTGATATACTGCTGGTAGATGACTCTCTCAAGTTGGAAGGCACTCAAAACAAAGCTGGAGAAAATCTGCCTCCTCAAAGTAAAATTGACCTCAATGATGTGGATTGAATAAAGCTTTTGGAATTTTCATTTGCTGATGTGGTATGACTCAAAATCAGAAGCAATAACTACAAACATTCCTCAAAAATCAGAACATGGAATCTACAAAGTATGAATCAAGGAAAATTGTAAGTCATCAACATGAAATAGAATGCATAAAGATTGATATCCTAGGCTTCAGTAACCTGAAATGGGCTGCTATTGGCCATTTTGAATCAGATATTCATATGGTCTACTATGCCAGGAATGACAAATTGAAGAGGAATGGCATTGCATTCATCACCAAAAAGAACATTTCAAAATCTACTCTGAAGGACAGTGCCATCAGTGATAGGATAATATCTATATACCTTCAAGGAAGACCAGTTAACATGACTATTATTCAAATTTACCTACCAAACACTAAAGCCAAAGATGAAGAAATTGAACATTTTTACCAAATTTCTGCAGTCTAAAATTGATCAAACGTGGAATCAAGATGTGTTGGTGATTACTGGTAATTGGAATACAAAAGTTGGAATCAAAGAAGAATCATTAGTAGTTGGGAGATATGCCTTGGTGATAGAAATGATGTTGGCATTTGCATAATAGAATTTTGCAAGACCTTTTTCCAACAACTTATATGGCAACTGTACACATGGACCTCACTGAAGAGAATACACAGGAATCAACTTGACTACATCTGTAGAAAGAGACAGTGTGGAAACTCAATACCATCACTCAGAACAAGGTCATGGACCTACTGAAGAATAAACCATTAATTAGTCCTATGAAAGTTCAAGTCGAAGCAAAGAAAATGAAAACAAGTCCACAAAAGCCAAGGTATGATCTTGAGCATATCCCACCTGAATTTAGAGAACATCTCAAGAATGTTGTTGTTGCTGTTATGTGCTGTCAATTCGGACCCAACTCATAGCAACCCCTCCTTGGGGTCTGAGGCAGTATCACTATGGAAGTAGATTGCCCCATCTTCCTTCTGAGGAGTGGCTGGTGGGCTTGAACCACCAGCCTTCTGGTTAGCAGTCAAGTGCCTTAGGCACTATGCTACCAGAGTTCCTCATCTCAAGAACAGGATTAACAAATTGAACACTAATGACCAAAGACCAGATGAGTTGTGATATGACATCAAGGACATCATAAATGAAGAAAATAAAAGATCATAACAAGCAGAAAAGAAAGAAAAGATCAAAATGCACAAGAGAAGAAGCTGTGAAACTTGCTCTTGAAAGTAGAGTAGCTAAAGTGAATAGAAGAAATGATGAAGTAAAAGAGTTGAACAGAAGATTTTCAAATAATGACTCAAGAAGGCAAAGTATTATTATGAAATGTACAAAGACCTGGAGTTAGAAAATCAAGGGGCAAGAACATGCTTACCATTTTTCAAACTGAAAGAACTGAAGAAAAAAAAAATTCAAGCCTCGAGATGCAATATTGAAGGATTCCATGGGTAAAATATGGAATGATGCAAGAAACATCAAAAGAAGATGGAAGGAATACACAGAGTCACTGTACCAAAAAGAATTGGTTGACATTCAAGCATTCCAAGAGGTAGCATATGATCAAGGACTGATGATACTGAAGGAAGAAGTCCAAGCTGCTCTGAAGACATTGGTGAAGAACAAGGATCCAGGAATTTATAAAAAACCAATTGAGATGTTTCAACAACTGTATGCAATGCTGGAAGTACTCATTCATCTGTGCTAAGAAATTTGAAAGACGGCTACCTGGCCAACTGACTGGAAGAGATCTGTATTTGTGCCCATTCCAAAGAAAGATGATCCACCAGAATGTAGAAATTATAGTACAATGTCATTAATATTACAGACAAGTAAAATTTTGCTTAAGATAATTCAAAATGGTTGCAGCATTTCAAAAACAAGGAACTGCCAGAAATTTAAGCTGGATTCAGAAGAAGACATGGAACTGGGATATCACTGTTGATGTCAAATGGATCTTAGCTGAAAGCAGCAAATACCAGAAAGATGTTTACCTGTGTTTTGTTGATCATGCAAAGGCATTTATTGTGTGGATCATAACACATTATGGTTAACACTGCAAAGACTGAGAATTCAGAACACTTAATTGTGCTCATGTGAAACCTGTACATAGAGCAAGAGGCACTCCTTTGAACATAACAAGGAATACAGAATGGTTTAAAATCAGGCGAAGAACATCAGTGGTGTACACTTTCAACATATTTATTTAATGTGTATAGTGAGTAAACACTCCAAGAAGCTGAACTATATGAAGAAGAAGGCAGCATTAGGACTGGAGGGAAACTCATTAATGACCCATGATATGCAGATGACACAATCTTACTTGCCAAAGTGAAGAGGACTTGAGCACTTACTGATGAAGATCAGACTGCAGCCCTCAGTACACCTCACCATAAAAAAACACAAAAATCCCCACATTTGGGTCAGTAAGCAATGTCATGAGAAACAAATAAAAGATTCAAGGTCTCAAGTATTTCATTTTACTTGGATCCACAAGCAATGTCCATGGAACCAGCAGCATTCAAGAGATCAAACAAGGTAGTGTATTGGGCAAATTTGCTGCAAAAGACTCTAAAGTGTTAAAAAGCAAAAATGTCACTTGATGACTAAGGTGTGCCTGACCCTCACCATGGTGTTTTCAATCATCTTATATGCATGCAAAAACTGAACAATGAATAAGACAGAAGAATTGATGCCTTTGAATTATGGTGTTGGTGAAAATATTAAATATACCATGGACTGCCAGAAGAATGAATAATTCTGTTCTTGAAGAAGTACAGCCAGAATACTACTTAGAAGCGAGGATGGTGAGAAATTATCTCAGGTACTTTGCACATTTTATCAGAAAGGACCAGTGCCGGGTAAAGAATATCATTCTTGGTGAAGAAGAGGGTCAATAAAAAAGAGGAAGACTCTCAATGAGATAGATTAATATAGTGAGTGCAACAACGATCTCAAACATAGCAATGATTGTGAGGACGGCACAGGGCTGGGCAGGGCTTCCTCCTGTTGTACATGGGTCACTATGAAGCAGAACAGACTCAGTGGCACCTAACAACAACAACATTCTGTGTATTAAAACCTTATCAGCTACATGGCTCCCAAATATTTTCTTCTGTTCAGCAGTCTGTCTCTTCACTTTCTTGATAAAGACCTTTTATGAACAAAAGTTTTTAATTTAGATGAAATCAAACTTACCTATTTTTTGCTTTTTCTACTCATGTTTTGGTGTCATACTTGAGAATAATTTGTTAAAAACAAGGTTCTGAAACTACTCGTATTCAATTTCAGTTCTTGCATTTCAGTTTTTAAAAAGATGATTTATAGAAAATCACCAAAAACTAAACAGCTTAATTCAGTAGCTTGCAAATAGAGGAAAATCTCAGATGCTTCAGAATTCTGACAGGCTGGCAGAGGCATGACCCTCAGGGTCAGAGACAATAATCTTACTACTTAACTGCACAGCAAGTAGCTGTATATCTGAACCAATTTCCTTTGTTTTGTAAGCCTCATTGGGCCAGTGTGGAAGGTTCCAGATCATTGCTGTGCATCCAGTGGTTTTATGTGGCAGCTAAGGAACCCTGAGGTTAGGAAATTTGAATTTTTATAATATACAATAAGCAAACCCGCCTGATCTTTGCTCCTGAAGGAGTCACGGTATTTATTATACTGGGCTATAAGCAAACCTGCCCTCTGCTCCAGAAGGAAACACTATCTGTCTCCCCAAGCTGTTGGCTATACATCCTTGGAAAAATAGCCCATAGCAAAGAGATTGGCAGGGTATACAGAAACATAAGGGACCCATGGAGAAATGTCTCTCAACAAAAAACTATGAATGCTTCACTAAATATTCTGAGATTCATTCAGTCATAAATTCCTAGAAAGAGTCCAGCTCAGAAATTCGGCAACTTGTCATATGGGCTTATTCAACTATTCTTTTATGTGTGAGAGATGAGAATGAAGATGACAAGAGTTGGTAAGACTCCCCTGCCCTGCCTCTGAATATCTATCTGCCTTATAGGGCTTGTTGTTGTTGTTGTTACTTGCCATTGAGTCAAACCCAACTCATAGCGACCCCTCCTTGGGTTTCTGAGGCAGTATCACTACAAAAGTAGATTGCTCCACCTTCCTTCCAAAGAGTGGCTGGTGGGTTTGAACCATCATCCTTCTGGTTAGCAATCAACTGCCTTAGGCACTACACTACCATTATAAATCAGATAAATTATTTTGATCAGGGATCAGGTATCTAACAACAACTATTACTGTAGATTCATCTATTTCTCTTTTCAGTTCTGTTAAAGTCAGATTTATCTATTTTGGGATGCTTGCAGTGGGTGCAGAGATATTTATTATGATTATGTCCTCTTGTTCAATTGATTCTTCAATCATTTTATAAGGTTCTTTCTTGTCTTTAATGGTGGTTTTTGTCTTAAAGTGTATTTTATCAGAAATTAATATTGCCACTCCTGCTCTTTTTTTAAAATTGTCATTTGCTTGATATGTTTTATCCAACCTTTGATTTTTAGTCTATTTTTGTCTTTGTGTCTAAGGTCTGTCTCTTGTAGACAGCATATTGATGGGTCAAATTTTCTTATCCAGTCTGCAACTCTTGCTCTCTTGGCTGGTGTATTTAATCCATTTACATGCAGTCTAATTAGTGTACTGGATAAAGCATTTGGCTGCTAACCAGAAGGTCAGTGGTTCAAACCCACCAGCTGCTCCACAGAAGCAAGATAGAGTGATCTATTTTTGTAAAGATTTACAACCTTGGAAACCTAATGGGGGTCAGTAGGAGTCAGAATTGATTCAACTGCAGTAACTTTGGTTTTTTGGTTTAGAAGAATTTATTGCTGTCTTTTTTTTTTTTTGTGGGGGGGGGTGTTGCTGATTTCTTTGTTCCATATAATTTTTTGGGCAGAGCTCATTTGTTTATAAAATTTTTAGTCATTTCCTTCATTGCTATTATTTTAGTGTTTGTTAAATATTTGTGTCCTTCCTCTTTTTAATTTTGATGTGAAGGTTTATTCATTTTCTTTGAGGTTTTCTGTGATTTATTATTTTCTTCCCAAGTTTAAAACAGCCTGTTGTATCTCAAAATCATTTTGACTTTCTCTCCTTTTGGAAACTCAGTACCTATAAGATTCATTCCCCTTTTCACTTTTTAGTTGTCCTCAGTTACGAATTGATGTCTCTGGTTCTGTGTTTACTGTCTTGTAAGTTTATTTTACTTTAGGTACTTCTATATCTAAACATATACTTCTATATCTGTATATAAGGAGTTCTGGTAACATAGTGGCTAAAGCACTTGACTGCTAACCAGAAGCCTGGTGGTTCAAACCCACCAGCCACTCCTCGGAAGGAAGGTTGGGCAATCCTACTTCCGTAGTGATACTGCCTCGGAAACCCAAAGAGGGGTCGCTATGAGTCGGGGCCAACTCGATGGCACATAACAACAACAATATCTGGGTTGGATTCTGGATCATGTTGGCATGTGTGTTAATCATTAGTTGTTGTCTGCTATTGTTCATTCTCTGCCTGAAGGACTACCTCTAACATCTCTTGTAAGGTTGGTCTTATTTTAACAATTCCCTTAATTCTTTTTATCTGGAAATGTCCTAATTTCACCACCATATGTGAGGAAGAATTTTGCTGGGAATATAATTCATAGTTGACAGTTTTTCTCTTTTAGAGTTTTATATACGTGATCCCATTGCCTTCTTACCTGTATGGCTTGAGCTGATAAATCAGAGCTCAGTTTTATTGGTAACTTTTTTTATGTAATTTTTTTTTCCCTGTGTTACTTTCATGATTCTTTCGTTGTCCTTGGTTTCAGTAAGTTTGATTATGATATGTCTTGGTGATTTTCTTTCAGGGTCTATCCTGTTTGGGATCTATTGAAATTCTCAAATGCTTATTTTCTCATCTTTCATCATATTAGGGAAATTCTCTTCCAACAAATTTTTGACAATATACTCTAGCTCTTGCTGTTCTGGGATTCAGATTACATGTAAGTTATTCCTCTTGATGGTGTCCCACATAAATCCTAGGCTTTCTTCATTTTTAAGATCTTTTTTTCTGATTATCCCCCTAATAAGCTGATATTGAGATATTTGTCTTCAGTTTCACTAATTCTTTCTTCCATTGATTTGATTCCATTCCTTTCTCCTTTCAATGTGTTATTTATTTCTGAAATCTCAGTATTAATCTTCTGGACTTCTGTTTACTGCATATATAGAGTTTCTAATTTTTCATCTATTTTGTCAGTTTATTCTTGTATTGTTTTCCTAATTTCTTCTAAAATTTTGTCCATTTCTTCCTTATTCTCTAGGTGTTTTCTTTGGTTTTGTCAGTGTTTTCTTTGATTTTTGTCTCAATCCTCCTAAGGTATCTAAATATAATTCATTTAAATTCTTTATAGGTAGCTCCATTGCCACTCCTTCCTTAGGAAGATTTTCTGTCTCTGCACCCTTGTCCCTTGTTTGCACTACTTTATCTTCCTTCTTTGTGTGAAATGAATTGTCAGTTGTCTCTGAGACATTGTGACTCTCATATTTATATTATTGTATGTTGGTGTGACTCATGCAGGTTTGTTTTTTGTTTTATTTTGTTTCTATATATCCAAGTGAGCAGGGTTGCTGTGCTATTTTATTTATTAATTTGCCAGCACTTAAGTACTCATCACCTGTCTCCTGGTAAGTGTGAAAAAGGATGAGATTGTGTGCATAGATCTCTGTCAGCTGTTTGTGTAGTGCAGTTGAGGCTGGGTTTGTCTGGTATTGGCTGCCGTCCATTGATGATCAATTGCTGTAGAGGCTGGTGGTTGCCCTTGGCTAGTGGGTGGAGCTACAGGAGGTGCAGTTGAAGTTGAGTTTTGTGAGCACAGTTGCTGATTCGGTAATATTGGGACTGTGCCTTTTCATTTGTCGACATTGGGTTTGTCAGCCTCAGCAGCTAGCAGCTGTATGAGTGGAGCTGCCATCAGCTACATGGTAGGAAAAAAAGTTGCTAACAAAAAAGAAAAAGAGAACAAAAACCTCAAACAGAATAAAACAATATCAATAACCACAAAAAGAAAAAAAAAAAAAAAGAGAGCCAGAGAATAAGAATAGTGCTTTGGTTACCTAGTGCTGCCCAATAGGAATATATCACAAATGTGATGGCTTTAAAGAACAGTTTATTCTTTTACAATTTTTGAGGCTAGAAGTCCAAGTTCCAGGTGCCAGGCTCTAGGGGCTGGGTGAAAGGCCCTTGACCCTGGGCTTCTGTTCTGCCTCTTGCTTCAACCCACTGAAGCTAGAGGCATCTCTCTACTCAGGCAGCTGCTAGCTGCTGAGGCTGACAAACCCAACATCGACAAGTGAAAAGGCACAGTCCCAATATTACCAAATCATATGCCAGGCCATTGACTCAAGTCTATGAAATTCCCAAGATTGGCAGAGCATGGCAGGCTACTGAACAATGACTTGGCTAAATTCAGGGTTCAAACATGCCATCAGCTGGAGACCTTCCTCAAGTTGCTTCTTATATATTGGAAGCATCCCTAAATGAGCTCATCAGCTGCTTCTGTAGATTCCACCATGGAGTTAATTACCAATCTTACCATGGGGAGTTACTACATCCAGCTGCTCAGCCCTTCAGCCAGGCTCAGCCAAGTTAACATACAACCTTAACCACCAGAAATAGTAAAGAAAAAAAAAAAAAAAAACAGAAATGCAAAAATAAAAACAATGGATAGGAAGAATGAAAAGAGGAAAAGAAAAGAAAAGAAGAAAAGAACAGAATCAGGAAAAGGAAAACAAAAAACAACACATGAGAGCAAAGGGGAGGACACATAAGAAGAAAGAAAGGAAGAAAAAAAAAGAATAATAAAAAAAACAAAAACAAAACTAGGGTGGGGAGGGTAGGGAACACAAGCTATATTCCTGTTGGCTGGCCAAACAAGTGGCAGGGAACAGGACATCTGGTCCTGGTAATAATTCCTGCCTACTCAGAAAGCAGTTGGGGCAGGGTGCCTGATCACAGATGGGTTCCTGCTGACCCAGACAATATTTGGAGGCAGGACACTTCTATCTGGAACAAATTTCTGCCAGTCCAAACAGTGACTGGGAGCAAGGTGCCTGGTTCCAGAAGGAATTCCTGCCAGCTCAAAAATATCTGGGGACAGGGTGTCTGGTTTCAGAAAAACTTCCTGCTGTCCCCAAAGTCAGCTGGGCACAGGGTCCCTTGTCCCAGAAAAACTTCCTGCCATCCTCAGTGGAGGCTTGGTGTAAGGAACCTGGTCCCAGCAAAAGTTCCTAACAGCCCAAAAGATGTCTAGGGGCAGGGTGGCTGATCTCAGAACTAGTTCCTATCTGTTCAAAAGGCAACTTGGAGCAGGACACCTGATCCCAGACAAATTTCTGCTGGCTCAGAAGGTGTCTGGAGTCAGAGTGCCTGGATCCAGAACTTCCTACTGGTCCAAAAGGTGATTGGCAGCAAGGGACCTGGTCTCAGAGGGAGTTCCTGGCAACTCAAAAAGAAGCTATGGACAGGGTGTCTGGTCCTAAACATAATTTCTGCTTTCTCAAGAGGTAACAGGATGCAGAACAGGATCTTGTTCCCAGAAAAATTTCCTGCAATCCTAATAGCTGGCTGCGTATGGGGTACCTATTCTCAGAAAAAGTTCCTAATAGCCCAACAGAAAAAGTTCCTACTGTCCCCAAAGTGACTGGGAGCAGAGTGTCAAGTCCTGGCACCAGTTTCCTCCTGCTCAGAAGGCAGCTGGTGGCAGGACAACTGGTCCAGGATGGAATTCCTGCCAGTCCAGAAAGTGGGTGGGGGTGGGGAATGTTCACTGGGAGGATGTAGGGTAAAAGGGGAACAAGAGGAATACTGCAACTTTCTGGTCATCAGTCATCAGTATGGTTGGCCATGCAGTCCTCAACAAGTGAAGCCAATTATCAGGTTGCTGCCAGATATAGGGTACCTGGTATTACCCCTTGTGAATATTCAAAATGGCCACCCTGTCAGACCAGACAGCAGTCTACAGCTTTATTTGTTTTCTTATATTCTGTTTTCTTTCAGTTTCTTCTACTAGTCGGTATTTAATTCACTTCTTTATCCTTCCCTTAGAAGTTCAGGGTTCCAAGATTATCTTCTCTATCTGTTTCAAATTGATTTCTTGTTTCTTTGTTGTAGAGGGTCTGTGTAGCTTGTCTTCCTATTCTGCCATCTTGCCAGATGTCCTCTTGTCAATCCCTCCTTAGCTGGACTGTCTATACCAAAGGAATACAGATGTTCATATAAATGCAAATCTGGGATAGGTCATTATTGAGTATTCGCCAGTAGAGAAGAGAATGGAAGTATAAAATGTAGCACTAGAAGTATGAAAAGCAGCCTGAAAGGATGGGGTAGGGGGAGAAATTTCCAAGAGAAGTAAAGAGATCAAAAACCAACCAACAAACAAAAAAAGCTTTTTTGATTCTAGATTGAGGCATGTAACTCTCATGGATTCCCTGTAACACTCCTTCTCAGGTAGCACTGACAGCTTGTTGGAATTTTTAGTGACATTTTCAGGGAGCATCTTGCCCCATGTCCTCACTCTACAAGGGAAAATCTAACTCACAGAAGAAAAGATATTTTTATTGTTCACCTACCAACCACATGCACCATTTGCCAATTTCTCTACCTAAGAGACTCAAACACACCAAGGATCATGAGGATGGTGCAGGACTAGGCATTGGTTCATTTTGTTATCTGTAAGGACCATGAGTAGGAGTGGACTTGACAGCAGATAACAAAAATGTCAATATCTACCTGGGAGATTGGGAGCTCAGTGCTCTGGAACTATACGTCTTTATAAAACTAACATTTTTAAAAACTTTTCATTAATTTGTACTAAGACATCTTTCTGTCTTATCACATCCTGCACTGCCATGGAGTCGGATCCAACTCGTAGCGACCCCTCCTTGGGTTTCTGAGGCAGCAGTATCATTGTGGAAGTAGATTGCCCAACATTTCTTCCAAGGAGTGGCTGCTGGGTTTGAACTACCAGCCTTCTGGTTAGTATTCAAATGGCTTAGGCACTATGTCACCAGAGCTCCTTCTTATCACATATTGTGAAATATATACATGCCTTCAGTCAATTCTTGTAAAACACTATTGAATATTTTTAGTAATACTACATTTATTTATAACACTACATTTATGACAAACAGATCAACATAGAAGTTTGTTTTTTAAGTGACTCCACATTCTTTTTTGTTGAATGTATCAAATCTGCTTGGGAAATAGGATTTAAGAATAACAGCTGTTTTCACCATATATTAATAGCAATTAATTATACTACATAGTAATTTATAAAACTTTTTTTTTTTTCATACAGAGTGCTTAAAAAGGAAACAATACCATGTCGGAAGAACATTGGAAGAAGTAGAGGAAATAAAATGCTTTAGATTTCAGAGGGACTGGAATCATACTTGCACCAGTCAATCTTACCTGGTCTTTTATACCAGGAGTCTTTTTGCTGACTTGTGATCTATGAAGTCCATTTTCAACAAGACTAACTCTCTATAGTGTGAGGAGATAGTCATAGCAGAGTCTAGCAGTTTGAAAGTTGTCTGCTCAGGAAATATTGCAAAGGGTGTTAGACTGAATAAAGACGTCTACCATCTTTATGATGCCAAAGAATCTAAATTTCACAACATGATATCTTCATTTGCCAAGGTATGTACTTTGAAATTCGGTGACCAAAAAATGCTTTCTGCAAGATTTATCCTCCGAATCACGCATAGAAGCATATGGAGTTCTAAGCACTAGTGTAGATTTCAGGAAGTTTGGCTCAGTTTCTCAATGTCAATATTTCTGTTTATCTTACCTACAGTGCTCTCTGCATCCACTTTGGTCATCTCACATTTACTTCCAAATCCACTCTTGGGAAATGATCTGATATTACAATTTAGAATATGTTTGAGTCAACAGGTTGGTGTATCAAGGGAGCCTTATCTCTGACTATGGAAATAAATGCCTGTTCCTTGTTATAGGAATTTCACTCATCATCAAATAAAGAAATGATCTGTGATATAAGAAATTCTGACTTTGGCCTTTGTAATCCCAATATATGGATGACATGAAAAAGTTCTTCATGCTAAAGAAACAATAGCACCAATTATGATTATGTTGCTGTCAAATTCTCATATAGGCTGGCTCAGCCTCAAAAGTATCTTGAGGCTGATCAGTAATATGGTTTAATGCAAAAATTTGGATCTGAATAAGAAGAGGTACACACATGAAACAAGGACTACATTGGAGCACCACAGAGTGAGTTTAGGCACTCACAGAAACTTTGAGTCATATTGGCTAGTTTACCCATTGCCATTGAGTTGATTCTGACTCATAACAACCCTATAGGACAGAGTAGAACTGCTTTATAAGATTTCCAAGACTGTAAATTTTTAGGGAAGCAGATTTCACGTCTTTGCCCACGGAGTAGTTGGTGGGTTCCAACTACCAATCTTTAAGTTAGCTGTCAAGTGCTTAACCATTTGTACCACCAGGGCTCCAACTGGCTAGCTAGTAAATATTATTCATTCCTCTTTCTGCAGTAACTCAGTTGCTGTTGAGTTGATTCCAATTCATGATGACCCCATGTGTGTCAGAGTAGAATTGTGCTCCACAGGGTTTTCATTGGCTTATTTTTTGGAAACAGATAACCAGGCCTTTCTTTCTGGGTGGACTTGAACCTCCAACCTTTCAGTTAGCAGCCAAGCTCGTTAAGCACTTGCACTAAGGCATTATGGATGCCTCCTTTTCTTCACGATTATTTAAAGGCCCCAAAGACTTCATGGAAACATTCACCAGCCTACCTAGAAATCTTTCCAAAATTGTGTAGGAAAAGGAGAAGGGTGCATTTTCTCTGTTAGATTTGGAGAAATTGGTCACATTCTTCCTCTTTCAAAGCCAATGCAGACTCAGTAACTGTAGATTGTAAATGAATTGAGACTTCATCTGTTACCTATACCTTGAATAAGCACAACTTATGTGATGTAATCCTAAAGCAAATTTATTTTTACTCCCACTATTCCTTTAATTCTGCTCTGTGGAGCTAGTTCTTGCTCCTGGACAAAACTCAGGTAGTCCCCAGTTAATCCCTCTTGTAAAGGAGAGTGTCCTCAAATCACTTTCTGTAATAAAACAGTCTCAATTGAGTTATCATAAAGTCTATCATGATTTAGAGTTAAAATTTCAATCCCGATTTAAAGTTAAAAGCCTTTCTCCAATACTCAGCCTGTGCCTGCTTCATTCTGGAAATATGTAGTCAGAAAAAAAAAAAAAAAAGGTGAGAGTGGTCAAGTTCTCTCCTTCCAATTGAATGAGTCTATTCATCTATGTTATTAACCAGTGTTGGCTCATGGGATGGTAAAATATGTAAGATTCAGGAATGTAATTTAATGGGTATAGTCATTTTAATCCATATTCAGCACTTTCTGTAGTAGATACTAAAGTGTGATACTTTTATCTAATAGGAGAGTTTATGAGTTCTTCAAAGTCCACCATCCTTATCCCCCTCATTTTTGAGAAACACTTATCTAAAATGCATTTGATGAAGACAAATCCATCTGTCCTCTGGTTTGTTGGTTACTCCTTCCCCAGCTGCAAAGGATAAGGTAATCTCTATAGCATCCTTTACTGAGGTCCGATGACTTTCTTGGGTAGACCCTAAAATGCCGCAATGCCAGGTCTCTCTCCAGGTGTATGGCCCCCATTTGGTGCATTTGCCCTGAGAAAGTCTAGGAATGAGTCACCTAAAGCAGATCTGTTCCTTTGCTCCACAGTCAAAGTGGAAAACGAAACTGTCTCCAGAACTTTGGATTTTTCACTGGACACTAGTCTACTATATTACCTGTATTTAAAAGGCACGAATTACGTTCTCTACATAGTACCCTTGAAACTACATTGCCCAGTCATGTAAGTGGCAAGCTTCTTTTACTCTTATGGTTGGGAAGGAAGCTCACAGCACAGAAGTAACTCTCCAAACACATCCCTTCCTCTAATTCTCCACTACAGATCTTTTTATTCCTTGATGTTAGTGAGTAGTTTAAGAGTTGTCTAACCAGTTTTCTAATACCTCCCATGACAATGAAGCATCTGGGACTAGGAATTTAGGAAATGAATACAAAAACCATTTGATCTTGGAGATTCAGCCGAGAGTCTGCCTTTTAAAATCTTGCTGCATTTTTAAATAGGCAAATTTAATGTCCATGATTCCATAATGTCTGAGATGTCAGTGACAGAGTATGGACAACATGGTCCCTACTCCATAGTTTGCAACTTCAGCTACCAAGATCCAGATTAAAATTCCTCTAATGCTCCCTGTTGTATCATATGTCAATAATTTATCCACAGCAGATGATGCTTAATTCACAAAATAACCAACTCTTGCAACTATGAGTCTAGGGAAAATGATATTTTTCAGTCATTACCATGAACTTCAATTCTTATGGCTTCTCTTTTCATATCCTGTCAATGAAGAAATAGTGAGGGTTCATAGGAATAAGGCACATGGTCACTCAATATTTTGTGATAGATTGTCTTTGGTTTATAGTCATCTACTTCCAAAAATGAGAAGAGCTGCTGCATGAATCGTCCATCCCAGACATCAACCACTGGAAGAACCATGCCCTAACACTCTTCTAATAAAAGTACTCTTCAATGATCTATTATCTAATGTCATAAGAATTTACTCAGTCTAGGGGTAGATTTTTTGTTTATAAAGCTACCTTTAAGGTCTAAAGTCTAAGACAATTCTCTTTGAGTACAAAGACAATTCTAGCTTCTTCTTATTGTTGTTAGGCATCTTAGAGTCACTTTCCACTCATAACTACCCCATGTACAACACAACCACTACCATACTTGAGCCCATTGTTGCAGCCACTGTGTCAATCCTTCTCATTGAGGATCTTCTCCTTTTTCTCTGACTCTCTCTTTTATCAAACATGATATCCTTCTCCAGGGATTGTTCCTTTCTGACAATCTAACCAAAGTATGAGAGATGAAGTTTAGTCATTCTCCCTTCCAAGAGGCATTGGAACAGTACTTCCTCCAAGACAAATTTGTTTGTTCTTCTAGAAGTCCATAGTACATTCAGTATATTTCTCGCCACCATCACAATTCAAATGTATCAATCCTTTAGCAGTCTTCCTTATTCATTGTCCTGTTCACACATACATACAAGGTTATTGAAAATACCATGGCTTGAGTCAGGTGCACCTTAGTCTTCAAAGTGGCATTTAAAAGAGGTCTTTTGCAGCAGATTTACTCATTGAAATATGTTGTTTGCTTTCTTGATTGTTGTTTCCATGGGCATTGATTGTGGATAGAAGTAAAATGAAATCCTTGACAACTTCAATCTTTCCTCTCTTTATCAAGATGCTGCTTATTGGTCAAATTGTGAGAATTTTTGTTTTCTTTATGTTACTGTGTAATCCATACTGAAGGTTGTAGTATTTGATCATCATCAGTTAGTACTTCAAGTCTTTTCTACTTTCAGCAAGCAAAGTTGTGTAATCTGCCCATCTCAGATTATTAATGAGTCTTCCTCCAATCCTGATACCACATTCTTCTTCATATAATTCATTTTATTGAATTACTTGCTCAGCATACAGGTTGAGTAAGTATAGTGAAAGGATACAACCCTGACACACACCTTTCCTGATTTTAAACCATGCGATATCCCTTTGTTCTGTCCAAATGACTGACTTTGGGTCTATGAACAGGTTCT
>NW_006921592.1:13060974-13062255 GCF_000298275.1 Orycteropus afer afer | reverse complement strand
TGTGTGTGTGTGTGTATTCAATAACGCACAGGTAAATGTCATATATTCTTTGCTTTCAGCCAAGATCTGACATCAGCAATGATATCCCTCATTCCATACCTTCTTCTGAAACCAGCTTGAATTTCTGACAGTTCCCCGTCAATATACTGCCGCAACCGTTTTTTAATCATCTTTAGCAGAACTCTACGGTGTGATGTTAATGATATTGTTTGATAGTTTCTGCATTCTATTAGATAATCTGTTTTTAGAATGGGCGGGCACAAATATGGATATATTCCCGTAAGTTGGCCAGGTAACCATCTTCCAAATTTCTTGGCATAAATGAGTGAATACCTACTGGGCTGCATCCATTTGTTGAAACATCTTAATGGTTATTCCTTCAATTCCTGGAATCTTGTTTTGAACCAATTCCATCAGTGCAATTTGGACTTTTACTTCAATACCTTTGATTCTTAATCATATGCTACTTCCTGAAATGGTTGAACGTTGACAATTCTTTTTGGTATGGTGATTCTGTGTATTCCTCCCATCTTCTTGTGATGCTTCCTGCATCATTCAATATTTTGCCCTCAGAAGCCTTCAGTCCTGCAACTTGAGGCTTAATTTTTTATTTACTTCTTTCAGCTTGAGAAATGTCAAGCATGTTCCTTTCCTCTGGTTTTCTAACACCAGGTCTTTGTACATTTTATTATAATACTTTGTCTTCTAGAGCCGCCCTTTGAAATCTTCTATTCAGCTCTTTTACTTCATTCCTTCCATTCACTTTAGCTACTCTCCCTTCAAAAGTAAGTTTGAGCTTGTTTTTGACATCCATGTTTGTTTTCTCTTCATTTCCGGTCTTTTTAATGAGTTTATGCTTTCTTCATGTATTATGTCCTTGATGTCATGCCACACCTTGTCTCATCTTCAGTCATTGATGTTCAATACATCAAATCTATTCTTGAGATGGTCTCTAAATTCAGGTGGGATATACTCAAGGTCATATTTTGGCTCTCATAGGCTTGTTCTAATTTTTTCAGTTTCAACTTAAACTGGCATATGTGCATTTGATGGTCTATTCCACAGTTAGCCCCTGGGCTTGCTCTGACTGAAGATATTGAACTTCTCCATCTTTTCTTTCCACAAAGGTAGTCAATTTGATTCCTATCTCTTCAATCTGGTGAGGTATAAGTGTATAGTGGCCTTTTGTGTTGTTTTTTAAAAAAAGTATTTGCAAGAAATAAGTCATTAGTCTTGAAAAATTCTATCATGTGATCTCTGGTGTCATTTCTATCACCACAG
>NW_006921592.1:13046387-13060674 GCF_000298275.1 Orycteropus afer afer | reverse complement strand
GAATGTCTGATTCAAAATTTCATCTCACTAATGCCTAGGATATCAACCTTTATGCATTCCAGTTCATTTTTTACAACTTCCCATTTTCCTAGATTCTTATGTTATAAATTCCATGTTCCAATTGTTAATAGATTTTTGAAGCTGTTTATTCTCATTTTGAGTCATGCCACATCAGCAATTGAAGATCCCCAAAGCTTTACTCCATCTACATCAGTAAGGTCCTCTCTACTTTATGGAGACAGCTCTTCCCCAGTCATATTTTGAGAGTTTTCCAACCTAAGGGTCTTTTCTTCCAACACTATACTAGACAAATGGTTCCCTGCTATTCTTAAGAATTTAATTTTAATGTATTTAAGTCACTTGTCATATTGCCCTATTTACTATTGGTTTATTTATCTGTCTTTCATCACGGGCTCTGGTAGAGTAGTAGGAGCTCTGGTAGCATAGTGCCTGAGGCATTTGACTGCTAACCAAAAGGCTGGTGTTTCAAATCCACCAGCTACTCCTTGGAAGGAAGGTTGGGCAATCTACTTCCATAGTGATACCACCTTGGAAACTTGAAGAGCAGTTTCTATGAGTCAGGTCCCACTCTATGGCACATAACAACAATAACAACACACAAGTCAATGAATGAGCACAAGATGATGTGGTTCGAATATGTTTCTTTCTTTGGGATCTTTGTTTTGGTGTTTGTTTGTTTAAGTCATGTGGTATCAATTATCTTCACAGTAGATATGTCTCATGATTATACACTACCTTTCTTCTCATTTCTAAGTGCTACTAGTAGTGATACGCTTTCTTCAGACCAAACCAAAGAATATAGATTGCATTTTGCAACAGTAACAAGTAAAAGATGAACCCTTTTCCTCTAGATTAATGTTCTCAAATTTTAGTGTGTATCAGAATAATCTGGAGACATAATAAAGAACACGGAGGATTAGGCTGATTGAAGTATGATAGGATCTGGTTCTTTTCATCCTTACCAAGTTCCAAAATAATTCTGATTCTGATCAGTTTGATAACAACTTTTTATGGTAGAAAGCTATTGAGTTATCATACAACTCCTTTCCTCACTCCTGAGACCCTGTACCAACAGGAACCTACACAGAACTAGAAGGGCTACATCTGAAAGAATAGTGCTAATAAACGATATCACTCTGTGACATCTATATCATGAGTATTCTGAAGGCTTTTAGCAATCAGTAGCCAATTAAGATCCTTTTAGTTTGAAGAAATTACAAATTGTTCAGAGGTTTTTCAAATCAAGTTTATCTTTTGTGTATTGTGTATGTGTACTCCACAGAATATTTTCTTCAAATGAAATCTTATGTGGACGCTGAGTATATTAAAAAGTGATGAAACTGAAGCTATTCTAGTTGGGATAAATGTAGTCAAGGGTGAGGTCAAGGGGGCTGGATCTTCCCTTTTTAAGCTGCTCTTTTTCCTCAAATAGTGCCTTTAAGGAGTTTCTATGGGTTTCCTAAGGTTTCTTGGAGCACTGTTAGAAAGCTACCAGTGTAGTTGAACACCTTCCCATCATAATCTCCAGTATCCTGTTTGGTGGACAAAATCAATGCTGATTTAACAAATCATTAAAGTTTAATTTTTACCTTATTCTCACATTTAAGAAAGCACCTATAAGCCAGGAAATTCATGCCAGATCTACTGAAAGAAAAGGCAAGATGAAATTCTTGGCTTGGGTTTGCCTCTGGATGAAAAGAAAAGCATGAAGAACAGCAGCACAGAAGACGCCAGGCAAACGAGCTGCCATCCTGCAGTTGCCAATTTGGCTTCTTATTTCCTTCTTCCCCTTTTTAGGAGACACTTGTCTCTTCTCAAAGGGCAAAGAGGAGGAAAAAATTTCCTTCTGCTACTCCAGGTGGGATAATTTGCTCCTTTAGTGTCAGATAACAGGGACACGGCTTTCTAATTGGTTTTCAGATTTGCTCATTAGTATCTTATTTAATGCAATAGTTTTCAACTAGTATTTTTCCTTTACATATGGATTTTGAAGAAATTTTTCTTTTCACTTTAAAATTCTTTAGGAAAGTGATTTGTAACTTTTAGTGGGGTCATGAGATACTTAGTATTGATTACTAATCAAACTAACTAATCTCTGAAGATAGAAAACAGATGAACATTTCATAGAGCTCCATCTACTTTATTTCAAAAGGAACCTGGCTACTTGAAAAATGGAAAGATGATAAAATGTTTTATTTTTAATGTAAAACCCAATATTTGTCCATGTTGCAAAAGAACCTATATGAGAAGTACAACCATAAAAGCAAGATTAAATGCTTCTTCAGGAAACCTGCAAATTCTCCTTTCATATCTTACCTTACAATCTCCCTTTTACAATTATCTCATAGGTGAAAGACATAGAGGATAAGCTCCTTAAATCTACCTTCCAGAAAACAATTGTTAGAAGGTTCTGAAAGTGATTCTTAATTATTTTTATAGGATGACTGGAAGAAATTTTACCTTTCCTTTATCAGAAAAATCTCAGAAAACTTCCAGGAGAAAATCATTTGGATGATGGGTTTGAATTTTCCCTCCATGCTCTGTATTGCTTTATTGTTATTCTTACAGAAAAAAAAAATGTGTTTAATGGACTGAATTAGGTGATATCTATGGGAGAAAATTCTCTGCAATTCTGAGAAGATTAGAGAAGAGAAAGAGGCAAATTTCTTATTTGTATTAAAAATATACATCTATAATGGAGTAAAATCCAGTATTTGTGTGTTTAAAAATTGGTGGCAATAGATAACAAGATGTGCAGTTAGCTCTTCTCCGACTCTCGAGTCTGTATTTATGCACGTGGACCAGGTGGCCTACATGCGCTTACACATTGCAATATGCAGTTTATCGCATTCGCAGACACAGATTTTATGCTGGCAAGTGTATGTATCAGCCAATGTCAAGTTTTCACTTTCAGAGTGGCACCAAGAATCTAGCTTTTAAATTCATATGTGCCATACACCTTCAGAAATTTCATCTCTGCTTGTTACATCCAGACTCACACATTTAACAGGACTTAAAAATTGAAATTGCTTTCTCCATCACCCTCAAATTTTTCCTCATTTTGACTTTCGCCTTTAAAAAGGCAGGCACAATATAAATACAGAAAGCAGTGTGCAAGATACACAAAATAAATGTAATTCAGCTCAATACTAGATATATAGACCAAATGGCCCTTGATGGGAGTCCCTGGGCTGTACAGTAGTTAATGAGCTTGACTGCTAACTAAAAGATTGAGGGCTCCAGTCTACTCACATGCCTAGGAAGAAAGACCTGACAATTGTCCAAAATATCAGAAATGAGACACAAATGCCTAAGGAATTTGACTGCTAACCAGAAGGCTGGTGGTTCAAGCCTACTACCCACTCCTCAGAAGGAAGGTTGGGCAATCTATTTCCATAGTGATACCGCCTTAGAAACCCAAGGAGGGATAGCAATGAGTCAGATCTGACTTGACTGCAGTGCATCGCATTGCCTTATGACATATATTGGAGGTTTTCATAAATCAGAATTGACAACAGTTACAGCAACTGGTCCTTATGCAACAAAATCAAAATAAGAAATGAATTCACTTAAATTAAAACATTCACTTGCAGCATTTAAAAGCAAAAAAAAAAAAAGGATATTAATTTCTTTTTTGAGAAAAACAAAATCAAATGGCCTCTTTCTCTGATACAACTCTAGGAATTGTAATGATCTGGGCACAGTTCATATAAAAAAAGAAGCCCGTGGTTCATATAGGCTTTATTTTGAGCAATGATGAATGTTAAATAAAACATACTATCTTGGCAGTGATGGGAAAAAGAGAATTATGCCATCTAAAATTCTCAGAATACAGCCCCCAAATTAGGCGAGAGCACCAAAATCTCATCTATAGTCAGTTGTCAGTGCTCACCAGCTTCTTATGTGGAAGAAAATGAAGTCTGTTATATTAGAGCCTCAGTGTTTGTACCAATTTCTCTTCAACGTGGGAATGTTAAACTATTATTTATTGCACTGCTACATGGAATCTGAAAATATTTTCCTCTCCACTGGGATAAGTTATAGGCCTTTCCTAAATGCCAATCTCTCTGTTTGAAGCAGCATTGAGAGAGAATGCAGTGTTCTGATAAAAATGACCTATCCCTACAGGGAACAGAGAAGGCCCTCTTTAGAGGGAACTTTCCTGGGGTTGGAATATTAGGGGGCCCTGATACTGGCTGTGTCCTTGTAGCCGGGTCACTCATGTGGTGGCAGCCTCAAATGATTGTGATTTACTGTTCTCTCTTTCTTTCTTTCCCACCTCATCCTTCCTGATGAAAATGGGTTTAAGGGGTTAAACCTTGGGTCTCATTTTTAGAGAACTGGACTCTAACAGTATTTGGTTCCAAATCAGCAAATTATGATCACTAAACTCCATTGTGTCTTGATGATTCTTTGATTGTGTGTAGGAGCTCTAGTGGTACAGTGGTTAAAGCATGGAGTTGCCAACCAAAAGATTGGTGTTTAGAACCCACCAGCCATTCCAAAAGAGAAAGATGAGGCAGTCTGCTTTTGTAAAGATTCGCACTCTTGGAAACCATATAGGGCAGTTCTACTCTGTCCCATAGGGTCACTATGATTTAGAATCAACTTACGGCTGTGGGTTTGTTGTTTGGTTGATTGTACATAATTGAAGTGGAGATAATGTTTTGTCAGGAGACACTGAAATTTCTGGTTATAGCCAGGGGGCCAAAATGCAAGAGTTAGTAATCTCTTAACTTTCTGTTTCATTCAGCCTTTCATTCAGCATTCAGTGAATATTTACTGATAGCTTCAATGGTCCCAGACACTGTCCTTGACACAGAATGCTCACAAACTGTAGCAATCAGGAAATAGAAATCACATAGCAGGTTTTACAGGGATGGTTAATATAAGAACAACTACTTATTTAAAAAGGAGTAACTAGAAGATATAAAAAATACTCTATATTGTACCCTTCGGCTTAGAGGAAAGAATCCAAGGAAAGACAAATTCAGAAATCTCGTTGAAAAATGTATTTCAGCCACTGGATAGCACAGAAAACTTGCTAGTTAAGCTAGACCTAAAGTGGTGTGGAGTTACTGAGTAAACAATAGGCAACTCTCAAGAACGCAGGCAGAGAGTAGGTGAATGGGAATGCAGACCACCCTGAATATGGGTGGGGGCTTTGGTTTCCAGGTAGAGAAGGCTGTCAACAGCTCACAGAGGTTGGCCTTCTGGGCTGTGACTTAGGCCTGTGACATTGGATGTTCTCACACCCACCCTGCAACCCCCACAGGAAATTATAGGAAGAGTCTTCCTCCTGCAATATCCCTCTAGCAACCTCTACTGAGAAAGCACAATATCGTGCCCACTTTATAGGAGAAATGCTTATAGGAATTCCTTTGTTTATCGTAGAGTGCACATTGAAGGGTATATTTGGAGCTGGTCCCTAGGTGGTGCAAAAAGTTAATGTTGGGCTGCTAACTAAAAGAGTGGAGGTTTGAGTGCACACACAGGTGCCTAAGAAGAAAGGCCTGGTGATCTACTTCCAAACAATCAGCCATTGAAAACCCTATGGAGCACAGTCCTACTTTCACTCACATGGGGTTGCCATGAGTCGGAGTCCTGGGCAATTGTGGTTTTTTTTTGGAGCTGAGAGGTAATAAATTGATAATTGACATACAGGTAATGAAGCAAGCTGCCTTCAAGTTGTTCACTGTTGAGTATAAGGCACAAATAAATAAATAAGCTACTATTAAATCATATGAGAAATGCTGTGACTGACGTAAATGTGGCATGATCAAGAAAGAATAGAGGGACACTTCGATCAGTCTTGCATGGTGAGGTATGGGGTTCAGGACAGGCCAGAAACCCTCCCTTCAATATTGCCTCCACTTGTTCACAGACTCATCAAAAGTCTTTAGTCTTCAAACCAATTCTTTTTAATTTAGGCAAAATGGAATTAGATTTATTCTCCAATAAAATTGTATACAGATTGCTCAGAAATCACTGAAGGTAACCTCATTTCTTCCTTTACCAAATTCAGTCTATATATTACAAGATTGTAATTGCTTCCAAAACCAGATCAGTATCAGATTTCTTGCAAAGTATTTATTTGTATGTGTGTATGTGTGTGTATCTGTATATACATATATTTGATTTTTAGAGGGAAATAAAAGAATGAGATGTCATATTAAATCATGAGTTGTCTTCAGTGAAGATAGGGCTGGCAAACACACCTCAGTGTAGAAGAACATGAATTGCATACACAGTACAGAAGAACATGAATTGCTCCATGAGGTAGTTTCCACACTGAGCACTGAGGATCCACACTCTGTCAATGGAGCACAAATTTATTTCTTCCATATGTGTCAAAAGGACCAAGTTCCTGCTATAGCTTCTTCAGTCAGTCAATAACACTCTAAATACAGCTTATACTAGACATTATTATATTAAATGACACTACATTCGGGATGCTATGAAGGGCTACATAGATGCTGTTGTTATCACTCAAGATCATTGACCTTCAGGTTGGAAAATATTCCTGAAAGGAGTATTTTTCATGTGCTCAATTATAACAAAAAACACCAATCGGGGCTCCAGCCGTGTTAAAACTTTTCTTTCATTTTACCTGTACCTCCTTCCTAGACTTGTTTCTAGCTTTTCTCTTTTACTTCCCAGGCTCTTATAACTTGTTCTTTGAGCTAGCCTCAGGGGAGCTGGGATGTCCAGCTCTGAGCCTGGCTCCAGAGCAACATTCTTTGTCTCAACCATGGTAGACTAGACTATGGTCAGTGTAGGATTTGTGGTTTGGATGAATCACACCTTACCATGTAAGATTCACTGGCAATAAAAACCAAAAACCAAACTCACTGCCATCGAGTCAGATCCAACTCATAGTGACCTCTCCTTGGGTTTCCAAGGTGGCATCACTACAGAAGTAGATTGCCCCATCTTCCTTCTGAGGAGTGGCTGGTGGGTTTAAACTGCCAGTCTATTGGTTAGCAGCCAAATGTCTTAGGTACTTTGCCACCGGAGCATCTTCATAGACAATAGAGAGAAGGAAAACACAAGAAACTTTTACAGAAAAGGAACCCAAAATGGTAATGACTAAAAGTAAATATATTTGGATTGCTTAATAAACATATGAGCATATTTACCTATTCTTCTCTCGTACAGAATTGATGGAAAAAGACATCGCTTTTCCAGGAGTGATTGTTTCAGCTCATAAAGAACTAGGGGATCTGAGTTTGTCTAGTACTCCTTAAGAAGGTTTTGGTAGCTTATGATGAAAATCTTCCTTATCACAGGGTTGCCATGATAGTCCAACTCTGCCTCTATCCTCCAAGTCTGGGAGGAACTGAAAGTTTTCAAAGAGTACATGTGCCCATAATGCCAGGAAGCATGTGGCTGCAGTTTAAACCCACCAGCCTCTCTTCTGGAGAAAGATTTGGCAGTCTGCTTCCATAAAGATTACAGTCTTGAAAACCCGATAGGGTAGTTCCTTCTCTGTCCTACAGGATCCTGTGAGTTGGGATTGACTCCAGGACAATGGGTTTGGTTTTATATTGCAAGGGAAAATAGTTTCCAGAAGTTAAGGAACATTCTCTGTACATCCTGGGTGTACCTACATTCTAGCACGTCTACTAACATACAGCTTGCACTTCGCTACTTTCCTCTGCCACTTTTACTATAGAGATGCCTTCCTACTAGTAAAAATTTAAAAATAAGAAAAATTAACCTCCTCAATTTGTTATTGTCCATGTCCCTTGGTAGGACAATATGCCAGAAAAAATATATAAAATGTTTAACTGTTAAATAGCTTCCTCTCTGAAATCTCCTTTTGGAAATGCTACATCAATGTCATAAAGCAGTGTTATATCATGTTGCTTTGTTTTCTTTCTTTCTTTTTTGTTTTTTTCCCCTTTGAAGGGAGAGAAAGAGATTTTCTTCTAAATGGGACAAAGAAGACTGTCATATCTTCTGCTTGATTCTTTCTCATGTTTTAATGATGAAACTCTCACAGGTGAACACCCAATCAATTATTGGAGTCCAGCCTGTATATTAAAATATAGATAAAATACGAAGTGTTAGTTACACAAAAGGGAATTTGCCAGATTCCTCAATAAAAAAAGCCCCCTATGTCATAAAAATGTCCTTTCCCTAATCAAAATATCACCTGAATGAAGTCATCATGTTTAGCCTGATTGCATTTCCCTCATATAAGTGCAGCTGCATTTGCCTCTCCATAAATGCCATTTGATTATGAGAAAATAAACAGGAAGGGACTCAAAGGGAGTCAGTACAGGGCCTGCTTGTTTACCTGCGGCAGCTTTCTTAGCTGAAGAACAAATGTCATGCAAATGGTGCACCAGCAATGAGCTGCCAATCACCGTGGCTTGGCATTCATGATGATTTGCTAAATCATTTAAAGAGACATGCTTTACTAAATGAAAAAATATCAGCGGCAAGGGCCTGTGTTTAAACACGGGGCTGAGTTATTATCCCAGTAGGCTGGAATGAAATGAAGACATCTTCCAATTAAAGCTTGCAGATGAAACCAGACAAACCCCCCTTTTTTCATAAAGACAGGCAGATTATGATTGGGAAGGAACAGCGACAGAGGCTTTCATTACATGCTGATTATGGTGATAAAATTCCCAGCGCTGTGTGTCTGCGGGCCTAACTTCACATTTGAAGGTTTTTAATATAATTTCCTTAGGGTGAAATGCTGAAGATTTATTAAACTTTATGAAGGGCTTACAGATCCAATTTAAGAGGACATATCATAGGGCAAAACTGACAGACGATAAAATACATTCCAAGTATAAGAAAAAAAAAAAAAAGGCAAGGAGAAAGTTGAGCCGTGAAACTGTTTTTAAACATTTTTTGTTGTTGGTGGTGTTCAAGTGAAATCAATCATTTCTCCCGGTGTTACAGCCTTGTTGCTTCACTGAAGTTTTCTCCATGCTTCTTATAGAAGGTAGGTGTTCAGGCCACAGAGGGAATACTTGGAAACCTTACCTAATTTTATTTGAAAAAATAAAATTGCCAAAATAATTTTGAGGTCATTGATTCATAAAAATTCTCAACATTTATAAATTGTTTTTCTGCAAAGAAACATGCATAAGTCTCTTTCTTCCACTATATGCCATTAAGACAATATGCTGATATGGTGCAGGTCTGTTTTCATGACTGATTTTCATACAAACACTTGACAGAAAGACAGGTATAGCAACTTATTTGGACACTGTTTTTCTTCAAACCTTTCAAATTATTTGTGGAGACTCTTTCTAATTTTTATCATGATTTTATAAGGCTGTGCTCATGGCATGAATTTAATTTTATATAAAAAAAAAATTGTATATGGTTGTTCTTTCACTTGCTGGTGAAAAAAATGCTTTTTCAGGTACCAATACCACCATTTGTTTGTCAGCTTATTGTCCTGTGGTGGCTTGCATGTTGCTGTGATGCTGAAAGCTATGTCACTGGTATTTCAAATACCAGCAAGTTTATCCATGGTGGACAGATTTCATTGGAGCTTCCAGACTAAGACAGACTAGGAGCAAGGACCTGGAGATGCATTTCTAAAAAAAGTGACCAGTGAACACATGAGGAATAACAGCAGAACATGGTCTGATATAGTGCCAGGAGATGAGCCTCTAAGGTTGGAAGGCACTTAGAACATGATTGAGAAACAGCTGCCTCCTCAAAGTAGAGTTCACCTTAATGATGTAGGTAGAGAAAAGCTTTTGGGATCTTCATTTTTGCCTTGACTCAAAATGATAAGATGCACTGCAAACATTCATTAATATTCAGAACATGGAATGTATCAAACACAAATCTAGGTAAATTGGAAGTTTTCAAAAACGAAATGAAACATAAAGATCTATATCCTAGACATTAATGAGGTGAAATGAACTGGCATTGGCCATTTTGAATCAGACAGTCATAGGAGTCAGTCATGGCAAATTGAAGAGGAAAGGAGTTGTAATCATTGTCAAAAAGAACATTTCAATATCTATCCTGAAGTACAATGCTGTCAGTGAATGGTAATATCCAAACACCTACAAGGAATACCAGTTACTATGACTTTCATTCAAATTTATACACCAATCACTTGTGCCAAAGATAAAGATATTGAATATTTTTTAACAAGTTCTGATTAATGCCAAAGACAAAGATATTGAAGAGTTGTAAAACTTCTGCAGTTTGATATTTATTAAACATGCAATCAAGATGCCTTAATAATTACTGGTGATTGCAATGCAAAACTTGGAAACAAAGAAGGATAAATCATTGGAAAATATGGCCTAGGTGATAGAAATGATGCTGGAAATCATGTGAGAGACTTTTGTAAGAAAAACTATTTATTCATTGCAAATACCTTTTTTAACAACAAAAATGACAACTATACACATAGACTTTGCCAGGTAGAATTCACAGGAATCAAACAGACTACATCTGTGCAAAGAGATGATGGAGAAACTCGATATCCTCAGTCAGAACAAGGTCAGTGACCAACTACAGAACAGACCATGGGAGGGTCTTATATGTTGAGACTGAAGAAAATTCAAACAGGTCAATGTGCAAAGTTGAGTATATCCCACCTGAGTTTAGAGACTATCTCAAGAATAGATGTGGCATGTTGAATGTTAGTGACCAAAGACCACACGAGTTGTGGGATGATATCAAGGGCATCATGTATGAAGAAAGTAAAAGGTCATTAAAAAGACAGAAAAGAAAGAAAAGACCAAGTGTATTTAAGAAGAGAATCTGAACTTTACTCTTGAATGCAGAGTAGCTAAAGCTTATGGATGATTTGATAAAGTAAAGAAGCTGAACAGAAGATTTCAAAGGGCAGTTCAAGAAAACAAAAGAAAGTATTATAATGAAATATACAAAGACCTGGAGTTAGGAAACCAAAAAGGAAGAACATACTCATAATTTTTCAAGCCTGGAGTAAAATACTGAAGGATTCTATAGGCATGAGGGGAGTTCTGGCAGCATAGTGTCTAAAGCACTTGACTGCTAACCAGAAGGCTGCTGGTTCAAACCCACCAGCCACTCCTTGGAAAGAAGGTTGGGCAATCTACTTCCTTAGTGATACCACCTCAGAAACCCAAGTCAGGGCTCTGACTCGATGGCAAATAACAACAACAACATAGGCATGCTATTGAATGATGCAGGAAGTATCAAGTAAGATGGAAGGAACACACAGAATCACTGTATCAAAAAGAATTGGTTGATGTTCAACCATTTCACCAGTTAACATATACTCAAGAACTGATGGCACTAAAAGAAGTCTAAGCTGCACATAAGATATTGGTGATAAACAAGGTTCAGGGCTGACAGAATACTGTCTGAGATGTTTCAACAAATGGATGCAATGCTAGAAGTGCTCACTCATCAATGCCAAGAAATTTAAAAGATAGCTACTTGCCCAACCAACTGGAAGAGATCCATATTTGTGCCCATGCCAAACATGGGTGATCCAGCAGAATTTGGAAATTATGGAGTGATATCATTAATATCACATGCAAGTAGAGTTTTATGGAAGATAATTTAAAAAACAGTTCTTTCAGTCTTCAAGGAAACTGTTAGAAATTCAGAAGAAAAAAAATGAAAAACCAAACTCACTGCCATTGAGTCAATTCTACTCATAGCAACCTCTCCTTGGGTTTTTGAGGCAGTATTTCTAAGGAAGTAGATTGCCCAATCTTCCTTCTAAGGCATGGCTGGTGGATTTGAACCATCAGCCTTCTGCTTAGCAGTCAAATGCTTTAGGCACTATGCCACCAGAGCTTCCTAGAAATTCAGAAGTGGACATGGAATAAGGGATATAATTGCTGATATTATGGATCTTGGCTTAAAGCAGAGAAGACCAGAGAGATGTTTTCCTGTGTTTTATTGGCAAAGGCATTTGACTATGTGGATCATAACAAATTATGGATATGTGAAGAATGGGAATTCCAGAACACTTAAATGTATTCATGAGAAACACAGACCAAGAGGTAATTGTTTGAACATGCTTTAAATCAGGAAAGATGTGGGTCAAGGTTAACTCCTTCTACCCTACTTATTTAATCTGTATGCTGAACAAATAATCTAGGAAACTGAACTATATGAAGAAAAACTTGGCATCAGGATTGGAGGAAGACTCATTAACAGCTTGTGAAATGCAGATGACACGACCTTGCTTGTTTACAGTGAGGTGAACTTGAAGCATTTACTGATGAAGATCGAAGACAACACAAAGAAAATTAAAATCCTCACAACTGGACCAATAAACAATGTCATGATAAATGGAGAAAAAACTGAAGTTCTTAAAGATTTCATTTTTCTTTGATCCACAATTAACACACATGGAAGCAGCAGTCAAGAAATTAAAGGACGTATTACAATGAGCAAATCTGCTACAAAAAAATCTCTTTAAAGTATTCAAAAGCAAAAATGTCACTCTGAGGTCTAAGGTGAGCTTGACCAAAGCCACAGTGTTTTCAATCACATCATATGCTTGTGAAAGCTGGACAATTAAGGAAGACCAAAGAGGTATTGATGTCTTTGAAGTATGGTGTTAGCAAAGAGAACATTAAATAAAGCATAGACTGCTGGAAGAACAAACAAACCAGTCTTGGAGGAAGTACAGACAGAATGCTCCATAGATGGGAATATGGCAAGACTTCATCTCAAGTACTTTGGAGATATTATCAGGAAGCAGCAGTCCTTGGAGAGGAAGACATCATGCTTGGTAAATGAGCAGGAAAATGAAAAACAAAAAAAGAACAAAAAAGAGGAAGACCCTCAATGGGGTGATGAACTGACATAGTTGCCACAAGGGTCGGCTCAGATATTGCAAGGATTGTGAGGATGGCTCAGGATTTGGCATTGTTCTGTTGTTGTATATATGGTCATTATGAGTCAGAACCAACTAGATATCACCTAAACTAACAACGTACAGTTTAGGTAACTGGTAAGCTTTGTTCATCCCACATAATAGACTACAGTTCAGAAAGCAGCCATAGGCAACTAATATCCTACGTCACCTTTATGCAGGAAGCTTGGGTCCCTGAAATTGGCTTAAATTGTTCTATGAATAAAATTTCTCTGTCCAATACTTTTTCCTTAGACCTACTTTCCTCCTTCCTTCTGCCCTTATTTTCTTCCTTCCTTCCTCCTTCCTTCTTTTCCCCTCCCCCTTCTCCTCTTATCCCTCTCCTCTTCTTCTGGCCTTCTGTCTTCCCTCCCTCCATCCTTCCTCTCTGTCTCTCTTCCTCCTCCTCCCTCTTGCTTTTCCTCCCTCCCTCTTTTCTCCCTCCCTTCCTATCTCCCCTCCTCTTTTTCTCCTTTACTAACAGTTTTTTGAGGTATAATTTTCATAGCATGAAATTTGTCTGATTTAAGCTTATGATTCAATGACTTTTAGTGAATTTACAGAGTTGTGCAGCCTTTACTACAATCCAGGTTTAAAACATTTTTATCACTCTAAAAAGATTCCTCATGCCTATTTGCAATCATTCCAAGTTCCCATCCCACAGCCCAAGGCCACCTCTATAGATTTCCATTTCTAGATACTTCATATAAATGGAATTATACAATATGTAGTTCTACCCAGATGTTTGAACAATTTGAGGGCTAAAGCCCCAACTCACATATACTTGTCCTTGGCACTTAGTAGGGACTCAATATATATATATACACAACCCCTCTGGAACATAGTTCACGTTAAAGTAGGCTTGGGTTCTCATTTTTCATAATAAAAGGTTTTCTGAGATAGCCAGGATCAAAGTCACTAAACTAATAATAATAATAATAATAATAATAATAAAATAAATAAAAACAAAACCAGTTGCCATTGACCTGATTCTAACACACGGCAATACTATGTGTCTCAGAGTGAACCATAGTCCATAGCATTTGCAAAGGCTCAGTTTTTGGAAGTAGATTGCCAGGCTTTACTTCTCAGGTTCCTCTGAGTGGGCTCAAACTTGCAACATTTAAGTTTGCAGCTAAGCATGGTAACTATTTCTGTCACACAGGGACTCTAACAGTCACCAAAGACATGGGACTAAAACTCTTGGATAATTTTGGATTTTTAGTAAAATCAAAGAGAATTAAAATTTCTTATAAATAATCTGCTTTATTTATATAATATTTTTATTTCTCATGAGAATAAAAATGTTTATCTTCACAGATTCTCATACTACACTCTCACAAAGCTCCTAGAACAAGGAGATAAACTGCAGTTAGAGGACAAAGAAGGACAGCTAAATACAACACATGAGTC
>NW_006921592.1:13032661-13045302 GCF_000298275.1 Orycteropus afer afer | reverse complement strand
TTTTATTCTTCAAAACAAAAAGTAAGAAAAATGCACTGATTTCTAAATGTTTCCTATTTGAATATAATGGCAAGAATGAGGATGTTTCTTTCTCTCTTTACAACATCTTGGCTACAATATGAACACACCTAGAGGTCTTGAGAGACTGAAGATACATTCTGATCTTACCTTTTGTGTCAGGCTAGAACGTGTTGTGCTCGGTGTTTGGCCTCCGGCATCTGGAAGGATGCATTGAAGGGTGTGGTTACACCGTTGAAAAACTAAGAAAAATTAAGTGCTTTCATAATAAAAATACTACCCACATTTAATGAATGCATTCAATGTGCCAGCTTTTACACAAAGCATACATATATATTATGTGCGTGTGTGCACGGGTTGTGTGTGTGCGCTTGTGCATATGCATATATAAATTCTCATTGATTGCTCACAACAACATTTTGGGCTCAATACAAATTATGTTTTCAGTTTCAGGAGGAAGAAACTCAAGCTTGCTCCAGGTGTTGTGGCTAGTCAGTGACAATAGGAGACCCAAAGCCAGGTCTGTTTGACATCAAAAATGACTCTGCAGTGCCTCAGTTAGCCTATCTACCCAAGTATAAGAAAAAAAGAACGTGTCCCCTATTTGCTTTGTAAGGATGGTGAGAGGATTTATGAAACACATATATTATGATATGCTTCATGGAAGGGAGAAAATAAAGTTTCTTTTGCAAAGCAGCTGAAGCACTGGGGATATGACTATATATTAAAGAAAACCCAGTTTCCAGCTTCCTGGCTTCTGTTGTTCTCAGGTACACTAATTACATATCCCCACAGATTAATAATATGAGGGAAAATATGAAGAAAAGAACTATTTCTTGTTACCTGCATTATTGTTAAGAAATTTATTTACCAACACAACTATTCATGAGTCATATTATAATGGATTCCCAAGAGCAGATTAATTTGACTAATAATAGTGATGTAAGTATGCATTTTATTACATAATATAAATAATATTTATAATTATATGATATATAATAATGATTTATAGTGATGGAGATATGGTCTATTATTTCTCTAAGTATTTATTTTCTTCATTTGCTAACTATTTTCATGCGTACACATGCATATGCGTATGTGCATTTACCCAAGTTGCTGCCACATAATTTATGTCATGGAATGTGGCTCAAATCACTGTTGTTCCTCTCATTTTCATGCTCATTTCTAATTATATCTAGAAACTGCTTCAGACAGATCTGCTTGGGTACCAACATTAACTTTTCATCCTCATCTACTCTCTGTACACTTTCTTTATTCCTCTGTCATCTTCCCGAACTGAAGACTAGGCAAAAATTATATTTTAAAATATATAGTTTGAAAGGGGGAAAAGTTTTAAAATTAAATTTCATTTAATTTACATTCCTGGGACAGTATGCTGATATACTATCCCTTAAACTACCTTGGGAAGAGACAACATTGTTATTGCCTAAGATGATATAGATATAAAATACAGCCCTCCCCCCACCATCCCCAGGCATGCTAGAAACAAGAAGACAACAGAGCGGCTTGCCTTCCCTTGAGCATGAAAACAAATGGAGTATCCCAGACTGCAATTCTGCTGTACAGCTATGAACACAGCCAATCTCAACTCTTTACTTGGATCCCATTTGAAGTTGAAAGTTTCACTGGCTACTGAATTATCATGCTTTCAATTCCCAGAGTCCCAAAGACTTGTACTTAACATTTATAATGGAGTTAAAAATAAGGAAGACTAATAATTTGGATTCTCAAGTTAAAAAGTTCTCAAGTTATAAAATTTAGACTATTGATTAATGGAAATGAAAAGAATCTTTGGGATCATCTGGACTGGTTTCTGTGTTCTAGAGTCATCCACTGGTTTGCTCAGAGTTATGGGTAAAATTGAAGTAAAGGAAAGAGTGGAAAATAAATGAAATAAAGGATTGAAAATGGCAGAGAAAAGAGGTGAAGATATAGAGCAAAGGAACACAGTATAAAAGAAGTTAGTTTTCTTTGGGGAATTATGAAGTGACATTTAAATTCTGAGAGGGAGAAATAAAATGGAATTGTAAAATGATATTGAGAATTAGAGAAGTACCAAATGGAGGCTTTTGCCATTTATGGCTAAGCATGATTGAATTTTAAGAGACTCAATTCAAACAAATATTTATAGAAACCTATTATGTGTAAGGCATTCTGCAAGTTGCTGTAGATTATACAACGATGAATCAACATGATTCTTGATTAGAGAGGAATTAAAATGACCCAGAAACACAGCAATTCATGTCATTTTGGATTGAAGAGAAAAGTAAGGAAAAGTGTAACGGAAGATTGTGCTTTGGGGCTAGGGCTAAAAAGACAAGTGAGATGATAGTTGTTTTAGATGGAGTTCTAGAGGTGTGGCCAGCCCAGGCAGAAGGAATAGCATGAGCAAAAGGTCATTGATAGAAGGCTTAGATGTTTCTGGGACCAATGAAAAGTCCAGTTAGGTTAGGTTAGTGTGTAGGTTTGATGCCAGCCAGTAGTGGGAAATAAACCTGCTATATGTTAGGAAGGCGATGAGGTAATTTGGTAGGCAATGAGGAATAGTGGATATTGACTTTACATATATTTGCTTATTTGCTTCTTTAATTTACATGAAGAGTTGAAGATATGAGTAGAAATAAAGGGGTAGAGGACAGTATATGAGTTACAGGAGATTAGAAGCAGAAAGCTATGCAGGTGAACCATATTAAGAACTTAAACTAGGGCAATAGAGAAGAAGTGAGGATGAATTAAAGAAATATAAAGAAAGAAAGAAAATTTAGAACTGATTAGATAAGGGAAAGGAAGATTAGTAAAAGGTTTAGTTTACAGATTTTCTTGCAGGGGAAACTTAAGTTTGGAAATCAAACTTTTCTTTGACTCATTTAACTCTAGCTTTTTTTATGGACTAGACCCTAGGCTAAGTGCTCTGTGGATGGAATAGCTGAATTACACATTATCTTTGTTCCCAAGGAATTTATAAACTGTAGTCAAGGCAAAACAAGACACAAATAAGCATTCTGAAAGATAGATAGATTTTGTTACAGAAGTAAAAATCTGGTTCCATGGTTTTGAACCAAATCTGTTCTGGAAGAAGTGTAGCTGAAATGATCTTTAGAAGTGAGAATGGCCAGACTTCATTTCACTTATTTTAGTCAAAGTATCAGAAGGGACCAGTCCCTGGAGAAGGATATCATGCTTGGTAAAGTTAGTGAAAAAGGGGAAGATTCTTAATGAGATGGATTGACACAACGGCTGCAATCATGGGCTCGAGCAAAGCAGGATTGTGAAGGTTGCATAGGACCCTACAGTATTTTGTTCTGTTGCACACAGGGTTGCTGTGAGTTGGAGCTGCTCAACGACACCTAACAACAGCGTGGTTTTGTTCTTTTTTAATTGTGGGGAAAATATACACAACAAAACCTTCACCAATTCAACTATTTCCACATATATTGCTCAGTGACATTGATCATATTCTTCATGTTGTGAAATCTTTGTTGCTATCCTTTTCCAAATTATTTCACCACCATTAACATAAACTCAATGCCCCCTTATCAGAAACTCCTCCTTTCCCCCTCCCTCCCAGTACATGTAACCAGTAGTAGTCTTTGGTTCCTGTATATTTGCTTATTTCATTTTAACTAAATCATGCAGTCTTTGTCCTTTTCTGACTGAATTATCTGCTCAGCATAATGTTTTCTAGGTTCCCCAATGTTGCGGCATGCATCAGGACTTCATTTCTCGTCTGGGAGATTTTATAAGTAGTTTCTGGGTGGTGCAAATTGTTAAGCACTTGACTACTAACTGAGGTTAGTGGTTCCAACTTACCCAGGAGAACCTCCCTTCCTAAAGGTCTCAGATGGAAAAGGACTCAACAGCAACTGGTTTGTTTAATGGGGCTTTATGGGGAGAACAATCATTTCTCAAGAGAAAGGGTGTAATTAACCAAGAGTTTTGGAAGGAAAGGGCCTTAGGGTAGGACCAAGGAGTCAGAAAGCACATTGACAGACCAAAATAATGGAGAGTGGCAAGAGGAAGAGAAAGAAAGTATACATTATGTGGAGGAATTTTAGGACAGATTCAAACTGGTGAAAAATTCCTATCCAATTCTTTCTCTGTTTCTGTCTTATGTCTTCCTCCTAGTTTTGACTATGCTTACAAGCAGAGGGACCTCCTCCTTATCCTCTTAGTCTTCAGTCATATCTCATATGGATAATGCTGGGATTAAGGGAAATATGTAAAGATCTCCCATAATTTAGACCAAAACACCAGAGAAGTATGTATATAATATAAATGAAGTAAGGGTATATTTTATTATCAACTTACAAAGACCTTGAATATAGCTACACAGTTGATCATACAAAGATACAAAGATAATCCCTACCAGAAGACTTCTATTAGGCACCCAAAATGGCGAGAAAGAGACTTAGAATGCTATATATATATATATATATATATATATATATATATTTTTTTTTTTTTTTTTTTTTAAAACAAAATTTCTCTGAAATCATTCGGCTGCAGAGATTGTTTTATTATTTAGGCTATCTAGAAAAGTTTGAAAATCTGGTAGATAGTGCAGGATGTTTAGCCTCTGAAACAAAACCAAATAAAACCTTACAATCAGCTTTTGTAAGTAATGTCTATCCCAAGGTCATGAATTGAAAAGCCACAATTCTAGCTTCAAATCAGGACCAGTTCAGATCTAAGGCCAAAGCTGTATTATAATGAGTCTAGGTCATCTGGAAGACTAAATTATCAAGAAGCTACTTCCTGCCCTGGATAAACATTTTAAAACTAAATAAAATAATACCACATCTTGTAGTAAACACTATTATGAGGTCTGTGTACTGTTTCTGACCTGGTTCCTCAATGAAACTACTCAAAGGGAGGAAAAATAATCACAAAGAAAAAAGCAGTAGAGGGGACAGCAAATTCCGTTACTTTGGAATTAAGCAAAAGTTATTTATTTATTTATTTTCAAAGGAATGTGATTGGCCCTACACCAACCATGGTGAAGACTCAAAAGAAAATGGGGCATTGATGGAGCCTTGGTGATGTAGTGGTTAAAGCCCTTGGCTGCTAACCAAAAGGTCAGTGCTCTGAGGGAGAAAGATGTGGCACTTGGCTTCCATAAAAATTTACAGTCTTGGAAACTCTATTGGGCAGTTCTACTCTGTTCTAAAGGGTCACTATGAGTCAGATTTGAGTGAGTTTTGTTGGGTTTTTGCATTTACATGAACTCAAGGTGGCACTCTTGGTAGATGGCCAGCAGAAGGCCAAGTGCTCAGGATTAACCATTTTTTCTGTCATCTGGGCAAGTTTTCCTCTCTCTCTGGTTTACTCTTCAGCCCTAAAAAACACCAGTAACTTCTCCCTCAATCTCTGCACCACCTGCCCCTTCAAGGATTACAAGGATTACTTTATTTCTTATTGAGTAGTGTGTTTATTTGCAATATGGTTGAAGAAACTAAGTATATACTATCTCATTTGTAGTGAAGAAGTTTATTAAAGGAAAAAAGAAGATACTGTAAAATGTATTATTCAAGTCCACTGTTGTGGTGGTTTAGTGGTAGAATTCTCACCTTCCATGTTGGATACCCAGGTGCAATTCCAGACAAATGCATCTTATACAGAGTCACCACCTGTCTGTCAGTGGAGGTTTGCAGTTTGCAATAATGCAGAACAGGTTTCAACAGAACTTCCAGACTAAAACATATTAGGAAGAAAGGGCTGACAACCTGCTTTTGAAAATCAGCCAACAAAAACGCTATGGATCAAAACTGATCATGGGGACGGCACAGGATCAGGTAGTATTTCATTTCATTGTATATGGAGTCACTAAGAGTTGTGGGCTGACTCAATTGAAGCTAACAATAACAACAAGAAAAAGTAGGCTGCCTTCTACTCCCTACAAGTCAGGTTAGAGAGCTTAATCATCTTCCTGGATCTTAGGCTGTCCACCTGATAGAAAGATACCTTTTCAGCTGTATGCACAGGGATGGATTGCCAGTAGATGATATGAACAATCAATATACAATCGATATACTCCCTGAATTTTCTTCTGTTTTGAACTGTTGGAGAGGTTCCTCATTATTGAATTAAAAAAAAAAACAAACAAACAATGCATAGTATCCAGCCACAAAAAGGAATAAACAAAATCCAAACAAGCCATACAATTGAATTTATACTATGAGTTTCAGAGAATTCTTAGCCATGGTTGGGTCATGTGACAGGAATAAAATTGTTTAATTTAAATGCTGAGTATTGGAACTATATTTCCAAGGCCAAGGAAGCAATATGCCAACTTCTAGTTCACAGCTAACTGTAACAGGCAAAGCCATAACATTCCAAACAAAAAAAAAAAAAATGAAAGTTGCCATAATTTGCAAGTTATTTTTTGCTTCCATTGAGCAGCTGTTCCTAAAGGATGCCTTATCCTCGTTTTTCTTTCAGTCTATGGCCTTGGCCATGGTGTCTGCCATGCATTAGCCCTTGATTGACGCCCTCTGCATTTTCCATCTCCTGTACTATGTTAGTGCATATTGATTCCCAGTATTAGATCTTTCCCTCCGTGTCCTATTCCAGGCACTATTAAGTCTATAATATATTCTTTCTGAAATGCAATGCTTTCAGGTGCTTGAGGATAAGTAGAAGCACAGAGTTACAGAATCTCAGAGCAGAAAGTTTTATCTGGCTTATGTTGGTGCCACCATTTCACAAATGATGAAACCAAATCTTAGAGAGGTTAAGACCTTGCACAAGATCACTGAAGTCCTAGAACTGTGAGATCAATCCCCCAAGCCCCTGGTTTCTGTTTTTTAAGTCTAGCTCTTTCTTTTATTACTTTACATGGACGTTCATCTCCTAGAACTCTGAGGTTTACTAATATAGTAAACATATCACTCTATGGGCCTGGCTGTAACAAATTGACCCATTTAGTAGGGAACCCAGAGCAGAGTGTTATATGTAAAAGGAAATTCAATTCTTTAAGATTGATATATTCCCATAAAATTATAAAAGATTTAAAATATTATTACTCTCTTACTCAAGACACTTCCTTATCATACCAAAAGAGAATGGAAGGACTTAAAATGAGGTACTTTTGAAAATTTCAGGCAAATAAATTTCTTGGAGTTGACCAAATCATTCTCCTTCATTTATCTAATGGCTTAGCAAATTCAATTGCTTAGTAATTTGTTCTTTTACTTGGAAAGTATGGAAGCATACAAAAGGGTAATATGAGAGGGTTAGACTGTTAGTTGGATATAGACAACAGGAGGATACAGACAATTGTTTCATATTTTGGTTCATGTGCTGGTCATTGTCCATTAGCCCACCATCCTCCACCCATTTTCCACTATGTCTGCCCTGTCATTTGTCTGGAGTGGGGAAGATGGAAAGACCTCTATGACCTCTACCACAGCATCAATAAGGGTGCCTTAACCTCTGGCTTTGGGAGCTCTGGTAGCATAGTGCCTAAAGCACTTGACTGCTAACCAGAAGGCTGGCGGTTCAAACCCACCAGCCACTCCTGGGAAGGAAGGTTGGGCAATCTACTTCTGTAGTGATACTGCTTCGGAAACCCAAGGAGGGGTTGCTTTGAGTCGGGGCCGACTCCCTGGCAAACAACAAGAACAACAGCAACCTCTGGCTTTGGATTGAAATCAGCTAATAGGAAGTCTTAGTAGGATATCAAAGGACAAGAGAAGAGAGAGGATTGGGTATATTCTTTCAAATACCTCTCACTCAGCTTTGGTGCTATAGTTCCGGCAGTGCCTCTATGCCCCAACTACAGCTTCTGTGAGGGGAACTTTCTCTACAACTCCAGCTTTCACTGGAATTCTGTAACACCATACCTCCCGTGGCCTCTTTAGGTATAGGGATGTAATAGCTTCTTCTTGTTGCTAGTCTCTGGATGCCTCAGTGTCTCCTAGTGTTTCCCTTAACACTGGTCTGTAAATAGTCCCTTCAAACTTTATAAATACTCTCCTCATACATTTTTTTCTGAGTAGGTTTTCTTTTCTTGCTGGAGCATTGACCGAAACAGTTCATTTGGGGATAATCATAGTCTGAAATCACCATTTATCTTCTTTGCTGCAGCAGCAAAGCTATCATCATAAAGGATAGGATCAATTCTTGTTCATTTTATATCTTATGGATCCACTAATCTATGAGAAATGCAGCTAATCTGAACAGAGAGCTGGCTCTCACTTCTACTTGCATTTTTGCCTTTTAGGTTTAGTTGATGCTAAATGTGAAAAAGATCCCCACCAGACAAGAAAATACAGGAAAAAAGTTTGATCTGGTTTATGTTGATGGTCCTAACATTTTCTCTTGAATTATGGAGGCCACTTCAAGAATTTTCTGTTTTCTACATAGAACTTGGTATCATTAACTGAACAAAAAAACATGCCTGATACCTGCAAACAAACAAACAAACAAACAAAAATAAGCATTCACCACTTTATTTATAAAAAGACAATTATTGGGTAGGTTTGACACTTGTCCCAATTTTCTTCCAGAACAGAGTTACTTTTGGGGATGTTTTTAATTGCTTTTCTCTTTCTCGGTCATTATTGAACTATCCATTATTGATTAATGAGAATTTGTTGATTCATTATTCTAAATATTATCAACTTCTCTTTAGGCTATATGTATCATTTTCACTCATGGAAAAAAATTGTTATCTAGTTTCTTAGAAATTGATGCTGTGCTTGCTTTTTTTCAACTAATCTCTGTGAGTTCAGGGAGCTCTACAGAAAGACAAAAGCATCTTGTCAGTAATAGATAAGAAGTGGGACAACAGGCAGAGAGTATGGAGTATTTATGTTTTATCCTAGATGTAATGTCATAATTAAGTTAATATTGGTGTATTAAGTCTTATTAAGTATACCAGGTATTGTGACAGGAGCTGAGAGTGAAAAGAGAACAAGATATATTTATGTCATGAGGAGCTTCCAATCCAGTGGAAGGAACTATCTGGAGAAGTAACTGTACTTAACTAAGTAGAGAGATGAAGCCAGCCACTAAATGCTCTTCCATGTCTAGTTTGGTTTAAGGGACAGGGAAACTCAAATTCTGCCTCTATGGCTCCATCATTCTGAAACCCAACTCCAAGGGGGGCTGCTGGTTTCACTTGAGGAGAAAGCATGTGGTGGGAGGGTCTTAAAAGGGAGCACTAATTTTTACTAAAGATTTTTCTGAAAGAGTTTAATTACTAAACGAAAGAAAGAGAGAGAAGAGAGAGAAAATGTCAATGGTAACCAATTGGTGTAGAGCAGATACTAGTAAAAAACTTTCTGTAAAGGGACAGATAATAGATATTTTAGGCTTTGTGGGCCTTATGATTTCTGTTACAACTATTCTAATCTGCCTTTTAGTGAAAAAGAAGCCACAGACAATAAATAAACGATATGTATGGCTGTATTCCAATAAAACTTTATCTATGGACACTAAAACTTGAACTTCATATGGTTTTCACAGATCACAAAACAATATTCTTCTTTTGATTCTTTTTTCCAACAATTTTAAAATGCAAAAATCATTTATAGTTCCTGGGCCATATAAAAATAGGCAGCAGCCTAGATCTGGCTCATGGGCTGTAGTTTGCATATTCCTGGCCTAGAGTGAAAAGCTAAAGAAGCAGAAGTATTGTACACCATTGTTCTGGTAGAGTTCCTAATGATATGCTCCTCTCTGACTCCCTCCATGATCTTTCAGAATATTCACTGAGGAGGCTATGAGTGTGTATCATTAACTACGCAGAAATAGCATATTCTCTGCCACCTTGGGCATATTAACTGATCTTTGTGAGCACCTCTTCCTTGCCTATAAACTAGACAACTTTACTTGGCCTTCTTAAACTCACAGATTTTGATACAGGTAAACGAAATAAAATCCATTGAAAGTATTTTGTGCTCTTAGGAAGAAAAACATTACACAAACCTGACCCATTATTAAAGAAAAAGCAAATCTGTCAGAAGAATTGGAAAGCCCTAAAGCACAGTGAAATATAACTGAAAAAATGCTGCTCAGGATGGAACTCTTCCTTCAAAAGATGAATGATAAGGGTTTTTCTCTTTAACATGGTCTCCCTGTATTTCATCATCTGCAAGTAGGGCTACTTTACTGCCTATTCTTTTTCTTTCTTTTCTACTTCATTAATACATTGAGAGACCAAGTTTTTCCTCCGATGCCCTGCTAGCTTTGTGGTACCTGGCTTGCTCCCCTGTAGTTCATGGACTTAATTTGCGAAGGCAAGGCCTGAGTTTACCTCCCAGGTTTAATAATTATTTGACAGAGTATTCCTTAGCATAGTACAATATCAAATCTCTTATAAAGTAAAGAGGTGTGTATTGAAACATGTCTCCTAAAAAGAAATATGGAAATTCTAACCCCTGTACCTGTAAATATGACCTTATTTTGAAAATAGGGATTTTCTTTTATAATGTTAGTGAGGTCATATCAGAATAAGGTAAGTGCTAAACTCCTGAGTGGAGTCTTATAAAAAGAGCAGAATACAGAGAGATACACATACAGGGAGAATAGACCATCTGAAGATATGCCTACAAGCAAAGCAACACCAAAGATGGCCAGAAGTTACCAGAAGCTAAAGAGACTTCCAGAAGGCATCAACATGGCCAAGACTCTCATTTGGACTTCTAGTAAATTTCTATTTGTTAAAGCCATTTACTTCTTGTATCTTTTGCTATAGCAATACTGGGTAACTAAGATACATAGCTTTCTGGAGTCAACTCTTTTAGATAATTAATCAAATTGTCCTCCAAAAAGTGGTACAGTGCAATAATTTTTGTGAATTCTCACTGCTGTTGAGTTGGTTTTGACTCATAGTGACCCTGCTTGGGTTTCTGAGGTGGTATTTCCATGGAAGTAGATCTCCCAATCTACCCTCCTAGGAGTGATGGTGGGTTTGAACCACCAGCCTTCTGATTAGCAGTCAAATGCTTTAGGAATTATGTTGGTGGTGCAGTAGTTTAAGTATTTGGCTGCTAACCAAAATGTTGGTGGTTTAAACCCACCAGCCACACAGTGGGAGAAAGAAGAGGCAGTCTGCTTTCATAAAGATTTACAGCTTTGGAAACCCTATGGGGCAGTTCTACTTTGACCTAAAGGGTAGCTATGAGTTGGAATTGATTCAATGGCAGTGGATTTGGTTTTATTCTTGGCCAGGTGAGACATTTACTAGTATTTTTATAAGGTTTTTCAGGATGAATTCTTCTGGAATCTTCTTTTATAAAAGTGCTTCTAAAAGACTATGTTTCTCTGACTCTATCCATTTTGCACCCAGAGAGAATGGACCATTACATTAGGCTAGGTTTTGTCCAATTTAGATTGGTCCACATTTCTGCTGAAAAGTTTTAAGCTTTCTATGTCTTCAAGTGTTATGGTTCCAGATTTTGCTCTAAAGATTACATGTGTAATTTCTAAGAATGACTGAAGTAAGATTCAACAATATCTTCTTTGTCATGAAGTAATTTCTCCTTCCCAATGACAGCTGCCTTGATCTCAAGTTTTTGTTATATTTATCTTATAAATTATGTATTTACATTTTTGGTGTATCATTCGTTTATTTTTAACATTTCAAAGCTTACTCTTAAGAATACAGTTAGACACAGAAACATTCAGAAAGGAGACTTTGAAGAGAATTTTGCATAGTAAAACGGGAGGTAATTTTTCTTAGGTTAATGATAAAATCCAGTCACTTACCTTTTGGACAATGTTTCACTGCTATTCATAAGGTTTTCACTGGCCAAGTTTTTAGATGTGGATGCCCTCATCCTTCTTCCCAGTCTCTCTTAGACTGATATCAACCATGAAGGCAGAAGATGAAGAAATTGAAGATTCTTACCAACTTCTGCAGTCTGAACTTGACAAAACATGCAATCAAGATGTACTGATTATTAATGGTGATTGGAATACAAAAGTTGGAAACAAAGAATCATCAGTAGTTGAAAAATATTGCATTGGTGATAGAAATGATGGTGGAGATGGCATGATAGAATTTTGCAAGAGTAACAACTTATTCATTGCAAATACCTTTTTTGTAACTACATAAACTGTGGCTATACATGTGGACCTCACCAGATGGAATACACCAGAATCAGACTGACTACATTTGTGGAAAAAGGTGATGGAGAAGCTCAATATCTTCAGCCAAAACAAGGCCAGGAGCTGAGTGGGGAACATACCATCAACTGATCATATGCAAGTGTGAAGCTGAAGAAAATAAAAACATGACCATGGCAGCCAAAATATTACCTTGATTATATCCAACCTGAATTTAGAGACCGTCTGAAGAATAGATTTGATGCATTGAACACCAATGACCAAAAAACAGACAAGTTATGGGATGATATCAATAACATCATACATGAAGAAAGCAAAAGGTTATTCAAAAGAAAAGAAAAGAAAGGGATAAAAGACCAAAATGGATGTCAGAAGAGACTCTGAAACTTTCTCTTGAATGGAGAGTAGCTAAAGATAATGGAAGAAATGATAAGATGATAGAGCTGAACAGAAGATTTTAAAGAGCAGCTCAAGAAGACAGAGCAAATGATTAAAATGAAATGTGCAAAGAAAGACTTGGAGTTAAAAAC
>NW_006921592.1:13028439-13032266 GCF_000298275.1 Orycteropus afer afer | reverse complement strand
TTCAAAATGTTTGTAGCAATATATTCACAGGGAACATTAAGAAATGCAAACTGAATTCAGAAGAGGATGTGGAACAAGAGATATCACTGTTGATGGCAGATGGATCTTGGTTGAAAACAAAGAATACCAGAAAGATGTTAACTTGTGTTTTATTGACAATGCAAAGCATTCAACTGCTTGGATCATAACGAATTATGGATAGCATTATGAAGAATGGGAATTCCAGAACACTCATTTATGTTCATACACCAGGAGGCTGTCGTCTGAACAGAACAAGTGGATACTGCATGGCTTAAAATCAAGGAAGGAGTGTGTCAGGGCTGTATCTTTTCACCATATTTGTTTGATCTGCATGTTGAGCAAATAATCTGAGGATCTGGACTATATAAAGAAGAATGCAGCATCAGGACTGGAGGAAGATTTATTAACAACCCATGATATGCAAATGACATCACCTTGCTTGGTGAAAGTGAAGATGGGTTGAAGCACTTACTGATAAAGATTAAAGACTACAGTCTTCAGTATGGATTACACCTCAACATAAAGAAACTAAAAATCCTCACAAGGGATCCAATAAACTGCATCATGACACATGGAGAAAAGATTGAAATTGTCAAAGATTTCATTTTACTTGGATCCACAATCAACACCCATGGAAGCAGCAGTCAGGAAATCAGATGTCATATTGCACTTGACAAATCTGCTGCAAAAGACCTCTTTAAAGTGTTGAAGAGTAATGATGTCACTTTGAAGATTAAGGTGTACCTAACCCAAGCCATGGTATTTTTGGTTGCCTCATATGCATGTGACAGTTTGAAAAGGAACAAAGAAGTCTTAAGAATAGTTGATTCTTTGAATTATGGTGTTGAAGAAGAATACCAAAAATACCATGGACCGCCAGAAGAACTAGCAAATCTGTCATAGGAGAATGCTGGAATGTCACAGCTGGAATGCTTCTTAGAAGTGAGAATGGCCAGACTTCATCTCACCTACTTTGGTCACGTGGTCAGAATTGACCATTCCCTGGAGAAGGATATCATGCTTGATAAAGCGGAAGGTCAGTGAAGAAGGGGAAGACCTTCAACAAGATGGATTGGCACAGTGGGTGCAATGATGGGGTCAAGTAAAGATTGTGAGAATGGCACATGACTGAACGGTGTTTTCTTCTGCTGTACGCGAGGGTCACTATGAGTTGGAGCTGACTCGATGGCACCTAACAAAAAAAACAAACTTTTAGACATGATGTTATTACAGGGCATCTTTTCCATTATCTCTCCATTTATGTCACTTTTCCTTTTTCCTTAACCTTTTGAGATTGCCTTCCTTGCCTTTGGTTTATTTCTCCATTTTCTTCTTATAATTACATCAACAATATTTCCATATGGATAAGTGACATGAATTAGTTTCATATTATTCTATAGTTCTGCTCTTACATTCATTTCTTCCAAACTTTCCTCTGTATAACTCTCATTTTATATAACAACTATGCCCTTTGTAGCTTGATGCAAACTTGTAATGTCAGTGCTGACAGAATAGAAAATATCTTTCTGGAGCCTTCTCTTGTGAAACTTGAACCATAATTTACATCAGATGGAAAAAATCACTCCTAGTATAGGGATAGAGAAGAAAAGCACTTCTCTACTTTAAAAGGAATTTTGAGTAGTTTTAATAACAAACTATTCTAGGCCATTGCTATTGTGTCTAAGAGGTACCAATGTCCCTCACTTCGGCAGTTTGTGCTTAAAACAGTGTCACTTGAATTCAATCAAGTACAGCCCTCTGATTACTTTTATTTCTGGGACAGATTTTCAAGAGCAACTTCTAATTTTAGGTATTGTAGCTCAGATTCTTCCCTTTCTCTGCACTCTGCTGATGTTCTATGTGTGTTTGCTTCCCTTTAAAGGCAACAATCATATGCACTCCATGCAAGAAACAGAAAGCTTGTGTAGGTGGAGGTGAAGGAGGGCAGAGAGGCAGGTAGGTATCTTTTTGTATGTTTGTGACTGTGTGTTTAATTTTACACAACCGTTTTTACAAACAAGCAACTTTTCAAAATCTATTTTAATTATTGGAATCCTATAGAGTGGAATATAGTTTGATGCTATTCTAATTATTTAGAATAAGGCGTAACATTCATTTCTTTTATTTTGCACATAAAACTCAATTTACATTTTTACTGTACTTATGATTCATATAATACATACTGCATCCTCCTAGATATTGTCAATGTGCACATTTCTGTCAACAATTTTTTTTCCTCTGTTGTTCTTAATGCAAAAATCAGCTCAGAATAGACAAAGAAGAGTCTTTGTATGGGTACATAAATTAGAAAATTTTGAAGTCTAGTTCTCAAGTACATGTTTCCTTATAGTTTGTGATGCTCACTCAAATAATTGCAACTGTTCTGAAACAAAATCCCCTCAGGTTCATTTCCCCATGATTCTGAATTGTCTTGAGCTCTAGGTTTTTACCAATCTGAATGCAAAAATCTGAGTGCAGGTGGGACTAGGTTCAAGTCAGTAATATTGGAGACATCTGTTAGATAGAATGACATCATCATAAGAATTGAAGAATAATGTAAATGTGAAAGAATAAGAACCTCATCATCTTCCTGATTTAAGAATATGGGGACATTATTTATGTTTCCTTTTTGGAGCTAAAGTATTCACTATGACTCTCAATATAATTCCCTGTGGAGTTCCTGGGTGTCACAAAGAGTAAAGCATTAGATTGCTAATTGAAAGGTTGGTGGTTCAAACTCACCCACAGGTGCCTTGGAAGTAACACCTAGTGGTCTGGTTTTGAAAGTTCACACCCTTGAAAGCCCTATGGACTGCTGTTCTACTTAGTACCCATGGGGTCGCCATGAGTCAGACTTGACTCAAAGGTCACTAACAACCACATAGTTTCCTGTATGTACTTAGTCACTGTCTTTGAAACTGAACATGAATACTTGGAACCATGGCTTTGAACTGGTGCTTCTTGATTCAGTCGTAGCTGATGACACAAAACCAAGAAGGATGAGACTTTGCAAAGTGTGGGTGCTTGGAAGGATAACCAGAACAGGGAAAATTACAGGTTGATGCCCTGCTAGATACTTAATCTCTCTCTTAGAAAACAAGGGCAGCATGTGTATTGCATAGCAATCAAATCTCTTGCTTGGCATTGGAAGCAACAGTGCTCTGCTCAAAGATGGAAGCCGATCATACTGCTTTGAATGTGTGTCACTATCCACTGCCCTAGCAATAATCCAGTCTCCCATATCAGGCTCCTGAAAGGGCTTACTACAGCACTTTTGAATCTCCCAGGCTTAGACCTATAGGTCTTCTCATTCCTATTATCATTCCAGGCACTGATATTTTACAAATTCTGGTCCATCCTGGTTTTGCTTCATCAATCATGACTGTACTGGTTTAAGCCAGTTTGAAGTCCTGCTTGGAACATCCCATATTAGTCAAGGTCCTAGTTCAGAACTAAATAGCATTCTCCAAAGCTGTGACATGAGCATCTAACGAAGCGACTCCTTACGAAGGTGTGAGCACAGTTAAAGAAAACTAATAAAGATGATGCTATGCTTCTGAGCTACCGACAGTGGAAGGCCATGAGAAGAAGATATGCAAAAGCCTTGAGGTGAAAAAGAAGTTGAAGGGCTTTAATTATATACTTTTTCTAAGGATAAGATTTACATCTTTAAAATATATAGATTCATCATCCTATACATTATTTATAAATTACAAATGAAAAAGTGAATATTTACAGTGGAAAAATCTTGTGGGAAATACCTTGACCTTAAGATCAATTTTAACATCACCTGTGATGGAATAAGG
>NW_006921592.1:13002441-13028339 GCF_000298275.1 Orycteropus afer afer | reverse complement strand
TTAAGGTATTTGACTGCTAACCAGAAGGCTGGCGGTTCAAACCCACCAGCCACTCCTTGGAAGGAAGGTTGGGCAATCCACTTCCGTAGTGATACTGCCTGGGAAACCCAAGGAGGGGTTGATAAGAGTTGGATATGACTCAATAGCAGTGAGTTTGGTTTTTGTAATGGAATAGGGAGTTCTGGTGGCATAGTGCCTAAGGCATTTGACTCCTAATGAGAAGGCTGTCAGTTCAAACCCAGAAGCCGCTCATTGGAAGAATGAGGCAATCTACTTCCCCAGAGATGTACTGTCTTTGAAGCCCAATGGGGGTCACTATGAGTCAGAATTGACTTGCTGGCAGTGGGGCTGGTTTTTTGGAGGGTTAACCCACAGAGTGGGATAGGTAATGCCACAGCCTTGGGCTAGGCCTGAAAAGGAAGCACTTCTGGGAGAAAGCCTGTGGAGGCTGTCGCTGTCAGAGAGAATCCCCTGCTCCTGACAGTTCAAGAAAGCAGCCTGATGAACCAGCAGGCTGGACCTAGGAAGATAAAGAAACCTCTTTCTCCTCTTTCCCCCTGACTTTCTGCCTGTTGCTCCCATTGGCTAAAACCAGCTGGTTTCCAGAGGGCACAGAGGGCGTGGTGACACAGTTCTCAGGATTCTGTTTCCCCGTCAAAGACCAGGACAGGGACAGGTGGACGGAACAAGAGCTGGGAAGGCGAACGGAAGCTAGCCGAACATTCTCCCCGTGTAACCCTGCTCCTACGGTTCCTGGAGATCTTGGCGCTCCTTCTTGATTTTCCCCTCCCGGCCTTATGCTCTCAGTTTCTCTGCTTACTGTATTTCCTCACTCTCTGCTCACTGTCTGCGCCATCGCATCGCGCGATTGGCACCTGGAGAACTCCTCCATCTGCCTGCTGCAGCGCCTCCCACCAGCTTTGCACAGCTTCACTTCCACATGCAGGGGGCCCATAGCGCTCTGTCACGCTGACGCCCCTCGCCTGCCTGGGCTTTCACAGCATGTCTCCACTGCCTTCCGGAACTGGCAACCTTTTCCGCACCAATATTTTGAAGTCACGCCTTGAGGTTGCAAATCTGTCATTTATATGTATCCTTTAGCATAGCACCGTTTGTATTTTGAGTGTTGTGTAGTAAATTGTAATTGCCACCAACTAAAATAGATATAGGAAATAGGAAGTGTGGGCATTTCTTATAATTTACCATTCACGTTGAATCTTCCTCTCAATGTGACTGCAATAACAGCTCTTGCATAAAACACCAAGGAACATGTTGGCTGGCACAGAACAAAACTGCTTATTCTTTTTGAATTGCATTAAGCCTATAGTTTTGGGCCTAGCAAGTTTCTCTCCACAGGAATTTTGAGGCTGCCCATTGATAATATGTCTACTTGTCACAAAGCCCAGCTGAATAAATTGTTAATAATGTGGTCATTGGAAATGCACGCATGTAACAGGGAATGGATTTACATTGTAGTCACCCTCCTTAATGCAGAGGCAAAATTACACAGACCTCTGTGCTAAAAATTGCTGTGTTTCTTTGGAGATAACTTATGTGTTTGTATTCTCTTGATGAAGAATTACTAAAATTTCTCTTTTGGACCACTGCAATAGCCCTCTTGCTGCTCTTTTGCATTTCTGCTCATCTTTCTCCAACTACTTGTTGTTGTAGCACATTGATGTTGTTGCTGTTGACTACCATGGACTCCATCTTAACTCCTGGTGACCCCACGCACAACAGAACGAAACACTGTTCAGTTTTGTACCATCCCCATGATGGTTTGTGAATCAGACTCTTGTAATCCATAGGGTTTTCATTGACTGATTTTTTAAAGTAAACCACCAGGCCTTTCTTCCTAGTCTGTCTGAGGCTGGCTACTCCACAAAAACCTGCTCAGTATTATAGCAACACACAAGCCTCCACAGGCAGGCAGGAGGTGGCTGTGCATGGGGTTCATTGGCTGAGAATTGAACCCAAGCTTCCTGTAGCTCAAAATCTGATCTCACTGACACTTAGTTGATTCTGACTTACAGTGACTGCCACTGAGTTTTCAAAGCAGTAAATCTTTATGGAAGCAGACTGCTTCATCTTTCTTCCATGGAACAGCTGGTGGGCTTGAACCACTGGCCTTTTGATTAGCAGCCAAATGCCTTAACCACTATACCACCAGAACTCTTTAAGTCTCCCACATAAACAAATGAAAAACTGGTTAGCAGTCAAATGCCTTAGCTACTGCACCACCAGAGCTCCTAGTCTTCCACAAAGAAGTCAAGAATTCCACCACTGAACAACTACTGTCCCCCTAGAGCACCTTGAGTGATTTTCAAAAAACATGTATCTAATTATTTCCCCACAGCTTTTTACTTTGAAAAAAATACAAACTGAAAGAACAATTCCAAGAATAGTACAATGAACATGAATATACCCATCACCTAGGTTCACTTTTTTTCCTGACTACTTCAGTTTATATTTCCTAAGAAAAAGGGCATTCTCCTACATAACCCCAATACTGTTATCATGTTCAATAAATTTAACATCAAGATACAGTACTATTGTCTAATATATATTCATATTCAAATCTCTGCAATTGTCCCCATAAAGTTCTGCATAGCTATTGTTTTCTGCTATTGCTATTTGTGAATATGTTTTATCCATGATTTAATCTAGATCCTGCCTTACATTTAGCTGCTTTAATCTCATTTTTGAAGTTTTCAGGTCCATGGTTTTGCAGAATAGCTCTTGGTTTGGATTTATGTGATTGTTCCCTCATGATAACTTCAGGTTGAACTTTCTTTCCTTTCTTTTTTTTTTCTTTGCAACAACCTGATAGAGGTGATAGTGTGTCTGTGTTTGATTATTGGTCAAAATACTGCCCACCAGATTTTTCCATTATAAATGTTACCATTTTCATTTGTAATTTATAAGTAATCTGTAGGGTGATGAATAATTATTTTAAAGATATAAATCTAAACTTTAGGTAAATTATATAATTTAAGCCCTTCAAACTGTTTTCTACCTCAAGGCTTTTGTGTATGTTGCTCTCATGACTTGTGCCAATTGCACAGTTAGTTTCTTCTTTATTTATAATTTTTTTATTGTGAAAATTTGCAGAGCAAATTGGATCTCCATTCGACAATCCACACACATTGTTTGTGACATTCACTGCAACTCCCACAGTGCAACAAAACTTTTCCTACTTCCTCTCCATGTCTACTACTTCCCTTCATCCATCCTTCCCATCCCCTCCTCCCTTCCAAACTCTATCCCTGGGCAAATACTGACCTTTTGATCTTGTATGGTTGGTTGTTCTAATGAATGCATACCCTCCTGGTAGTGCTGTTCACCTTATAGGACTGTCTCTCATTGTCTCTTATTTGGCTAAAAGTTGAGCCATGGGGGTTGAGTTCAATTCTTGGATTGAAGGATGTCTAAGGCCCATGATCTTGGGAATTCCACTAGTCTTCATTACCAGCAAGCCTGGTCTTTTTGGTAGCTTTGAGTTTTGTTCCACATTTTACTCCCACTCTATCTGGGACTTCCTATGGTGATCTCTTAGAGAGAAGTCAGCAGGGCACCATCTAGTTCTTTAGGTCTCAGGGTCTTAGAGGTTGGGATTCACATGGTCCATTAATTCTTTGGACTAATTGTTTCTCTGTGTCTGATTTTCTTCATTCTTCTTTGCTCCAGATGGAGAAAGACCAGTAGTTACATCTTAGATGGCTGCTCACAAGCTTTTAAAACCCTAGTTACTACTCACCAAAGTAGGATGTAAAACACTGTCTTTGTGGACTACATTATAGCAATTGACCATAGTGTCTCCCCACCCCCCACCCCCACTCACTCATCAGGCTATGGTCCTGAGCCCCCATGCCCAGTGACTCATCCCCTCAAGGTGTTCAGCTATGACTAAGAAGTTTTCATACCTTTTTTTCCACATTCTCTACTACATTCATGGATACATTTGCAGCAAATATAAATACATAAGTAGAGATATCCTCTGTCAAGCCTATATATATTCATGGGTTTGGTTCTCAGTTCCTTCTTATCCTCATGTCTAAGATTAAAAATCTGTCTTTAGAGAGATTTTCTCTGATCATACAATCAAAGCAGACATCTCACCAGCTACCTGCTACTTAGTGTTTTAGCACTTTGTTTGTTTCTTTCCTAGCACTTTTCTAAGATGTGATTATTTGCCTGCCTACTTATTTATTATTTATAGACTGTAAGCTTTGGAAGGTAGGAATACCAGGCCTGTCTGTTATAACCCCAATGCTAGAATACATAGAACTGTACTAAATTAGACCATCAAATCAGCATTAGTTGAATGAGAATTAGTGTATGAGTGAATAAATTTTGTATCTTGATAAGTGTTACATATTTATATGTTTTGAAATAATTTTTACAAAGAAGGCCAAGGGAGTGGGGCAGAGGTGTACAGTTCTTTACCAAAAATTCATGCATCCTCCCATATAGTGTGGTGTTGCCTGTAAGAAGCAGCTGTCCAAGTGAGGAGTATATTTGCCAGTACCCGTAACATCCATTGTGGCCATGTGATGAATTGTTGCCATTACAATGTGGGAGAAGTTGTGTGTTTTTCTTCTGAATCCTTCTTTTAGCAAGTGGGTGAAATTTCTCCATTGTCTCTTTCTCTCTGACTATCTACAGCTGAGAATTCCAACCTATTAGGGCTTGACAGAGTCACAGGATAGAAGACTTCTAGTTACCTCTGTTGAATTTTCATGGGAATAAGAAATAAACTTGTATTGTGTTTATCCAGTTAAAATTTTAATTTACTTTGAATGATATAGAAATAAAAGCTAAAAGACTGGTAGTCAGAAAATTAAGAAAATAAAAGTGAAAAGAAGGTCGTGATTAGTTAAGACTTACTGTCATACTACTATTTTTGACACTGTATTTTTTCCAGATACCTCAAGCCATACAGAGCAGGATTAGTTCTAGAAACACAGTGAAGACTTTGAAGGGAATTTTACATAACAAAAATAGAGCTACACTTGTCTTTGGAAAAGGTTAAAATGCAGTCACTTATATTTTAGAGATGGTATGATTAAACTCATTGTTTCTGAGATAATTCATCCTTCTGCCAAACTAATCTCAGGAAATTCCAGTATGATTTAAGAGACAATCCATCAAATTCTTTCTTTGCTGTCTCCAGTGAGTCCTCCCCCCCCACCTCCCGTGGGTGGCATTACTAATGAAACAACAAATCTATCTAGTAATTATTTATTATCAAGCCAGTGAGTAAAATGATTCACTGAATTTTGGAGATGGAGGTAATATTAAGTTTATTTTAGTGGGCTCAAATAATGTAAGTGCTTAACTATTAGAATGTAAAACAGAGTTAGGTATTGGAAAAGCTGAATTCAGAAATTAGGTCTCCTAGCCGTAGCAGTCCGTTTCTGTAAATATTGCAGCCTTGGAAACCCTAGGAGTCTACTCTACCCTTTAGACTGTAAGTTTTTGGAGGTACAAGGACTGTCCATGGGGCCTGATATGAGTTGTTATACCTGTGGTTACAATCCTGTTTTGGGAACGGGTTCTTTTGTTATGTTAATGAGGCAGGGAGGGTTAGTGGAGGGTGTATTTTAAGTCAATCTCTTGAGATTTAAAAGTGGATTAAGCAAGAAAGCACAAACTGGGGAAGATAGATGCCACATTATTGCCTAATGGCCTAGGAATAGAAAGTGAAGAGAGACAACTGCCTTCTTCCAGAACAAACAGAAAGAAAGAGGCTTCCTCTTGAGCTGACATCCTAATTTGGACTTCTAGACTTCTAAACTGTGAAAAAATAAGTTTCTGGTTGTTAAAGTCACCCGCTTGTGGTATTTCTGTTATAGCAGCACTAGATAACTAAGACAAGTGGTTACCAGAAGAAATTAGAGTTAAAATGGTCACAGTGTATTGCATCTTTATCTTTAAAAAAATCAGAAAAATTGCCTTCATAGATACCAGTAACAGAACATGTCAATAACAATGTAAATAACAAACATAATGTAAACAAGATTTCAGCTTTAAGGAATGATGGAGAGTATGGACCTTCAAATCAAAACATTTTGTAAGTTTTTTATTAGCTGTGGAAGGCAGAAAAATTCCCCCCAAATATATCCAAATCCTAATCTCCAGACCTGTTACTTTAAGTCACAAAGATAACTTCGGTGGTATAATTAAGCATAAACCAAAAAAAAAAAAAAAATCTGCTGCCATCAAGTTGATTCTGACTCATAGCAACACTATAGGTCAGAGTAGAATTGCCCTATAGGGTTTCCAAGGCTGTAAATCTTTACGGAAGCAGAATGCCTCATGTTTTTCCCATGGTAGGTTCAAAGCATCAACTTTTGGTGAGCAGTCAAGTAGTACTTAGGTTTGTGGAGATGGGGAAACTATCCTGGACTATGTGGGTGAGCCCAGTATAATCACAAGGGTTTAGTCTAAGGAAAAGGGGGAGGCGGAAGAATCAGAGTCAGAAAAGGAGATGTAATGATAGAAACAGTGATGTGGGACCATGGGCAAGGAATGTGGGCTGCGCCTAGAACCTGGAAAAGATAAGGAAACAGAGTCTCCTCTAGAGCCCCCAGAAGAAATGGAACCCTGCCAACCCATTTTGGACTTCAGACCTCCAGAATTATAAAACAATCAATCTGTTTTATTGAAAGTCACTAAATTTGTGGTAATTTGTTACAGCAGCAATGTTGTTGTTATGCTGTTATTAGGTGCCATTGAGTTGGTTCCAGCTCTTGGCTACCCGATGTATGACAGAATGAAACATTGCCCAATCCTGCATCATTGTCACAATTATTGCCATACTGGAGCCCATCATTGCAGCCACTGTGCCAATCCATCTCATTGAGAGTCTTCCCCTTTTTCGCTGACCCTCTATCTTACCAAGCATGATATCCTTCTCCAAGGACTAGTTCCCTCTGATAACATGACTAAAGTACAAGGGATGAAGTCTGGCCATTCTCACTTCTAAGGAGCATTCCAACTGTATTTCTTCCGAGACAGATTTGTTCATGCTTTTGGTAGTCCATGGTACATTCAATTTTCTTCACCAACACCACAATTCAAAGGAATCAATTCTTTTTCAATCTTCCTTATTCATTATCCAACTTTTACATGTATATGAGGTTATTGAAAATACCAAGGCTTGGGTCAGGCACACCTTCGTCTTCAAATGACATCTTTGCACTTTAACACTTTCAAGAGGACTTTTGCAGCAGATTTTCCCAGTGCAACATGTCATTTGATTTCCTGACTGCTGCTTCCGTGGGCATTGTGTGGATCCAAGAAAAATGAAATCCTTGACAACTTCAAACTTTTCTCTATTTAGTATGATGTTGCTTATTGGTCCAGTTGTGAGAATATTAATTTTCTTTATGTTGAGGTGTACTTCTATAATGATTTTCATTAATAAGTACTTCAAGTTATCTTTACTTTCAGCAAAAAAGATTGTATCATCTGCATGTTGCATAATGTTAATTAGTCATCCTCCAATCTTGATGCCATATTCTTCTTCATATAGCCCAGCTTCTTGGATTATTTCCTCAGCATACAGATTGAATATGTATGGTGAAAAATACAACCCTGATATATACCTCTTCTGATTTTAAACCATATAGTATCCCCTTGTTCTGACTGAACAAGTGCCTCTTGTTTTATGTATAGGTTACCCTGAGTACATTTAAGTGTTCTGGAATTCCCATTCTTTATAATGTTATCTTTCTGGTATTCTTTGTTTTCAGCTCAGATCCATCTGATGATATCCCTCATTCCACACCCCCTTCTGAAACTGCCTTGAATTTCTGGCACATCCTTGTCGATGTATTGCTGCAATCATTTTATAATTATTTTCAGCACAATTTTACTTGAGTGTGATATTGATATTGTTCAATAATTCCTGCATTCTGTTGGATCACCTTTCTTTGGCATAGGCAAAAATATGAATTTCTTCCAGCTGATTAGCCAAGTAGCTACCTTCCAAATTTCTTGGCATAAACAAATGGGGGCTTCTAGTGTTGCATCTGTTTGTTGAAACATCTCAGTGGGAATTCTGTCAATTCCTGGAGTCTTGCTTTTCTCCAATCCCTTCATTGCCAATTCCTTGTCTGACACAGTGCGGGAAAACCTTGTGGATAGCAGGGAAACTGTGTCATAAGGTTTTCAGTGGCCAATTGCTTTGGAACTGGACTGCCATGTTACTCTTCTTAGTCTACCTTAGTCTGGAAGTTCTGCAGAAATCTCTCCACCATGGGTGACCTCCCTGGTATTTGAAACACTGGTGGCATATCTTGAAGCATCACAGCAACATATAAGCTACCACCATAAGAAAAAACTGACAGATAAATGGTGAACAGCAGCAATAGGAAACCAATATATAAGCTTTGGAGAAAATCTTATTTTTCTTAAAGAAAATTCACATAGAATCAGACTCAATTGCTGTCCAAACAAATTATTTTTCAGTTCAGAAACAGTTATCCTAGATGAGTCATAAATTATTTTTTTTCTAATAGCTTCTTGGTCCAGTGAGTGTTGCCACTGTCCTTTCTGATACTGCTACTAGGTATCAGTCTAAGTGATAGTATTTATTTATTCATATTATTGCATTTAAAATGGATAAAGATCTAATGGAGACTCAAAGAAACTAAACAACTTGACACATTTAAAGTTAGTGATAGATAGATATAAATAGATAAAGACTATTGGAGAAAAGCACAAAGAATTTTATAAATAGGATTTAATGTAATGTGACCAAGAATTTTCAGAGCAAAGTTTAGGTTGATACAGTTATTAGGGGAAAAAAAAAATCTTTTAGACACTCCATCTAATCTAGTTTCCTCCTCTATGAATGAAAGATAACAACAGATGTCTCCCGCATAAAAAAATCACAGGAATAGGACTGAATAATGTGTCACTGAAGAGCTCTTTAAATGTTGATTCAATACTCTGTGGTCTACTTAGGATCCCCAAACCAATTTGTAACTCATTCAACACTAGAAGGTTATCTATTCTGATAGATAAAAGACTATTGCAGAAAAACAAAATAATTTAATAAATAAACAAATAATTTAATAAATAGAGTTTAGTGTGACCAAAAATTAGCAGAGGAAAGTTTAGGCTGAGATAGTTATTAGGGGGGAAAATATGTGTGTGTGTGTGTGTGTGTGTGTATAGCACTCCATCTAATCTGGTTTCCTCCTCTATGAATGAAAGATAACAATAGATACCGCTCTCATAAAGAATCACAAGGAATAGGACTGAATACTCTGACACTGAAGAGCTCTTTAAATGTTGATTCAATACTTTGTGGTCTACTTAGGATCCCCAAACCAATTTGTGACTTGTTCAACAGTAAGAGGTTATCTATTCTGAAGGAGAAAAAGAGACATTATAAATCAGGTGACAATCAATGATTCCAAAAGGAATTGAACATGTTCTTTGTCCAAATGAACAGAAGATATTGGTATGAGTTATGTGCTCTTAGTAAGAAGTAGATACAGCTGAAGCTGGTTACCAGAGGATGAACACAGTGCAAGAGAACCTTCAAGAACAGCAGCTCCCAAGACAGTTTGGATAAGTGTATCAAGTTAGGTCATCAAGATGAATGAGGTCACCTAGATAGAGTTTAGACAACTGCAAAGCAGAACAATATGACCAAAGACTGGCTCAAGACCTCAACACAACTACAGAGCCAACAGCAGCTGGAAACTCTTAAGGACTAAATGCAAAGGAGAGAGTATTTTTTGACATCAAAGGGATCAGTTTGACAAATGAAAATCAAATTGGATGGACTTTAATGCAAACAGCTGGGTGTGATGCAACTTAAAGAGGCAGATTTCCTGGCGTCAGGCAAACAGATTTATTAGAATCCCCCATACCTCCCAAGGAGAATGTAAATATAGAGTTTTTAATTTTCAAGTTTTTCCATTGCAAACAATGGAGATGAGAGGATGGTAAGATAAATAAACTGTGCCACAATCCCTGGGATGATTCGGTGGCTGCACTTGTTCTTCTGTCTGTGCCAAGAATTTTTCCTCCATTCCTTCCACACTGTCCTCACTTCTTTTTCCCATGTACATACATATACATATGTATGTATACAGATACACACACACACACACATGAGCCTGTAAAATTTTTCTTGAGATTCCATGTTTGAGAATAATATGATTGATTCAAAGAGTCCACATTTTCTTGTTGAAGGATTTCTGATTTGGAAGCTCCTCTGAATGGACAAAGACTCTTTGATGCCTTACACTTCTTTGTCATAGGCAGTGAGAATGATAGATAAATTTACTTCTTAGAATGGGCTTGGCAAATGGCCTTCCTATGAAATGCACTAAGAGCATTTCACAGCTTTGGTTTAGTTCAGAGCACAGGTATTTCATTTGCTGATGGAGATACCAGCCTCAAGGTAAGTAGAAGAAAGAGCAAAAATTCATCTTCATATCTTCAGCCATCAAGCCCCTATATGGAATGGTTTCCGGGGTATCTGAGTTGAAATCAACCTGACAGCATACAGAAACAACTTGGCTCTCTGTTATGAAATAGTGATTTCCCCTTTTTCTGTTATCAGTGGTAAGCCATTTGAGATGAAATGCAAATACCTAGTACAAAGGATTAAAGCTGTTGGAAGCCAGTAGTATAGCACATTTTACTGCCCTGATTCTTCCACTATAATGGGAGCTCCTTGAAGACAGAAATTCTTATCCAAGAGGCATAAAATTAGCTTAATATTGCTCATTATTGCATCCTGAGAAATTTTGCAAACTACAAGTCATCTAGTAGGCATGCAATAAAAAGTTGATAAGTTAATGAGTAACATGAACCAGAAATCTGTAAATGGGTCTAGACATGATTAAGTGTACAAGGAGAGATAAGACATCTTCTGTTTCATTAAGTCGTCTTTATCCATTTAAATTACCTCATGTCCCAGGATCTGCAGAGCAAATTCAAAGCCCATAAAATTTAAACCCAGGATTAATTTAAGGGTTCAAACAATACAAAGCAGAAAAAAAAATCCTCTAGTTTTTGGTGTCAATTAATAGGGTTTGTTTATCTAATTTCAGAACCCATGCAAAGATGTCTAAACAGCATGTAGGAGATTTTAAACTAATACACCACTTATCCTGCTCTGCTGGTGGATCAGTAAATGATTTATTTGACCTGAAGCTTTGTTCTTGTTCTCGTGTCCTCCTAGAGTATTCCACTGATATGCTGAAGAAAGATATGCAGGTGAGAGATAATGGGCTCAGAGATATTAAGCCTTTCTTTCTGTTTACTACCTACAACTCCTGCTGGTTTTAAGTGTTTAGCTTTTCATTTGAAGGTATGTTTTGTTGACATAATAAGCTATTTAGGGGCAGACCTGAACTGAGGTCAAGGTTTCCTTGCAAACTCAAGCTTGAAAATCAGCAAGATAGAAAGTGGAATAAATGAACAGGTATTTGTGCCCACAAATCCCATGAGCAATTAGCTAATGACTTTGCATCAGAATCTTGGGGACTAAAATGGAGGTGTGTTTCAGTTATCATATTTAGGGCTACAGATGTCAGATTTTTAGACTTAGTAATCTTCTGAAGAAGATGAAATAGCAAAAAAGCAAGACCTTTGAGGTCTGGCTTTTCAAATTTGATTTTGAAACCCAGATAATATGTTTACTTTTTTAGACTAGTTCAGAAAAGATAATGCTTACATTGTGTGTGTTTGTATGTGTGTATGCAAGTGTATGCATGTACACATTAGGTATAAAGTCCAAACATTGCCTTATGATTACATTAGCTGTTTTACAAAAAGCAACATGGCTAGCAAAGGACTTCTAAACTGGGAAAAAATTTGAAAAATATGTTTTGGATATCAGATAACGTTAGCATTAGTGAAGAGGATGAGGTCAACTTTATCTGCCTAAACAGTCACAGATTTTTCAAACACACTGAGTATCAGTTCATAGTAGCAGTTGATTTTGGCCTTAGCTGGATGAAATTAACATTCTTCAAATAATAAATGAGCTCATCATGTATTGTCAAGCAGGCTTCGTTGGTTTATATTTAATTTTAAAATGGTTTCCAGAATACTTTGATCCATTAACATTATGTTCAATCCAGAAAAGTTGCCTTTTCTCACATTCACCAAAAGCTTTTTCTTTCTCTCCTTATCTTTTCCTAATGAGTCTACTAGAATAGACAGAAATTAAACAGAATTCACTACTATGTGCTTTAGGCAAATCCTGTGTGTTGAGGATGGACTAGACTTGTGTCATTCTCTGTCTCTATGAATATTTCTACTATTGTCCCTCAACCATTAGGCAATTGACCTATTTGTGTACATGACAAGATTTTTGAGAAGCTATTTCAACCTAGAACAAAACAGTTTTAAGTCAAAATAGTTTTGAGAGCAACATTAGACTTTAGACTGTGTGGACCAAAAAGAAAAGATTAAAAAAACAAAATAGTGACCTCACAATAGTAAAAAAAATGTACAGTAAAAGGAGCTCAAAATCTGCTTCAGTCATTTGTGGGTTGTCCTGACTTTGCAGAAAGGGTTATCTCAGCAGTTAGGAGTTTTCTACGTAGTTAGCAATGGGAGCCAAAGAGGTTAAAATAGCTCATCACTTTATCAGGATTACTGAGGGTATGAGGGAGGCCTTAATGGTCTGGCAGTCCTTTTTGTCACAATTTAATGGCATATCGATCTTGCAGAGTGAACAATCATGACCTTCAACTGTTTACAGATGCTTCGGAGGGAAAAGGCTTAAGGAGCTTATTCTAGGGAAGCTGAGAAGGTTCAGCCCTGACCAGTCAAGTTGGGGAAGTCAAACAGCAATCAAAACATCCCAGTCTGGGGGCAACTTTTCACTGGGGGGTGGCACTTACAACTGGGGAGATCACAAGTGCTTCAAGAAAAGCCAGTGGTGTTACAGTCAATCAATAAATCAACCAGGAGTGTCATTAACAGAAAGAGGGAGTAGTGAGGTTTGTGTGTGTGTGTGTCTGCGTGTGCATGCACACACATGTGCATGACAATGAAAGAGGGTCCCTTTGCATCAAGTTGTGATTTTTGCTGGAACACACTTTCAAGAAAATGTTTCTTTTAGGTGCAAGCAAGGTTAGGAACCTTCACATCAGCTAGCTGGTAACCCAGGATGAAGTAATCATATTTAATAAAACCAATCTGAATAAGGAACAATATGAAACAGACTGTTTTCTTATATAATATAATTAATCTGAGAGTTTCAAGCTGTATTTTCCTGAATTCACATAAAACTGCATGCGCAGATATAGAAAACTGCTTTTAGAAAGAAGATGAGGCACTGAAATGAAATTTTCAGTAGGGGCAAGAGTTGTGCTGATTATCTGAACTATCTGTTTCAATGAATCCAATCAATAATTGGATGAAGTCAGCCGAGACTCACTACAACCCCACGTATATAAAGATAGAATATATTTGGTTTTCAGTAGATAATCAAGGCTTTTGTCTGAGGGAAGGAGCTCTGGTGGCACTGTGGTTAAAGCGTTGAACTGGTAACCAAAATATCAGTGATTCAAACCCAACAGCCACTCCACAGGAAAAAGATGAGGCAGTCTGTTTCCATAAAGATTTACAACTGTGGAAATCTTATTGGACAGTTCTACTCTGTTCTGTAGGGTCACTATGAGTCAGAATCGACTCAATGACAGTAGGTTTGTCTTCTTCTGAGGCACCTCTGGGTGGCTGTAACCAAAACTCTTTTGGTTAGCAGTGGAGTGCATTAACTGTATGTACTATCCAAGGACTCCAAATTGATCAGTATTACTGTTGGATCTAAAACAAAGATTTCAGCTTTGGTTTTGTTGAACTTCTACTATGTGATCTTTGCAGCTTCTGCCCCCAAAGAGTTCTTAAGTACCCTAAGTATTCACAGAGTCATGCTGTAAGGCTCTACCCTTTATATTAATAATTCAGGTGGATTATTAGCTTTAGCCTTGCCTCTGCTGTACTTGACTTTATGATAATACACAATGAAAATTGAGATATAATATCTGCAAGCAATAGTTACTAAAATGTAATAACAGAGTCCATCCTTTTTGCTTATAACCACTTTGTTTCCCTTAGAATTTGTATGTAGGTGGAAAAAAAAATGTACATAGAAGATTGAAGAGGGTTGCACATTTAAGAGAAAGGATTTGCATCACGATCTGTTGTGTAGGGAGGAGATAGGAAAAGACAAGCCACCAGGTCTTTACAGCTTTGGCTTCAAAGGGTGAGGAGAAGACCTGGTAGAAATGCTAAACATCAGCCTTGGGGTGTTCAAAATGCACAGCTGCAAACAAGCCAAAATTCAATTAGCACACAACATATAACTGACATTTATTCCTTTCGGCCATTTTTGCTTACATAGGAAAGACCTATCTGTTCAGATAACCCTTGCAGCAAATTCAGGGCAACCCACAAATGACTGAAGTTGATTTTGAGATGCTTTTGCTGCAACTGAAATTTGTGACAGTTCATAAAGATATATCTAGTCCCTTGTATGTATTTTACAAAATTTTAACCCATTTTTGAGGACCATTAAATATTGACTTGTTCACAGCTGTGCACTTTGAATACCCCAAGGCTGTTGTTCAGTATTTCTCCCCCCGCCCACCCCATCACATGCCCTGCCCCATATTCCACTATGTTCTCCTTCCATGGAGCTACACATTGGCCATTTGAAACTATTTACATGGTATCTGTAATGGTAGCATACTTTTGGCTTGTTTTTGTGTTTTCTAGAATGCCCTTCCCACTAAGTCATTTATCCTTCAAAATCTAGCTCAACAGTTTCGTCTCATGTGAGTTGTTATAAGACCAACTTGTGGCTGACAAAATTCACTGCCTAGGCCTCCACTAATTCCTCCTATTTGCCCTTTCACCTGGTTTTTCACTGGCTGCTCCTATCTTGTCACATAGTCTCTCAATAGTTGTAGCGTCACACAGCCCTCCAAGCCATACTCCATACATTTCCCCCTGATTAAAAAACCCATTACTTTCTTATAGCCTACTCTTTCCACAGCAGTAGTTTCCTTGCTCGTCCCAGTCAAGCCTTATATGATTCCCTGTGATAAAAATTTCACCCTCTTCCCACGTTAATGCATTAGAAACCTTTAAACTGACCAATAAGACTTAAATCCATGAACTGTAACCAGGCATAACCTGCTTGCCATACATAAGCTTTCTCTTACAGTTCAGCTTGTGTTATTTCAATCCCAGTGCAGCCCCCTGTGTGGCCCTGTGACAAGGCATTCTGTAGTTTCACTTCTAGGGCCTAAAAGCACACAATTCTATTTGTTTTCTGGCCTTACTATATGAGTCTCGCTGAACTATGTCACAACCAACAGACCACCCAAGACACTCACAGGCCCCTTTGGGTCAAACTTAGGACAAGGATCATCCTGACTTACTAAAGCAGAGCCAATTATTCTCTTGTGTAAACTATCACTAGCCTCCACTGTTGAACTCATCACACCATACTATAATTTGTTTCTACAACCATCTCCCATAATAGACTTTGCCCTCCCTGGAAGGCAAAAGTATATCTTCTGTACAATAGTATCTCTAGTGCCTGGCCTACTGCTGAACAAATAGTTGGTATTAAATAACTGTTTGATGAATAAATGGGAGAATGACTAGTCCTTTCTGTGAGTAGTAAACTAGTAAAAGCTCTTAAAACGTGTATGTTCACACACAAATCATTAATGCACAATAAACATGTTTCCACACTTGTAAGATCTTTGAAGGCAGAGACTGTTTTTCTCTTTTTTAAGCTTTAATAACCTCAAAGTTTTCTGATTATAAAAGTAATACAAGCTCATCATAGGAAATCTAGAAAATAAGAATAAATATGGAAATAGAATTCATCTTTAATCCTGTCACCTGAAGGGAAATACAATTAATTTTTATTTGCATGTAATTAAAAATACGTCCATATGGTTGTGGGAGCAAATAATTGTGATAAAGTATGATAGTTACAAAAACACAGACTATTCTCTCTCTCTTTCACACACACACACACACACACACACGCACACACAATATGGTCACAGTCTACACTAGTTAAGGTAATATTAGCTACTATATAAGCAAGCCCCTACAAGTATAATGACTTAAACACCATAGAAATTTATGTCTCATGCACATAATGCTTAAAACAGGTGTTTCTGATCAGCAAGATGAGGGATACAGATTAGTTCCATTTTGTGGCTCTACCATCCTTGTCACAGAGCTTTCATGGTTTCCATGTCTCTGAAAAAGAATAAGTACAGTGATTGTGTGTGGGAGGGTTTAAGGGGCAGGCCCAGGGATGGTATGCATTTTGTGCACTGCATGGTTTACTTTCATTGACATTCCACTGGTAGCACTCAATCTACATGGCCACACCTAAGTGCAAGGGAAGGTGGCATATAGCATATTTCTACCTACCCAGGAAGAAAAGTAAATAGATTTGCTAAACCATTAGCCACTCTCTGTCATATATTTAATATATTCTCTTTTAGCCTGATATTTTTATTTAAAAATATTTAATTGGACTAACATAATAACATTAGCTGTTCCTGTAGAATTATTAGGACAAATAGTCATATTTACTAATCTACAAGCTTTAAAAAATATTCATAACAATCATTTCATATATTATGATTATACGCAATTCTCAAAAACCAAATTCACAGCTATTGAGTTGATTCTAACTCATAGCGACCCATATTCAATTTCCAAGGCTGTAAATCTTTATGGGAGTAGATTGCCTCTTCTTGCTTCTGCAGAGCAGCTGATGGGATTGAATCACCAACCTTCTGGTTGGCAGCCACTGTGCCACCAGAGCTTCTTATGTGCAGTTAGTTACCATGGCAGTTATATTTTCAATGTGGATCTAACCCTTTATCAACATAATATGATTCTACTCATCAATGTCTTTATCTTAGATTCTTCTCTTGCTTTAAATAAATGCCATTAGTCATATTTTTCTTTTGTTTGTATTTGCCTGATCACCCTTTTAACATTTCTGAGTTGCTTTGTTTTAGGTCTCTTGTAGATTGAACATGGTTGGATTTTTTAACACAACCTAAGAATCTTTGTTCTTGAATAGAAACTTCTAAAATGTTAGGTATTTATTTGTCTATCAATCTATTGGTTATACATCTATTATGTTGTTTTATGATTTCTGAGTCATTGTTCTTAGAGACTTTGTAGGAAATTTTATATTCATTTCTCAATGTGTTATTTTTACTTTTAATTTTATTTTATGACTTTTTTCTCTAACAAATTGTAAAATAGTCATTTTATTTTATATAATACAATTAGTTGTTGTTTTAAATGGTGCTTTAATAGATAACATAAGCAGTTTTCCAGTCACTGTTCCAAACAAGGAATGAACAAATGAATTAAGGGGGGAAATGAATCTAATTATTTCCCTCTAAATATGAGCACAGGAGCTCTAGTGGCGTAATGCCTAAGGCATTTGACTGCTAACCAGAAGGCTGGTGGTTCAAAGCCACCAGCCCCTCCTCGGAAGGAAGATTGGGCAATCTACTTCCGTAGTTATACTGCCTCAGAAACCCAAGGAGAGGTCGATATGAGTAGGATCCTACTCGATGGCAGTGAGTTTGTTTTTTGGTTAAATATTAATAGAAAAAAAAAATTATGCTTTTATTTTCCTCTTAGTAATCCAATGCTTACTTTTAATAATATAACAATTTTTGTAATCTGAGATACTGTTGTTAGTTGTTGTTGTTAGGTACTATTGAGTCAACTCCAACTCACAGTGACCCTATATACAGCAGAATAGAACAGAACCCAATAACTTTTGCTATGCTTGAGCCCATTGTTGCATCCACTGTATCAATCCATCTCGATGAAGATCTTCCTTTTTTCCCTGACCTTCTGCATTACCAAACATGATGTCCTTTTCAAGGAACTCTCTCTCTCTCTCTCTCTTTCACTGTCATCTAGTCAGAACTGGCTCATAGCAACCCCTCCTTGAGTTTCCAAGGTGGTATCACTATGGAAGTAGATTGCCCAACCTTCCTTCTGAGGAGTGGCTGGTGGATTTGAACCACCAGGCTTCTTGTTAGCAGTCAAATGCCTTAAGCACTATGCCACCAGAGCTCCCTTTCAAGGAACCAGTCCCTCCTAAAAACATCTCCAAAGTATGCGAGACAAAGTCTCACCATCCTCACTTCAAACGACCATTCTGGCCATACTTCTTCCAAGACAGATGTGTTTATTCTGCTGAAGTCCATGCTAGATTCAATATTCTTAGCCCAAATCATAAATCAAAGACATTAATTCTTCTTCAGTCTTCCTTAGTCGTTGTTCAGCTTTTACATACATATAAGGCTATTGAAAATGCCATGCTTTGAATCAGGTGCACCTTAGTCCTCAAAGAGTCTGAGCTACTAGACCCAGTCTAAGTCCCCGAGTGAAGTAAACAGTAGAGCATTAGACTACTAGCTGAAAAGTTGCTGCTTGAAATACACCTCGTGGCATCTCAAAAGACAGACCTATCAATCTTCTTCTGAAAAGTCAGAGGCTTGAAAACCCTATGGAGTAGTTCTGCTCTGCACATGTGGGTCTCTAGGAGTTGAAATTAACTTGATGGCAACTAACAACAGATCCAATTTAATATTAGTAATATTTTATTATTATGTCTTTCACATATAAAAAAGAAACTTTCCTGGCTATAGTACAATAGTCATTTCTTATTACTATAAATTACTATTACCATTTTTACAATAATCTGAATCATATTTAGCTGGAGTCACAATGTTCCACTTCAAATCCTCAGCATAATTTACTTCTGAAATAAAATACAGTTTATTCTGATAATTTCACAATAGAGATAGATTATTGTGGTAATTAATACTTAAAAATTAATTCACATAGAAAGAATTTCACTCATACAACTCTGTTTTCATTCTACAAGGTGTAATTTAAGTCCCACTTCTATTAAGGTGGGAGCTCTGGTGGTGTAGTACCTAAGGCATTTGACTGCCAACCAAAAGGCTAGTGGTTAAAACCCACCAGCCACTTCTCTGAATAAAGGTTGAGCAATCTACTTTGGTAGTGATATCTCCTCAGAAACCCAAGGGGGGGGGGGTCACGTCACTATGAATCTGACCCTACTTGGTGACAATGAGTTTGGTTTTGGTTTTTTCTATTAAGGCACCATTCTCCCCTATAGTTTTCCCTCATCTGTACTCCTATAATATTCATGATTTATATTCCATAATTAAGCCGTTAATTATAAGTCAGTTTCTATTATTCCCTCATTGTTATTTGCATGCTTGTCTTGTCTCAGCAACTAAATAGCAATTTCCTAGATAGCAGGGACCATGTTCTGTTTTCTCTGTATAGTCACAGTCGTCTATCATGACATTGATAACTTTGAGGGTGTGGGCTGCATAGTTATTTCTTGCTTGATCACGTTAATGGTTAATTTTAGTTGCTAGTTTCAAGGTTCTTCTATCGTTTAAATTTAGAGGAGCTAACAAAAGTGCATAATGGCCTAATTCAGATTCATCATTTATTGTTAAAACTCACCCTCTGTAAGAAATGACAAAAAAATATGATGACATGGTTGAAAGATGGGCGCCAAAACTAAGAGAGAGAATAAACTTGGTGGAGAGACAGAAGCATTGAATTTATTTATTATCATTATCACCATCATCACCATTAACTAAGAAACTACTACCTTTAATGAATGCATGAAAAATCTGGTCGATGAAAAAGGAAGACAGAAGATGAATTGATGCACTTGAATTGTTATCTTGGTGAAGAATATTGAATATTCCGTGGACTGCCAGTAGAACAAACATATCAATCAGTCTTAGAAGAAATACGACTAGAATGTTCCTTACAAGTGAGGATGGTGAGACTCCAGCTCCATTACTTTCAAAATGCAGTTAGGAAAAAACAACTGCTGGGAAAGGACATCCTGTTTAGTAAAATAGAGAATCAATAAAAATAAGGGAAACTTTCGGTGAGATGGATTGAAACGATACCTGCAACAGTGGACTTAAACACACCAACACTCATGAAGATGGCACAGGATCAAACAACATTTAGTTGTCATATAAAAAGTCGCCATGAATTGAAGCCTGCTCAAAGGCAACTAACAACAGCAACGGGCTATAAAGAATGCCAGATATGATGCCAAGTGGTCATTAATTGTCTTATATAATCCTTACTTTAAGCCTATAGGTAGCTGCTGTTCTTTCAGTGTGTAAATAAGAGAAAGCTGAAGCTTACAGAGAGAGGAAGAGGTTATGTAACTAACTTCTAGGATTTGAACTCAAGTCACTTTTTCTCCTGCTTTATGCTCTGAACATTGGTGCCACATTCACTGATTACTCATTGTGAAAATACCTCATCAAATTTTACATTTCGATGCAGTATTATATATTGAAAATCATCTAGGGTTTTTACAATAAATAGAAGTGGGATAGAATTTTGATTCTTCTGCTTGGTAACTGTATGATCTTTGGGCATATTTATTAATTTTCCTTATGCCTATTTTCTTTATCTATAAAATAAGAATAATGTTTACATTACAAGGCTGTTAGAATAATTAACGTTAATGTGTAGAATGTGTTGGCACAGGGTTGTTGTTCAATTAGTAGCTATTATTATTGTCAAAACAATTATCATTCATTATCACTGTGTTGTTTCCTTATCTCAGGCTATCAAAATCTGATTTTTATGTTGAAAGCCCATCTACAATGACATTTTTTTCTTCCCTGATATTCATATCCTATGCCTTTTAATCTTAATATTCCTTTATTTGTACAATAGGACTCTTTTCCTATTTTCTCTTTTATCACTCTTATTTCTACATTTGCTTTTCTTTGCTTCTCTTGTTACTTTTTTCAGGATAAAAATGCCCCTTACTTTTCTTAATACCTCCTGCAGGTCTTACATGGTGACTCACACACAGTAGGTCTCCACCAGTGTTTGTCAACATTGATTGGCATGAAGCTATTTGTGAATTTTATGTTTCTTGAGTGATTAAAAAACTTTATTTCTTTTCCCCCACTGCCTCAACATTTTTCTAGTTCATTCCTTTCCAGACTGTGTCTGCACATACAAAGTTGAATCAAGTGGTTGAAGGAGAGACACATTTTTAATGACTTTAAAAGGAAAGTCTCAGTTTTTAAAAATATTCTTATGGTAGGATGGTAGTTCTCAGTCTTGGTTGATAGGTTTGGCACTTAACATGGTTTTTAATAATCAGCACTACTTTAAGTGAAAATGAGTTCCAGTGAGCTAAGGAGAACTTTAATGACCTTTAAAATATTATATTAAATAAAATATGGGAAAATTGATTTGGTATGCCGACACTGTTTTAAAGTATTTTATAAGGGAAGGAAAAAGAAAGAAGATTGTCCTGGAATCCTGTAAACAGCCAATAAAAATTCACCTTGTCTGTGTATTGTCCTCAGAGACACAATCTCATTTACATTTATTAGAAGTAATGATGTAGTGTCCTGCAGATAATTAACACAATAAAATGCTGCTAATTTCACAGTGTCATTATAAAATTTGCCAGTTCAAATTAGAAAGTGATTAACCCTCTGAGTGAGGCAATGACATTTCCATTCCCAGTTTGTGAATTAAATTTGAAAGGATGTTTCTTCTAGTTTGAAAGTTCAGCTCTCTCACCGTTCTTCCAGGTTCTTTTTCCTTTATTGTCTTTATTACAGCAAAGAGTGAAACCTCTGGATGAAAATTTATGGCAACTTTGTATTCCAGAGGGTTCAGGTTCTCAACAAAAGCATAGGTTTGTCTGGGAACAGAAATTAAGCCAATTTATTTCCTTTATTTAAAAGGAATAGTGGAAGGGAGGAAGGAACAAAGGAAAGAATGAGGAAGGAAAGAAGGAAAGGAAGGAGGAAGGAATAAAGATAGAAAAGAGGGAGGAAAGAAGGGACAAAGGGAGGCAGAAGGAAACAGTTCTCTCAGATGTGTGTAATTTTGTCAAGTAGTAACTTCTTGTTGGTGCATGTAAGGTATGAAAATTCTCCATTAACAAGTTGCCTTCAGAATCTGCTTCATTTCATTTAATGGCAGTTACTCCTTAACCTTTGCCCCATCACCACTTTGTTCATTGACCACATATCTCTTGTCCACAACTGGTTTTAATTAATTCTTTAAAAAGGAGTAAATTCATTAAAGAGAAACGATTTATGGCAGCTCATTTTAAATATTCTACCTCGACTGAAATCCTCTTACAGAATTAATGAGGAAATGATACTGTACATGAATGAAACCTCAGGTTAATGATAAAAATGGTCCAACCTGTTAAGATAAGTATTAATTGAGTAAATCTAATGCATACATTCATAAAGCTGCTAAAAATATGGTGGTATAACTTTTCCCTTCCTTCCATCCTTTCCTTCCTCTAATGATTCAGGGCTAAAGAACATAGTAAGTGTGGTAAGTAAGATGTGCTCCTAAAAGGAAGGACTCCATTTCCAATATGCTAGAGCTTCCTAAGTATTTTCAAGGAATGAAAACAAATGGGAAATGGTCAGAAAGCTCTTAACGACACCATTAAAAAAAAAAAATCATAATTACATCTACATTTCTAAATGCATTTATTATTGCAGGTATCTTCTTTATAAACCTATGCAACTTTAATACAGAAATGTCACAAGGATTTTATCTTAGGACTTTTCTAGTTTTAAGTGATCAAAATCTCCCCCAAAATAGCTTAAACAAAAAGAGGAATCTCTTGGCTGTTAATACTGGATCTAGGCTCTCAAAAGATGATATCAAGACTGTCTCTCTCATAATCATTCTGTTCTGTTTTTATCTGCATGACCTTACTGACAATGAGGTTCTTGCCATATACAGGCCTCAGCAACTGTAGGCTCATCTTATCCACTAACTAACCCTCGAGGAGAGAGAGCAAAACCCCAACCTGCTTCTCTTTGGAGAAGGTTGGGCCAGGTGCACTACCCTGACCCACTACTGTCGTTGACTGGCTTAGCTGAAAAACATGCTCATCCCTGAGTGAATCCTGCCTCACCCAGCTCAAGTGGATGAGAGCAAGGGAAAGGAGGTTCTCCAAGGGTTAATGGGATACTGTTACCAATACTTCTGTAGTGATACTGACTCGGAAACCCAAGGAGGGGTCGCTATGAGTTGGGTCCAACTTGACGGCACACAATAACAACAACAACAACAACAACAACATTACCAATAAGATGAAAACAGAAAAAAACAACTGAGGTTGGGCCTGGGTGTCTCAGCTACTAACAAATAGGCTGTCCCTTTGAATCCACCCAGAAGTGCTTCGAAATAAAGGCCCATCAAGCTACTTTTTAAAGATAGTTATTGTTATTGTCAGTTGCTGTTGAGTTGATTCTGACTCATGGTGATGCCATATGTACAGCCATTGAAAATGCTGTGGTGTACAGTCCTCTGAAACACATGGTATCCCTGTGAATTGGGATCAACTCAACTGCCACTGGTTTAAGACAATTACCTAGTGCAATCTCATGTTTTACCTGAGAAAATTAAGACCGAAAGAGACTTTACTTACAGATGATGTGTTAAGTAAGATGAGTGTCATCAATGAATGGCCACACCAGGTGTGTGGAGTGTGTGCACTTGTACTAATAGATTAATTCTGTGATAAGGTGGTCACTTGTGAATTTAGATTAACAAAAATATATGCTTTGATGACTCAGAGGAAAACCCTGGTGAGGAATTTGTATGGGTGAGAGCACAGTAGCATGATGGAAGGGTAGGCTGAGGCTAGGCGTCTGGAGGGGGCAACTTTTCAATTCTTATTTTTGTTGAAAAGAAACTGTCTTTCATATGGATACTCTGGGAGCCAACTGCCTAGAAATGGCACAAGGGAACACTTCATCATAATTTTCTAGAAACAAATACTTTTGACATCTGCATCTTTGTTGTTTTAACAACTTTATTGAGGCACCATTTACATACCACATAATTCACTTAGTCAAACTGTGCAATTCACTGAATTTTAGCGAGTATACCAAGTTGTACCAGCCACTCCTTAGAAGGAAGATGGGGCAATCTACTTCCGTAGTGATACTGCCTCAGAAACCCAAGGAAGGGTGGCTGAGTCGGGTCCGACTCGACGGCACATAACAACAACAACAACAACAACAACAACAGCTATCACTATAACACAGCTCTTGAACATTTCCATCACCCAATAGGACCCCTCATGCCTTTTTAGCCCACCTTTGCATATCCAGTCTCAGGCATTCTAAAGTCACAAGTGCTTTCCAAGATGCTTCCCCCCTGTTAGGTATCAAGGGTCTGCATATAATACAATCAAATGGAGCCATTTTAGTTGAAGCTGAGGTAAGAGGTCAACCCCCTGGGAAGCATTTGGGCTTTTGGAAGGTGCTAGAAAACCAGCGAACTAGATAATCTTTGACGTCTTCTGTAGCTCTAAAGTGAGAAACACAATAAAATATCAGCCATTCTCAACTTCTTAATTTCTGTCAGTAGCCAAACTGAGAAAAGTGTGTTCTCACATTCAGATTTTTATTTAGCACACACACACACACACACACACACCCCTTCTATGTTCTTACTAATCACTGTCCTTGTTTACAACCTAGGAACCACTCCCTGTTTGCTATTACTAGTTTCTTCCCTTGGCAACTTAGCAAGAAATTAAAAATTATTTGCTGCATAGTATGCTGAAAAGCAGTTTGGGAGAAAGTACATATTTAAATTTGATTTGATTTTAGCTACCACAAAAATTTCACGTAGAGATTATGTTCTGTTGGTATGCCCTATCTCAATAGAAGGTGGCATAGCACGTACTTAAAACCGGTCCCTGATTTATGGGTGAAATAGTAAGGTGGAGCATTGGAGCAAAGGGTGTAGTTTCTGAGTGTGCTGATTGGAAGGATAAGAGAAGATAGAATGCAAACCTCTAGTTACACAATCTTTTTTTTTTTTTTTCAAGAGCTCTTAAATGGAGAATATATCATTCACTGTCAAGGAAACAAATAGCATAACATTAATCTATGCAGCCATTTCTTCCATACATAAATGCCTTTTCACTGTCAAACCAAACACCTTCTCACCTACAAACTTCAACCCATAGACCATCTTACTTGTCTGGGAGCTTTTACCCATTTACCAATAACCAGGGGCCATCTAGTCAACTCTGTATGTGTCACAGTAGAACTGTGCTCCATGGGATTTGCAATGGATAATTGTTCAGAAGTAGATTGCCAGGCCTTTCTTCTGAGGTGCCTCTGGGTGGACTAGAACCTGCAACCTTTTTGCTAAGCTTGTTAAATACTTGAACTGCACAGGGTTTCCTTCCTCTATTTATTTCCCTCCAATTCCTCCACACATTCTCTCTGAAAAATACTGTTCTCTCTGAAATACTGTAAACTTAATTTTATGTAATTTTGCTATTAATATTATTTATAGTATAATTATTGAAAGGAAGACTGGGCAATCCACCTCTGTAAAGATTTCCCACCTCAGAAATCCCAAGGGGGTCGCTATGAGTCAGAATCAACTCAATGGTAGTGAGTTTAGTTTTTGGTTTCTGTAGCATAATTATAGCTTAGAATGAATATTTTATTATTAAACAGCCTTCAGCTCACCTTTTAAGCTGTGAGTACATGAAAAAGTCATTCCATCTGTGGAGTACTCCTTGCAGTAGGGAGGTTAGCTCCCCCCTAATTCCCATTTTAGACTAGTAAAATCTAAAGGAAGAGATAATTAAATGATGTGATCATAGCTTCACTTAGGAAGCTCCTTGAAGACAGGGGCTGTGAGTTTTTCTTTTCTCTTAGAGTTCAGACAAAGTTGACGGGTATGTTAGCATATCAAATCATGGATCCTTTTCTTTTCTTTTTTATTTT
>NW_006921592.1:13000968-13001756 GCF_000298275.1 Orycteropus afer afer | reverse complement strand
CCTTCCTTCCGAGGAGTGGCTGGTGGATTTGAACCGCCAGCCTTCTGGTTAGCAGTCAAGTGCCTTAGGCACTATGCTACCAGAGCTCCTCTTGTGTATAGGGATCTAAACTTGGAAAAAATAAATAAATGAAAAGTTTGTTAATTCAAAAAATATATTCTTTAAGATAATGGGAAGATTTCCCTTAGAAAAGCAAAAAGTCAGAAGAACAGGGTGGGGTTCTATGTGTACTTACAGATTTTTTTTTTGTCTTCTGGAGGCAAGTTTTGGGAGTGAAACACAGATGTTATCATGAGTGTTTCCACTGATAAAAAGAGCCAAAAGATTTTTTTTTTAATTTCTTATTTCACCTGGAGATATTTTTACGCTACCGTTGATTTAGTTTTATTTATTTCTTCTTATTGCTTTCCCTTGGATTGCATTAAAGCCTAGATAACATACATTGCAAACAAATCAAGAACAGAGGCTTTGTAATAATGTTGTAACCATTTCAACTGGGGAACATGGAATAGTCAGTGCAGTTGGCTGCCAAGATCAGGACAGTGAAGTCACTTGAGATTCTTAGGCACTTGGCTCTGGTGGCTTTTCTTCAGGTCTTCCGATCTTGGTGAGGTTTTGCAAAGTGGCTGATAGAAAACAAGCATATTAAGGTGAAATCTGATTGCTTGCAAGAGGGGAAAACAGTTTGAATATGATACTCCCGGGTAGCATAGTGCCTAAGGCACTTGACTGCTCACCCGAAGGCTGGCGGTTCAAACCCACCAGCCACTCCTCGGAAGGAAGGTTGG
>NW_006921592.1:12998432-12999793 GCF_000298275.1 Orycteropus afer afer | reverse complement strand
AATTAGCTTTTTTAAATATTTAGATGGCTGATATAAGAATTACAAATAACTATTCAGAGAGTTTTATGATTATTTTTTGTACTTGGCAAATAAAGGAAATGTAGGATAGATATCTTGGTAATTATTCCATGGTGTGCATATGCATGTTCCTAATTTAGGGTATTTTCTTTGTGACATAAATCTTACTTACATAAGGTATACATTCTCAGAAAATAGGGATTTTTTTTATGTATATGCCACACACACACACACACACACACACATATATATATATACATATCGTCCCAAAGGTCCTGATTATTTAGTAAAACCTTCCCATGATGATAAAAATTACTACAATGCATAAGTCAAACTCTGCTCTAAAACAAAAGCATGGTTGTCAGGCTGTACTAAAGAAAAGTTAAATTTGGCTTTTTTGCATCCTAAGCAGGTATTTGGCAGTAAATATTTCCATTCAAAAAGAGAATAATATATACTGTGAAAACTTCTGGAAAAGAGGTGCTCTCCCATTCAAAAAGAGTAACATTTTTCACAGCTGTTTTTAGATTCTAATCCAATTAAAGCTCTGTTAATTTAAGTTGTCCTTTTCTGATCCTTTCTTGGTATGGAATGCAATGACAATTGACAACTGTCCATGCTAGGCATTAGAGGTAATGAATTTCTTAGAATCCTATATCTTACCTATAATGAAAATATCACCAGCCTATGTCATGTAGGCAATATGCTACATTAGCCATGAAGATCTTGGGAGTATTTGCTGAAATGAGTGAGGCCAGTGTTGGAAGCTATGGTTTGCTAATTGCTTTGCCTTCTTTGTTATAGGTGAGCATTGAACACACATATGTAATTTCATAAACACTGGTTCCCCTACTAATCTATCCATTTACTAACAAAGTCAAGAAGTCTAAACTTGGGGTAAGATGGCAGAATAAGCAGACAGACTGCACAGATCCTCTTCAACAAAGAAAAGGGGAACCAATTAACACAGCTACAGAAGGTAATCCTGGAGCCCTGAGCTTTGAAGGGAAGGATATAGAAGTGGACTAAACTCCAATTAGTGGAAGAACTTGCATGAAAACATCAAAAAAGGAGATGTATGGAGCTGCGGTCTGGCAGCAATCTTGATGACACAGACAGCTTGGATATTACTGAGTGGTGTTAGGACCTAAGAATTAACCTAAAATTCAACCCTGCTAGCCAGGGGCTGCATGGAGGACTGCACTGGTGGCTGGTGAATAAAAGGGGAAGCAACAAAGAAGAAGGCTGGCTGAGCTATGGGCTTTTGTCTGTCCAGAGGCACAGCCATTTTGAATATTTACAAGTGGTTTGACCATTTTGGATATTTAAAATGGCAGCATTCT
>NW_006921592.1:12977537-12992199 GCF_000298275.1 Orycteropus afer afer | reverse complement strand
AGTTGGACCCGACTCATAGCGACCCCTCCTTGGGTTTCCAAGCATTAGCCATTAGAGAGATGCAAATCAAAACAATGAGATACCATCTTGCCCCAGCACTAGTAGCAAAGTTCAGCAAGACAGAAAATAACAAATGCTGGCCAGGATGTGGAGAGATTGGGACTTTCATACACTGCTGGTAGGACTGTAAAATGATATAACCACTGTGGGAAGCAATAAGGTGATCCTAAAAAAGTTGGAATTAGAAATACAATTTAACCAAGCCATTCCATTACTAGATATATATCCTAAAGAAGTGAGAGCCTGGACAAGATCAGATATATGTACATCCATGTTTATCACAGTACTACTTACAATAGCCAAAAGAGGGAAACAACCTAGGTGTCCATCAGTTGAAGAATGGATAACCAAACAATGGTACATACACCAAGGAATACTTGCAACCCTAAAGAATAACCTAGAATCTTCAAAACACCACATAACATGGATGAACTTGGAGGACATTATGCTGAGTGAAATAAGTCTATCACAGGACAAATATTATATCAGTCTGTTATTGTAAACAATCAATGAAAGGATTATTTATGGAAGGAAATTTTCTTTGTTGCTTACGAAGAGTGGGAGGGGAGGGAACACTGTTAGATAGGTAGAGACAAGCATTGATTTCGGTGAAGAGAAGGGCAATGTACCAAATGTGAGTGATCAACATGGTGGCATTGAGGAAGAGGAAGACATAGAGAGGTACATGGGAGGTATAGACATCAAAGACGAACCCTTTTGCACATACAGTACTTCATTGTCAGTGAAGGCAAACATGGATATACTGATGGATAGATGGGTAGACAGGCTGAACTACTAGGTATGTCTATGCAGTGGGGAGTGTGCTCAAGACCATGTATAGGGTTGGCAGACAATGTTTCTACATATGTATTGGTATGTTCTGTAAGAAATCCCAGGTATATAGTAGAGTTGACAAGGGACAAGGTTGTAGTCACTTCTTGGCCACAGCCAGCTACCAAGAGGGAATGAGTAGTTGGACCTGTGGGCTCAGGATCATAGTTGCAGAGGATATCAAGCTCAATTTGCATAATATACTGAACAAGAACATTGTTCCACATCTTACTTTGTCGAGTAACAACTGGGATCTTAAAAGCTTGCAAGTGGCCATCTAGATGCAATAATGAGTCTCTTCTTGTCCAGAGAAAAGAATGAAGAAAATTAAAGATCCGTGGAAACAATTAGTCCCAGCCACTGGTACACCATGAGATCCTCAGCCTATATGACTATGAGACCAGAAGAACTTGATGGTGCCCAGATATCACTGCTACCACTTCTACTCTATGTAGGAGATCCTGGATAGAGTTGGAGAACAATGTGGAGCAGAACTCAAAATCATTAAAAAAAAAAAAAAAGGACTAGGTATGCTGGTCTGATAGGGTCTGATGGAACCACTGAGACTATGGCTCTTAGCTGCCCTTAAGGTCTGGAATTGAACCCACGCCTGTGGCTTCCAAACAAACAAAAGATAGGCATATGAGGTGAACAGTTACATTAGGTAGATATACTTCTTGGAGAGAATAATCATGGGAGAATAGAAGGGGAGACAGCTCAGGGAGCTCCTTCATGTGAGTGCATGGAGGGAAGGACACAAGGAAGAGGTAACTATGAGAAGGAAGTGGGAGGGGAGCTGCTGCATTGTGGTAAATTGTGGTCATTGTCATGAGACAAAGTGTATGTGAGCTGCTGTATGGAAAATGAATTTGCTCTGTAAACTTTCACCCAAATCACACACACACACACACACACACACACAAATTAGAGGGAAAAAAAATTAAAATTATATACCATTTTACTACCCCAAGAGGGAAACAAAAAAAGAAGTCTAAACTTGGAAAAAGCTAGAGTTATTATTTCCTTCCATCTTTGGGAGATTTTTTTATTCAAACCAGACTGGTAAAATTTTATATCCCTATGCCCCTGTATATGTCAATAACTTTTTTTTCTTAGCTTAAACGTCCATAACATCATAGCATGTTTGTGTTAAGGTCTTAATTCTGGTGTCTTGTTACAATGACCCTTTCTTCCTGACTTGGGTAATAATAGAGAATGAGCCCAAGAGGTCATTCACAAGGAACAGCAAAGGGTGAGATATGCAGCATCTGGGCCTCTGAAATCAGACTGTACTGCTAATATTTATATATTGCAATAGTAATATATATATATATATATATATATATATATATATATATATATATAACTGTGATAATAATGTTCAACTTTGCAAAATGAGTATAACACCAATGAAGAGAGGCAACTAAAAGCCACCATTATGGATATTGGAACACTAATGATTACTTCTTGAGACCTTATAATAATATGCTGGGAATTAGATTATCATAACCCATGGATTATTTCTTAAGGAAATTCAGCTGTTGATTCTGATCTTTATAAAAGAGTTACTGAGGATTTTCTCCATGCTAGGTGCTATGGTTTGTGATGTAGAGACAGGAATAAACTAGATGTTTGTTATGGTTTCTCACTGCTGACATGAAGCAGTACAATGTACAGAGGGAGACTGGAAAGGGTAAATCAAGCCCCTCCTACAATACACTATGGAGATAAGTATGTGCAGTGGTGGCTCAGGGGTAGAATTCTCACCTTCCATGCGGGACACCAAAAAAATTCCAAACTCACTGCAGTTGAGTCGATTCCAACTCATAGCAACCCTCTTTGGGTTTCGGAAGAGGTTAACTCTATGGAAGTAGATTGCCTAGTCTTCCTTCCAAGGAGTGGCTGGTGGGTTTGAACTGCCAGCCTTCTGGTTGGCAGTTAAATGCCATAGGCACTATGCCACCAGAGATACCCAGGTTCAATTTTGGCCAATGTACCTCAAATACATCCACCGTTCATCTATCAGTTGAGGCTTGTGTGTTGCTATGATGCTGAGTGGGTTCCAGAGAAATTACTTAGTCTCCTGATCAGGTTCCTCGTCTGTGAAGCTGCAATGCTAATTTTACCTACTTTGTAGAGTTTTTCAAAATCAGTAGCTCCAGATTTGAATTTAGATTCCTTCCCTTGAAACTGACACTTTCTTACAGCTTCTTTTTATCAGTTAATGGCACAGCTTCGATTCCCCAGGTTTCCAGGTCCAAAATCTTACTTCTCTTTCATCCATGTCCTATTTTCAAATGTTCTCCAAAACTTGTTACTTCTTTCAAAATGACTTTTATACCTCTCTCTATTTTTCTCTTCGAACTGCCACCATGTCACAAGAGAGGCTCAATCAGCATTTATCTGGATTATAGTTATAACCTTCTAACTCATCTCCTTCGTTAGAAAGTCTAAATTTTCCAATTCATTTGAACACTTTCAGATGACTCTTGCATTCTCTTTGAAATACTCTCTAACTTATTAGTCTGAATTAAGGAAAAGTCAAAATGTTATGCTTTCTGCTATACTAAATTATTTGATTTTTTAATTTCCTAAAATTACTAATTCTTGGAAAAAAGTTAATATTGTATTACAGAGAAAAATTATATAGATATCATTATAGATAGAGATTATCTATCTGTCTATCTTTCTAGCTAGCTATCTAGCTAGCTGTCTGTCAGGCTCTTATAAACTAACACTCCTAAAACAGCATATACTCATAAATATCCTATACTAATAACCATCTTCACACTTGTAAAATAATGCTCTTGATGTATATACCATATTAAGATATTGTTTATGAATATGTTTCTTTTGTGATTAATATACATTAGGAGAATTATTTTATAAACAAACATATAAGTATAAACTTACAAGTATAAATACATATGAGCTAATATATTTTATTATAAATTATTTACACAAAGACTAATTATTTTCCTTCCATTGATTGACAATTTTATATTAGTTAAATTTTGTTTTAGTTGGCAGGCAGGAATTGAAATATTGGCTTTGGGGTAAGGCCTTATGGAACATTTTAAAACAGTGCAGTTGTATTCAATCATGACTATGCTTGTTCAAAAGAAGCTGATTACATTTAAATCAGTGTATTGTGTAGGATGGAATGTTTGGATGAAGACTCAATAGCTAAATGTCAAGTGAATCAACAAATGGAAAAATCACACTTTTTTGTTTTGTATTGTTTTTCATCATAAGAATTTTAAGAACACATATGATAAAACCTTACTTATTTTCGCAATTGCTGGCAAATTAGAAGAAAATACATGATTTTGAGTTTTTAAGGGCAGTCGGAGACGTTCTTTGAGTAATTAAAAGAGAAGGAAGATGATTGTCTTTTGAGGTGGTGAAATTTCAAAATATGATTAAGTATAGATTTCACAGGTTTTTTCAAGAAGTCCCTAAGACTAATTTAGAAAATATAGGATGAGTAACTATTATTTTCAAAATTATTTAAAGTAGATGCAGTATAGATTTGTGGGTGATAAGAACAAGTAATTGATAGTAGTTGAAAGTTTCATAAAAACCTTATGTATTTTTCCAAAATGTTGTATTTCTTTAAATTTTGTCCTAAATTGTGTAACATCCTTTTAAATCTGTGATTAGTGTTCAGCAAACATTAATGCTCTCTTATGTTTGTTAAGATTCCTCTAGTTATAGTAAACTTGTAACTGATTTTATCTTCTTAGTATTAAACAATGTAGAATAAATATACATGAAATAAATAAAAATACTGTTGAAAAGCACACTTTTTTCTTGAGGTATGTCATGCAGCATGTTGAATGCTTTAAAGTAATGTAAAAGTATGTAGTTGTGTGAATATCATTCAAACCTTCATTTTATGAAGTAGTGACAAATGATAAACCTGCTTTTTATTCACTCCCCACTGTGCTCACTTACTCTTTATAATCCAGCCCAGCCTGTTTTGTGTCCTGGACATACAGGCGTACACATACACCTGCTCATAAACATATTCAAATTCATAAGGCACACACCAATGACAAAAGTAATAGATGAATCATTTGATAATTTTTAAACCAATTATTTCCATGACCATTTTCCCTGATCCTCATTTTCCAAATAATTCTACATATCCTTTCAAATATCAGGTAAGTTCCTTCTGGCTCCCAATCATAGCCTACCTACATCTTTTGATCCTGAAAGGCATCATTTTATGAGAACACAGTTGATATACAAAAACTCCATGCCAACCATGAATAGTTACTCTGCATCTGCTGGAGGGGATATATGAATAGGCTAAGTAAAGAGTTAATGACTAAGGAGTAGAACACATAAGTGTGTTGTGTTCTTTTATATCAACATTTGCCTGTAACGTATAGGTATGTTTTTCTCTGCAGGTAAAGGGGATTGAGATAAAGGAAGAGGTACACAGAGGGCTTTAACTATGTTTGTAATATTTCATTTCTTTTTTAAAAAATTCTGTGGCAAATATTAAGATGTAGCAAAACTGAGTGATAAATATCTGAGTTTAGTTATAATATATTCTATATTCTCTGCTATTATACTTTCCTATTTGCTTAAACGGGAGCTCTGGTAGCATAGTGCCTAAGGCACTTGACTGCTAACCAGAAGGCTGGTGGTTCAAACCCACCAGCCACTCCTCGGAAGGAAGATGGGGCAATCTACTTCCAAAGCGATACTGCCTTGGAAACCCAAGGAGGGGTTGCTATGAGTTGGGTCCGACTCGACGGCACATAACAACAACATTTGCTTAAAATATTTTATTCTAAGAAATTAATGACATTTTTTTCTTTGGCAAATGGCATCTAGGTACTGAAAAGATAAAATCTTAAGCTTCTTAGGGTGGCAAACAATCTTGCCATGGTCTAATTTCTTCCTATTATTTTGCCCTCACTTTCCTCCCTCCCTCCAGACTTACCACATGGTTCATAGTTCCTAAAAGCCGTCAGGGACTACACCTCGCCCCTCTTTATGCTGAAAAAGTGTCATCCCTCTACTTGAAATGCCAAACCCAGACTTAAAATGCCAAACCCAGGCTTAGAAATTCCTATTCTTGATTTACAGCCTTGCTTAAGTTGTCAAGGCCTATGTGACTCTTTCCAGAGAGAATGAGCCACCCCTCTTCTCTACACTATCCTTGCACTTTGAATAAGCATATTATTACATTTTATGTATTGTTATGTCTCTCTAGACAATGAACTCCTTATAGGCCAGAGCTATAATATCCACCCTTGCACTACCTGGCACAAGGTAAGATTTTAAAATTATTAATTCTTTTTAATAATTTTTAAAGCAGTACCTTCATATGATAAAATTCCCAATAGTTTAGGTAAGGTAAAAGTATATTTTCTTCCCAGCTTCTTATTCCCATCTCCACATCTTATTAATATCTCTAGAAACATTCTTTGCATATACAAGGAGATATATATTTATATATATGTATTCAAACTAATATATGAATATATATCAGTATTAATTAATTTATAATTAATTTTTCGTACAAATGAAACAGCATTTTACTCAAACTTCTGGAATTTTTTTTTTTTTTAAACTATAGGAACTTATTTTGCCTTGTATTCTATTTGTTTGTATAGATCCACCTTATTCTTTTTAAAACCAGGATTATATCTCATAGTACTTACATCATTTAGTGTGAGTTAACAGTCAAGTAACACATAGCATTAGAACTGTACAGAGGATTAAAGGTCTATTTAATTGGGAAGGAGACAGGTGGGTTTGGCTTGATCCAGTGGATCAACAATGTCACCGAGGACTCAGTTTCTTTCCTCTCTGTTCTGCATGCTATGGTATCAAATTCATCCTTCTTTAACTTCCCTCATGTACAAAGAAAATTGATACAGCAGTTTTGGGATTCATATCTAAAACCACAACATTGTGAATGAAAGACAGTACCTTTGAATCAGTAGTTTAAGTCAGATTCTGATATTCCACCCAACTATAAACTCAGGTCAGATAATCACCCAAAACATTGACTATGATGAGAAAAGTTGAGGTTAATTGGCTTTATCCATTCTGGTCCCACTCTGGAATTAGGGGTGTGGTAAACTTCCTCCTGAAATCCATGAGATGCATAGAGGACAGGAAAATTCTGGGAAAAAACTCATGATGCTTTTGTTGTTGTTGTTATGTGCCATTGAGTCGGACCCAACTCATAGCGACCCCTCCTTGGGTTTCCGAGGCAGTATCACTACGGAAGTAGATTGCCCCATCTGCCTTCTGAGGAGTGGCTGGTGGGTTTGAACCACCAGTCTTCTGGTTAGCAGTCAAATGCCTTACCTAAAAAGGAGAAGCAAGATATATCAGATGAAAAAAAAAAAAAAAAAAAAAAAATCTCCTTTTTATGATGGCTAATACTTGAAACATGATCATAAGAGATTTGATCTTTCATCATGTCTTGTTTTTGTTAAAATGTTGATGTACATATTTTAAAAGTAACATGTCCTTTCATAGTATGTCAATGACGGTGCCCTAGGGTAAACCAGATAACAAGGAGAGAAAAACTATCCTTGAGGAGAACTGGACAAGATGAGGAGAGGGAGGAGAAGGCAGGAGTAAGCATAAGTGACCAATCAAGGAAGGAAAAGGTTCTAGTCAAAGACTGCCTTCTTCACAAATTTGACTAAACTTGGAGCTGGGAGGAATATCTGATCTAAGAAGTCTTCAAGACAGAGCATGGTCAATTAAGTTCTATCCAAACATAAAAGGTGTCATTCATAATAGGCTGTTACTGGGAGGGGGTGACTTGGTCTGGGTGCTGGGGAGGTTTAGAGAGGATAGCAACCCAGTGTTCTATGAATAAATTCAGAAAATGAAGCACATGTCAGCCAGAGGAAGATTTCAGATTAATTGTACACACAAACATACACGTTTAGTACCCTACACCATCACACTTGGCTAATGATATAGTAGTAAACAGAGCTAAATTGTAACTGAAGGATGTGACACCAGAAAGGATGAAAAGCCTAAAGAGCCAACCGATTACAGCAGGCTAGAACTCACTTTCCTAGTATGTGCTGGCTGTGGTCCTGGCCCCAGGCAGTGACATAGACTACCTGTGGATACGAGATTCAATACTTTCTTTTATAAGGCAACATGTTTGCAAAATTAAGAAGATGCTATCAATAAGGTATATGAACTTTGAAGAGAGGCCAAAACCAACCTCTGTGCTGACTTATAATCACCCTGTGAATCACTCAACAGTATTATAATCAGTCCTGCTATGGTGAGAGTTTGGAACTTCAACCACAACTATTGAAACCCTGGAAGTAAATTTAGTTGACTGAGGTACTCTTTTTTTTTTTTTTGGTCAGAGTGTGCATCAAAAGTGGTGGTTTCATCAAAGGCAAACCCTCACAACCTCTGCTGACTTCCCCTCCCCCAGCTTGCACTAAGAGTAGAGAAAACCTGGGCACAGAGAAAGACCTCCATCCCTAAAGAGGAGTGAAACTTCTGAATGGAACTAATTGCAACAGAGTGGTTTCAAGAACCAAGAAAATTACAGGAAAGCATACAAGTCATACTTTTATAATCAAGTTCTATTTCAACTAAGAGTTTTCCAAGACTCCAACTACTATTTCTCACTTGGTGGGACTAGGAGATGAGTAGCACCCTTCTTCTTAGAATGCTTACCTTTCATTTCCCATAAAAAAGAGGTGGGCTCCACTAAAACATAAATATATTAAAATTCATGTTACACAGGCAAATGTTCAAATTCACCATTTGTTCATTCATGCACTCTTTCATTCACTCAAAGTACATTGTTGCACATCTATTTTATGTCAGACACTGAAGTAGATGTTGTTGTTGTTGTTGTTATGTGCTGTCGAGTCGGCCCTGACTCATAGGGACCCCTCCTTGGGTTTCTGAGGCAGTATCACTACGGAAGTAGGATTGCCCAACCTTCCTTCCGAGGAGTGGCTGGTGGGTCTAAGGAACACAAAAATGTGTAAGACTGTACACTCACTGTGTTCACTGTTTCATGAAGGAGACACACAAGTAGACAGATGAGCACAAGGCAGAATAGTCATGACAATGATAGAGGTATGTCCAGGATGCTGAGAAGACCAAAGAAAGGCATTTGGCTCAGCTTGTGCGTGTGTGTTTTATTTGTATGTGTGTATGGACATACGTGTGATAGAGTGACAGTCCTGGTGGAAGAGTGGAGTAGGGCAATTCAAAGAAGGCAACTTTTTAGTTGTTTTTAATTGTGTGTGGAAAACTAATATGAGTTAGCTAATTAGATAGGGGTCATATAATGTACAAGACTGTGGGACTGTATGCACAGGCCCAATGGTGTAAGAAAACAGTTTCAGGAGAAAGTGGTTCTGAATGCCTGGCTCATTAAGTGAAAGTGGGAAGATTGGGAGATGAAGATATAGAAGAAAGGTTAGGAACATAAAGTTTCTTGCATATAAAGCTAAGGGGTCTGGATTTTATCCTGATAGTGACCAGGAATAAGAAGAGGGCTTTACAATCATTCAAAGATTACTCTGGTGACACAAAGATAAATTAGAGGTTGTTGTGACTGGAGGTCAGTAACTAATAAGGAGGCTACAATCCTAATCTAGATCAGAAGAGAAAGATGCATGAATCAGAGCAGTTGCGGTGAGACTGGAAAGGAGAAGAAAGACTGGAGGAATATATAGAAAGTGATACAGAGAATTTTCATGGGCTGTTGGAAAAAGGAAAATCTAAGAGAAGACACTGGTAGCTCAGTGACAGAATTCTCACCTTCTATGTGGAAGACCATTGTCAGTGGAGGCTTGCATGTTGCTATGATGCTAAACATGTTTCAGCAGAGCTTCCAACTAACATGGACTAGGAAGAAGGACCTGGAGAACTACTTCCAAAAATCACCCAATAAAAACTCTATGGATCACAACTATTTTGATCTGTAATCAATCGTGTGGATGGTGCAGAACTGGGTAGCATTTTGTTCTGCTGTGCATGTGGTCATCATGAGTCAGGGGTCAACTCAACAGCAGCTAACAAGAACAACAAAATACCTATAGAAGTCACTTCTGAGATTAGATGACATAAAGATGATAGCTTCCATTTTTGTCTCTCTCTCTCTCTTTCTGAGCCCTCATCCGGGCAAAGCAAATGTTCTTATAGATAGTCCTCTGTAAGACCCAAGTAGCGAGAAACTGTGTTTGCAGCAACTGCTAGCAAGGACCTGAGGCCTGCCAACAACCACATCACTGAGCTTGGAAATGGGGCTTCTGAGGGTGCCAGTGGCACTGTGTGTGAACTTGGAAGTGAATCCTCCCTGAGTTGAACATTGCAATGACTGCACAGACTTGTCCAACACCTTGATTGTAGCCTTGGACGTGAGAGACTTTGAACCAGAGACACCCAGATAAGCTGCACCTAGATTCCTGTCCCATGGGAACTGTGAGATAAAAATTGTTTGTTGTTTTAAGCCACTAAATTTGGGGGTAATTTGTTACACAACAGTAAATAACTAGGGATAAGCATCAGGTACATTTTCTTATCTTAAAATATACCTCCAGCTATGATCTCAACTGGGCGTGAGTATATCCTAATACCAAGACTTTTTAGGGGCATGGTTTACCTCATAATGTTTTTAATACAAGTAATTTATAAAGAAATTTAATAAAATTGCTTTTTGTAGAAAAATATTTTAAGATGTTTTGTTTTTATTACAAAGTAAATTTACACCAAAAACACTTAACCAGCAACACATAACAATTACAAATTTTGGAATTTCTTTGAATTCTTGTCTCTCATGAGCTCAATTCAGAATGGAAAGTTAAAGACTCTAGAGAGGTCATTTGGTCCATCCATTCCCTGTTGACTTATGGGAAAGGAAATGGGCTCAGTTCCTATGGGCCTTTATCTCACAGCTGTCCTACTGATTAATTTATCACCTCTGTCTTTCCTACTCTCTACCTTCCTCAGCTGGCATCTTGAGCTTTCTGCGTACTAGATTCAGAAATGCCATGTCTCCTAATCCTCCAATAATCATGTATAATCCTGTGCTCAACTCAAATGTTTCTTGATTGTATTGGATGTTATCACATCCTATTGACTGCCTGAAGTTGGCTGTTATCTCCAGAGGGTGTTCATCCTTTTGTAATTAACAGCTTATTTGATTCAATGATAATAGAGGTTAGGTTGTGTGTATTTTATCATTCTCAATTTGCAGGGGTATTTGCCCTCCCCTTTGATATCTTTATTTTAATTACTTCTGAGATTTGTGTCTGTGTTTGTAGGATGTGGGGTGTGAGTTACTTTAAATATTTCTCTTCCTTTTCATATAGTTTAGGAATACTTCATTCACCACTGAAAGACACCCCACCAAGTTTATCAAGCACTTGGTGTGTTTGATTATTTTTACTTTTAATTTTTTTTGGCTCTGTTCCATTTCCCTCAAACCTTAACATTCAATTTTCAGTTTGCATAGTTTGATGCAGACATTACGAAAGCCTCATTAAATCTCTCAGGTGGAAGCAAAAATGATTAACCGGAGATAAAGATGGAACACATTTTTATGTGCAGTATACATGTTGTCTTTGCCTTTTCTGAAACATGAAATGTCATATGAATAAATCTGATTGGCTTCCATAATGTTTACCAACACTTTCTACAATAACCCAAACAATGTTGTAAGCCTGTGAATAGAAAGGCTTCCCTTTAAATACAAATGATGAAGATTGTTTGAAAATTAAAAAAAAAAAAAAAAAGACTAGTTACGTGTCACCTACTGTTGATATTAGTCCTTTAACTTAAGGTGGATCAAAAAGCCCACTGCCATCAGGTTGAGTCTAACCCAATGCAACCCTCTAGAACATAGGACAACTGCCTCATAGAGTTTCCAAGGCTGCAATCTTTACAGGAGAAGACTGCCACATCTTTCTCCAGCAGAGCACCTGGTGAGTTGGAACCATGAAACTTTTGGTTAGCAGTTGAGTAGTTTAACAATGTGCCACCAGGGCTCCTTAATTTAAGATAGTAATCTTTATTAAGGACTTATAAGAAAGGCTCAATGCAAAATCTGTATTACAGTAATGCTTGGAGCAGGTCAAAGAAGAAAGTGAAGTTGTTTATTTATTTATTTTTTCCCAAAAATAGTAAGATTAAATACACCTCTAGTCTTTGACAATGAATGGTGTCACATTTTGTCTTCAGTTAATTTGATTTTTGCTTTTGGATGCAGTGAATTTGATTTTCCAAAGATGAGTATGTACTCATTATTGTAAGCAACTCCTATGATTATCCTAGGTTACTAAGCAGGAGTATAAATCAGCATTTAAAAGTGGTGATATGAGAAACCAGCCAGCTAAAACAACCTGAAAGGAAGAACTAAGACTAAATTTCTAAAGTCAGAAAGGCCACAGTCACTATGCTAGGTAGTCAGTGAATAGTGAAAGGTTGGCTACATAGTTATTAGGACAATGAAGATAAAGATATTCTGACTCAGTTTCACCAACATAATTGAGCAAAGACTAGCTTAATGAGTTTTTCTTTGATATGTTTTTGTTAATAACTTTTGGGTTAGCTGTGATGTTTTGCAAAGAACCACCCAACTGACTTTCTTTCAGAATACAACTAGACAATAGCAGACACATTTTATATCCAAATGATGCCACTGGCAATGCACATAAACTATATTCCCTACTCCCATTAGTTCCATAGATGTGGCTAACATTTTAACGTAGGTTATACACAATGCCAACTAAAATGTCTCAATAATTAAATAGTGTGGTGCCAGTGTATCAAAGCAATGGAACAAAATAAAAAATCCAGAAATTGACTCAAGTACATAAAGGAATTTAGTATCACAGAGGTAAAGGGGTATCCCCAAATAATGTAATGGCAAAGATGGGTCTAGAGTATAACTCTTGGAGCTGTATGTGTGAATCCTAATCCTCATGAACTTTGCCTGCACAACATTACTTTTCCTTGACAATTGGATAGCAGGACAGCAGGGTACCCTGATTTTGGCTACATGAAAAGAAAAGAGAAGAAAAAATCCAGATTACCATTTCCTCAAACATCCTTGAAACACCAGTTTGCCAAGACATTTTGTTAAAAATAAATAAGAAAACAAAACAAGGCATTCATGGTTGTTTTGGCTCACTTGTGCCACTCTAACAGAAATACCACAAGTGGATGGCCTTAACCAACAGGGATTTATTCTCTTACAATTTAGGAGGATAGAAGTCTTGAGTTCAAATTGCCAGCTCTGGGGGCTCAGTGAAGGCCCCTTGACCTTGGGCTTCAGCTCTGCCTCTTGCTCACAAGCCCACTGAAGCTGGAGGCTTCTTTTAACTCAGGCAGCTGCTGGCTGGTGAGGCTGGCAAACCCAAGGTCAACAAATAAAGTGGCACACTCCCAAGATTATCAAGCAACACAGCAGGCCACTAGTTCAAGTCCTGAAACAGTCCCAAGATCGACAGACAATGTGGCAGGCTACTGAATGAAGACATGGTTACATGCAGGGTCCAAGCATGCCAAAAAGCTCCAGACATTTCTCAAAACTTCTTATTATGTATGGGAAGCAGACCATATCCCTAAGGCAGCTACTCAGCTGCTCACAGTACATTCCACCATGGAGTTGATTCCCAGTGTCATCATAGAGATTCACTACATCCAACTGCCCAGCCACTCAAAACCAGGCCCACCCAAATTGACACATAACCCTAATGACCACAATGGTCTAGTAATATATTTGTGCAAATGCTACATTCTGTTCTCAAAAGGTCACATTGTTGTCATTGTTAGGTGCCGTCAAATCATCTCCGACCCATAGCACACTCATGCACAGCAGAACGAAACTCTGCCCGATCCTGTGCCAGCTCCACAATCCCAGCTATACCTGAGCCCATTGTAGCAGCCACTGCATCAATCTATCCCATTGAGGGCCTTCCTCTTTTTCGTTGTCCCTCCACTTTGCCAAGCATGATATCCTTATCCAGGGAATGGTCCCTTCTCACAACATGACCAAAGTAGGTGAGACAAAGTCTGGCCATTTCTGCTCCCAAGGAGCATTTGGGCTGCACTTCGTCCAGGATGGATCTGTTAGTTCTTTGAGCAGTCCATAGTACTTTCAGCATTCTTCACCAACACCACAGCTCAAAAGCATCAATCTTCTTTGGTCTTCCTTTTTCATTGTCCAGCTCTCACATGCATAGGAAGTGATTGAAAATATCATGGCTTGTGTCAAGTACACCTTAGTCTTTAAGGGAAACATCTTTGCTCTTCACCCAAATGGTCATAGTGCACATAAAGAAACAAACAAAAGAAAACAACTCTCAGATATCTTGCAACAAGAAATTCTTTCTATATTAATGCAGCAGTTTCAAACTCCTTTTTTCAAGTAACATCTATTAACACTGCAGAGCAAAGCATGTTTTTTTAGATTCAGGACACAGAAAACTAATTGTCCAAAATAGTCAGACAAGGAAAGAGTCCGGGGATTAAGAACCTACTCCTCCTCATATGTTCTTTGGGTAGTTGGCTCTATTCACCATTTCACTTTGTTCCAGGCCTGTAATTAGGTGTGCTTCTGCATCACTCCTAATGGCATGAGATTGAGTCACTGAGACCTGCTATCTGCAGTCTGTGATCTGTCTAGGTTCTGAACTGAGTCTACAAGGACAAGGCTATGCTGGCAACCCCAGCCTTCCAGCCATGGGGCTGTGGAATTAGTCACACTGACATAGATCTCACTGAGTCATAGCTTGCT
>NW_006921592.1:12963689-12976307 GCF_000298275.1 Orycteropus afer afer | reverse complement strand
GTTGCACCCTGCAGACAGTGGAAAGTCCACAGCTCAAGTTGTCTCCCTCCTTGCTGTTTTCCTCCTAGTCATAGGCCACCAGCACAGTCATCCAGGCAGCCCTTGGTGACCAGGACTGATCTTTAGGTCAATTCTCAGGTCCCAATACCACTTGGAAATATTCAGGCTTTTGATCCCATCATAGTAGCTGATAGTCCTCTGCTCTGACCGTCTCTGTACTTACTGTTTTTGTTCAGGTTTTTCCACTAGTTGGTGCCTAATCCACATCTGTATAGTTCCTTTCAAAGCTCGGGGCTCCAGGACTATCTTCTGTATCTCTATCATTTGGTTTCTCTTTTCTTTGTTGAAGAGGGTCTGTGTAGTTTGTTCTGCCTATTCCTCCATCTTACCAGAAGTCTCTTGAAAAAAAAATTTTTTTTAGAGTTTAAACTTACTGAGCATTTTCTATGTGCCAAGAATGGTTCTAAGTGCTTTCTATCATGTAAATTATGTTTTCAATAAATACTTTTTGAGGCACTGGTCTAAGAAATAGTGCTTATGATTAGTAACCAAAATAAAAATAGGTCCTTCTCTCATATACCTTAAAATTTAATGGGAGAGGTAGACAGCTCTCAACAAATTATACAAATACATAAATCATAATACAAATGAGGAAATCATTATAGATAAGTATTATGAAGGAAAATTACAGGGTACAGTGAGTATCTAGATATTCTGGGTGGTAGATTCTGAACTAGCTTGGAGGATAGGGATAGATATTATCACTGAATATTGAAGTTTGAGCTGAGATCTTAAGGATGAACAACAGTGAATGTGCTAAGGTCCTAAAGTGGCTGGGGACATAGAATGGGGTGGAAGTGAAAAAGAGGTCACTAAGATTAGAGCTCAGAAGAGGGAAAGATGATCCCAAATGGGATTAGAGAGATAACAGAAGCAATATTTTAGGAAAATCAAGACCACATTTAAGAATTTTTAAGCTGTGAGCAATTTGAAAGAAGTGAGGGAAATAATGAGATACCTTAAAAAAAAAAAAAAAAATCACTGTGGTGTAGTAAATTACCTGGTATGGCTTTTCTAGCCATAAGTCTTTGTAAACTCCATGGTGGAACTTGCTGTGAGCAACTGAGGAGCTCCTGATCGTAAAAGTTATCCACCTGGGGTTATTTCTGTTGGGTGTGACACAAAGCAATGTTCTGGGAGGTTCCCGCTCTCTTTCAGGTGCTAAGAATTCTGATGTTATCATTAGTTAGTTTGGCCACTTTGCCAGATTCAAAAGGAGGCCTCCTAGAGGCCTCTCTGACTGCTGGTTGAGGAGGACATGCTGCTGAAAGACACGCACTCCTGAGAAAGAGACGCAAGAGACACACATTGTTGAGTGAGACACTGAGGGACATGCACTGCTGAAAGAGAGACTGTGAGAGACAGTTGGCTGAGAGATGATGGGCTGGAAGAGAGACTGAGCGTTTTTCCTGAACTTGAGTTGTAGCCTGGTGCTTCCCTAATAAACCCCGTAATCTGTGAGTTTCTGTGTGGCCACTGCAGCAAACTATTGAACCCAAGAGAGTTGTGGTGGGTGTTTTGGGAGGAACGCTTGGTGAAAGGGCTGGAGGGAAGCAGCATGCCTGGCCTTGCAGGAATAGGTCTTGTGTTACTGATGGTGATTCTGTTTTCCTCTTGTGTGGTAAGAGGAGGTCAGAAGATGTGGCCTCATTACCCTTTTTGCAATCCCTTTTCCTGGATTATGGAGAATGGACTAGAAGGAGAGAAGAGATGAGGTAATACTGTTAGAAAATGACTGCAAGTCCATGTGATGTTGATGCTGGTTTAGTCTAGGGTGGTTGCAGTAGAGACTAAGAAGTGAACATATTTGAGAGGTATTTAGGAGGCAAAATGAACAGAACTCACTGATGGATGAAATATGGGGAGCGAAGGAAGAGAAGGTTCCAAAGATGACTCTTACATTTCTGCTTATGTACTTAGGGTGAATGATGAAGTCTTTCATTGAGTGTTTTAGGCTATTGAGCTCTAGCTGTAGAAAGAAACAATCTCAGTATTTTAACCTACTAAATGTTTATTTCTCACTCATAATAAAGGGTGTTCATTAGGTGTCTTTTATGTGGTATTCATAGATGATAGATCCTTCCACCAGTTAAAGTCTTGCATAGTATTACAATGGTCTCTTTGCCTTTATTCTTCTAGGAAGTATAAATCTTGTGGGAAGTTTTAAGTTCAAACTAGGAGTTGGTACACTTCTATGCACATTCCATTGGACATTCTATGCCCCAAGAAAGGAGAGAAATATAATTTTCCTCTATGCTCTGGAATTGGTAAGCTTCTAGCCAGTCTGCTAAACTGGGATATGTATTAGATTTTGGGAAGATGGCAGTTATTAGGACTGCTTACCAGTATTCTAGCTCTCCTCCTTGGAAGCACAGGGTAGGATTGCATTTTTCTGATCCCTTGAATTTAGGCAAGCCATAGTCATCAAATAAGATGGATTGACACAGTGGCTGCATGATGGGCTCAAGTGTTGCAAGGATTGTGAGAATGGTGCAGGACTAGACAATGTTCCATACTGTTGTACACACAGTTGCTATGAGTTGAAGCTGATTCGATGGCACCTAACAACAATGGTTTGTCCAATGGAATGTGCATAGATAAGATGTGTTACTTATGGGATGAAATTTTTATGATATCAGGAATGGTTTACTACATTGTCTTCTCCTACCACGCAACCAGTGATAGTCCAGGTGGTGGAGGTTCTCTCACTGGAGTCCCTCGGTCAGATGTCATGGAGCCAAGCCCTTTGCTAATCCAAGATAGTATGAGAGAGGAATAAATTTTGTGATTTAAGCATTGAGATTTTAGGATTGTTTGTTACTGCAGTATCACCTAATGTAACCTTTTGAAATAGGGCAGGATTACGAGTTTTTTGTTTTTTGATATGGAACATTTGATACGTTTTTGAAAAATCCAAGACAAAATGTCAAAAAAGCTATAAGATATATAAGTCTGTAAGACAGGTGTCTGAGACAAAGGCATACATTTGGATAACATCAGCATATTTTATTTAATACTCATAACAAATCTATGAAGTGGGTATTGTTTTTATTCCTCTGTTATGTACAAGGAAGGGGAGGCATAGATTCTTGCATAAATCCATATTAACTACTAAGCAGATGAGCCAGAACTTGAACTCACATTATATTGATCTCCTCGATACATGTGGGCATTGACCACCTTTCTTGCAGCCTACACTCTTGCTGTGCTCTCATTAAATAATTTCTTGGAAAGCTGTCTCCATTCCCTGAGTATTCTTTCTAAACCTAATCCAGGAGATGGGTGAGAAGCTGATGAAGAGAATGGAACTCTGACCATTCATGACATAATTCATGTAGCTATTGATAGTATGGAAGACATGTTAGTGTGTCCGGAGAAGAAGAAGTAGGTTGAGGGTCAAAGAACAATTATCCAGTAAGAATTCTATTATTTCTCACTCTGAATGAGTTAGATCATAATTTGAAGAATGAGAAAGTAAATTGCCATTTATGAATTGGTTTTGCATAAAGTGTTACAAACCCCTACTCTAATGATATGTTTCACTACTGTTATAAATCCTTTTTTTTTTTTTTTTCCTTTCCTTTCTTCCCTGCAATGCATGAGATCAAGTAAATGAATAGATCTGTCCTTTCTTTGAGCTACAGTGCAGTGATTACATTGTCTATGAAGTATTCCAAGTCAGCTGAGGTAGGATTAACTTGGCCTTTTCTTTTAAGAGCAGTGTGATTCTGAGTGATGTATAAGAGTAGGATCCCTATCTCCTGCATAACAAATTAGTCCTATCTTTCTATTCAAGCAGTCACTAGCAAATAGTACTGCTGCTATAAGGTTCCCAAGTCTGTAAATCTTTAGGGAAGCAGATAGCTATGTCTTTCTTGTGTGGAGGGGCTGGTGGGTTTGAACTACCAACCTTTCAGTTAGCAGCCGAGCATTTTAACCACTGTGCCATTAGAGGTGCTTGGTATATTAATTATATCTGAATTTGCACTGTAACAGCCTTGTGAACTGACTACTGAAGCAACTGATGAATCAAGTGAACTGGACAGATCTTCAGAAGTGGGGAAATGTGTGCAAATGAAACTCTGTTTTCATACCTATCTCTAGAGTTCTGCAAAAGTAAATTCTGACAGTTTTTGACAGCTTATTAGTACTTTTGTGGTGAGATGAAGCCATGAAGTTCTCTACTTCACCATTTTTGGTGACCTTTAATTATGGCCTTTGAATGTGGGTGAACAAGTGAGCCACTGGATAGTTTTCAGCAAAGGCGTTATCTGATCTGGTATTTAAAAAGAATCATTCAAGCATCTGTGTTAAATTTAGACAATATGAGGACAAAGGTAGACAAGACTCTAGAGAACAGTGAGGAGGACATAGCTTAATCCAGGAAAGAGGTGATGGTGACTTGCACCAGCATAATAATGGAAAGGAGCCCTGGTGTGGCAGGGTTAATCACTCAGCTGCTAACTGAAAAGGTGGCCCTTTGAACCCACCCAGAAACTTTGAGGGAGCAAGACCTGGTGATCTCTCTTGTAAAGATTATAGCCTAGAAAACCCTATGGGGTTGTTCTACTCTGTCACATAGAGTCATTATGGGTCAAAATAGACTTGACAGCACCCAACAACAACAATAGCAATGGAGAAGGAGAAAGGTAATTCGATTCTGTATTTGAATGTGTATAATAGGCAACATTTTTAATGTGAGGCATGTCTGAAAAGGAGGTGTCAGGGAAGACTTTTAATCTCTTTTGTCTTTATCATATGCTAAATTTTTAAAAACATTGAATGATATATGGAAAAGTGAACAGGCTTCGTAGTCACAGACACCTGAATGAGTTCTTGTTATATTACTTACTAGTTATGTGACCTCTCTGGGTCTAAGTGACCCCATATAATGACCTCATATAACATAGTATAACAGCAAGCTTTCAGGGGTCATGAGTGCCAAAGAAGATAACAATGTAATACATTTAGCTTTGTGTCTGCACTGTGAGAAATGAATAAAAAATTAAATTCCTTTTACTTCTTACTCTTTTCTAAGACTGGTAACAGAGGACCCATTTTTGAGGTTCTCTGTAATTAAATCAAATCTCCTAATTGTGACCTAGGATTCCTGTAGCAAAGTACCACAAATTGGTGTCTTGTCAAAACAGATACGTTCTATCTCACAGTTTTGGAGGCTGGCAGTCCAAAATCAGGATGTCTGCTGCCCTGGTTCCTTCTGAGGCTTCTGAGGGAGAATCTGTTCCATGTTCCCCCTTAGTTTCTGGTAGCTCCAGGTGTTCCTTCACTTGCAATAGTAGTGTTATGTGTCTTTCTTCTCTTTCTCTGTGTGTCCTCTGTTTGATAGGACACCACTCAGATTGGATCAGGGTCCATCTTAATCCAGTGTGACCTCATCCTAACTTAACTGATAACATCTTCAAAGACCCCATTTCCAAACAAGGTACTAGAGGATACAATTTTTTTTGGCAGGGGGAGGAGGGGGTGGTGGTGTTAATTCAATTCATAACAAGCCACAGTGCAGTTTGGATTTTTTTCACTTGCAATTCTGTAAAATTTCCTAATTGAAATTACAATTCTCTCTCTTCAAAAGAATATAACAAAAGACCAAGAATTTAGGATGTGAAGCAGATATCAGGGTCTGATTCCTTACAGTCTATTAAAAGTTTGGATGTTCTCCTTTCATTATCCCTACTAACATTAAAGGGCCCTCAGAGTGGTGAAGTGGCTAAGGCCTCAGCAGCTACCTAAAAGTCAGAGATTTGAACCTGACAGCTGCTCCATGGGAGAAAGATGAGGCAGTCTGCTTTTGTGAAGTTTTATAGCCTTGGAAACGCTATGGAGCAGTTCTACTCTGTTCTATAGGGTTGCATAGAGTTGAAATCTATTCATTGGCAGTGGGTTTCATGGGGCAGGGGATGATATTGTGGAGATCTACTCTACGCGACTTTCTTTTAGAAGGGACCTTGGGAAAACCCTGACATTTTGCTCTATCTTTTCCTATGAATAATGTGACAAGGACACTTATAAACTGAGAGGTTCTTGGGCAATTGTCAGAAAGATTACAAAGATCTGATTTATGGAAAAGTATCTAAAGGGAGAGAGAAAACATAAGCTTCATTTATATAGGTAAAAAAATGTGAGCATATACCTGAATACACATGTTTTACAGAACTGGGGGCACAACAGCACTACCAATGAAAGTAGATGCTTTCCTGGCCTTCAAATTCCCCAAAGATTGCTGTGGTCTGATGGATGTAGAGTCCATCATGTTCTTCAAGGATCTCTCCTTTACCGTTCATGTGGATGGTCTGATCTATTATATCCCTTCCAATTCTTTTGGATACTTCAAGTATGTGTCTTTTTATTAACTAGGTACAAGTAACAGGTAAAAATCATAGAAATTCTTAAGCATTTCCTGGCAGATTTCCTTTATTGAATTAATTTTGCCAATAATTTTATCACTTTAGCCATTCTTAAGCCCAACTTAAGATCTATTCATGCAGATTCCCAAAGTAAATAGACTTACTACATTATAATAATAACCGTAGGGTCTAGTTAAGGAGCTCTGGTGGTGTAATGATTAAGGCATTTGGCTCCTAACCAGAAGGTTGGTGGTTCGAACTCACCAGCTGCTCTGCAGAAGAAAGATGAGGCAGCCTGCTTCCACAAAGATTTACAGACTCAGAAACTGAATGGGGTTCACTATGAACTGGAATTGACTTGATGGCAGTGAGTGAGAGGATGTAGTTATTAGGTACAAAATATAGAAAGTTCATAATATTTCTTTCTTAATTGTCTTTACAGATTTCCTGTGATACCTGTTCTATCAACGTGAACAGAAAACAAAAAGAATTCCAGCCACAGGACTATGCCTGAAGCATGATTTGCTCTATAAGACTTCTCTTTGCAGCTCTCACTGTTTTAAAATTTCTCTGGTGTGTGCAGGAGACGAACTCTGTGTGTGGGGAGGGCTCCATGCCACCATTTGCTTCACAGGTGGGAGGCAGAGAACCCTGGTGTTCCAAAAGGCCTGTAAGAGTTCTGTCCGGAGAAGAAGCACAAAACTACTTGTAGATTGATGGGATTACAGAGAGACCTGAAAAGGTAAAGAGAGGAATATTTTCTGGTCCCAAGGGAAAATAAGAACTATTCAACATGTGCAGTGGCATCCCTGGAATGGATTTTTAATCAACAACCAGTCTCATTTAGTGCAAGAGTGAACCAATGAATAGACTAATAGTACTGACTGACATTACGGCCCATTCGTCTGCTTAAGTTGTCTGAAATTTTCAGCTGCCAGCAGAGGATTAATATTGATTTTCAGGCTGGCTTTGTTAAACACCTGCTATAGAGAACTCCTCTCATTTTCCTTACCAACTCTTCTTCCAATTGCCACTAGCATTAAAATGAAACACACCTATGATTAGATCAATCATGCTTGACAGCTATTCATCATGAAGGGGAGTGTCCACCCTCTTTATCGTCATCATGAAGCCTGAGTCTTTTTTTTTTTTTTTTCTTTTAGTTGGTCAATCTGAAATTGCTGGTATAATTCAATTAAAATATTAAGTAAAATTTCTTTACAGATGGGTGTAAGGAACTGGAAGTGAAATGTTGATGGAAGGACAGTGAGCACGGAGGAGGCAAGCTCAAATATTTTGATAGATGAATGAGCATGTGCTACTTTGGGCTGCTTCCAACTCAAGCCATAAGGATCAGCTGACATGGTGTTTGACTCTAGGGAGCTCAGCTTTTAACTTGAACTCCATAGAGAATAGCTGACCTTGAAGATAATTCCTTTTGTAAATTGATGACCCTTTTCTGCCCACGTTATAGGTTTCTTTGGTATTACTTTCAATTCCTCCAAATATGTCTACAATGATGTTTCTCATCTCCATACCTTTCCATTGGCTGTTTCTCTGCCTAGAACACTCCCAGCCTTGTACTTCTGGAAAATTCCTTCTTATTTCCCAAGATGGTCCTTCAAATCATCTGCCAAGCAATCCCAGGCCAACCTGGATAAACCAGTGACATTTGGATGTGCCTGCTGCCCCTTGTTCAAACCTGTAGCATGGTTCTCATCATGTTGGATCGTCCACTGTATTATTTTTATAGGACTGGTATAACAACAAAGTACCACAAAGTGGATGAGTTTAAACATCAATGATTTATTGCGCCACAGTTCTGGAGGCTAGTAGCGCAAATTCAGGGTATGGGCAGGGCATGTTCTCTCTGAAAGCTTTGGTGGAAGATCCTTTCTTGTCTCTCTTGGCTTCTGGTAGCCTTAGGCATTTCTTGGCTTTTCTTCCTTGTAGATGTTTCTTCACTTGACTATCTTCTTTCTCGGTCTTTCTGTGTTTCTTCTTCTCATCTACAAGGCCTTCCAAGACTGGATTGGGAACCGCCCTACTCCAGTATGATCTTATATTAACTTAATCGATGACATCTTCAAAGACGCTAGTTCTAAACAAGGTCATATTCACAGGTAACAGGGGTTAGAACTTTAACATAAAATTTGAAGGAACACAATTTGTAGTGCCTGAGGCATTTGACTGCTAGCCAGAAGACTGGCAGTTCAAACCCACCAGCCAGTCCTCAGAAGGAAGATTAGGCAATCTACCTCAATAGAGATACCACCTCAGAAGCCCAAGGAGAGGTCACTATGAGTCAGATATGTCTCAATAGCATTGAATTTTTGAGAAAAACGGTTATTCATAAAGTTTTCCAGTAATATATCAGACAGTGTTTCACTGCTATTCATAAGGTTTTCACTGGCCAATTGTATGACAAGTGGAGGGCCTCTTCCTTCTTCATCAATAAGTGACTTGAAACATTTACTGATGGAGATTAAAGATTACATTCAGCAGTATGGATTACACTTCAAAATAAAGAAAACAAAAATCCTCAAAACTGGTCCAATAAACAGCTTCATGATAAATGGAGGAAAGATTGAAGTTGTCAAGGACTTTATATTACTTGGTTCTACAATCAATACCAATGGAAGAAGCAGTCAAAACATAAGATGACATATTGCATTGGGCAAATCTGCTGCAAAAGACCTCTTTCATGTGAAGAGCAAAGATGGCTCCTTGAAGACTAAGGTCCACCTAACCCATGCCATGGTATTTTCAATCACCTATTATGCATGTGAGAGCTGGACAATGAATAAGGAAGACCGAAGAAGAGTTGATCCTTTTGATTTGTTGTGTTGGAAAAGAATACTAAGAGTACCCGGGTCTGCTAAAAGGACTAACAAATCTCTCCTGGAAGAAATGCAGCCTGAATGCTCCTTGGAAGCAAGAATGGCCAGACTTTGTCTCACCTACTTTGGTCATGTTGTCAGAAGGAATCATTCCCTGGAGAAGGGTATCATGCTTGGTAAAGTGGAGGGTCAATGAAGAAGGGGAAGGCCCTCAACAAGATGGATTGACACAGTGGCTGCAATGATATGCTCAGATATAGCAAGGATCATGTGGCCGGCACAGGATTGAGCAATGTTTTGTTCTGCTGTGCACCGGGTCACTATGAGTTGGAGATGACTTGACAGCACCTGACAATAATAAGAAAAAGTATTATCAATCCTGGGCTCATTGAAAGAGAGTAGGGACTCATGACTAAGAGTTTAGGCCATAAAGTCAGACTTCCCTGTTTTGTAATCCAGATCTACTACTAATTAACTATGTGACCTTGAAAAAGTACTAAACAATAAACTGTTACTCAACTGTACCTTAACTTGCTCATTTACAATCTGAGGTTAATAATATTACTGTGTAAGATGAATGTGTGGATTTAACAATATAATCTGTGTAGAACACTTAGCGTACTTCCTGACATGTGGTGAATACTCAACAGTTATTTACACCTGAAAAGCTTGCATTAACTTTGCTGCATACTTTGGGAAATATACTCTTTGCTATTACCATAGTACTTTCATAGGATACTAGCCCAGTCAGTACTCCTAGTGAAGGTCATGCATTACATACATTATACTTAATTCCTCAAACTAAGAAAAAAAATACTCATTTAGGATGTTCTTTCAACAAATATTTATTGATTACATTTTATGTACCTACCATACGTGGCTCTGAACATACAGGGGTTAATGTGCTCCACAAGGGAGCAGAATCTACAAAAAGATTGTTACAAAATTGTATTTTGTAGTTTAGAAAGTTGTTGTTGTTGTTGTTGTTATGTGCCATCGAGTCGGACCCGACTCAGCAGATGGACTATATGTTAACTAGCTCAATTTTTCTTTTTATATATTAATACAGGGAATGTTTATGAGTCTTCCTCCAATCCTGATGCCCCATTCTTCTTGATATAGTCCAGTTTCTAGGATTATTTGCTCAGCATACAGACTGAATAATTATGGTGAAAAGAAACAACTCTGACATACACCTTTTCTAATTTTAAATCATGCACTATCCCTTGTTCTCTTCCAAAGACTGCTTCTAGGTTCCACATGAGCACAATTAAGTGTTCTTAAATACCCATTCTTCATAGTGTTATCCATAACTTGTTATGATCCACACAATCAAATGCTTTTGCATAGTCAGTAAAACACAGGTAAACATCTTTCTGGTTTCTCTGCTTTCAGCCAAGATTCACCTGACATCAGCAATGATATCCCTCATTTCACATCTTCTTCTGAATCAGGCTTGAATTTCTGGCAGTTCCCTGTTGATGGGTTGCTGCAACTTTACTCTCATGTGATATTAATAATATTGTTTGATAATTTCAGCATTCTGTCAGACCACCATTCTTTGGCATGGCCACAAATATGGATCTCTTCTAGCCAGTTAGTCAGGTAGCTGTCTTCCAAATTGTTTGGCATAGACAAGGCAGTGTTTATAGCATTGCATCCATTCATTTAAACATCTTGATTTGCATTGTGTCTATTTCTGGAGCTTTGTTTTTTGCCAATGCCTTCAGTGCAGCTTGGACTTCTTCCTTCAATACCAGCAATTTTTGATCATATGCTACCACCTGAAATGGTTGAACATCATCCAATTCTTTTTGGTACTGTAACTGTGTATTGCTTTCATCTTATCCATTCAATATTTTTCCCTTAGAATCCTTCAATATGGCAACTCAAGGGCTAAATTTTTTCTTCAGTTCTTTCAGCTTGAGAAATGCTCAGCATGTTCTTCCCTTTTGGTTTTCTAACTCCAGGGCTGTACACATTTCATTGTAATATTTTATTTTTTGAAATCTTCCATTCAGCTCTTTTACTCATCATTCTTTCTACTCATTTTAGCTAGTTTACATTCAAGAGCAAGTTTCCAGGTCTCTTCTGATATCCATTTTGATCTTTCCTTTCTTCACTGTCTTTTAAATGACGTTTTTCTTTCTTCATGTATGATGTCCTTAATGTCATCTTACAACTCATCTGGTCTGTGGCCATTAGTGTTCAATGCATCAAATCTATTTTGACGGACCAGTGATGATTATACTGAAAAAGCAGTAAATATATAAGCTATTTTTGTTTTCAGTTGCTGTTGAGTCATCTCCATTCATGATGAGCTTATGTATAACAAAAAGAAAAACTGCTGGATCCTGCTCCATTTTCATGATCATTGGTGTATTAATATTGTTGATACTGTGCCAATCCATATGATTGAGGGTTTCTCTTCTTTTCTCTGATCCTCTATTTTATCAACCATGATGTCCTGTGAGTATTAGTCTTTGCTGATGACATATCTAAAGTGAGCAAATTGAAGTCTCACCATACATCCCTAATAGTTGATCATCAGTTTCTCTGTTAATATTCTTGATTGACAACCTCGTTGGCATTCCTTTCTCTACCCTGTATTTATTGGAATACTAGGGTATTCCAAAGGCTTTTCAGTGCCACCTAAATTAAAAAAAAAAAAAAAAAAGGCTTAGGTAGGAGGTTCTTAGGGATAGGAAGAACAGCTTAAAAGTTTATTCCAGCAAGCCATGACCAGTATGTCCTGCCTGATGCCCCTAATGATAAATTTCTCATTTGTCCTCATACCACAGTTGCTATTCTTATTGCTTTTGTCTCCAAATAGAATTATCAATTATTATGAGAATAAATATAGCAATCATAATTCACTCACACATGTAAGAAAGAAAAAAAAATCATTGAGCATACACCATATACATGTTACTACAGTGAACAGAATGTTGAAAGAATACAATCCTGAAACTCAAGGAATTTACAATCTACTAGGAGAGATAAAACTGGTAAATGAATAATTATACTCTAAGGCTATATGAGATAAACCTAACAAAAATCTTAAGCATAGTAATAGTAATTTATCTCATTTAATCTTAAAAAAAATATATTGAAACTATGGTTTCCTAGTCCATAGACAAGGACATTGAACTTTGGAAAGGTTAGGTGACTTGTTCAAGATTGGACAGCAATAATGTTGGGATTTCTGTAAAAACTCCAGCTTCAGAATCTATGCTCAGAAAGACTGTTCTGGATTGTATTTGTTCTAGAAGTATAGGATGACTAAGGGCCATAGTCTGTGGGATTCCAACAGTCACTAGCAGACCAGTAAGCCTGGTATTTTATTATTTTTA
>NW_006921592.1:12961652-12962748 GCF_000298275.1 Orycteropus afer afer | reverse complement strand
AGATCTGTCCTGAAGAAAGTGCAGCCGAAATGCTCCTTGGAAGCCAGAATGGCCAGACTTCATCTCACCTACTTTGGTCATGTTGTCAGAGGGGACTGACCATTTCCTGAAGAAGGATGTCATGCTTGGTAGGGTGGAGGGTCAACGAAAGAGGGGAAGGCCTTCCATGAGATGAATTGACACGGTGGCTGCGACTATGGGCTCAAGTATAGCAAGGATCATGGAGCTGGCGCAGGATTGGGTGGTGTTTCGTTCTGCTGTGCATGGGGTCGCTATGAGTCAGAAATAACTCGATGGCACCTAACAACAACAACACTGCTATTGCAAAGGCATTCTTTCTGAGTTAACAATTCATCTGCAAAGAAGAGGACAAAATGAATAAAATGGGTGAGGAAAATACTGTAGGAAAGATTGTATAATTACACCACTGATAAAGCTCATCATGAGCTAGCATAATTGATGAAACTCCAGTTCTTAAAATGAATTGCTTAGCAGATATAGCCACTTTTACATTTAATTTTTATTATCTTTCCTATTGCTATAGGTACCAATCATCCAAAGTAATGGGATATTTCATTCCAAATTTAGCAAGTAAGAGAGTTAATAAATAAATAAATCGAGGCTAAACACAGAGGCAATTACTAGAAAGAATGTGAGGTCTAACTTGAAATATTTACATATTAGTATTTAAATGATTATATCAATACCTTTTTTATTTTTATTTTTATTGTGATTTGGGTGAAAATTTACAGAGCAAATACACTTTCCATACAGCAGATCACATACACTTTGTCTCATGACATTGACCACAATTTAGCACAATGCAACATCTCCTCTCCCACTTCCTCCCGATAGGTACGGTTTCCCTGTGACCATCTCCATGCACTCCTACCCCCTGAGCTGTCTCCCTGTGCCTGAGCAGCCCTTCTTTCTCTCTTGCTTTTTCTATTAAAGGAGTGTATCTACCTCAGGTAAATGCTCAACTAGTATGCCTGTCTACTGCTTGGCTGGAAGCCACAGGTGTGCATTCAATTCCAGACCTGAAGGGCAGCTAGGGGCCATAGTCTCAGTGGTTCCACCAGGCTCCATCGGGCCA
>NW_006921592.1:12958211-12960787 GCF_000298275.1 Orycteropus afer afer | reverse complement strand
AATACAATATTTGTCCTTTTGTGATTGACTTATTTCATTCAGCATAATGTCCTCCAAGTTCATCCATGTTATGCAGTGCTTTGCAGATTCTACATTATTCTTTAGGGTTACATAGTACTCCATTGTGTGTATGTACCATAGTTTGGATATCCATTCCTCAGTTGATGGACACCTAGGTTGTTTCCATCTTTTGACTATTGTAAACAGTGCTGTGATGAACATGGGTATGCATATATCTGTTCTTGTCATGGCTCTCACTTCTTTAGGATATACACCTAGTAATGGAATAGCTGGGTCAAATGGCATTTCTAGTTTCAACTTTTGAAGGAATCGCCATACTGCTTTCCACAATGGTTGTACCATTTTACAGTCCCAGCAGCAGTGTATGAGAGTCCCAATCAATACCCTTTTAAATAGCATTAATTTGTTCTAGAAAATCTTCAATATGCTTAATAAAATTGAAAAGTAATCTTACATCTGCCATAGACCTTGAATACTACTTGGTTTGACTTTCAGGAGCTTTTTGCAACAGTTGATAGCTTATGGGAATAGCTTATTTCCTATACATTAGCTGAGATACAGAAATTCTAATTGCATAAATAGTCACTGTGGCATGTTCATGACTGGCTATGACTTTATGTCTGTAGAGTTTTTCCCACTTTTCCCTTTTTCCTTCTCTTGCATATGCTTGGATGGAATTTTAAAATTAAACTACATCATTGAGTAGACTCCAATTTACCTCACATTCATAGTTCCAAGAGAGTTCAAATACAGCTCTTAAGATTACTTATAAGGAAAGAGCAGGAAATGGCATAATCATGATAATTTGGAGAGGAAGGAAAGACTTCTCCAGCTTTCCTGACTGCCTTGGGGTGAATGGAAGGAGACAGAAGTGAGTGTTGACTACTCTACAGAAGTAACTGTAGTGGATGGTGTTCTGGTTACCTAGTGCCTCTCTGACAAGAAATATACCACAAATGGATGGCTTTAACAAACAGGAGTTTGTTCTTACAATTTGGAGGCTTTAAGTCCAAGTTCAAAGTGCCAGGCTCTAGGGGCTGAGTGAAAGTCCCTCAAACTTGGGGTCTGGCTCTGCCTCCTGCTCCTGGCCCACTGGAGCTAGAGGTGTTTCTTCACTCAGACAGCTATTGGCAGCTGAGGCTGAGAAGCCCCAAGGTTGACAAGTAAAAAAGCACAGTCCTGATATTACCAATCCACACAGCAGGCCATTAACTTAAGTCCATTGTAAGTCCCAAGGTCGGCAGAGCATAGCAGGCTGCTGAGCAACGACGCAGCTACATGCAGGGTCCAAGCATGCCATAGGCTAGAGACCATTCTCAAAACTTCTCCTTATATACAGGAAGCAGACCACATCCCAAAGGCAGCCACTCAGCTGCTTGTGGTAGATCCCACATGGAATTGATTGCCAGTCTCATCATGGGGAATAACTACTGCCAGCTGCCCAGCCATTCAACCAGGCCCAGCCAAGTTGACACACAAACATAACCACCACAGATGGTTACCTATGGAATGTGATCTGAGGAGCTTCTGATCCCTAATACCTCTCTGACTTACTGAAATCCACATGATTAGATGTTCTCATTAAGGGTTTTTGGGAAACCTTTGCACATTTACTATTTGAAGCATTATATTAACAAGAAGACACAACATATAAGTAAAATGCCAAAAGGCGACATCTTTTTTTGTTATTAATTTATTTTGTCCACCAGCCACTCCTTGGAAGGAAAGTTGGGCAATCTACTTCCGTAATGATATTGCCTCGAAAATCCAAGGAGGGATCTCTGAGTCTGGTCTGACTCAAAGGCACATAACAACAACAACAACAACAATTTATTTTGTTTAACTTCTTATTGTGATTTGGGTGAAAGTTTACAGAGCAAATTGGTTTTCCATATAAAAATTCATACACATTTTCTTTTGTGACATTGACTGCAATCCCTAAAATGTACCATCACTCTTCCCATTTGTTTACTGCCTCTATTTATCCTTCTTTCCTATCCCTTCCTGACTTCTTCTGAGCTTTATCCCTGGCAAATACTGCCCTTTTGATTATATGGTTGATTGTCTACAGGATATGTACCTTTGTGGTATTATTGTTCACCTTACAGTCTTATTTATTGTTTGGCTGAAAGTTGAGCCAAAGGGTTGAGTTCAGTTTCAGGTTTGAAGAGAGACTAAGGACCATAGTTCTGGTGGTTCCATAAGTCTCTGTCAGAGAGTTCAGACAAGATGGAGGACTAGGCAGAAGGACTGCACAGACGCTCTTCAACAAAGAAAAGGGAAACCAATTAACACTGACACAGAAGATAATCTTGGATCCCTGAGCCTTGAAGGGAAGGATACAAAAGTGGACTAAACCACAACTAGCAGAAGAATTTGTGTGAAAATACCAAAAAAGGAGACACACGGAGTTGCAATCTGGCAGCGGCCTGAGCAACCTGGACGGCACACACGACAGGGCTTGGAGATTCCCGAGTGTTGGTTGTTGTTGTTGTTGTTATGTGCCGTGGAGTCGGCCCCGACTCATAGCGACCCCTCCTTGGGTTTCCGAGGCA
>NW_006921592.1:12950019-12954450 GCF_000298275.1 Orycteropus afer afer | reverse complement strand
CTGTGGTCAATGACATAAGACAAAGTATATGTGAACTGCTGTATGGAAAGTGAATTTGCTCTGTAAATCTTCACCCAAATCACAATAAATAATAATAATAATAATAAAGACTTATTCTAAAGCTGCAATTAAAAAAAAGACAGTGTTAAGAATAAACACATAAGCCAATGAAACAGAATAGAGGCCAAAAAGAACCCTACATATATGTATGGTAATTCAAAGAGTAAAGGATAATCATTTTAACAGCTGGTGCTCAGCTGTTAAAATGTATTTGGGGGTAATAGTACTTCAACCTCATACATACCCAAAAATATTAACTGAAAAAGAACATGGACTTAAATGTAAAAGATAAAACTTCTAAAATAAACATAGGAGAAAATCAGGCAGGAAAAAAAAAAAGTCTCTATCAGACCAGTAAGTCTGGTCTCTTTTACAATTTTGACTTTTCTTCCACATTTTTCCCCACTCTATCCAGGAGTTTCTATTTTAATCTTTTCAGAATGGTTGGCAGTGGTAGCACCAACTAGTTCTTCTATTCTCAGGGTCATGGAAGCTGAGGTTAACATGGTCCATTAGTCTTTTGGACTAACTGTTTCCATGTGTCTTTGATTTTCTTCACTCTTCTTTGCTTCAGATTAAAAAAAAAAAAAAACAAACTCACTGCCACCGAGTTGATTCCAACTCATACAGACCCCCTCCTTGGGTTTCTGAGGCAGCATCTCTACAGAAGTAGATTGCCCCGTCTTCCTTCTGAGGAATGGCTGGTGGGTTTGAACCTCCAGCCTTCTGGTTAGCAGTCAAATGCCTTAGGCACAATGCCACCAGAGCTCTCTATGGGGGAGTCCAATAACTGCTCCCTCAAAGCCATACAAAACTTATTGCCATTGAGTGGATTCCAACTTATAAAGAACTCCACTGGGTTTCCAAGACTATAAATCTTATGGAAGCAGACTGTCTCATATTTCTTCCATGGAGCAGCTGGTTGGTTTGAATCACTGACATTCTGGTTAGCAACCAGTTCAATTCCTTAACCACTACATCACCAGAGCACCTCAGATGGCTACCTACAAACTTTTAAGACCCCAGTCACTGCTCATCAAAATAAGAGGTAGAACATTGTCTTTGTGGACTATGTTATGCCAATTGACTGTGACATCCCCTGAGACTATGGTTTTGAGCACCAAAGGGGGCATGTTATCTATGAACCCCACTGTTCTTCATTGTCATTCATCAGAGATAAGAAAACATGAGAATAAGACTCAGAGGGGGATAATTTTGATGGCGAAGAAGGAGGTAGTTTGAGCAAAGTGTGAACAATCTGCCGCGGAATGTGCATCTATGTATCTGTGTGCATATGTAGACACACATATGTGCATAAGTGTGTGTTTGGTGGGGAGGACAGAACACAAAATCACTGCTTTCAATGAGGCATAATATAGTTTTAGTCTTTGAAGAAGCAGATATCAAGACAAAATTAGATAGGCAGTAGATTTATTGGGCAAAATAACATGAGAAGGTAAGATGGGAACAAGAGACAGTGGAGAGAGCTTTCAGTCAGATCATAATGCAGGTCTGAGAACTATGGAAGGAGAGGGGAAGGAAGTAGGAAGAACTGTACACTCCTATGTAATTCCAGGAAACCTGCAGCCAAGCCTCTGAGAAGTCCTTCAACATCGCAGATGCCCAACATCACTATGGGCATCTCACTGGAATGGGCTTGGTATATTACACTGTCAATGTTCAGGCCTTGGCTGGGTGCAGCCTGAAAAAGCCTGGTATGGTGATGTGATGGTGGATACATAGATGCATTGAATGAGACTATCAATCAATTATGTCCTCTAAGTGGTTTGGCAATCTACTTCCATAGTGATACTGCCTTGGAAACCCAAGGAGGGGTTGCTGTGAGTCAGAGCTGACTCGAAGGCACATAACAACAACAACAACAAGTGGTACCTGAGTGGAGTACTTTTATCGCCACCAAAATAATCAATTTAAAAAAAAATAGTCATTCTATGTATTTATTATGTTGAATGTAACTAGAGAAATTATTACTGTATATATATATATATATATATACATATATATATGTATATATATATATATATGTATATGTATATTCACTACTTCAATGATACAATAAATTCATTTACTTTCTATGTTATCTTATGTAACTAAATCTTTTTTGTAATATAAAAATAACTTTAATGTGTAATGTCATTTTTTTCCCTCTCTACTTGCTCTCAGGGACATCACATAACACAAAGGTAATTGTTTTCAACATAGTCTTACCTCAACACATACACAGGAAAGGAAAGTCTACCATCGCTAATAGTGACTTACCTAGCAGTGATTCTAAATTCTTGTGGGAGGGATACCCCTAGAGTATTATATCATTATTTCCAGATTGAGATACAGTGATATAATTTGAACTCTATGCCCTTCAATATCACCACCAAACCTAATGTCTGAGCTGTCAGTTCTAAAATGGTTGTGCCTGCATTTTAAAGAAACTTCCTAGCATTGTACATATCCTTATTGAGGAATACCATTCTACGGTTTTCAAATTTGAGTATGTATAAAAAGGTGTGTGTGTGTGTGTGTGAGGCCTTTTAAAAAACAGATTGTGGGTCAGTAGGCCCAGGATGTATACCATTAATGAGCATTTTTAGCAGGGCTTCTAGATGATTCGATACATTCATGTGGGCTGTACAACCATGTTTTCAGAAGCACTAAATCAGGGCCATGGTTGGCTATCTCTAACCTGCCACATCAGTGAGTTAGCACTTCCAATGCTTATTCCGTTTGTTCAAACATCTCAGTGAGTATTCTGTCATTCATCTGTGCCCATTCCAAAGAAAGGTAATTCAACAGAATGTGTGAATTTTTGAATGGTATCCTTAATATTATATGCAAGTAAAATCTTGCTGAAGATAATTCAAAAATGGTTACAGCAGTATATTGACAGGAAACTTCCAGAAATGCAAACTGGATTGAGAAGAGTAGATGAAATGAGGGATATCATTGCTGATATCAGATAGATCTTACCTGAAAGCAAAGCAAACCAGAAAGATGTCTACCTGTGCTTTATAGACTATGCAAAGGCATTCAACTGTGTGAATCATAACAAATTATGGATAACATTGTGAAGAATAGGAATTCTAGAACACTTAATTGTTCTCATGAGGAAATGGTACATAGACCAAGAGGTGGTCATTCACTCCGAACAAGGGGACACTGCATAGTTTAAAACAAGAAGGAAGTGTGTCTGTCAGGGTTGTATCCTTTCATCATACTTATTCAATCTGTATGCTGAGTGAACAATCTGAGAATTGGACAGTATGAAGAAGAACATGACATCTGGATTGGAGGAAGAACTAGTAATAACCGGTGATATTCAGACAACACAACCTTGTTTGCTGAAAGTGAAGATGACTTGAAGCACTTACTAATGAAAATTAAAGACTACAGTCTGCAGTATGGATTACATCTCATCTAAAGAGAAAGAAAATCCTTACAACGAGACCAATAAACAACATCGTGATAAATGGAGAAAAGACTGAAGTTGTCAAGGATTTCATTTTACTTGAATCCACAGTCAACATCCATGGAAGCAGCAGTCAAGAAATCAGATGTCGTATTATACTGGAAAAATCTGCTGTAAACAGCCTCTTTAAAGTGATAAGAAGCAAATATGTCACCTTGAAGGCTAATGTGCCCCTAACCCAAGCTACATGTTATTTCCAATTGCTTCATATGCATGTGGAAGCTGGACAATAATAAGGAAGATCAAAGAAGAGTTGATGCCCTTGAATTGTGGTGTTGGCAAAGAATACTGAAAATACCATGGACTGAAAGAAGAACGAAAGATTTGTCCTGGGAGGAGTGTAATCAGATGCTCCTTAGAAGTGAGAATGGCCAGGCTTTGTCTCACCTACTTTGTTCATGTTATCAGAAGGGACTATTCCCTAGAGAAGTATATCATGCTTGGTAAAGTAGAAGGTCAACAAAGAAGGAAACACCCACAATACGATGGACTGACACAGTGGCTCAGTGATGGGTTCAAGCATAGCAAGGCTTGTGAGGATGGCACAGGACCTGGCAGCATTTCATTCTGATGGGCATAGGGTCTGTATGATTTGGAGCCAATTTGATGGCACTTAACAAGAACAGCAACAATCTGCCATATAAATCAATATTCATCTAGATACAATGGAGCTGTGTAGTAGATGGAAGCTGTAATCTTTATAGAAGTAGACTGCCACACCTTTCTCCCACAGATCTGCTGATGGTTTCAAAGCACTGACTCAGCAGCTGAGCATTTAAGTACTGTGCCACCAGGGCTCACTGCTTTCTCTCTCTCTCTCTGTATCATAACATGTTATGTGTTGTGTAATTATAATATTATATATATATATTATATATATATATATA
>NW_006921592.1:12944218-12949806 GCF_000298275.1 Orycteropus afer afer | reverse complement strand
ATATATATATATATATATATAAGACACATACTGTATTCTTAGGTATTCTTACCTTTATTAGCTTTATTTTAGGTATAAAGAAGTGATGAAGACCTTCTACATAATATATATCTGAACATTTATACTTCTATACAGTAGACAGTAAGGGCCATGATTATTGTGCAAAATTATCTGCCCAATTATAATATGAGAAAAGGTGAAATCTTATACATTTTTAAATTAGTTTTACCATTTTATAGTTTACAAACTGCTTATTCAAGAAGCCACCAAACCATTGAACTATATAAATCAGTGACTAATATATAAAATATATAATATATATATGTAAATCAAAAACCAAGCGTCTGATTGAAAGCTGAGACTTGGTAAAGAGATGATAAACCATTTTACCAGAGGGCAGAAATGTATTTATTAATTTTTTTATTTCTATGTTTTCCCTAGTACATTTTTGAATGCTGATACAGAAAATAATGCCTCTATATACTGCATGACAAAAGTGTTGATTTGCCTCCCTGTTGTCATCACCCAGTTGATATCATTGTGACATTTTGATGCTACATTGTGACACAGTGACCTGGTGCCTCCAGGAGCCTAGAAGGACAAGTTGACTAAGGCACACGGCACATTAGGAAGCAGTGAAGCAGTTCATTACTGCTACAGAGAGAAAGTCTGTTGTGGAGACAAGAATTCTTATCTAAGGCATGAGACACTCTTGATTCTGTTTCCTGCTCTGCTACTGATTTATTATAAGATTTGTAACAAGTAATGCTAATTCATGAGTGACTCAGTTTTTCTCTCTCTAAAATGGCAGTGACCCAACATATATGATTTCTTTTCATCTTGGGGCCGTGAGTGCATTTGCAACCTACATTTGGCAAATAGAAATTTTGGAAGTACTCTTCAAGGGATTAAATTAAACAATGGTCACATTTAATTGGCTTTTCAGTACTATTTACTGCCCTGAATTGCTCTCTTCTATGCCCTGCCTTTAAGACCTTGTGTGATAGCCTAGCCATAAAGTCCTTGTTAGGTCTTTGCTTAGCATTCAGATTTGCTTCTTCTTAGCTGTGCTGTTTTTGTTGTTAGGTGTCTGGTTTCAAGTCCTGGCTACCTTAGGTACAACAAGAGACTTAACTTGGTCCTGCCCCTTCTTCATGATCATTGTTATGTTTGGCTCCATTGTTCTGGCTGTTGTCTGATTGAGAGTTTCTCTTCTACACCGACCCTTTATTTGCCGATCACAATGTCCTTTTCTAGGGATTGGTTTTTCCAGAGTAATGGGCCAAAGTGTTGCTCCCCTTACTACTATGGAGCATTCAGGTTGTATTTCATCTAAGACTGATTTGGGCAGTCTATGGTATATTCAATATTCTTACTCAATATTCTTAATTATAGCAAGTTATATGCCAGCCTGTATGGTGAAACACATTCCACTCAGCTCAAAATTCAATCTAATAGATATTCTCTGACAAGATGAAACATCAGTTGTTGCAAAAACAATTGTTGGTTGGTTATAATAAGCAGGGTTTGTCTGGAAGATCATGCAACAAAGTTTAATGGAAAAGTTGTCTTCCAAAGCCATGGCTTTTCTCACATGACAGCTCCGTGACCTATTTTGCAGACTTGTTCTTTCCACATGGAAAACGCAATTTTGAACATGGTTTGTACTCTATGGCTTCTTAAGCCATCTGTGATAAGGAGTATTTTGGAATTCACAACCCCTCAGGAAGCAAATGTCATCAGTAAGATAAAGACCAGTTACTAATATAATGCCCATCTATTCTGCAGTAAATGCCAAGACTGAATCTTGGATTTCCATTCCCAAGCATTTGAAAGGCAAGGTAATGAGCCATGGGGGTAACCGCAGCAGGAATTCTGTAATCAAGCCACAAGGGGGCAGGGAAACATGCCCAATTGCCACCTCTGCTAGGGGAACTTGTGAGCTGTATTTTGACAGCCTTGTTTGTTTTCTTAGCTATCCGGAGAGCATACTAATAAGTGTTGTCACAGAAGAAAGGAAGATGGGATTAAATAGCAGGGAAAGTCATTAAAATGAAAGAATGGGATAAGCCTCACAACTATTTCGAAAGCTTTGCTATTTCCTTTCCAAAGCTAGGTCCCTTTTATTTTCTAAAAGATGAGTAAAAGGAAGGGAAGCGCGTGCTTATTCCCTTAGCACCCTACATTAGTCAAGTCCTGCTGACAGCGGAGGGTCTGATGAGATAAATTGCTAGGTGCTTCATAACCCTTTCCCCTTCTACATACCAATCTCATGTTTCTAAAGGGTCCATGTGCATGTCCCTTAGCACACAAAACTTGCTACTTCTATCCACAACAAAAACAAAAACAGCAAGAAAAAATGCAGCTGGATTGTCATGGGAAAACATGGCAGGATCTAGTTATCACTGATGGAGTGGCACTTAGGTGGGGAGGAGGGAGCACTTGACTCTATTGCCAAACTCATTAGGACGTGTCACAGAATCTTAAAAAAAGTCTTCATTATTTATGAAAAATTTAAGAAGACAAATTCAAGGCCACTGATAAAGGTTATATATTTCACGAACGACCCATGTTTCCTGGTAATTATTTTTGGATGTGCTTATTTATTTTTAGGTTTTTTTTTTAAAAAAATTATAAACTAATGAACACTCATAAATTCATCATTAAGAATTAACAAGCAAATATTAATAATTTATTAGCAGTATGGGCCCAAATCTTGCTTGCTTTCCTTTTTTCAAAAAAGGAAAGTTACAGCCAAGTCCGTACTTGCCCCCTTTTCCCCTCCTCCCCACCCCACCATTTACAAAGGATTCCACTCCCAAGCTTGGTACATATCATTTCTATTCAAGGGAATGTTTGTACAATTTCACAGCAAAAATACAGAAACACCCTAATTGTTCCTGTGTAGCAGGCTGTATAAATAAACTGTTTATTCATGAAACAGAAAACTATTTAGCAGTTATATAATGGATAAATCTTAAAACACTTAATACTAAAGGAAAAAAAAAAAACAGTTGCAAAATGGTACAATAACAGATACCATTTATAGAGACCTACCTTTCTAGTAATAATATAGCAAACATGTGCCTTACTTTTCAGTGCCATTTTTGATATTCATTTATTCCATATACATATTCCATATAGCTGTTATGTATTGTACTGTAGATGATGAAACATATGTCATGAGGATTCTTACCCTCTAATATGGGCAGTAAGATGAATTAGAAAGTGATAAGTAAAGTGAAAGATAAAAATGCAATAATATCAGTAGGATAGGACCTCATAGTGATTTTAATAAATAATATGGTATCCAATAACTGTTGCTGATCATTATTACCCCATTTAATAGCTAAGAAAACTGAGTCTTGGATAAGATAAATAATATACCCTAAATCATACTACCAGCAATAGGCAGAGCCAGAGTCTGAACATGCATTTATATGACCCCAGAATGGTTCTCTAACCTGTGTCTTCCCTCTCTAATTGGGTCTGTTCATTAGTTCCTGTGAGGAAGGAGGGTTATTGTTCATAAAATAAAACAAGTTCTTCCAGGACTAAAAGCAATACGACAGCAACATAAAACAGCTTGAGAGTCACCTGGGTTGACTGCAAAGCTGTGTGAAAGATTTGGGGGATGATGAAAATGTTCCAAATCTTGATGGTATTCTTTTGTCAAAACTCAAAGAACAGCACACAAAAAAGGATGAATGTTACTGTATGCCAATGACATCTCAAAAAAAAAAACCTGTTAAAAGATTTAAACAAGAACAACAAAAAACTCACTGCCTTTGACTTTCTTCTGACTCATAGGGACCCTTTCTTGGGTTTCTGAGGCAGTAGCCTTATGGAAGTAGATTGCCCAGTCTTCCTTCTGAGGAGTGGCTGGTGGGTTTGAACCACCAGCCTTCTGGTTAGCAGTCAAATGCCTTGGGTACTAAACCACCAGAGAAAAGAAAAGAATTAAAACAACAAACACATTTTCTGAGGTTCATGGATGCATCTTGTTTTTGGTACAAAGGCACTTTTCTCTTTGTCATTCTTGATAATATATCCCTATTAAGAAGCTTAAAAGAATGTCAGGAAGTGTCCAAGATATTTCCACAGAGTCAAATAAAACTATCTTCACTATAGGCTGTGTTTGATAAACCAAGAAATCTGGGCCTGCATTAAGCAAAATGGTTCCTTTCGCTGAAGGTGGAAGGGAAAGATCTTCTGAGAAGCCTGTATTAGGCAGGTAGCCCTTCTTGTTGAGTAGGACTCAGGTATTCAGACTGTTATCACTGTAGAGCAGGGGGGCTACCCAGCTCCCCTGAGCCACAGAGCACCTGGGCTACACCTGACCACATGTGTCTGTGGGCGCAACTGTTGCAGATTCTTTTACTGGATCAGAAAGCATCTGCACCTTGGGGAGGGTAAGCAACCTCTCTAATCTGCAGCCTGACTATCTCTATACATAGCCAGTGGCATCACTAGAGGGATGTGGGGGGTGGGAAGGTGTGAACCATACCAAGTGACACTGTCAGAGGGGGTGACACCAAAATGACTATCTGTAAAACTGTCATGCAGTGTTTCAGCAGAAATTGATTACTTTTTATAAAAAATATTCCTGTAGTTAGTTATAAGAACAAAAGCATATTTTGCAAGCCCAGCTTATGTGTATCAGTATACCTACAAGGCTACTCAATGCCAATTTACGTTTTGAACCTTCTACTGTGCTCTGGGGAGCTCCGGTAGCATAGTGCCTAAGGCACGTGACTGCTAACCAGAAGGCTGGCGGCTCAAACCCACCAGCCACTCCTAAGGAGGAAGGATGGGCAATCTACTTCCATAGTGATACTGCCTCGGAAACCCAAGGAGGGGTCGCTATGAGTTGGGTCCAACTCGACGGCACACAACAACAACAACACTGTGCTCTGGTCAGAGCTGTCATTATTACCTGATTACAAAGACCTTTTGAATCATGTGGTTTTGTCTGCATGTGCTCCAAGCACATGTTGTTTTCTTTGTTGCCAGTGTTTTCACAGTCCTTGATTTTGTCAAATTTTCTGGTGTTTTAGCAACAATGTTGTGGTAATTAGTATTTGTGAACCTGTCTCAATTACAACTTTCTTTTTGAGAATGAAGTAGTAATTAAAGAAGGAGAAAAATCAAAAAAGGCTTCCTTTCAGTTACTGATAATGTAACTAAATGTTGCAATTCAATGTTGAAAGATTTTACTAAACAATTTTGCTGTTAGTATCCATAGTCTAAGATATATTACATTTAAGCAATTTATAAGTACATCACATATAATTCTATAATTAAAATTGATCATACACATTACTAGGGATTCTGCATGGTGTGGTATGGGACGAGGTCCATGAGGGCTGACATGAGTTACCACACTGGGTGACACCAACCCTAGTGATGCCTCTGCACACAGCCCTTGAATCCTGGTATTTCAGATCCTCTTATGATTTTCCGGACAGAGGCAGAATAACAATTCAGGAATCCATTTAATCAAGGCAGTCAGAGCTATCACCAAGAATAAAACCATCCTCTGTGTAGTCTGGGACTTGCGGTCTTCCTTCTTGAGAGCTGCATTTCTC
>NW_006921592.1:12942197-12943908 GCF_000298275.1 Orycteropus afer afer | reverse complement strand
TAGGGAAAGAGGGGAGAAATTTTCTGTTTTGTTCATAGCTCTTGATAGATAAGTAAAACAGGTCATTATCACCTTTCATGAGACCCATAAAAACACAGAGAACAAAACTAGAGAGATATAGTCAATGGATAGGGTGGTGAACCTACACCTTACCATCCCCAGCAGGACCAGAAAACCTAAAGAGGAATAGGCAAACGCCACATCTCTGGGGCACATTAATTCTTCTAAGAGTCTTTACATCCTGACTGGCCAATGTTTTAGGCCCAGTTAAAACCAAGTGAAAACCAAAAAGAAAGAAATCCACTAACGATTTTAAAAGATTTCTTTTAATTGATAAATAAGTTTGCTGTTGTAAGTTTTGTAGGCTGGCTCCATACTAAAAGCAGAAGGGATACCCTTTCAGGGAAAGCAAATGATTGGAGAGAAGAACTAAAATAGTGCTTCTCATTCAACTAGAATGCATGTTCAAGTCATGTGTGACTTGTTAAATTGAAGATTCTCATTTAGCAGGTAGAGATTCTGAACTTCTAACCTGCTCCTGGCTCCAGCCTGATGATGCTGGTCTAGGTACCACACTTTGAGCAGTTGTTGCTGTTTCTAGTTGCCATGGAGTTCATTCTGACTCATGGTGACCCCATGTGTGCAGAGCAGAGCAGAGCTGTTTCATGGGTTTTTAAAGCTGTGACCCTTCAGAAGCATATCACCAGGCCTGTCTTCTGAGGCAATTATGGTGGGTTTTGAACCACCAAACTGTTGGCTAGTTGTTGTGTTGTTATGTGCCGTCAAGCGGGCCCGATTCATAGCGGGCCTGACTCATAGCGACCCCTCCTTGGGTTTCCGAGGCAGTATCACTATGGAAGTAGATTGCCCAAATTAACTAGTAGTCAGCGCTTAACTGCTCTACCTAGGGACTACCACTTTTGAGTAGTGAGAACCTAAATATAAATAAATGACGATGCTGTCCAATCAATTCCAACTCATGGTAACTCATGTGTTATAGAGAACTGTTTCATAGGATTTTCTTGGCTGTAATCTTTACAGAAGCAATTTACCAGGACTTTCTTCCACTGAGCCCCTGAGTGGATCCAAATAGCCAACCTTTAGGTTAGCAGCTGATAGCAAATCACTTAAACCACAAAAGCCCTGACTGAAAGACCATTTGCAAAGTGGGCCTGGGCCATGCAAATTATTCACTGTAACAGAGACATGTACTATCCTTTTGTACCCATATTTTTGTTGTAACCAGATATCAAATTTCTTTCCCTTTTGCTTACTTGATCTCTATGGACAGTTACAAGGCTGCATGCAGCTCAAACAACCTAAAATAATCAGGCTAGTCTTTGGGATCTCATTTACTTTGATATACCTGTTTTATAGTCTGTCTTCATGTCAATAAATTCATAATGACATCACCTTTCCAAATGTATGTGCATAGTTACGTAATCATTGCTTCTTTTTTCCCCAAAATCAGTATCAAGTCTTCTCCAAGTCTTACATATATTTAGACTTTTTATTATAAAAGTAATGTGGTCATGTTTACCTCAGTCTGTTCTACATTACCTCAGAATGGAGTACTCAGAATTTATGAAGGCATTTACATAGATGATAAAAAAAAAAAAAGAAAAAGCAACTAAACTAAACATCAGTCTTGTGTTTATCTGTTCATTTTGTTTATTTACAGGCTATACACAGATAACTCTAGAGAATTTAT
>NW_006921592.1:12928715-12941690 GCF_000298275.1 Orycteropus afer afer | reverse complement strand
TTCCCCTTTGGGGCGGGGGGCGGGGGAGGATTCAGGGTAAAAGCATCCGAATCGCAAATTGCAAATGGGCTGCACAAAAATTAATTGTGAGAGAAATGGAGAAATAAAATTCATTTAAAACTCTCCTTAATGAGGCTTTTATTTTTAGCTGAACAACAGGAAAAGCATGAAAAATTGTATTTCTAACTGCCTTTCCTGTAGTCTCCCAGATAATACTCATTATCATATTAGCCTTGAAGCAGGGTTCCCTTTCACACTACTTAGCACAATTATGGATTATGTAGAATACCTCCATGCAAAGGATAGCCAAAAACAACTGTTGCTCTACACAGCAGTCTTTACCCCTTAAGTAATCAAATTATGCATGGTCTATTGTATAGTGCCTAAGGCATTTGACTACTAACCAGAAGGTTGGATGTTCAAACCCACTAACCACTCCACAGAAAGACTGGGCAATCTACTTCCGTAAAGATTTACCTCCTAGGAAACCCGAAGGAGGTCTCTATCAGTGGGTATTGACTTGATGGCAGTGAGTTTGTTTTTTTAAAAACCCAATTTTAAGGAGCTCTGGTGGTGCAGTGGTTAAGACAGTCAACTACTAACTAAGTCAGAAGTTCAAACCCACCAGCTGCTCCAAGGGAGAACAATGAGGCAGTCTGCTTCCATAAAGATTTATAGCCTTGGAAACCCTATGGAGCTGTTCTACACAGTCCAGTAGGGTTGTTATGAGTTGGGATCCACTTATGGCAGGGAGTTTGAGTCTTGGGTTTCTGGTAGTGCACTGATTAAAGCATTTGACTGCTACCAAAGGTAGTTCAAACCCACCAGCTGCTCCATGGGAGAAAGATGAGTCCCTCTGCTCCTGAAAGATTTACAGCCTTGGAAACCTTATAGGGCAGTTCTACTCTGTCCTAAAGGTCATTATGGGTGGGAATTGACTCAGTGACAATGGGTTAAGCCCTATTTTGACTTTACATCCCAATCTCTTTACACAATTATTTTTAAATATAGCAATAAAGTTTATTTTATGCCCAGAAGGCCAGTCACTTTGTATTAACACTGAATGTTGCTGACCACCAAGACTGGAGAGATCTCCTGAAAATTCCTGCTAATGAGCTGACAAATGTCAAAGTGTCTCTGTTCAGAGTCTGTCCTCCCAACCTTCTTTTTCCATAAGAATAAGGAGATTTGACAATTATATCAGTCTTTCCATTCAAAATTCCAAAAGGGCTATATGCTGTGTGCAGAAATATGATTCTGTGTTCCATGAAATAGATATCTGAAATAAAAGTCAGAAGAATTCATTAGGATTTAGGAAAAAAAAACAAAACATTGAATATTCCCATTGGAAATTCAGGTAGACAAGAAGTCCAAGAACCTTTGGTGCCCTGGTATATTGAAATTATATGGAGTTATATCTTTCTATGTATTTTACCAACATCTCCAACAATATTTGCTGGGCAAAGATGCTATGGATAAAAAATCTTTATCAACAAAGCCTATAATTTCCCAGTATTTACAAAATTTTTAACTTAGGTTTAGACTGAGTTTCAAATGTCAAACTCTGATACTTCATTAGCTGTATGGATTGATCTCAAGTAAAATACTTGTACTTTCTAAGCCTCAGTTGGCATATTTATATTTAAAAAAAAATCACTGCCATCGAGTCGATTATGACTCATAAAGATCCCTCCTTGGGTTTTCAAGGCAGTATCTCTATGGAAGTAGATTGCCCAGTCTTCCTTCTCTGGAGTGGCTGGTGGTAATTGGGCTAAAAATATGACTTGCATTATAAGGTTGGGCAGGTGCCCTAAATATTTGGGAAATGGAAAATAAAACAGAGAAAAGACTCCTATTTCTAACAGAAACCAAGAGCTTGGGCTCACAGGTGTCCAGGTGTGAATTTAAATCCCAGCTTCTTCACTTTCAATGGCTTTGGGAAAGTTACCTTCACTTCTCTAAACCTCAGTGCCTTCATCTGTAAACAAGTGATAATGGTTAATTCCAGCACATAGCATTATTGTGAGATGGTACATGGAATTCTTTATCATGGAGTCTCATTCATAATAAATGTTTCAACAAGTGTTAGCAATTAACATGAAATTAAGCTGGTTTGGGACGCTGTTTGAGGTTCTGGCTCAATATTTTTGTTGGCTTTATATCTTCCCATACTATATAGCACTATTTGTATCCTAAGGAGCTCTGGCAGTGTAGTGCCTAAGGCATTTGACTGTTAACCAGAAGGTTGGTGGTTCAAACCCACCAGCCATGCCATGGAAGGAAGACTGGGCAATCTATTTTTGTAAAGACTGACCACCTTGGAAACCCAAAGGGAGGTGCTATGAGTTGGAATTGACTTGATGGCAGTGAGTTTTGTTTTTTAAGTTTCCTAGGGCTATTGTAACAATAAGGAGCTCTGGTAGCATAGTGCCTAAGGCACTTGACTGCTAACCAGAAGGCTGGCAGTTCAAACCCACCAGCCACTCCTCGGAAGGAAGGTTGGGCAATCCTACTTCCGTAGTGATACTGCCTTGGAAACCCAAGGAGAGGTCGCTATGAGTCGGGGCCGACTCGACGGCAAATAACAACAACAACAACATTGTAACAAAGTACCACAAAGTGGACAACTTCACATAACACAATCTAGTTGTGGAGGCTAGCAGTCCAAATTCAAGGCATCAGTAGGGCCATGTTCTCTTTGAAGACTCTAGGAGATAACTCCTTTCTACTCTCAGCTTCTGAGTGCTCCAGGCATTCCTCAGCTTTCAGATACATCTACACATGGTTGTCTTTTCTGTGTTTGTCTCTTTTTCTCTTTTATAGGACACCATTCAGAATGGATTAGGACACACTCCACTCTAGTATGACCTCATGTTAACAGATAACATCTTCAAATGTCCTTTTCCTAAATAAGAAGAGCACATTCACAGGTCCCAGGGTTAAGCATCAACATTAATTTTGGGAGACACAGTTCACTCCATAGCAATAGCTAAACGTCATCACAATTTCTCTCTTTTCATTCATAATAAGTTCAGATATATTTTGTCTAACAAGTTAACAGTGGCAAAGAGGAAAGCGCTGCTAAGAGAAAAAGTCTGACCTGAATATGTACATCTCAGCCAAAGGCTGCTGGAGAGCAGTAGTGTCAGGCTCCATGCTGGGTAACTAGGGAAGGATCTTTACAGCTGTTTTACAGAATTCATTGGATGCACAACGACGACCTTGACTATTATCACTTCATATTTTCCTCCTCTTTTAATGGGTAATGACCCAACTAATTTATAGCCTTGCTCTAGGACAACTGAAAAGGAGGTATATCAGCACAACCTTTGTCTGGCATATAGTAGCAATCTGGTACCAATGCAATTTAAAGAACAGTTAAGAATGATTACAAAATAATTGAGAAGCCTCTCTATTCTCCTGTATTACCTCTTCCACTCTAGTACATTCCCTGGAGACAAATTAGAGATGGAGATGGACTTACATATTGGCGAAATTATGTTATTGTTGTTAGTTGTCATCAAGTTGATTCCTAGTTATGATGACCTCATGTGTACAAAGTAGAAGTGCTTCATAGGGTTTCCAAGGCTGTAATCTTTCTGAAGGAGATCACCAGATATGTCTTCCGAGGCATCTCGGGGTGGGTTTGAACTGCCAATCTTTTGACTGGTAGTTCAGGGCTTAACCAAAGGTCAATAAATCATACTTGTCTTCCTTACCTTAGTTTGAAATGAATTAAGAAACAGAGATGGATATCAAAGCACTAGCTTTGTGCATGATCTAAGTGGCTTTAGATCTGGTGCCATGCCAGCTTTCTGGTACCGAAAGAGATGGGCGTACTTATTATGAAGTGACAAAGTGGGAACTCTGCAGACCACTGAATGCAGTGTGGTGGGAAGAAAGAACAGCAAAGGCCCTTGAAAAACAGGCAGATCCAGCAAGCGGAGAGGAGAAGGGGTAAAATAAATCTTGTACAATTCTGATGACTCCAGTCATCATCTCTCCCCCAGATGGGAACAGTGAATCACTAGTTGGGGAAGAGACACTAGTATTTACTCCTAGATCAAGTTTTTTTTTTTTTTTTTTCTTTAACACTGGATCAAGATTTTATACCTTTCTGTGCCAATCAGCCCTTCAGCAGTCCAATAAAACATCTTGTCTTCTTCTCGGAATTAGTATCTAATCATGTAAAATAAAATGCAAAGAAAACCAATTATATTAAAATGAACTCATCAAAATGTTAGAATTTGAATTATGTATGTTTCTTTCTTAACCCATTAATAACAAGATCTAACAGCAGGTCTAGTAATTACCATCATTTCAAAATAGCAATATGTGCGTTAGTGAAATTTTGAGATATCTGCAACAACTGTAATTTCTACTGTTGACAAGTACTACTAAATATCACTGTGCTTTTCTGCCTACCTTCGTAATGCAGAAAAATGCTAAACTTTGGTTAAGGGAGTGTCAAAATAAAGATTTTTTTTTTTCCACATCCAAGTATGAACACCATTTCAAAGGACCCTCTCCACCTCTAAATACCTCCGAAACCAAAAGAAAAAACCAAACTCACTGCTGTGGAGTCAAATCCAACTCATAACGATCTCTTTTTGGGTTTCCGAGGCGGTATCACTACAGAAGTAGATTGCCCAACCTTCTTTCCGAGGAAGTGGCTGGTGGGTTTGACCCTCCAGCCTTCTGGTTAGCAGTCAAATGCCTTAGGAACTACTCTGCCAGAGCTCCAGGCCCTTGGAAATATGTAGCATGACTGCCCATCTTACCTTCCAGTAATTATTTTCCTTTTCCTTAACTATATTTTACACTGTATGGAGAATTAGTCACTGTACCAACAGTAACACTCACCACAATGTCTTGTACGTGGTGGTTGTTGTTAGGTGCCCTTGAGTCAGCTCTGACTCACAGAGATCATATGTACAACAGAACGAAACACTACCAGGTCCTGCACCATCTTCATAATTCTTGCTATGCTTGAGTCCTTGTTTCACCCACTGGATCAATTCTTCTTGTTGAGGGTCTTTCCCTTTTTTTCTGTCTACTTTACCAAGAGCTATATCCTTCTCCAGGGAATGGGCCCTTTTGACAGCATGATCAAAGTAGTTGAGTTGAAGTCAGGCCATTCTTGCCTCTACAGAGCATTCCAGCCATGTTTTTTCCAGGACAAATTTGTTCATTCTTCTGGCATTTCCATGGTATTTTCAGTATTTTTCGCCACCACCACAATTCAAAGGCAACAACTCTTCTGAAGTCTTTCTTGTTCATTGTCCAGCTTTGACAACCATATTAAGTGATTAAAAATACCATGACTTGGGTTAGGTACAATTTAGTCTTCAAAGTGACATCTTTGCTTCTTAACACTTTAAAGAAATCTTTTGCAATAGATTTACCCAATGCAATATGACATCTGATTTCTTGACTGCTGCTCCATGGTTGTTGATTGTGGGTCCAAGTAAAATGAAATCCTTGACAACTTCAATCTTTTCTCCATTTAATATGATGTTGTTTATTGATCCACTTGTGGAGATTTTAATTTCCTTTATATTGAGGTGTAATCCATAATGAAATCTATAGACTTTGATCTTCATCAGTAAGTGCTTCAAGTCATCTTCACTTTCAGCAAGCAAGATTGTGTCATCTGCTTAACGCAGGAGTTAATGAGTCTTCCTCCTATCCTGATGCTGTATTCTTTCTGTAGTCCAGTGTGATAGTTGGAGCTGTGTGTGAACTTGGCTGGACCACAATTCTGTGTGGTTTAAGCAATTGTGATGTGGGTTGTTCCAATGATGGGATCAGATGTATATGTTTTGAGCAGCCAAACCATTGAAAGGGGGTCTCCCTAAGGGTATGGCCTGCTTCCAGTATATTTATGGACATCCTGGGAAAAGAGACACTGTTCTGTGCATTGGGATTCTGTTGTCCTGCTTACAACTGTCCATGAGTGAACAATCTACCATTTGGCCTGGAGATCTTAGATTTGTCATTTGCTGGAGTCAACAGCCAGTATACTGCCCGCCAACTTGAGCTCCTCAGCCATTGCAGCTTCATGAGTCGGGAAAAGCCTCCAGCTTGACGTTTGATCCAAGAACTTGGGACTTGCCAGCTTCTATAAGTATGTGAGCCATTTTCCTAAGATAAATTTCTCTTTCTCTCTCTCTATAGATAGACATAAGCTTTATCTATAGATATAAGCTTTACTGATTTTGGTTCTGTAGAGAACCCAGTCTACCACATCCAGTTTCTTGGATTATTTGCTCAGCATACAGATTGAATAAGTATGGTAAAGGGATACAACCCTGATGCACACCCATCCTTATTTTAAACCATGCAGTATCCCTTTGTTCTATTTTAATGTCAGCCTCTTGGTCTACCTACAGGTTCCTTGTGAGCACAATTAAGTGTTCTAGATTTCCCATTCTTCTCAATGTTATCCATAATTTGTTATGATCCAGACCGTCAAATGTCTTCCTGATGCTTCCTGCATCATTCAGTATTTTACGCATAGAATAATTCAATGTTGAACTCAAGGCTTAAATTTTTTTTTCAGTTCTTTCAGCTCAAGAAATGCTGAGCATGTACTTCCCTTTGGTTTTCTAGTTCCAGGTCTTTGCACATTTCATTATAATACTGTGCTTTGTCTTCTCAACCTGCCATTTGAAATGTTCTGTACAGTTCTTTTATTTCCTCATTTCTTCCATTTGCTTTAGCTACAGTACATTCAAGAGCACACTTCTGAGTCCTCTGACATTCACTTTGGTTTTTTCTTCCTATCCTGTGTTTTTAATGACTGTTTACTTTCTTCTTTTTTCATGTTCTTGATGTTGTCCCACAACTCGTTTGGTCTTTGCTCACTGGTGTGCAATGTGTCAAATCTGTTTCTCAGATGATCTCTAAATTCAGGTGGCATGTAATCAAGGTCATATTTTGTTTCTAGTGGACTTGTTTTAATTTTCTTCAGCTTCAACTTGAACTAACATATGAGCAACTGGTGGTCTGTTCCAGAGTCAGCTTCTGTTCTTGTTTTGACTGAAGATGTTAACATTCTCCATAGCCTCTTTCCATAGACGCAGTCAATCTGATTCTTGTGTATTCCATCTGGTGAGATCCACGTGTATAGCTTCCTTTTGTGTTGTTAAAAAACAAGTATTTGCAATGAATAAGTCACTGGTCTTGCAAAATTCTATCATGTGACCTCTGCCATTTTTAGGCCATATTTCCCAACTAGTGATGCTATTTCTTTTTTTTTTCCCACTTTCTGCATTTCAGTCACCAGAAATAATCAATACATCTTGATTGCATATTTGGTCAATTTCAGTCTGTAGATATTGGTAAAAATCTTCAATTTCCTCATCTTTGGCTTTAGTGGTTGGTGCATAAATTTGAATAATAGTAGTATTAACTGGTTTTCCTTATAGGCGTATGGATATTATCCTATCACTGACAACATTGTGCTTTAGTGTAGATCTTGAAACATTCCTTTTGATGATGAATATAATGCCACTCTTCTTCAATTTGTTATGCCTGGCATAGTAGACTACATGATTATCTGATTCAAAACAGCTAGTACCAGTCCATTTCAGTTTTCCATAATGCCTTGTGCATGGTAGGCTAAGGCTATGCTTGTTGTTTACACTATCTTGTGAACTGCCATTAGGGTCAACCAGTCAGTCTTGCTGTGGGTCAGTTCCCCCTGGTGTAGAGTATAACTAGATCTTTTTGAGATGTTTCTGTTGTAAATGACAGAACATTGAATCCAAAATGACCTAAATTTAATATGAGACTTAATGGTTCTTACCCATGTATGTGCTTTGATGCTCTTTCATGCTGAGATTCCTGGTGTCATCAGCCTTGTGTTTCCAATCTTCTCTTTTCAGTATTTTACATTTGCTTGTGCATTCAATTTATCTCAGGCTGGAATCCCATTATAGTAAGAGAAGTGACTACACTAGTTTTGTAATTGTAGTTTGCTGTCTAACTTTATAATGAAGGGAAACACTAAAAATAGAAATATTTTCCTATCCCAGTTCATGAACATAGGTAAAGGACCCTGTAAGAACCCTTGAGGTTAAGTTCTCAAAATTTAACATGATTCTGAATAACCCAAAGGGTTTTTTAAAACAGCATTTCTGAATCAGTGTTGACTCCTTGACTCTACACCATTCAGAGCAAGAATGGCAGCTTCTTTTTGTTTGTTGCTCTCTCTTTAAAGAATGTGGAAACTTATCTCCCAGAAATAGCAAATGCCTCTTTATATCTCATTTATCAGAATTGGGTCACAGTCTTATGTATGAAAATATCAACTATGGTCAGGATAATGATTTTGTAGCCAAACTCTTCATATTTATTCTTCTATAAAAGAGAAAGAGGCAATACCTAAATGGAAATCTATAGACTGTTACCAACAAGAAAGGGTAAGTGAATAGATTTGGATAAATAAAAAATAGCAAGTGTCTGCTACAATAATTTATTAACTTACATTTTTAGCTGCAAAATAGCTCATGAACTCAAAAAGAAAGAAAGTTCCAAAGGGTGATAATTTGACTACAATCCTTTGCTTCAGATCAGACAGGTATGAACCTAAGCTTTGAAAAATCTGTGATTTCCAGGGATGGAGCCATGACTGTGGAAGTTATAAGACCTAGAATCAAGTGTACCTTTAGCCATAAGTAGCCAAGTGATCATTCATATAGGAATTCATCATTCTGGATCAATGACTCTTTACCTTTAAAATGAACAGGTGGAAATAGAAGATTTCTAAGGTTTTATCCAGTTTTAAAGTCTCTATTCATCTAATCTATTTTTGTGTGGGTGTGTGTGTGTGGGATGTGTTGGTATGTGGGTGTGTGTTTTGGGGACAGAGGCCTGTTGAATTCTTCCCTGTTAGCTGGAATAGAAGCCAATTTCTATTATTCTAGGCTCCATAATGGGCAACAGATACTTAGCTGAGAAACATTTTTAAGGAGACAGAGTTTACCTTTGCTGCTTCAATTTTCTGAGTGACATCTTAACCTGCATTTGAAGATATGCCCTTCCTATTCCTCTCAATTTTTTTGTTCTCACTTTGTTTGTGATGTCTCTTCTCCTCTACTGTCTTTGGGAAGACTCTGAAAATTATTCACACTAAAGTGTAAATGATTAACCACCATTTCCACCAGCTTTCCCAAAGATATAAGGAAACTTGACTTAAAGGACTGGCCTTCTGATGTGGTATAATAGAAAAAACACAAGTTCTGAAGCTGACAAATGTAGTTTTAAACGCTGGTTCCATGATTTATTAACTATGGCCCTGGGTAAATGACTCAGCCCCTCTGAGGTTCCTTCATTGTAGGATGAAGATGATAGTGACTTTTGAGCAGGGCTCTTTTAAGAAGGTATGTGTAATAAACTCCAAAAAGCCAAACTCACTTCCATTGAATGGATTCTGACTCATAGCAGCTTCCATTGGGTTTCCAAGGCTGTAATTCTTTATGGAAGCAGACTGCCTCATGTTTCTTCCATGGAGTGGCTGGTGGGTTCAAACCACCAAGTATATGTAATAAGCTACCCATAATCTTTAACTCATCAAAGTTAGTCAATCAGTGTTAGTCTCCTTTTCTAATGGTGTGAATTCAGGCACCACCCAGCAGTTAGAAGTGGTGTTTTCTGGGATGGCAGTCCTTTCCAGCTGCTTTGAATCATTCTAGTCAAGTTCGTTAACATTTGTACTTTGGAATAATCCTAAACTCAATAACCAACTCTTATTCTGTGTCCAGAATTCACCATTATTCTTCTTATAAATAAGTAGAACAAATAATTCAATTTTTTTCCTATTCTCAAGTACTCTCAAGTAACTCAAACTGTGTCACCTGCAATATTTTAAGCCTATTTTAAACTTGGACAAGAAGCCTGTTGAGAGTAGAAGAAGATTGGTTACAATTTTAGCTTGGAAATTCGGCTCACTTCCACACATTCGTGTAAATTATAACCTCAGCTATATTAGTAATAACATCCACATGGCTTCATCTGTCTCTCACCATCTTGTATTGGAAGATTTTACAGTTTTCTTTCCACTCTGTAGACTCCTACCCTTTACAATTTCAAATATTTTCTTGAGCAGGGAAGACATTTCCCTAACTCATGATCATCAACCTGAAACTCTATTAGCAAGTCCTTCCAAATGAAGAAGCAGATATTGGTTATTCTCCTCAATAAAAACTCAGTTGCTGATGAATCAATTCTGATGCATGGTGACCCTATGTGTATGTGTGTCAGAGTAGGACTATGTTCCTTAAGGTTTTCAATGGCTGATTTTTGAAAGTAGATTGCAAGGCCTTTCTTTGGGGAGCATCTGGGTGGATTTGAAACTCCACGCCTTGGGTTAGCAGCTGAGCTCATTGACCATTTGCACTATCCAGGGACTCCATTCTTCTCAGTAGCCACTAGGAAAGACTCTAGTTAGATTGACCACAGTGGGATTCACCTTGTTTTTGCCTTTTAGTTTGGTTCCTTATACCTTTTTGGGAGCTCTGGTAGCATAGTGGCTAAGGCACTTGACTGCTAACCAGAAGGCTGGCGGTTCAAATCCACCAGGCACTCCTTGGAAGGAAGATGGGGCAATCTACTTCCGTAGTGATACTGCCTCGGAAACCCAAGGAGGGGTTGCTATGAGTCAGGTCCGACTCGATGGCACATAACAACAACAACGACAACAACATACCTCTTTGGATACAATCTTGAAGTTAGCATATGTCTCCCTGATTGTTAATAAGAATGTCATGTAAAATGGAATCAGAATCAAAACTCTAGCTGAAGTCCAGGTAGATTACAACTATTGCTTTCCCCTTATCGTGTGTGCTGTCCTGTCATTCTGGCACAGAAGGAAATGAGATTGGCCCATGACAATCTGATCTTCACACAGCTGTTGTGGTTGCAATCCAGGATCTTGTTTTCTCATAGAAGGTTGCCAATTGATAGTTTATTTCTTCAAGTACCTTTCCAAGTCTTAAAGTAAGATACAGAGCTTGGAATCACCAGGATTATTCTTTTTATCTTTATTAAAAATTGTCAACTCACTTGTATTAGCCAGTCTTCAGAATTTTTGTCAGTATTCTACACACGTTTATAGCAAGGTGGAAAACTCAGTTATCCTCAGTTACTTCCTGTCTCCAATCCACAAATAACGAAGAATTACATACTATGTATTCTCCTTCTCATTTTTCTAATTTTAATTTATGAGTGGTTTAGACCTTTGGTATCTCTCACCATTATTTTATAGCTGATCATTTGTCTCCCTCCCATAATATTGCCCCAATCCAGTCTATCTTGCACCCTTCATGCAAATAATAAATAAATAAATAAATAAAATTTCAAAAGCTAAACACCTAAAATTGAAAAACAACCAAAACAGCAAGAAAACAAATACTGTTATATCATGACCACATAGTAAGGTTTCCATTTTCCTCCTAATTGCTATAATACTAGGTGAAAACTTCTTGATGTGGCTAATAAGTCCCTTCAATATAGACTTCTGTGGTCTCATCTTCTCCCACCTCTCCCAAGAACTGTACACTTGAGTCAGGTCAATTTTTTATTTTATTTTGTCTCCATTCACTATGATATAGTAATACTACAGATATGTTTTTCAAGTTTCTGAAAAAAATAGTTTCTGTTCAATTGGTTTCTGTATTCCCGTAACTTCTCCAACATGTAGGATGTAATAACTCATCAGAAGATGAATAATCCAGGCTATATAAATAATGTTATCATGTCCAACTCAATTCATTCAGCTCTTTAAGCCGCACTCAAATAGAGTGGTCATTGCTATTGATTAGCTTTCTATATCCCATAACTCCATGCAATTATTTGATTTATTTTAACCTGGCAGGACTGGGAGATAGGAGAAGAGGAAGGAGTAAATGGCTGGCTGGAATGAGTGGGAAAGTATAAAATACATTGAAATGGCCCCACAACCTCATCCAAGTCTATCAAAAGGCTTAGGGTTCACCACTTTGATCTACAGAATATGGCATTAATGAATATAAGATAAATAAAATAAAATAAGTGAGCTAGAATGGGCATTGAAGCTGGCCTCCTTCCTTCTGTCCACCAATTTAGAAGAGACCAGGTTGAGATCTGCTATAGTTGTAGGACCAAAGATCTGAGCTAGTCCAATTTTCCCACAGCAAGATGCATTCACCCTTACCACAAATAATTGCTCTGTTAGGCTATTGGAGAGAACTCTGGTAGTGTAGTGCCTGAGGCACTTGACTGCTAACCAGAAGACTGGCGGTTCAAACCCAGCAGCCACTCCTCGGAAGGAAGATTGGGCAATCTACTTCTGTAGTGATACTGCCTTGGAAACCCAAGGAGGGGTCGCTATGAGTCAGAGATGACTCAATGGCAAATAACAACAACAACAAGGTTATTGGAATGAGGTCTGGTAGCATAGTGCCTATGGCACTTGACTGCTAACCAGAACACTGGCAGTTCAAACCCACTAGCCACTCCTCAGAAGGAAGATTGGGTAATCTACTTCCATAGTGATAATGCCTCAGAAACCAAAGGAGGAGTCACTATGAGTTGGGTCCGATTCAATGGCACATATCAACAACAAGGCTATTGGAGGACAGGTAACAAAGATATCATGAAGCAGATTGACTCTGAGAGTTCTAATCAATTGGTCACTCTGGCTTCTACAAGCACAGATGGAAACTAGTGAAGCAAACTCATGCCAGAGTTGATATTAAAGCACTTAGCCTCTTTATTTAATTAATGGGTGGATTCATTTTATGTAGGAGCTCTGATGGCATAGTGCCTAAGGCATTTGACTGCTAACCAGAAGGCTGGCAGTTCAAACCCATCAGCCACTCCTCAGAAGGAAGACTGGGCAATCTACTTCCATAGAGATACCCCCTGGGAACCCAAGGAAGGGTTGCTATGAGTTGGAACCGTCTTGACAGCAGTGAGGTTTTTTTTTTTTTT
>NW_006921592.1:12927235-12928345 GCF_000298275.1 Orycteropus afer afer | reverse complement strand
TTTTTTTTTTTTTTTGAATGATTTTGAGTTTTGTTCCACATTGGTCTTCCACTCTATCTAGAATCTCTTACATTGATCCCCCTCCTAGTGGTTGACAGTGGTAGCCAGGCACTATCTAGTCTTCTGGTCTCATTGTCATATAGACTGAGGATCGCATGGCATACCAGTTGCTTGGACTAATTGTTTCCACGAATCTTTGGTTTTCTTCATTCTTCTTTGCTCTGGAAGAGGAGAGACCCATCATTGCATCTAGATGGCCACTTACAAGCTTTTAAGATCCCAGTTGCTATTTGCCAAAGTAAGATATGGAACAATGTTTTGTGTGCCAATTGAGCTTGATGTGCCTTGTGACTATGGTCCCAAGCCCACAGGTCCAACTACTTGCTTCCTCTGGGTAACTGACTGTGGCCAAGAAGTGACTACAACCTTGTCTCTTGTCAGCTCTATGATATACCTTACAGAACATCCCAATACACTTGTAGAAGCATTGTCTACCAACCTTATACATGGTCTTGGGCACACTTCGCCATGCATAGACATACCTTCTAGTTCAGCCTGTCCACCCATCTATCCAACTATATATCCATGTTTGCCTTCACTGACAATGAAGTACTGAATGTGCAAAAGGGTTCCTCTTTGTTGTCTGTACCTCACATGCACCCCTCTATGTCTTCCTTTTCCTCAGTGCCACCAGGTTGATCACTCACATTTGGTACATTGCTCTTCTCTTCACCCAAATAAATACTTTTCTCCACCTATCTAACAGTGTTCCCTCTTTTTCCCTCCTACTCCTGGTAACCAACAAAGAAAATTTCCATCCACATATAATCCTTTCCTTGACTTTTTACAATAATGGGCTAATACAATATTTGTCCTTCTGTGGTTTACTTATTTCACCCAGCATAATGTCCTCCAAGTTCATCCATGTTATGTGGTGTTTTTCAGATTCTATGTTATTCTTTAGGGCTGCATAGTATACTGTTGTGTGTGTACCATACTTTAGTTATTCATTCTTCAGTTGTTGGACACCTAGGTTGTTTCCATCTTTTGGCTATTGTAAATAGTGCTGCGATGAACATGGATGCACATATATCTGATCTTATCCTGGCT
>NW_006921592.1:12891479-12915267 GCF_000298275.1 Orycteropus afer afer | reverse complement strand
CATCCAAATGGCCTTGGGTTTCTTTGCCTAAAGTTCAATCCCTTTGTTCTGTTCTCCCTGGGGACAACAAATAACTGCTTTTTATTCCTGCATGATCACACTGGGTGCACATAAAAACCATTGTTCAACTACCCTCACCCCTTCTTCGCCACCTAATTAATCCTCTTCTTTAGCCTCCCCTCATGCGTTCTAGTTCAAACCTTTCATCACTACAGTTGTTACATCTTTGGATTATCTCCAAATGGTTTTGAGCACAGGATGGCTCACAAAACAAGTGCTTCCTCCAAGGGACACAGGCAACTTGGGATCTAAGTAAGAGAAAGAAACAAAAAAGAAAAAGCAAACAAAGGCATGCAGGCTACCATACATGGCAATGGCTTCCCGTTGACACCCTGATACATCATGATGCTCCCTGGCATAGTGTAGCTGTTAAACCAACTGAGATTTTATCCAGAGCTCTCACCAGGTGAAAAAGCAAGCTCGACCTCAGGCTGAGAAAGTGTCATTAAGTCATTTTCCTATTGCCTTTCAGACTGACTTTGAACTATAAATAAACCAAGTGCCCAGGAGTAGCCACAATGTTCACTGTAAGTTTATTTGCATCCCTGTCTCAATCTGAATTCCCCCTATGCCAATGCTCCATTTCAGAAACCCCACAAGGTTGGCAGGTCCACCACTGCTGCTGCCAATGTCAGTGCATTAGCACTTAGCTTAAGTGAACACATGTGCCAGGCAGGCACACAGCTGCTTCATTCCTTTTTTCCTAATGGAAATACTTCAGATAAAGAATGACACCACTAATATATTGCATATACTGATTGTATCGATCCAATTTTAGACTTAGTCCTTGAAAATAGTAACAGCATTATTTCAGATTTTGTATAAAGACTAGCACAGGTGTGTATGGATGATAGGGATAACAAAGGTAATTATGATAAAATAATAATAATAACAGTAGTAGTCCAGTGTTTATTGACTTCCTACCACCATTTGTATGGGGACTGATTGTTCAATGGTAGAATTCTCACATTCCATGCAGGTGACGCAGGCTCAATTCCCAGCCAGTGAACGTTACATGTAACCAACATTTATCTATTACCAGAGGCTTGCATTTTGCTATTATGCTAAACAGATTTCAGTGGTGTTTCCAGACTAAGACAGATTGGGAAGAAAGGCTTGGAATCTTCCTCCAAAATTAGCCAGTGAAAACTACAACAGTCCCATCCCTAACTGAACATGAGGATGGGGCAGACTGAGCAGCATTTCATTCCATTGTACATTGGATAACCATGAGTTGAGGGCTGAGTCAACAGCAGCCAATGACAATATGTCAGGCATCAGTCAACGAGCATTTTATATATATATATATATATATATATATATATATATATATATATATAAATTATGTATGTTACTTCTAATCCTTACAACAATCCTTGTAATTTTCTTATCTTTAGATGGAGAAAAAAAGATGGGGCAGTTAATTAATTTGTCTAAAAACACAAAAGTAAGTAAGAAAGTTGATTAGACTGCAAAGCCAAGTGGCCTTTCCACTGTTCCTAAGTGTTTAACTTCATGCAACAAGGAAAGCAAGATGTGTTTAATTTTTTAATCCAATCAAAATTTTTAGAAGCAGTCTGACTTCTCTTCAAATTAATTGCAAACATGTAATGCCAATAAATTTCAAAATGTTTGATAACATTTTGGAATTTAAGGCCATTTTTCACAGCTTTTACTAAGAGGAGTTCTGGTGGTATAGTGGTTAAAGCATTTGGCTGCTAAGCAAAACGTTGGTGGTATGAACCCACCAGGTGCTCTTTGGAAGAAAGATGAGGCAGTCTGCTTCTATAAAGATTTACAGGCTTGGAAACCCAGTGGGGGTCACTATAAGTTGGAATTGATTGGCTCAGTGGCAGTGCATTGGGTTTGGTTTTTGACAAATAAGCAACATCATGATGAACAGAGAAAACATTAAAGTTATCAATCATTTCATTTTGCTTGAAACCACAATCAACACCCATGGGAGCAGCAGTCAAGAAATCAAATGATGACGTATTGCATTGGGCCAATCTGCTGCAAAAGACCTCTTTAAAGTGCTAAAAAGTAAAGATGTCACTTTGAAGACTAGGGTGTGTCTTATCCAAACCATGGTATTTTCTATTGCCTCATATGCACATGAAAGTTGGACAATGAATAAGGAAGCCCAAAGAAGAACTGATGCTTTTGCATTATGGTGTTGGCGAAGAATATTGAATATACCATGGAATGCCAGAAGAACAAACAAATCCATCTTGGAAGAAGTACAGCAAAAATGTCCCTTAGAAGTGAGGATGATGAAAGTTCCACTCACATTCTTTGGTTATGTTATCAGGAGAGACCAGTCCCTGGAGAAAGACATCATACTGGGTAAAGTAGAGAATCAACAAAAAAGAAGAAGACGCTCAACAAGATAGAATTACATGAGTGACTGGAAAAATGAGCTTAAGCATGCCAATGATTGTGAGGATTATGCAGGGCCAGGCGGTGTTTTGTTCTGTTGTAAATGGGGTCCATATGAGCTGGAGCTGACCAGATAGCACCTAAAAACACTTCACTGCCATCAAGTCAGATCCGACTTAAAGCGCACCCTCCTTGGGTCTCTGAGGTGGTATCACTACAGAAGTAGACTGCACAATCTTCTTTCCAAGGAGTGGCTGGTGGGTTTGAAATAAGAGCCTTCTGGTTAGCAGTCAAATGTCTCAGGCACTATGCCACCAGAGCTCAGGTCACTGGAGAAGTTTCAGGTCCAGTGAAGTGCAGGTGTTAAGCTAGCCTCAGTCTTCTATCCCGTGTGGTACCAAACAAGGTTGCCCTAATCTTTTCAAAACAAACCCACTGCCATCAAGTCAATTAGACTCATAGCAACCTTGTAGGGCAAAGTAGCTGCCCCATAGGCTTTCCAAGGCTGTAACTCTTTATGGATGCAGACTGCCTCATCTTTCTCCCACAGAGCAGCTGGTGCGTTCAAACCTCCAACCTTTTGGTTAGCAGCCAATGTCTTGTTGTTGTTGTTGTTGTTATGTGTCGTCGAGTCAGACCTGACTCACAGCGACCCCTCCTTGGGTTTCCAAGGTGATATCACTATGGAAGTAGATTTCCCAACCTTCCTTCCAAGGAGTGGCTGGTGGGTTGGAACCACCAGCCTTCTGGTTAGCAGTCAAGTGCCTTGGGCACTATGCTACCAGAGCTCCTCAGTATACGTTAGTGGGGTTAATAACCACTGATTTAATGAAACTGACGAAGCAGCAACTGAAATCTGAGCTTGCAGGTGCTGACAATGACTACTTCCCATCTACAACTGGGGGATGCTGATGACTGGATCTCTCCTCAGAAGCACTGGCCATCCTCAATGTTCATTTCCTTTTATACAATCACACTAGAACACTGACAAATCCCAGTAGCAAGTAGCACTCTTTAAATCTGCTGTTAAATAATCCTAGCCCATTCCCCCTCCCAAGTCACATGCTCCTCACTCCAAATCCCTAGCAGCAACAATTTTCAAAGGACAACTCCAATTAATTTCTTCCTCACTGCTCAAAAGGGAACCTTCTGATGGCTTCTTGCATAGTTTAACCATTGGCATAAGTCTTTTTAACGTCCTTTGTGAAACATTGTGTACTATTTGTATTAAACTACTATTTGCCGTGGGTAGAACCATCTCACTACCGTGTGAGGAAGTAGGTTACGTTGAAAACCTGCAAAGACTTTACAAGGTGTCTTAACCAAGTCTGTACTGCTTGATCCTCATAGATGAAGAGGGCCAGAGAAATATAAGGTATCATTTATAATTTAGCAGCATTATTTTATGATCACCTCTGCTCTCTTAGGTTTGTTTCACAGCCTCCTTGGCATTTTAAACAAAAAGATGCTGCCTTCCAATTCTCTTCTGGCCTTCCATCAGGTCATATTATGTCTTGTCACATCAAGTCATGTTTGAAGTAACATGACATAAGATGCTATATAACTCAACCCAATCAATAGAAGAATCAAGAGCATCCCTGGTGCATCTTTTACACAAAGCTGGGCTCCAGGACTATAAACTGCTTTTTTGCATTGGCCATGTTTCTTTTGGTAATCAGCTAAATACAGGAGTAGGGATAACCTCATAAAATGTGAGAATGTTCTATTTGTTGCTATATTCTTTCCCCTCTATCGATGACCTAATCAATGGACCAGTTAATGAAATATTTCAATTTGACACAACTTACTAGCTATATTTTGTACATTCAAGACTGGCAAATAATTTACAGAGCTTAGTACACAATTAAAAATGCACAATTACTTATTCAAAAATTAGTACGAGTTTCCATTTCAAGAGGGGGGCAGCAGAGCATTTAGCCAAACATGGAAATCCTCAAAACACAGTCTTCTGTGTGATTACACAGATCTCATACCCATGAAGCTGGCACTGTGTACAGCCCTCACACACCTAAATGGCTTTTGGTCTTAGGATCACATGCAGGGGGCTTCCTGTCTTTAGAAAGTATGCCCTGCATGATGGTGCACATTTCTGATGATGGCCTATCATCCCAGACACAAGAGGGAGAAGAGGAATGTCATTATAACTTCATTCAGGGATATTTCAATCGGTGCTGATTGCTACTTCTCTTTAAAGCACAGCAATTTGCTGTGCAGATTCTGTAGTGGTGGGAATGGCACTCACTGCTGTCTCCTACCTCTGTCTATCTCCCTTACCTCCCTGCAACAGTTCCTTTATTCCCTTTCTTCTGTTTTTGGCTTGGTTTATAATACATTGTTCAAAAATTACTTGCTTTGAAAAAAAATTACTTATTTCATAGTTTTACATGGCTGCTTCCATTCTGAACTGACTGTTGTGGTTGTTAGGTGCCATCAGATTTGTTGCGACTCATAGTGACTCTATGTATGATGGCATGAAACACTGTCTGGTTTTGCACCATCTTTACAGTCGTTGCTATAGTTGAGCTCATTGTTGTGGCCGATGCTCTGCTCATCATTGCAGCACTGACTCTGCTGTCCTTCATTTGTTTTATTTGGCCCTTGCAAAAGGCAGCAGCATTCAACATTGCACCAATTCATTGGTGCAATTATAGATTCAAAGAACTGACCCCTTTCCTTTGAACTTTAAGTTGTGTGCTTGTGTGTGTGTTTACATCTACATTTAAACTTATTTTGCAATCTGCAAATGAACTAGAACAAATTCATTTGGTCTATAAACATATGATTTTGAAATTTGTTGAAAACTCTAAATGTACAATGAGCATGAAACAAGAAAAAAAAGGAAGAGAGAAAATAAGAACAAAAGAGACCTTATAAACACATATTTTGCCCCTCAGACAAATTGGTATAATGAACTCACACCTCTGTTTCAAAACAAGTTCATTAAAATTGTTTTAAAGTCATAAAAGTTTCAGCTGATGAACGAGGTTGTCAATCCTCTTGGAATTGCCAACATCTTCACACTAGCTGACACCAGAGGCGCTGTTCTGAGGTTCCTTTGAAGCAACAGCTCTGCTTCAAAGAGGCAAAAAAGGAAATTATACAATTAAGACTTAATAGCTCTCTAGCCTCCAGGTTGTGAATGAGAGCAGGTATATTTACAATCACAGAGCACCATAAAGTTTTATCCAGTTACATCAAATCAGCAGGGCTAAATTAGCCAGCACTGTTGTGATGAGGTGCAAATGGTTGAGCACTGGGTTTCTAACCTAAAGGTTGAAGGTTCAAATGCACCCAAGATGCCTCAGAGGAAAAGCCTGGTGATCTACCTTCGAAAGATCACAGTCGTGAAATCCCTTTAGGGCATAGTTCTACCCGAAACGAATGGGGTCACTATGAGCTGGGAGCAACTTGATGGAACAATTGTTGTTTTTAGTTTGTTTGTTTTGGTCCTAATGAGGAGCCCCACATGTTCACGTGGTGGTGGTGGCCTTATCATCAGATCGGCTAGATCTGTTCCTGAGATTTAGTATGATCTTCCCTAAACGCAGTATTATGGTGAAGAGGTAATGGGATGCAATGGTGATGGAGTTGATATAAGATGGCTATTATCTGGTCCCAGAGATATTCCATTAATCAAGAACAAGATTTTTCCTTTTTTAAAGCATATGTGTTTTTCAAAATTTTATTTTATTCCAGGGATATATATATATTTTTTTTTATTTTATTCCAGGGAGCTCTGGTAACATAGTGTGTAAGGCATTTGACTGCTAACCAGAAGGCTGGAAGTTCAAACCCACCAGCCACTCCTTGGAAAGAAGACTGGGAAATCTACTTCTGTAGAGATACTGCCTTAGAAAACCAAAGAGGGTTGCTATGAGTCAGAATCAACTTGATGGCAATGAATTTGGTTATATATATATAATTTACTATTTTAACCATTTTTAAGTGTGCAATGGTATTAATTACATTCACAATGTTGTACAACATTCACTATCACCTATTTAAATTTTTTTTGATCACCCCAAATAGCAAATCTGTACCTTTTAAACAATAACTCCCCCTTAGCCTCTCTTCCCAGACCTTGGTAACCACTAATCCACTTTCTCTATGAATTTTAGGCAGCACATGTATTTCTAAATACTACCTGATAATATTAATGTGCACCAATTTTTTTTTAAGATTCATAATGTCTTCAGTAGTCAAAGGAGCTCTGGAAGCAAAATGCATAAGTGGTCAACTGCCACCTGAAGAGTTGCTGGTCTGGTCCCCTCAGAGACTCCGTGAGATAAAGACCCAATGATCTGCTTCTGTAAAGCTCACAGCCTAGAAAATCCTCGGGAAGGTTCTACTCCATCACATGGGGTTGGCAGGAGTTGAAAACTCACTCAATCGCACCCAACAATAACCACAAGGTGACTTTGTTTTAATCACCTTTTAAATCTATCATGCTTATCCAGAACTTATTATTTTTTCAAAACAGGAACACTATTTACACTCATGGAGGCTAGAGGATTGTAGTTGCCTAGCTAAGCAGCTTTCTATTTATCCAGAGGTCGGGGGTGATAGTGGCCAGGTGGTCTGATTATTCCTCAGAATCTCTCTTTCTATGTACTTCCTTTTCCTTGTCAAAATCAAGGAAATGATAAATCAAAACAGTTCCAAGCATCTAAAAAAGATTTTTTTTTAGTCTTCTGATTTTTAAACAGAACAATTTGATGTAAATACCATGCATTCACTCATCAAAAGTGTATATCCTATCTTTCAGTTTACCATTCAGAAGATACAGAGGGGCCTTACTCTGCTAAGACAGAAGCAACAGCATCTGAAAGGTAAAGAGAGAAGTTCACCCAGGTGATTTTTTCCCACAGAATCACAGGAAGTGTATGTATGAGTGTAAATGCATGTGTGTGTGAGTTGTGAGTGTGTGCGAATGCATGTGTGTGCATGCATATGAATAAACATGTGTGTGAGTGGGTGTGTGAGTGTATGAGAGTGTGTGAGTGTAAATGTAAATCTGTGAGTGTGTGTGCTATGGAGGAAAGAGGCAGGGGAAGAAGACCATTCTGGGAAGGAGAAGGGCACACACCAAGCAGAAGTGGCTACTCAAAACACACTGTGAGTGGGTTTCAACTTTTCTGCAAGACTGTATGTAGTTTCCAATCTGTATTTTAAAATGATGATTCTCTAAGCCTCTGTTGTTGACTACAGTAACCATACTAACCACACATGGCTATTGAGCATTGAAATGTGGCTGGTCCAAATTGAGTGGTTGTTATTCAGTATAAAAAAAACACAGACTTTTCTAAGACTTAGTACAGAAAAGAGAATGTAAAATATTTCATTAAAAATTTTTACATTGATTACATGTTGAAATTAAAATATTTTTGCATACATTGGTTTAAATAAAATGCATTCTTAAAGTTCATTTCATCTGTTTCTTTCAACATTTTTTAATATGACTATTAGAAATTATTTAAATGACATATGTGACTTGCATTATTTTCTATTGGAGTGAACTTCTCCAAACATTCCCATCCCCACTGTGTTTGTGGAGAGAGGGGGAGGAAATATTAGAAGGAGGGCTCTATGCGCCCATTCACATGTGCGTCATTCTTTGATCTTAGCCTCCTAATCACCCCAGAACCTCTCACTCGATTACCCTTAGGCCAGGAAGATGTGACACATTCTAGAAAAGATTGTCTGTGGTTGTCAGTTTCTCCATGTTCTGTAATCCTGTAAAGGAAACATATGTAGGAGGCAATTAAGCCTGGCAGCCCTCTTATCTTTCTTAAAATATGGGTGAGGGACTGCTTCTGTGATTGAGCTCAGAATGAGCGTGGCTTTTTCACGTCATCTTCCACACAGGTGGTATTATGCTCCAGGCTATTTGTACTGTGGCTCCAGAGCCCAAACAGGGAAAGAAAAGAAGAGAGAGGGAGGGAGATGGAGAGAGAATGAGAGAAAGAAATTCTTTACTAGGAATCTTTGATTTCTTCAGGAGCATGTTGTTGTTGTTGTTATGTGCCGTCGAGTCAGCCCTGACTCATAGCGACCCCTCCTTGGGTTTCCGAGGCAGTATCACTACGGAAGTAGGATTGCCCAACCTTCCTTCCGAGGAGTGGCTGGTGGGTTTGAACCGCCAGCCTTCTGGTTAGCAGTCAAGTGCCTTAGCCACTATGCTACCAGAGCTCCTTTCTGAAAAAAGACATTTGGTGTCAGCACTAGTTCATTATCTAAAGCCTTTGTAATTACTCTAAAGCCCTCATTAAAGATAAAAGTGTTATATTATTAATAGTATCTTCGTGTATTTGTGTAGCTCTTTATAATTTAAAAAAAGGGATAGCCTCAGCCGTATCATCTGATCTTTTATGATGGCTATGTGACTTAGATGGTTTTATTCCCATTTGAAAATGAAGAAATGGAGACCACTTGAGCTACTGAAGAACATACAGAGTTACTGGTAGAGCCAGAGGTGAACTCAGGCTCCACATATGATTCTGAAGGTAGTTTCCTTTTACTGGCTACACATATGTCTTGATTGTTCTTATTTAAAGGCATTTTTTCCCTGACACTCTGTAGGATTCATAAGATAAGAACTAATCAACTCTTGCTAAGGTGCACACAGACCACCGAAGCCCCTTGTCATACATAGCTGTGCCAACCAATCCGTTTCTCCCAGCACTGTGGATGTGATAAAGATTTGATCATCAAAAGGGCCTAATTGTGAGGAAATTGAGGTCCAGAGCTCTATAGAACAGTAGTCCTCAACATCAGCAGGCATCAGGGTTACCTGGAGGGCCTGTTAAAACAGAGATCATCCTGCCTCGTCTCCAGAGTTCTGACTCAGTAGGTCTGGGAAGGGCTCTGAGAGTGTGCATTTCTCACTAGTTCCCAGGTGATGCTGATATTGCTGATCCTGAGACCACACTTTGAGAACTCCTGCTTTAGGGCATGGAGTCCTGTGTTAACTGCATGGCAGGAGTTCACGGGGACAGGGCACATATAGTTAAAATGACAGGAGACCTCAGTGAAAATGGATAGTTAGAGGCAGAGCTGTATTTTTCCTCGAGGACCTTGGGACCAGGGTACTTTGTATTTGTGATTATCTGGGATATAGCTAGTTTAGGAAATTGGTGCAGGAGACGGGGGAGTAGAGGACAGCAGAGGTATCTGTGTGTGTTTGTGCGTGCGCATGCATGTGAGAGAAAGAGAGATTTAAAACAAAGAACCTTTGATAGCCAACTTACCACAGAAGAATAGAAGAGCCAATCAATACAACAGCTTCCTGTCATAGACATATTGAGGATAATCAAACAATAAAAAGGTCATTAGTTAGCTATTTGAATGTTTGCAATGTTTCCCCTATGAAGGTAAATGATCATTTATCATCACAGATGAAGTCACTGAAAGAGTCTAAATACACAGTTAATCCAGATTGGCAGTACCAGCAGGATCTCTTTCTTCTCTAAATTGTGAACAAGCAGTAAAACTTCAACAAAGCCTTTTATTCAAACTTCCCAAAGGAAGTTACTGTTCACGGAATGCAATTATTTGGAGCATTTTTCCTATGACATAAATATTAAATAAATAGATCACCTAACTATTCCCTCTCCTCCCCTTACTTCCAACTCAGGGTGGGGATGACCATTTCGCACTCTTATGAAACATCATCTCCTCTCTCCTTTTTTTTTTCTTGCCTTTAAGTGGTATAAACAGTTAAGCACTTGACTACTAAGCCAAACATTGCCAATATGAACCTGCCCAGATGTGCCTGGGAAAACAGGCCCACCAATCTGCTTCCAAAAGGTCATAGACTTGAAAACCCTATGGAGCAGTTCTGTTTTGTACACACATGTGGGGCTGCCAGGACTCACAATGCAACCAATGCAAACTAACAATAACAACAATCTCCATTTTTTATGCTCATATTCTCATTTGTTTTCTTCATGCAATTCTAAGCAAAACAAAACAAACAAAAATCCCACTTAATGGAATGACAAGTATTATGAAGCCATGGTCAAAAATTAAATCACCCAAAATATATTAACAAAAACCCTTGCTTTAGGAAACTCATTCTCTATTTCAAATTCAAGAAAAATGAAATTTTCAGCCAAATGGTTTTTGAGGCATTAAGTTGTTCTTAGTGACACAGTGAAACAGTGGGATAATTATAAAGCAGTGTGTCTCTTTGGAGAGTAATTTTCCATTTAAGGGAGAGCAAAAAGCTGGTTTTCACAGGAAGTGCTTTCTGATTCGGTGATTTGAGGCGCAGCAGTAAAGTGGTGTCTGGCTCCTGGCTGTCAGGAATGCATACCTGAAAACTCATTGACACTTGCACGGTCTCAGCACAATTTTGGAACGGGCTTCCTTTTTGCTCTGCTCAGTTAAAAGTTGGAAGGAGTGCAGCTGCATAAAGCTGTGGCTAGCACATTTTTTTATGGGTGAAATTTATAGAGTAATGTATCTACTTTTAGCATGACTATTGTTAAACCTGGAGATCAAGCACAGTGACACTGAGTATATTGCTTTATCAATTGGATTCGTTCAAGTGAAAAATGCTGATCAGGACTTGTCTATCCCTTGGGTGCAGAAACCCTACTTCAACTCTTGAGTGGTCGATACATAAAAGTCAAATTCATTATAATTTGTAGCTTTTTTTTTTCTCGAAGAAGTATGCAGTTCTCAGTACATCAATATCGAGTCTTATATCCACATTGGATGGAGAGGGTACAGCACAGTAATTCAATCTCTTTACATTTAATATGGTCAGGAAGAGGGAATGAAAACAGGCTCTTGTAAAATGATGGAAAAAACAGGATGCAATCACTCTGATGGAGCGGTGCAAAGGAGTCATTTTACACCATCCGTTACCAGGGCAACAAAATACAGTGAGCCTATACATCTAACAGGTGACATTTTAGCTAAGAAATTGCTTCTTTGGTATTTTTTCTGTCTACGAAAAACAATGTTACCAGCGTTTTCACTTGTCATGTACTATAGGGCAACATATTCCTGCTGACAGACCCATAATGGAAAAATAGAGCAGTTAAATAGTATTATAGTCTAACTATTGGGATACATGTTAATATGCTCTTTAAAGAGATTTCAGACAATTTCAAATACCCTGGAGAGTCAAGTGACTGGAAATGTCTGAATACTTCTATACATGCAACTTGGTTTTTAGATAAGAAGAAAGTGCTTAACACTTTTCCCAAAATATGGGTAAAGTCCTAGGCCTAGTCAAATAATGTAATTGCCTCATGTTATGAGACCCACTAGATTGAAAAACTGACTTAATGTCATGCCTGTAACACTTTCTTAAGAAAACTGAAAAGTGCTGATGATTTCACAGCAGAATATTCCTTTCTTTTAAGTTTGCCTCCAAAATAACCTGGCATAGAAAAAAGAGGCAAAGGGGAAATTAATTTCTTCAAGAAGATCATAAACAGTTTTACAGAATGTAATGGTATCATTTTCTTAAGTACCTGGAAGATATAATCTTTTTTTTTTTTTTTTCTCAAAAGAAATCATATGGTGTTGACAATGAAAAGTATTGAATCAGTAGTGTCTCCATTGGATTTGGTTTCATGCCATTCTAAGGATTTTAGTATTGGCCCAAAGCTACTCTGGTTCTTCTAGGCTTAGATTACAAAAACAAAGTATTCAAATCTGATTTGATCATCATTTTGCCTTGTCCTGATGTTCTGTAGGAACCACTGATGTAGAAGCGAATTTGAAAACTACAGTCGTGTTTTGAACTGCCGTCGAGTCGGATCTGACTCATAGCGACCCCTCTTTGGGTTTTCGAGGAGGTATGACTACAGAAGTAGATTACTCAACCTTCCTTGTAAGGAGTGGCTGGTGGTTTTGAACCGCCAGCCAGCCTTCTGGTTAGCAGTCAAATGCCTTAGGCACTATGTCATTGTTGTTGTTGTTATTTGCCATAGAGTCAGCCATGACGCATAGCGACCCCTCCTTGGGTTTCCGAGGCAGTATCACTACGGAAGTAGGAGTGGTGTTTAAAGTATACTTAGTTCCATATTTCCTCTTTACAGGCCAATAAACTGATGCACAAAGAGGCCAGAGACAACTAACAGCCAGATCTCTATGCTGGGCCCTGTTCTTCTTTCATTGCTAAATTTTCTCATTCAAGTATTTATTGACCACCTGCTGTGTGCCCAGACTTCTATCCTCTTCACTTTCAGCAAGCAAGTATGTGTCATCTGCATATCACATGTTGTTAATTAATCTTCCTCCAATCTTGATGCTACATTCTTCTTCATATAGACCAGTGTCTCAGGTTATTTGCTCGGCATACAAATTGAATAAGAATTGTGAACAGACACAATCCTGGCACACACTTTTCTGATTTTAAACCACATTGTATCACCTTGTTCTGTTCAAACAACTGCCTCTTGGTCTATGTACAGATTCTGCATGACTGTAATTAAGTGTTCTGGAATTCCTATGCTTTGCAATATTATCCATAATTTGTTATGATCCATACAGTCAAATGTCTTTGTAGAGTCAATAAAACACATATAAACATGTTTCTGGTACTCTCTGTTTTCTTATATCATTTGACATCAACAATGATATCCCTTGTTCCATGTCCTCTTCTGAATCCAGCTTGACTTTCTGACAGTTTCTTTTGCTTTATTACTGCAACTGTTTCAGAATTATCTTCACCAAACTTTACTGGCTGTGATATTATTAATATTATTCAATAATTTGTGCATTCTCTTGGATTACCTTTCTTTGGAATAGGCAAGAATATAGATTTCTTCCAGTTGGTTGGCCTTCTTGATAGCTGTCTTCCAATTTCTTGGCATAGATAAGTGAGCACTTCCAGAGTTGTACCCATGGATTGATACATCTAAATGGGTATCCTATCAATTCCTGATTTTTCACTTGTTTTTCACCCGTGCCTTTAGTGTAGCTTGGACTTCTTCCTTCCATAGCATTGGTTCTTGATCATATGCTACCTCTTGAAATGGTTGAACATGAACCAATTCTTTTTGGTGGAATGACCATGTATTCCTTCCATCTTCTTTTGATGTTTCCTGTGTCATTCAAGTGTTTGCCCATAGGATCCTTCAATACTATAAATCAAGGTTTGATATTTTTCTTCATTTCTTTAAGCTTGAGAAATGGTGAGCCTGTTTTCTAACTCCAGGTCTTTCCACATTCCATTTTAATATTTTACTTTGTCTTCTTGAGCCACTCTTTGAAATCTTCTATTCAGCTCTTTTCCTTCCTTGTATTTCCTATTCAGTTTAACTGTTCTACATTCAAGAGTAAGTTTCAGAGTCTCTTTTGACATACTGTTAGTCGTTTCTTTGTTTTCTATGTTTTTAATGACCTTTTGCTTTCTTCATTATGATGTCCTTGATATCAGACCACAACTCTTCTTAACTTCAGTCATTAATTTTCAATGTGTCAAATCTGTATTTGATATAGTGTCTAAATTCAGGTTGGATATACTCAAGGATGAACTTTAGCTTTCATGGACTTGGTTTACTTTTCTTCAGCTTTACCTTGAACTTGCATATGAGCAATTGATGGTCTGTACTGCAGTTGGTCCCTTGCCTTGTCAGAACAATATCACATGTTGTTAATTAGTCTTCCTCCAATCTTGATGCTACATTCTTCTTCATATAGGCCACAGATGAAATTTAGCTTCTCCATCATCTCTTTCCACAGATGCAGTTGACTTGATCTCTGTGAATCCCATCCAGTGAGGTCCATGTGAAGCACTGTGATTTATGTTATTGAAAACAGCTACTTCTAGTGAATAAGTCATTGGTCTTACAAACTTCTATCATGCAATCTCCTGCATCATATCTGTTATCAAAGCCATATTTTCCAACTATTGATCCTTCTTTGTTTCCAACTTTAACTTTCACATCCCAATAATAAATATTTATCAATGCATTTTGATTGTATTAATTTCAGACTACAAAAGTTGGTAAAAATCTCAGTTTCTTCATCTTTGGCATTAGTGGTTAGTGTATAAATTTGAATAGTAGTTGTCTTGTAGGTCTTCCCTGTATGTGTATGAATATTACTCTATAACTGACAGCATTGCACTTCTGGGTAGATCTTGAAATGTTTTTTTGATTGCCATTCCTCTATAATCTGTCATTCTCAGCATTTGAGCCCAAGGAAGAATCTGTTGTTGCTGTTGTTTGGTGCTGTCAAGTTGGTTCCAACTCACTGTGACCCTATGAACAACAGAACGAAACAATGCCCAATTCTGGTTCATCCTCACAATCATTGATATGTTTGAACTTATTATTGGAACCACTGTGTTAATTCATCTTATTGAGGGTCTTCCTTTTATTCAATGACCTTTTACTTTACCAAATACCTTGGGCATTACAAGCAATTTCTCCTAAATATATAATCTATTTTCCAATATTCCCTATTGTTTTATGACATGACTTACTACATATATTAGATACTAACATACCCTAAGGAGCTCTGGTGGTATAGTGCTAAGGCACTTGACTGCTAACCAGAAGCCTGGTGGTTCAAAGCCACCAGCCACTCCTTGGAAGGAAGGGTAGGCAATCTACTTTGGTAGTGATATCCCCCTCCCTCCCAGAAATCCAAGGAGGGCTCGCTATGAGTCTGACCAACTAGACGGCAGTGAGTTTAGTTTGGTTTTGGTTTATCAATGTACTAGGAGGAAATTCTGAGGTAAATAATGTGGTTTTTTATATTAAACTGAGAACTTTTTAAAATGAGAATCTTAATGATTACTCATCAAGAGGAGTTTTTTGTTTTGTTTTTCTTTTTTTATGGAGGTATTGTTGGCATTTTTCTGTGTATACATAAATTTCATAAACCTCAGTTTGTGTATTTGTAAACTTTAATGATACCAGCACCTTGATTCTCAGGTTTATTTTGTTTGTTTTCTTAGGCACAATTGATTCTAGTCCTTTCAGAGAGTTCCCAGGCATTATATAGCATCTTCATCACATATTCTGAATATAAAAGCTGTTATATAGAATATAATAGCCAAAATAAGAACAGAATAATCTTAAATGAAATATAGACCAATAGGGCCACGCTTAACACAATAGTAATAGTATAATAGGGATAGTGGGCACTTTTTTAATTTGTTATTTTTAAAGTGTTTTCCCTTTCTCAATGCAAATTGTAAGGAAGTAACAAGTTCTATAATTGGAAAGATGTTGCAAAGAGAAGAGAGAAATTCCAAATATATTTCAATTTCTTAAAACTTTATAAAAGTCTGATAATTGATTTCCTGTTATTTCCAATTTTAAGGCAGGTAAAAATAGTAATATTCTTGGAGGAAAAAAAATGAAAGCAATAGACAAAAATCTGTACATTAGAAACATATATGAGCATGTTACTAAAATATATTTTCATGCTAAAATTTTAATTCTATTAAAATTTATGAAGGACACTGCCTTTCCTGAGCAATGGAAAAGGAAGCCAGAATATCGATGTCTTTTAGTTGTGATGGCAAAGAATATGGAATATATCATGGGCTTCCAGAAGAATGAACAAATCAGTCTTAGAAGAAATGTGACTGGACTGCTCCTTAGAAGCAAGAATGATGAGACTTTTAGTTTTGCTCGTTTTGGACACATCATCAGGAAAGAATAAACACTAGAAAAGAACATTGTATTTGGTAAAGTAGAGAGAGGGTCAGCAAAAACGAGGAAAACCCTCAATGAGATGCGTTCACACAAAAGCCTCAAAAACAGGCTCAACTACATCAAAGATCATGGAAATTATGCAGCACTTTGCAATTTTTCATTCTGTTATACATAAGGTCACCATGAGTCGGAGATGACTTGACTGCAGCTGACAACAACATTTACCTTTAATCTTTGTAATATTTAATATATAATTTCAATTTGTTATGTATGTGATTATAAAGAATAAATGATGATCACTTAACATTAGATCAACATTTCTATTCTTTGCTAAACCACTCTCTTTTCTGCACTATTTATCAGCTTTAAAAAACAATTGCTACCACATAGAATATAAGTAGAGATGGATTTGCCAGCGATGGATTATTCCCTGGATGACTATTTTAACAGCCTGTTGTTCTAAACACTATTGATATTTCTTTCCTTCTAATATATCTTGTATTTATCTAACAAAGTGATTTTGTGAATTCAGTCATTGTGCTGTTTTTCTCAATAGAATAAAGTCCATATTCCTTGGCTTACATACAGTCTGACTACCAGCTACTTTTCTGCCTTGATCTCCAGTTCCTAATTTTCTTCTGTTCTTCCCACCTTGGAAACCTCATGTTCTGTAAACAGGCCTAACATTATACCTTGACTGCTATTCTGTAATCCTGTACTGCTGAGGAAATACTGATGACAAGTAATTTTTTTTTTTTTTAAATCATCAGATAGTACATTAGAAATAGACATAAGCAAAGAAAAACCAGTCTTGCCAAATAAGCTGAACCCAAAGTACAAGGACAGTGAAAAAAAAGTGAAGTCAGCTTAAGCTTAACTGGCATTTACAAGATTAACAATATGGTTTGCAATGCACTTGGAAGGAAACCAACCAGCTTTAAGATAATTAAGTGTTACCATCAAGAAAAAACTATCAAGGTGCCAAATCAAGTTGTCTAGCACACTAAAACCCTTCCTATATCACAACACCATAAAAATATGAACTTAAAGTTTTGGCCTAATAAGGTTTGTGTACTCTAATTTTGTACAAAGGGAAACTTAGGAACTAAAATGAATAAAGAGAGCTTACAAAATAAGGGATATACGTATATATATATATATATGTGTGTGTGTGTGTGTGTGTGTGTGTGTGTATACAGATGCACACACACACATCCTCTGTGAAGATTACAGCCTTGGAAACTTGATGGGGCAAGTCTACCCTGTCCCATAGGATTACTATGAGTCAAAATCAACTTGATGGCAATGAAATATATATATTCTATTGCTATCAAGTCAATTCCTGTAACCTTACAGGAAACAGCAGAAATACAAAAGGAGGCTGTAAATCTTTATGGAAGAAGACTGCTACATCTTTCTTCCATGTAATAGCTGATGGTTTTAAACCACAGGACTTACAGTTAGTAGCCCAACTGATGTGCTACTAGGGCTCCACATATAAATATACATTGTTGTTGTTGTTAGGTTTGATCAAGTTGATTCAGACTAACTGTGACCTGTTTTACAATAGAACAAAAACTGCCTGATAACACATTCAAAGTACATGAGATGAAGCCTTCACCATCCTCACTTCTAAGAAACATCTGGTTATACTTCTTCCAAGATGCATTTGCCCATTCTTCTAGCAGTCCTTGATATATTTAATATTCTTTGTCAATATCACTATTCAAAGTCATTATCTTCTTTCCAACTTCCTTATTCATTGTTCAGCTTTCACATGAATATAAGGCAATTGAAAATGCCATGGCTTGGGTTAGGTTCTATTAGTCACAAAGTGACATGTTTATTTTTGATATTTTAAAGAGGTCTTTTGCAGCAGATTTGCCCAATGCAGTACATAATTTGACTTATTGACTGCTATTACCATGGGTGTTGGTTATGGACCCAAGGAAAATTAAATCCTTGACAATTTCAACCCATTCTCCATTTATCATGATGCTGCTTACTAGTCTATACATAAGGTTTTTTTTTTTTTTTTTTAAGCTGAGGTATAATCATACTGAGGACTGTAATCTTTGATCTTCTTCAGTAAGTGCTTAAAATCCACTTTCTTTTAGCAAACAAGGTTATGTCATCTGCATATGGCATGCTGTTAATGAGTCTTCCTCTAATCCTGATGCTGTGTTCTTCTTCGTATGTTCCAGTGTCTCAGATTATTTGCTCAGCATAAAGATTGAATAAGTATGGTGAAAGGACACAATGCTGACACACACATTTCCATATTGTTGTTGTTGTTGTTATGTGCCATTGAGTCAGCCCTGACTCATAGCGACCCCTCCTTGGGTTTCCGAGGCAGTATCACTACGGAAGTAGGATTGCCCAACCTTCCTTCCAAGGAGTGGCTGGTGGGTTTGAACCGCCAGCCTTCTGGTGAGCAGGCAAGTGTCTTAGCCACTATGCTACCAGAGCTCCCACATTTCCATATATATATATACATATATATATATATATACATGTTGTTAGTTGATGTTGAGTCGATTCCAATATGTGTTGATTTTATGTGTGCAAAGTAGAACTGCTCCATAGATATGGTTGCCAAGGACTTTTTGAAAATAGATTGTCAAACATACCTTAGGAAGCCCCTTTAGGTGAGTTCAAACTACCAAACTCTCAACTAATGGTTATAAAGTTAACCATTTGAGCCAGCCAGGGGTATTAAGGATATATATACATACATACATATATATACATACACACACACACATATAAATATATACATATATATATACCCATGTACATACAAAGCACAACTCAAGAAGACAAAGTATTATAATGAAACATGCAAAGATCTGGAGTTAGAAAACTAAAAGAGAGGAAAACACTTGTCATTTCTCAAGCCGAAAGAAGTGAAGAAAACTTCAAGCCTCAAGTTGAAATATCGATAGATTCTATGGGCAAGATAATGAATGACACAAGAAGCATCAAGGAGAGAGAGAAGAAATATGCAGAGTCACTATACCAAAAAGTTGGTCAATGTTCAACAATTTCATGACGTAGCATATGTAGTACTTAAAGTTGTGTGTCAACTTGACGGACTGTCATTTTGAGTGGCATGGCAGTTGGATATAGTTATTCCTCATGACAAGACTGGATATGGTGTAATAAATTCCATGGTGGAATCTTCTGTGAGTAGCTAATTAGTTGCCTTCAGGGTGTATATATGGAGAAGCTTTGAGAAAGGTTTCGAGCTTTTTGGCACATTTTGGATCCTGCATTTGGCTGAATCTTCATCTCCAGTCCCTGGACTTGAACCAGCAGCCTGCTGTATTGCCTGCTAATCTTGGGATTGTGCCATTTTACTTGTAGATCTTGGGCTTGTGAGACTCAGCAGCATTCAGCTGCATGAGTCAGAAGAAGCCTCTAGCTCCAGTGGGCCTGGAACAAGAGGGGGCTGGACCCCAAGGCTGAGGGACCTTCCCCATCCCCTAGAGCCAGCACTCAGAATGCAGACTGCTAGACTCCTAAACTGTATGAGGATAGATTCCTGTCTGTTAAAACCATCCACTGGTGGTATTTCTGTTGTAGCAGCACTAGAGAACTAAGACAACATATGATCAAGAACTGATGATATTGAAGGAAGAAGTTCAAGCTGCACTGAAAGCACTGGTGAAAAACAAGGCTCCAGGAATTGATGGATACCACTTGAGATGTTTCAACAAACAGATGCAATGCTGAAGTGGTCATTCTTCTATGTAAAGGGATTTGGAAGAAAGCTACCTGGCCAACAGACTAGAAGAGATTTATATCCGTGTTCATTCCAAAGAAAAGTGATCTAAAGAATGCAGAAGTACAGCCAGAATGTTCCTTAGAAGTGTGGATGATGACACTTTACCTCATATATTTTGGACATGTTATCAGGAGGGACCAGTCCCTGGAGAAGGTCATCATGCTTGATAAAGTAGTGGGTCAGTGAAAAAGAGGACGACTCTGAACGATATGGATTGACACAGTGGCTGCAATGATAGGTTCAAATATATCAACAGTTGTGAGGATGGCACGGGACTAAGCAGTGTTTCATTCTGTTGTACATAGGGGCTATGCCTCAGAACCTGCTTGATGGCCCCTAATAACAATAATAACATATGTATATGTGTATGCATTTGTGCATTTATGTATTTGTACCTATATAGATATGTATCCCCTTTTGTAATTCCAATGTGTATAACTAAGAATTTCTAAGATACTCAAGACCATTTTTCTTCTCTCTCTGGCTCTTATCAAATTAATATTGGTAAAAATCACATAGCTACTCATCCACGTTGCTTTGCTTTTTCTGTAAAATAATCTCAAGATTATTAGATGGTGTGGAATTCTGAAGTACTTCCTCCTGGCAACATTCTTGAATCAGACTATTGCCGATGTGAATTACATCTCAGTCCCTTGCTACCAAGGTGACCTTGAATTTAATTTCTTTAAACCTCTGTTTCTCAGCTTAGGGTTGTGTGTGGATTAATTGAGAGAATGAATGTAGAACATGTATCACAATACCTAGAACATTATAATGCTGCAGAGACGTTAGATATTATTACAAGTATAAGAAAAATAACCCATCAATCCAGTGAACTTTGAGCAGGCCTTTAAATGTCTTACAAAACTTTTAATTTATAAACCTTTTTTTTACCATAGGAAAATTCATGCAAATGAAATATATGAGGTTACTGGAAATAGGGGGGATATTTTTATTTTAAATTTTACCCCAAGGGATAATGTCGGAGAAAATAATGATGTTAAGTAACTCCAAAAGTCCTTGCATAAAGGAATGATATTGTTCATAGGTGCCATTGAGTTGGTTCTGACTCATAGTCACTCTATGTACAACAGAACAAAACACTGCCCAGTCCTGTGTCACCCTTGCAATTGTGAGGATGCTATAATAAAATTGGTAGTGATTTTTTTTTAAAGAAGCAATGATAAAACTGGAAAAATAAAGCAAGAATCAACTTATTTTGTACTCTAGAAACTAATCAAAGGCTTGAAGAAACCCAAGAATACCTCCAGAAAAAAGACTGACTCTCAGCAAGAATAGTGAGTTTGTTCCATTTTAATTTACCCTCTTCCAATCCCCCAAATCAGTAGTAATCTTAAAAATTAGAATGCACACTTCTGGTACCTGTGCCTGAAAATGCAGAACAGAACTTATTTGAAAAGAATTGTTCTGAGTTGATCTGTCTTGTGGATCCCTGGAAGACCTTCTCAAATGCCTTGTCTTTTTCTTGCATAACTCTGAACTAGCTGAGGGTTAAAGTCACATCCTGGTTGACATTTATCAAAAACATTTACAGGAAAATATTTTAGTTATTGTTGCCTAAAGCAATAGATGACAGTTGGGGACAAACAGTAGACTATCTACAAAACTTAGAAGGAAAATCTGAGGTACGAGATGCTTTGGGAAATAAGGCTGAGAAAAGTTCTAACCTATTTCTGGTAATCTAAAAGGCCACACACATACTTAGGATTGTGCTTGTGCTCAAGAAAGACCGAAGGGGGACTTCACGTAAGATGGAGGAATAGGCAGACAAGTGACAGACCCTCTTCAACAAAGAAAAGAAAAAACAATCGACAGAGATACAGAAGATAATCCTGGGGCCCTGAGCTTTGAAAGGAACAATTCAGAAGTGGATTAGGCACCAACTAGTGGAAAAACCTGAATGAAAACAGTGAGTATGGAGATGGTCAGAGCTCCGGACTGTCAGCTACTCTGATGGGACCAACAGCCTGAATATTTCCAAGTGGTGTTGAGACCTGAGAATTGACCTCAAGATCAGCCCTGGTCACCAGGGGCTGCAGGGATGACTGCGCTGCTGGCCTATGACTAGGAAGGGGAACAGCAAGGAGGTAGACAACCTGAGCTGTTGACTTTCTGCTGTCCGGAGGGTGCAGCCGTTTTGATTGTTTACCTGTGGCAGCCATTTTGGATATTTAAAGTGATCGAGGATGCAGTCATTTTGAATGTTTACAAGCGGCGGCCATTTTGGATATTTAAAGTGACCGAGGGTGCAGCCATTTTGAATCTTTACAAGTGGCAACCATTTTGGATTTTAAAGTGATAGCATTCTCATTCAGATTCCAGGGACCTAAGAATAGGTTTGGTTTACCAAGGTCAGCAGGGACATACAAGAGGCTGACAACAGGAAAGGAGACAGTTCATGAGTGTATAAGTGCTGTCAACTAGCGAATAGAGGAGCACAGCACAGTACCTTGCTTGCATAGATAACATACAAACAAAACAAATAAAACAAAAATTGTGCGCAAGTAACTCCAACATACAATCACCATTAAATATAAACACAAAAATGTCACAATGCCTTGGAGACAACAGAGTATCACAGCCCACACAAAGAAGCAAGATAAAGCAGGAGAAACAATGGACCAGGATACAGAACCAAAACACATCCCTGAGGAAGACGCAGCATTAGAACTTCGTTGTAAGGAATTTAAAAAATTATATTTAGATATCTTCAAAGGATTGAGAGACAGATCAAGGAAAACACAGACAAAACCATAGAAGAATTTCAGAAGAAAATACAAGAACAAAATGACAAAATAAATGAAAAATTAGAAATGATTCTAAATCTACAGATAGATTAATACTAAATTGTCAGAAATAGATAACACATTGAAAGGGCAAAGGAGATGCAATGGAAGTCAGAATTAATGAGATTCAAGACAAATACCTGAATACTTCTTTGGAAAGGGGTGAAACAGACAAAAGATCAAAACAAAATGAAGAAAGTCTAAGGTTCATGTGGGATATCATCAAAAGGAATAACCTACATGCCATTGGAATTCCAGAACAGGAAGAGACAAATAAAACCACTGAGAAAATTGCCCAAGATTTGTTGGAGAAGAACTTCCCTGATATGATGAAAGATGAGAAGATATCCTTTCAGGAAGTCCAACGAACCCCAAACAGGACAGACCCCAGAAGAAAATCACCAAGACATATCATCATCAAACTCACCAAAACCAAAGACAAAGAAAAAATCATGAAAGCAGCACAGGAAAAACGAAAAGTTACCTACAAGGGGCAACCAATAAGACTAAGCTCAGATTTCTCTGCAGAAACCATGCAGGCGAGAAGACAATGAGACGGTATATATAAAACCCTGAAAGAGAAAAATTTCCAACCAAGAATTATGTACTAGCAAAATTGTCCCTCAAATATGACAATGAAATTAGGACATTTCCAGATAAGAAGAAATTAAGGGAATTTGTTAAGACCAGACCAACCTTACAAGAATGTTAAAGGGAGTCCTTTGGACAGAGAAGCAACAACAGCCAATAACTGACCATTAACACACATGATGATATAACTCAGAAACCAACCCAGCGATGGAAGTATTCAAAGTAAATAAGCTGACAAGATTGTAAACAGGGAACCAGAGACATCAATTGACAAAGGACAACTACAAACAAAATATAGGGAAAAAAAACTGTGTCATTACAGAACTTGTATATGGTAGGGAAGTCAAGACAACTACAAGATAGAACAGACTGTTCTAAACTTGGGAAGAAAACTATAAATCACAGGGTAACCTCATGGGAAAATGATAAACCTGTATATTGAGCGGAGGCTATTGTTTGAACGGAACAAGGGGTCACTACATGGTTTAAAATCAAGAAGGGAGTGTGTCAGG
>NW_006921592.1:12873136-12874721 GCF_000298275.1 Orycteropus afer afer | reverse complement strand
TTATCTTCTGTGTCTGTGTTAATTGGTTTCCCTTTTCTTTGTTGAAGAGGGTCTGTGCAATCCTTCTGCCTAGTCCACCATCTTGCCCCGCCCCCCAAGGCTGTGATCTTTTAAAAGCAGATCTCTATGTCTTTTTTCCCAGGTGCCTCTTGATGTGTTTAAACCACAAATCTTTAGATTAATAGTTAAATGCTTAACATTTTGTGCCACTCAGAGGTCACTATACATTGGAATCGACTTGAGAGCAGACGGTTAGTGAAAAATAAATATTTTCCCACTTACTTTGTTTTTGTGAAATTAGTCTGAATTGGAATAAAATGAAGAGAGGTTCACACTTCATCACATACACCAAATTAATTTCACATGACTTAAGGAGTCAAGCACAAAGATGGAAACAAATAAATGTAGAAGATACAGGTAAAACTTGAATCAATCTTGCCAGGTGAAAAACATGAAAGCAATGGAAGAAGCCATGTATTTAAAAAGCTGATATGTTATGTTCATATATAGCAGTTAGAACTTGTGAAAGCAAGTGAAGAGCATAAAGAAATTTGTAAAAGATTTAGACCTTGTAACAAAACACATGCCATAAATTTGACAAACTAATTTGTTTCAAAATTTCTATGACATAAGAAAAAAGAGATCTTACAAACCAGTAAAAAGAAAGAATATACATTGCTGTAAAAATTTGTCAAACTATAGGAACAGCAATGCAAAATTAAAATAAGGGGCAAAATAAGAAATTAGTTAATATTATCTACCTATTTATTGAAATGAGTCAATATAAATAATGAAACATTTTTCTAGCAGAAGACACCACCAGAAGGGAAAGGATCATGAGAAATAAATAGATATTTCAGCCATTTATAACACCAATCAATTATAAGTAAAAACAATTGCTGGCTTTTATGTGGTTTCAGTCTCAGAGATACCATATAGTACACCCATACTAGAAGAATACCAACTAATATGAGAATCATCACCATGAAGAATTTAAGATGTGCAAAAAAAAAAAAAAAAAAAGCCAAGATCAGTGAAACTCTCTCCATATTGTTTTTCTTCCTGTGAGTTGTCATCAAGTCATCAAGTTGGCTCTGACTGACGTACAACAGAACTAAATGTTGCCCGGTCCTGCACCGTTTTCAGGATCATTGGTATGCTCCAGTCCATTGTGTGGCCACTGTGTATTGTGAGTGCCTTCCAACCTAGGGGATCATTCTTCAACACTATACTGGACAATGTACTTTTGTGATCCATAAGATTTTCTTTGACTAGTGTTTGAAGTAGATCATCAGACATTTCATTCTAGTCTGTCTTAATCTGGAAACTTCACTGAAACCAGTGTATTATGAATGACCTTGCTGTATTTGAAATAGCAGTGACATTGTTTTTAGCATCATAACAACATACAAGCCACCACAGTCCTACAAACTGACAGAAATATTACAATGATAGATATTGAAGGAAATTTAACAAAGGGAACTAATATAGTCTCCATGGTGTAAGATGCCCTCAAGAGAGGGGCTAGGTGGGAACTGGGTGAAACAAAGGAAGCAGAGTTATTATTATTATTATGTATTGATAC
>NW_006921592.1:12865999-12871926 GCF_000298275.1 Orycteropus afer afer | reverse complement strand
GAGGAGTGGCTGGTGGGTTTGAACTGCCAGCCTTCTGGTTAGCAGTCAAGTGCCTAACTATATTGAGATAAATAGATCTAATTTACTCATTTACTGTGTTCAGTGAAGTTCCTTGGTGACTCAAAGAGTTATTCGACTACTAGCCTAAAGGTTGGAAATTTGAACCCACTCAGAGTTGCCTCGAAAGACAGGCCTGGCAATTTGCTTTCAAAAGTCACAGCCTTGAAAGCCCTATGGAGTAGTTCTACTCATTGGACATGAGTCAGAATTGACATGATGGCAACCGACAACAACATTCTATTGAATAAATAAATATGCCATAATTTATTTATTCATTTCCCTGGTGTGTCATTTGACTTATATCTGAATTTTCACTCTAATAGTGTCATAATAAATATCTGTGTGTACATCCACCCTTGATATGTATAAGAATTTCTCTAAAATGTCAGTTCATAAACTTTTTGATCTCAGCAATCCTTTGCAATTTTAAACTTATTGAGTGTGCTAAAGAGTGTTTGTTTCTATTTTTTATATTTATAGCAAAATTGAAACAAAATAAAAATAAAAGTCCAAAAATGTTTCATAGAATATTATGCTCATGTTAAAATAATGTTTTTGGAAAACTACTGATTTCAAGTTAATATATCAATATATCACAATATATCAAATATATTGTGATCATGTAGCTAGGGCAAACTTGTACTGTGGCTACAACAATGGGCTCAGGTATGGCAAAGATTGTGAGGATGGTGCAGGACCAGGCAGTGTTCATTGTGCTGTACATAGGATCAGTATGAGTTGGAGCCGACCGGATGGCACCTAACAGCAACAACATGCAATTAGTTAAGAGTGCCTTATTTTAAATGCTGAGTTTAATATAACTTTTTGCTTCTTTTCATTTTATTTTTTAAAAATTTCTAAGTTCTATATGGTGAAGATGTACCAATTCCATAATTGAGAAAAAAGAAAAAAGAAAAAATTATTAAAATATATGTACATAATAAGCTTTGCTACTAAAAATTCAGTACTGTTTATCACATCATTGAATTATGGCAAGAGGAATGCAGTTTTTCTACATTTTTTTTTTTTTTCTCACACCCAAATGACTGCAGGCTAGCATACTGCCTGAATGGTGTTTCCACAAATGTTAGAAGGAAGGATGGGGCCCATTAAGAGCCTTTTTTGCAGATGCAAGTTCTCAAATTCACATCTCAACTTTGCCTGTACCATGGCTTATGGTTTTGCTTGTACCATGCATGTCTTATGGTTTGATCCGTGTTTTATTCATCCAGTTACCATTAATCTTCTGTCTTTAATTCTTTATTATCTCAGTTCCATTCACACTCTGTCCTTCTTGGCTGAGACACCCAACCAACTCTACTTGACTCCTATTTCCTCTATATTTCTTACTCTTCTTCACAGGTTACTTAAGGCAATATTCCTCCTGGCTGACCAGATGGTCTAGATAATCCTTGTCTTTTCCTACTTCAGTTTGCATTCCCTCCCTTCCATTGACCTTTCTTTTCACACACGATCATTATAATCATTATAAAATTGTATATTATGCATGAAACCAATATATCAACCAATTTTTTTTACTTTAATGTTTATAACTAGTAAACAAAAGGGAAAATTGCTTTACTAGTGTTCCTATATTGAAAAAAAAGTGCATCATTTTATTTTTTGACTATAATCTATTTTTAGTGAATATATATATGGGGTGAAAGATTTCACTTCTGTTAACATTATGAAGCTTCCCATTTTTCTTTTTGCCAAGGTGAACTGGTGTAATCCAGGATTTTGTTCTTTTCTAGAGAAGATGAGCAACTTTATAAGAAACCCAGAGGAAAAAGAAAAAAAAAAAAAAAAAAAAACCTTCTTGTATAACAAGTACAACTTGGGTAACTGATATTTTTACATAAGGATTTTTGGCTCAATACAAGAAAGAGGATTTTACAGCCCCAAATAGCAATTTGAAATCCTTCAAACTGATATGGCTGAGTTTGAATATTAGGGATTCTGCACAATTTCTTTTTAGAACTAGACAAAATTGAATTTTGATAACTCATTTTTTAAATAATCTGTCTTGAGAGAATACCAAATAACTACACACAAGCTGTGTATAAATCTGTTTCTATGTTTCATGTTCAAAGGCTGCATATTATTTTGATGTTAATGATAAGATTATTGTTGTTGTTGTGTGCTTTTAAATCTATTATGACTTACAGCAATTCTGAAGGACAGAGTAAAATTGCCTTATTGGGTTTCCTAGACTGTACTATTTACAGGAACAAATCTCCAAGTCTTTTATGTCCTGGACTTGCCAATGGTTTTGAACCACCAACCTTTGGGTTAGCAGCTGAGCATTTAATCATTGATTAGACGTAGAAGATTTTGGATTCAAATTTTGACATTGCAATTTAGTTTTATATTTTCTTCATGGATTTCTTAATTTTTCAAGGTGCTTCTTTAGAAGAAAATTTTAACTTCTACCTTGGCTTTTTTACAACATAATTTTGAGAGAAAAATCAGATAAAGTATGTAAAAATATGTTGTAAACTCTCAACCACTTTATTGATCCATAATTGATATCCAGATAGAATCCTGTTGCTTATGAAATTTGATGTAACAAAAACGTATCTCTGTTTTGGTTATCTAGTGCTACTATAACAGATATAACCCAAGTTGATGGCTTGAACAAATAGGGGTTTATTCTCTCACAGTTTAGAAAGCTAGATGTCTGAGTTCAAAGTGCTAGCTCTAGGTGTTGAGCAAAAGCTCCTCAATCTTGGGCTTTAACTCTGCCTCTTGCTCCTGCCCCACTGAAGCTGGAGGCTTCTCTTAACTCAAGCAGCTGCTGGCTGCTGAGGCTGATAAACCCAAAGTCGACAGTAAAGTGTCATGGTCCCACGATTATCAAGCAACATAGCAGGGTACTAGTTGAAGTCCAGAAACAGTCTCAGGATCAGCAGGCAACATGGGGGGTTGCTGAATGAAGATTCAGCTACATGAAGGATCCACGCATGCCAGAAAGTTCAGAGACCTTTCTCAAAGCTTCTTCTTACATACTGGAAGCAGATCACATCCCTAAGGCAGCTACTTAGATGCTCACAGGAGATTCCACTATGGAGCTGATTCCTATTCTCATTATGGTGGATACAACATCCAGCTGCCCAACTACTCAAAATCATTCCCAGCCAAGTTGACACATAACTCTAACTACCACAAACTCCTTCATGGCAACTACTTCTCTACAGCAAATAAAGTATTCATGCTTTTTACTTAAATATTCAAAGATTGCTATTCTTACTAGAAATATTCTATTACCTTCTATGGATCAGAGAAGTTCTCCCTGAGAGTAGGTGGTGATAGCAATACATCAAGGCACTAAGATCACACTATCAGTTGTGTAGTGGTGATATTAAAAATCATGACAATTATTAAAATTTCTGTGTGCTGCTTGTGCTTTAGGGACTATGCTACTCATTTTTCCACGAATTATTTTATTTAACACACTTGCTTCTCAGTTATCAACTATCTCATTATATACCATTTCACATTTACAACTGTAGTGAAAAATCTATGATTCAACAATTTTGTGCATTAACAAATGTCTGGCAGTAATGAAAGCCAAGGTGCGAGGTAGGAGTAACACTGTGTGTGATGATTAGGGTTATGTGTCAGCTTGGCTAAGCCATGGTTCTCAATGGTTTGGCAATAATGCAATGATGCAATTTGGCGTTATGTAATGATGTAGTAATCCTCCATTTTGTGATCTGATGTGACCATCCATTTTCACATAACACTCATTTTTTGCATAACAACCTGGTCTTTTGTGGTGGGGGGGAACACAGCCTCGTTTTTGAAACCTAATCATGTTGATAAGTGAGGATTGGGTATACTCAAAAATCAATCTACAAAGTTTATTTTAGAATTACTGACTTTTACAGAGAAGAGAATAAAAAAATTCAGGCAGGTCTATTTACTCATTTTTCTCTCCAAATAAAATAATGATGAAGTTTACATATTTACTCTGACAAAAATAAATGAAGTGATTTCATTTTCTTATTTTTCCTTCCAGGCCTGTTGACAACAATGTATATATTTTATGTGCTAATGTCTCTACTTGTATTTAAACTTTAGGCTCACTTCAGAAATCAGTGTACTGGTGACAAATTTCCCAGGGATACAAATTCCTCAGATTTAGATTATTATTGATTTGGACTTTTTACACATGGAATTCTTTGAATAATATATGCATATAAACCATTCCTAACTCTCATGACTTCAGAATACATAGTGCAAGAAAGGTAAAGAAAGAAAATAAATGGATATGAGTTCTATTTGTGGACACTGGCTACCTTGGTTTCTATACCATTTGTCTTAGGCTGGATTCTCTAGAAAAGCAAAACTAGTGAAGCTTATCTATATACATGTATAAATCTATCTATCTATCTATTTAGACAGAGATAAACTGATCTCAGGAAAATGTCTCATGCAGTTATAGAGGTGGGCAAGTCCAAAGTCCATGGGTCAGATCTCAAGTTAGGGGTGTCTCCTGAATCAGCTGCAGGGGCTGACAAATGCAAGTTTGACAGGCAATATAGTAGGCCATTGGCTCAAGTCCAAGAACTTGAGGTCAGATGATAATGAACCACATGTAGGATCCAGAGCCAACAAAAAGTCAGAGAGATTTTCCAGGACACCCATACACAATACAAGCAGGCCACACCCCTGAGGAAATTCCCTTTCAACTAACTGGCAGCTAATTGGAGATCTCATCATGGAAGTGATTACATTATATTAGATCTCATCTTGGAAGATGACTACCTCGTAACTGCTAAACCACTGAGAATCATGGCTCAGCCCAGTTGACACACAATCTTAACTATCACACCACTTAAAGTCATTCATGTATTATCACTCAATTTTTGGTCCTTCCTCCACCACTAAAGTACAAAAGTGGTGGTTAGTTGCTGGTAGTTGGTCCTGCCTCATGAAGACCCTATAGATAACATGAGGACCCCGTGTACAATGAAATGTTGCAGTCCTGTGTCATCTTCACCATTGTTGGTGTGGTCACTCTATGTTTTGAGTGCTTTCCAACTTAAGGGGCCCATCTTCCAATGCTATATCAAATACTATTCTGTTATGATCCATAAGGTTTTCATTGGTTCATTTTCAAAGAAGATAGCAGTCTTTCTTCCTAGTCAGACTTAGTCTGGAAGTTCCACTGAAACCAGTCCACCATGGATGACCCTGCTGGTAGTTGTACAGCTAATCCAGCATTATAGAAACACTCCAGCCACCACAGTAGGAAAAATTGATGAATGGTAGCCATTAATGATATATCACTTAAATTAAGGAATTAAAAGTAGCAAACATTAGTTTTGCTTCTCCCAGGTTTTAGATTAGAATATACTTGAGTTTGGGTATCTGATTTACTTACCAGCTCAATGACTTGAGAAATTTGCTTAGTAGTCTTATTCTCAATTTCCTGAGTATAAAAAGCAAATAATAATGAGTAACAATAAATTGTTGAGGGGATTGCATAAGATAATGATGTGCCTAGTATAATTTATAATATCATACTTCCTCAGTTTTAAATTGCGATTGATTTTAAGATACACAGTTGCATTAAAATGTCTTTAGGCCTGTGAGATGATGTGAAGAACTCCATTGCAATACCCACCCACTGCCATTGAGTCAATTCTAACTCATAGCAACCTGATGTGACTTCCAAGGCCATACATTTTTACAGAAGTAGATTTCCTCCTCTTCTTCCCTCAGAGTGGCTGGTGAGTTTGAACCACTGACCTTCTGGTTAGCAGCCAAATGCCTTATGCTCTGTGCCACTAGAGCTCCTTAAATAAATATATAGCTCCTTAAATATTTTTTATATATATATATATGTGTATATATATATA
>NW_006921592.1:12850985-12862309 GCF_000298275.1 Orycteropus afer afer | reverse complement strand
GGAGAAGGATGTCATGCTTGGTAGGGTGGAGGGTCGACGAAAGAGGGGGAGGCCTTCAACGAGATGGATTGACATGGTGGCTGCAATGATGGGCTCAAGTATAGCAGGAATTGTGGGGCTGGCACGGGATCGGGCAGTGTTTCGTTCTGCTGTGCATGGGGTCGCTATGAGTTGGAAACGACTCGACTGCATGTAACAACAACAACAACATATTTTGGAGTCAAAGGTCTTGTGGAGAGGGCAAAGCATGTGTCCATCACATTTCTGGAGGCAATCATTTTATTTAATTAATTTAATTTGGTATACTTTATCCTTTCTTTCACATAAAATAAATGTGTCTATAGATTAAAATTTCTTGGGGCTCATTGGAAACATAGAAGGAGGAAAGAAAGATAATTTGTAACATTTTTGTTGTTTTGTTTCTCTAGACAAGTTCTATGCAATATGGTAGCCAAGAGCCACGTGTAGCTCTGAAACATGTGAAACAGCTAATCTGATGTATTGGAAGTGTAAAATGCATGACAGATTTTGAATACTTGTATGAAAGTATGAATGTAAACTATCATGATAATTTTTTGTATTGGGTACTTATCCAAATGATTATGTTTTGGGTTTATTATTAGGTTAAATACACTTTTAAATTTTAATTTAATTTTTTTTTCTATTTTTAAAAAATGTGGCTGTTAGGTGATTTTAACTTATATATGTGGCTCAGAGTATATTTCTATGGACTGCTCTATTCTCCCAATAGCCACAAGCCACATATAGCTATTTAAATTTTCATTTTAATTAATTAACATTAAATATAACTCAAAATTAATTTTGTAATAGACACTAACAAAATTTAAAGTGCTCAATAGTCGTAGGTGTCTAGTGGTTACCATATTGAACAATGAAGATATAAAATAGTTTACCATCACCGTAACCTAGTGGACAGTACTTCTCTAGACAATCCAACGCCATAAAGAAATAAGCCAAAAAAGAAAAAGAAAAAAAAACCGAAATCTAAAACATGGTCAGAGTGGCTGAGCAAATTGGTCTTACAGCTAATAAAGAAAAGTAACAATTAAATTTCTTATACAAAGATTAAAGAATATTATTAGAATTGCACGTTGCATTGTTTATTCTAAGATATTTGGGCAACCACAAAAGATGGCATCAGATGTTTTTTTCCCATGAAATTTTTAATGTTGCTACCAAATGTGCAACACACTACGGTGTACTATCATAAGTCAGCTAAAACATGTGTAAACATACGTCATGTCAGTCATTAAGAAGAAGGGCATAATTACACTTTTAAATGTGGCAAAGCATTTTGAAAGTAGTGTGTAATTTTCCAGAGTAGGAACCTTTGTGAACATATCCTTCCCTGAGTGTTTATACAGCCTGACATCTTCAGGTTTTTTCAAATCAAGAGCCCCACTGTGAACAAACCAGCTGCAGACAAAAGAAGCAATTTGTTCTTTAGGTGCCATTTCATTGAGAGGGCAAGAAAGAGTGGGCAGAGAGGCACAGACAGGCAGAAAATCACATCAGTGAAGGTACTACCATGTTAGAGACAGCAACTGAGAACTTGGCAAGTTCTGGCCGTATTAAAGGAATGTATTTATAATGGGTGCCAGGTAAGTAAGAGGCTGTCATAAAACAACAACAACAACAACTGTGTTCACCCTATAAAAAGTTAATCTCTTTGCCCTTTTGATTCAACAATATACACTATTTCTCATTAAGCGCTTCATGATTTAGAATCTATGTTGTTAAATTTCTGGGTTTATTTTCTGTCTTCCTGTACATAAATGCTTGCTCCACGAGAACAATTCCCTGGCTTCTTTTGTTGCCTTGGTATTCCCAGCCCTAGAGCAGTTTTGGACTTTGTTGCCTTGTTACAGACAGCACTATTCACATTGTCTTTCTTACACTGCAGATCTGCCCTGGCACATAATAGATGCTAAATAAATATATTATAATTATCTTGCAAAGAAGCTAAGTTTGTTTCTCTTCCTTGTTCCAAAAAAAGACCTAACTCACTGCCATCGAGTTGATTCTGACTCATAGAGACCCCTACTGGGTTTCCAAGTATGTAAATCTTTACAGAAGCAGATGGCCCCATCTTTCTTCCATGGAGCGGCTGGTGGGTTTGAACCATGGATCTTTTGGTTAGCAGGCAAATGCCTTAACCACTACCACCAGAGCTCCTTCTCTTCCCCACTAGATCATCAAATTAAGAATAAGGATTCTCTTTGCTTGTTTGTTTCTTTTCCTCTTCCCCTCTCCTCCCTTAGTCCTTCCTCCCTCCCATCCTCATTACCTTTCTCTCTCCCTCCCCTTCTGTTTTTTCTGAAGGTCTTATGGCACCTAGCATAGTAGCACATGTAATCTGGTGCTCACTAAATATTTGTTGAATCACATAGAGGGATTGGATGAAATTATATAGCAATACCTGAAAAAGGAAGAAGACTGAATTTTCATTAAGTATTTCTTTTTTTAAGGCACCCTACTGGCACAGTGCTTGGCTGCTAATGGAAAGGTTGTCATTTCAAACCAACAAGCTGCTCAGTGGGAGAAAGATGTGGCAGACTGCTTCTGTAAAGATTAAATCAGATTTCAGCCTTGGAACCCCTCTTCCCCCCCTCTAGGGCAGTTCTATTCTGTCCTACACTATAAAATCGATACAATGGCAATTAGTTTGATTTTTAGTTTGGTTTGTTTTCTTTTTATGATTACTCATTGCTATTGGCAATGGGAAAAACAACTATTGCTAATTATTATGCTGATTTTTATAAGGCATCTTAATACATCATTATTCAGAATAAGGTATTCTGTTTATCCCTTATTTGATTAATTGAAATAACACTCTATGCTGACCATTCATATACAGATTAACGATGATGATTTCAGTTTTCTCCTTTGTTTATTCATTCATTTGCTATCGAAAACAAAATATTACTCAGTGTCAGAGCTACTCTAGACAAGATGGGAACAGAAATAAAAGACCTCACTTTGTTTACAAGTATCACAATGTAGGCTGATGTCTGTTAAGTCAGAGTTGTGTGTATAGAATCCAGAATCTCTGAAGTGAGTCAAGAACTCAGTCGTAATTCTGCCAAGTGGAATTAAGATTTCAGCACAGCCACTTCAGTCAAAAAACACTCCTGTTATTTGTTCCTTGGTTACAGGACTTGAACATACCACCAATTGTGAAGACCAGCCAACCTGGCTATCTCTACATGCTACTGGCATTATAATGAGAAAAAGGACATGTAAATTAAATAAATAGTAATTAGTGGAGGAAGCTCCATGGGGGACAGATCTGAGGAATAAGTTGCAAAGGGCTTTTGTCTGTCAGCCTGTCATACTGTGGTGGCTTTCATTTTGTTATGAGGTTGAAAGCTACACTGCTGGCCTTTTAAATACCAGCAGAGTCACTTATGGTGGACAGGTTTCAGCAGAGCTTCCAGACTAAGACAGACTAGGAAAAAAGGCCTGGTGATCTACTTCTGAAAGTTAATCAATTTAAACCCTGTGGAGTACAACAGAATATTGTCAAATATGGTGCTGCAAGATGAGCCCCTTATGTTGGAAGTCACTTAAATCACCTAGTGGCTACAATAATGGACTCAAGTGTATCAATCACATGAAGATGGTGCAGAAACAGGCACTATGTTGGCCTTTTGGATGTGGGGTCACCAACAGTTGGAGCTGATTCAACTGCAACTAACATTAGGAAACACATTGTTGTTGTTGTTGTTGTTGTTTGCCATCGAGTCGGCCCTGACTCATATTAATAAAATGAGGATCAACAGCCCTGTTATACTTGTTTTCTACTTCTTTCCCTTTATGTTTGTGTCTGCTCAAGGGCAATGACCATCCTAATTTATGTTTGAACTAGTATAATGTATAACCCAGTGACAACTCACAGGAGGCACTTAACAAAGATTTGTTAAATCACTTAAACAGTGCCCTATGTTATCCATTGGCCATTATTTATACATTTTCTTCACTGGATCAAATGGAAAAAATATTTAAAAGACAGCTACGTGTTACTCTAATATCTAAGTGGATATGCCATTGTTGATTGCAACTAACATTGCCCTTTGGGACCAGTTATTGCTAGGAGCCTGGTGGCATAACAGTTAAGCCCTTGGCTGCTAACCCACCCTGCCTCTCTGCAGAAAAAAGATCTAGCAATTTCCTCCAATAAAGACTGTGCTGTTGTTGTTATGTGCCACCGAATCGGACCCGACTCAGCGACCCTTCCTTGGGTTTCCGAGGCGGTATCACTACTGAAGTAGATTGCCCAACCTTCCTTCCGAGGAGTGACTGGTGGGTTTGAACTGGTGGGTTTGAACCACCAACCTTCTGGTTATCAGTCAAGTGCCTTAGGCACTATGCTACCAGTGCTCCCAATAAAGATTACAGAGTAGAAAACCCTAAAGGCCAGTTCTGCTCTGTCATGTGGACTTGCTATGAGTCGAAATTGACTTGACAACACCCAACAATAACAACTACCTGTTATTCACACCTTATCTCACTTAGCTCTTGACTTCTTTAGTATCAGCTATGCTCTGTTCCTATTGTTGGCACATTCTCTGCATTTGGTACCACTGTTTTATTTTGTGTTTTTTTTTTCCCCTCCTTTAATGTGTATGTGACAAGGAGCTCTGGTAGCATAGTGCCTAAGGCACTTGACTGATAACCATAAGGCTAGGGGTTCAAACCCACCAGCCACTCATCCCTCTGAAGGAAGATGGGACAATTTACTTCCATAGTGATACTTCCCCCGAAACCCAAGGAGGAGTCACTATGAGTTGGGTCCGACTCGATGGCACATAACAACAACAACAACAACATAATGTGACAAGGAAGCTGGAGGAAGAGATCTTAGAATTGTGTTAAAAGTATGAAATTTCTTTTGGCTCCTCCTTGCAAAATACTTTGAATAGTGGCTCCATTTGTGCCTTGTTTCCCATGGTATCAACAATTTATACTCTTTCAACATTCCTCATCCTTGTTTTTTCAATTCTGCTCCATCCAGAGGACTCTGAACCAGCTCACATAAGCTAGAGGTGAGACAAAGATGAGGTCAAACTTGTCAGAGAGTGCTATGCCTGCTTTGTTTAGTTCATAGAAATATAAGGGAAATACAATGAAATCTGTGAGAGCTGCCTTGTTTTTCCAGGTCTCACAAATTTTTCTCCTTTCAAGGGTTCAGTCTTACAACTTTTCTGTCACTATTAGTGGGAGTTTTCTTTCTTTGATTGGTTTTGAACTTACACAGGTTCCAGTTTTTGCTGCCTTTACTGTAAAAAAATAATACATAAGACAATGTATAGAATATGAATTCAGAGCTATACAAATTGAGGGTAATTAAACATATTCCTTGGTAAGATATTTTCAGCACCTAAGAACATAAGTTATTATTGTTGTTGTTGTTGTTGTTGTTATGTGCCGTCGAGTCAGACCTGACTCATAGCGATGCCTCCCTGGGTTTCCGAGGCAATAACACTACAGAAGTAGATTGCCCAACCTTCCTAGAGGGAAAAAAATATTTTAAAAGAATTAAATTAAATTAGAATTTAAAAATTTTTCTTTTGCACTGAAATTCTCTGATTAGTTTAGCTTTCCTTTTATAGCTGGGCCTATAAGTTAAGGCAATAATGGCAATTACAGAAACAGAGGCAGGGGAAAGAGTCCTTTTACAAGCTATATTAATGGGGGAAATTGTAAAACTCTGACAGAAAGATTTTAAAAATGTACATGAAAATCCCTTTTACTGGGTCACTGTTACTCAAAGAAGGGCCTGCTGAAAATAAGAAATTCACAGCTATCCTGCTGACATGAAGAGAAAGAAAACTTCAAAGTAAACCTTGGAGAAATGATTTTTAAAGTAGTAGAGTTGAGGCTTGACCCAGTAATAGATTTTGAAAGGGTGTTTGGTATCTCTGTGGTAAGTGAGGTTATCCAGAGACAAGATTCCAGACCCAAATACAACCAGGCTGGAGGCGCCTTAATAGTGATATTGATTGACTATAAACAAGAACAGATGCAAGGAACCAGGATAACAGAGAAAAATGTATTTTGGGAAAAAAGGTTATTATCCCCCTTCGGGATGACTAATACCATAGCCATAGAAATTCGTTTTACAACAAATATTTTCTGAAATCCTACATTGTGCCTCGCACTGGATAAAAGACACATTTCTAACCCTCAAGGCATTTTCCGGCTGGTTTATGTGTTTTAGGGAGCTTCGTGGAAGAAGGGAAGTATCCATGGCCACTTTAACATTACCAGTAATTGCTCTGAACAGAGAACTAAACCACATAGAATGACTTTCATTTTATTTCTATCATAAAATAACTGAGTAACTTGGAGAAGTCACTTCACTTTTCTTGGCCTTCATTCCAAGTAACAAAGGTTACTTCTATATCTGCTTTCAATTCTAAAATTTAAATTTATGTGAAATTTGATTCACAAGTCAGTATTAGAGCGTGATCAATAACGATCCCTGTGAACTAAATACCAGTTGTTATGAATCAATCCAACTCAAGGAGACCCCATGTCTAACTATGCTTAATAGGGTTTTCAATGACTGAGTTTTTTCTGAAGTAGATTGTCAAGCCTTTCTTTTGAAGTGTCTCTGGACGGACTTGAATTGCCAATCTTTTGATTAGCAGATGAGCATGTTTGTACCACCCAAGGATTCCATGAACAGAATAGAAAGTTCCATTCTTTTCAAGAATCAATTTGTGGACTTCTGGTAGGAGCTTTGATAGCATCGTGCCTAAGGCATTTGACTGCTAACCAGAAGGCTGACGGCTCAAACCAACCAGCCACTCCTCAGAAGGAAGACTGGGCAATCTACTTCCATAGAGATACTGCCTTGGAAATCCAAGAGGTGGTCACTATGAGTCGGATTAGACTCGACAGCGGTGAGTTTGGTTTTGTTTTGTTTGGTAAGATGGTGGAATAGGCAAACAAACTACACAGACCCTCTTCAACAAAGAAAAGAAGAATCAATTAACACAGATATAGAAGATAATCCTGGAGCCCTGTGCTTTGAAAAGAAGGATACAGAAGTGGACTGAAATCCAACTAGTAGAAGAACCTATATGAAAACACCAAAAGAGGAGACATACAGAGCTGCAGACTGTAAGAGATCCTGATGGCATGGATAGCTTGGATATTGCCAAGTGGTGTTAGGACCTAACAATTAACCTAAAAATCAGAGCTGCCAGCCAGGGGATACACAGAGGACTGTACTAGTGACTGGTGAACAAAAGAGGAAGCAGCGAAGAGGGAGAAAAGCTGAGCCGTGGACTTTTGGCTGTCCAGAGGTCAAGCCATTTTAAGAGTTTACAAGTGGTTGGACCATTTTGGATATTTAAAGCAACAACATTCACTCAGATCCTGGGACCTAAGAATAGGCTCCACTTGCCAGCAACCACAAGGGCATTCCAGATATTGAGGACTGGAAAGGGACAACATTACCCTTGTTACTTTCACACCCTACACTCTCTTGGTGAATGAAGGTGCAGCCATTCCTCACTCTCATCCAACTTCTGGGCTGACAGGAATTCCATCCCAGTCTGTGTGCTCTGACAGAGCTGGATGCCCTGCTCTGCCCTGCCCTGCCCAGATTTCTTTTTCTTGTTTTTTTTTTTTTTTTTTTCCCGTTTGTTTGTTTTTGTCTTTTTTAATTTTTCTTCTTTTTTTTACTCTTTTTATTACTATTGTGTCTTCTTCCCCTCTGAGGTTCTAGTTTTGTTTTTTTTTTTCTCTCTTCCTTTTACCTGGTTCCCATTTATTTCTTTCTTGTGGTTCTCCCCATTCCTTGTTTTTCTTTTTGTATTTTTCCCATTTTTTTCTTCATTATTCTCTTACTCTACCTATTTTCTCTTATTACCCCCCTCCCCAAACATTGTTTCCCCTCCTTCTTCTATTCAAATTTGTTTTGGCTTTTGCAAGTATTTATTTAAATATTTTATCTCATTTTTTGCCTTTTTTCTCTCTCTCTCTCTCTCTCTCTTACTTTCTTTTTTTGGAGATTGTTCCTAATTGCTTATGCAGTGATTTTCTTTTTCTTTTTCTTTCTTTTTTTTTTTTTTTGCCTCTTCCTTTTACTTTTGATGGTTTTTTGATAGTTGTTTTTGTCTAACTGAGTGGGAGACAGCAACTGTACCCATATGAGCCAACCACACCTGCACCTCCTGCAGCTCTGCTTACTGAGTGAGAACCACCACTTCCTTCTGCACCAACTGGCCAATTGTACATGAACACCAATAATGGCCTGACTCATCCTTAACTGCTCTTAACAAACAGTTAACAGAGACCTGTGCAGCCACTCTCAATCTTTACCACACCCACCGGGAGACAGGTGGTGAGTGCAGAAGTGCTGCCAACTAATTAATAGAGGAGCATAGTACCCTGCTTACTCAGATACATCCAAAAAAAAAAAGGAAAGGAAAATCTTAGATGAATCACTCCAACATACAATAAACAATTAAATATAAATATAACATTATCACAATGTTTAGGAGAAAACAGACAATCACAGTGCACACAGAGAAGCAAGATAAAACAGTATAAACAAGGGCCCAGGATACAGACCCAGGACATATCCCTGATATGAAATTCAAAAGAATTATACTTAGGTACCTTCAAAGTACTGAGAGACAGAGCAATGAAAACACTGACAAAATTAAGGAAAACACAGACAAAACCCTAAAACAATTTCAGAAAAAAATACAAGAACAAACTGACAAAATAAATGAAAAATTAGAAATGATACAAAAATCTACAGATAGAAATCCAGAAGATTAATACCAAATTTTCAGAAATGGATAACACATGGAAAGGGCAAAGGAGGAGAATCAAATCAATGGAAAACAAAATTAGTGAGATTAAAGACAGATACCTGAATATTTCTTTGGAAAGGGATCAATCAGAAAAAAGATCAAAATAAAATGAAGAAAGCCTAAGGCTCAAGGCTCATGTGGGATACCATCAAACCAATAATCTACATGTAACCAGAATTCCATAACAAGAAGAAGGAAAGAAAACTACGGAGAAAATTGTCCAAGATTTGTCGGAAGAGAACTTTCCTGATAAGATGGAAAATGAGAATATATCCATCCATTCAGGAAGTCCAATGAACCCCAAACAGGATAGACCCCAAAAGAAAATCACCAAGATATATCATCATCAAACTCACCAAAACAAAGATAAAGAAAGAATCCTGAAAGCAGCACAAGAAAAAAAGTTACCTACAAAGGGCAACCAATAACACAGCTCTGATTTCTCAGCAGAAACCATATAGGTGAAAAGGAAATGGGATGATGTATATAAAAGCCTGAAAGAAAAAATTTCCAACCAAGAATGATATACCCAGGAAAATTGCCCCTCAAATATGATGGTGGAATTAGGAGATTTCCAGATAAGCAGAAATAAAGGTAATTGGTTAAAGCCAGACCAACCTTGCAAGACCAACCTTGCAAGAGATACTGAAGGGAGTCCTTTGAACAGAGAACCAAAAATAACAAACAACAACTGACCATTAACACACAAGATGACATAACCCAGAAACCAACCCTGTTATGGAAGTATCCAAAGTGAAATAAGCTTACAAGATTGTAAACAGGGAACCAGAGACATCAATTGAGAAGTGAGGACAACTACAAAACAAAAAGAGGGAAAAAAGTGTAGTTACAGAACTTCTAAATGGTGAGGAAGTCAATAGAGTTTCAAAATACTCTTTGGACTGTTTGGACTGTTCCAAACTTAGGGAGAAAATTATAAATCACAGGGTAACCTCAAAGAAAAATGATAAACCTTCACATCACAGTAAAAAAAGGACAAGCACAAATATTTAGCAAATACTAAAACAACAGCAACAAAGGAAATGATAACACAATTCACAAACATAATGAGCTCAGTACAGAAAATTATATGGAACAGAGAAACCAGGAAAACCATGAAAAAACACATAACAAAATGATAGCAACAAATTCATACTTCTTAATAATTATAATAATTATACTGGATGTCAATGGAGTAAATGCACTACTCAAGAGACAGAGAGTTGCAGACTGTATAAGAAAACATAAACCATCAATATGTTGTCTACAAGAGACACACCTTAGAGACAAACACAAAAATACACTAAAAATCAAAGGTTAGAAAAAGGTATATCAAGCAAATGGCAACCACAGAAGAGTGGGAGTGGCAATATTAACTTCCGGTCAAATTGACTTTAAGACAAAAACCACCATACAAGACAACGAAGGACATTATATAATCATTAAAGAATCAATTGAACATGAAGATATAACCATAATAAGTATCTATGGACCCAATGAAAGACTCTCAAAATACATAAATCACACTCTAGCAGAATTGAAAAAGACAAATACAGTCATAGTAGCAGATTTTAATACACCACTTTCAATGAAAGATAGAACAACAGGAAAAAAACTCAACAAAGATGGAGAAGAATTAAACAATACAATCCACCAAATTGACCTTATAGACATCTCCAGAGCACTTCACCCAACAACAGCATGATATACATTCTTTTCCAGTGCACATGGAACATTCTTCAGGATAGACCAAATGTTAGGTCATAAAACGAGCCTTAAATTTAGTAACATTGAAATATTGCAAAGCATATTCTCAGATCACAATGCTATCAAATTAGAAATCAACAATAGGAAGATCAACGGAAAAAGAACAAGCACATAGAAACTGAATAACACCCTCCTTAAGAATGACTGGGTAATAGAAGAAATAAACTATGAAAATCAAAAATTCCTCTAATCAAATGAGAATGAAAACACAACATACCAAAATCTTTGGCACACAGCAAAAGCAGTGATCACAGGCCAATTATAGCACTAAATGCACACATCAAAAAAGAAGGAGCCAAAATCAACACCTTAATGAACATCTCCAACAAAACGGCAAGAAAAGCCTATAGTCACCAGACTCACTGCCGTAGAGTTGGATTTGACTCAGTGACCCCTCCTTGCATTTCTGAGACTGTATTACTATGGAAGTAGATCACCCACCCAGAAGAAAGGAAATAAAGATTCAAGCAGAAATCAATGGAACAGAAAAATAGAAAGCCAATAGGAAAAAATCAACAGGACTAGAAGTGGTTTTGAAAAGATTAATAAAATTGACAAACCACTGGCAAATTTAACAAAGGAAAAGAAGGGGAGAAGACAAATAACACAAATAAGAAACAAAATGAGTGACATCACAACAGAACCAATTGAAATAAAAAAGAAAATACCAACATACTGTGAAACAAGCTTGAAAATCTAGAA
>NW_006921592.1:12830809-12847700 GCF_000298275.1 Orycteropus afer afer | reverse complement strand
TCAAAGGCATCCAAATTGGTAAGGAAGAAGTCAAATTATCCTATTTGCTGATGATATGATCCTATACCTAGAAAACCCAAGACACTCAGTCAAAAAACTACTGGAACTAATTGAAAGATTTAGCATAGTGGCAAGATACAAGATCAACACAGAAAAATCAATTGGATTCCTCTACACTGGCAAAGAGACTGCAGAAAAGGAAATCAATACCATTTATAACAGCTACCCAAAAAATAAAATACTTGGGAATAAATCTTACCAGGAACACAAAAGACCTGTACAAAGAAAACTATAAAGGACTACTTCAAGAAATCATAAGAGATCTACATAAATGGAAGAATCTCCCATGCTTGTGGATAGGAACATTGAACATTGTGAAAATGTCAGTTCTACTCAAAGCAATCTATACATTCAATGCAATCCCAATCCAGATTCCATCAACATATGGAAAAACCAATCAGTTTCTTTATAAGCATGATTTGCCCAGACCTATTGGTTAAGTTATTCAGGGGAAAGTATGTATTATTGCAGCAACTTTCCTTACTGTCTGCATACTCATCTCTGGTTTCAGTTTTCTTGTGTCTGAGGTGGGCATTCCATTTCATTTTTGACAACTTACAATTTTCCTAGATTCATACTACATACATTCCTTGTTCCTATTATGAATGAATGCTTGCAGCTGTTTCTCTTCAGTTTGAGTCAGTGCCTCAACAGCAAATGGAGGTCCTGAAAGTTTTACTTTATCCATATGATTAAGGTCAGTTCTACTCTGATGAGGCAGCTCTTTTCCTCTCACCTTTTGAGTGTCTTCCAACCTGAGGAGCTCATCTTCCACCACTGTATTGGATAATGTTTCAGGGCTATTCATAAGTAATGTATTAGACAGTGTTTGTCTGGTATGTATAGGTTTTTCACAGCTAATTTTTTGAGAAGTGGATGGCCTCTTCCTTCTCCTGAGTCTGTCTCAGTCTAGAAGCTCTGCTGAAACCTATCCAGTATGGGCAACCCTGCTGGTGTCTGAAACACCAGTGGTACAGCCTCCAGCCTCACAGCAACATGAAAGCCACCACAGTAGGACAAACTGACAGACAAATTCATCTCCCTTAGCTGTTCCAAACCTCTCTGCCCACTTTCTGGCCTTCCCCTACCTGTCCCTAGCTTCTTCCAGCAACTTCCTGCCTTGAGTGGATTTTCTCCCTCCCTCCCCTTATCTGGATCAGGACCACTGGCCCTGACTTCTTCAGAGGCTTCCTGCCTTGAGTGGGATCTCTTCCTCCCTCCCCTTACCTGGATCAGGGCTGCTGGGCCTGGCTTCTTCCAGTGGCTTTTTCATTCTTTAAATATATATTTTGCTGTAGATTTGCCCAATGCAATATTTCTTTGGATTTCTTGATGGCTATTTCCATGGACACTGTTTATAGATCCAAGTAAAATGAAATCCTTGACAAGAAGTCAAACTAAAATCCTTGACAACTTCAATATTTTCTCCATTTATCATGATGTTGCTTATGTGTTCAGTTGTGAGGATTTTTGTTTCCTTTATGTTGAGCAATCCATTCAGAAGGTTGTCATCTTTGATTTTCATAAGTAAGTACTTCAAGCCCTCTTCACTTTCAGCAAGGCAAGCTTGTGTCATCTGCATATCACAGGTTATTAATGAATCTTCCTCCAGTCCTGATGCAGCATTCTTCTTCATATAGTTTACCTTCTTGGATTATATATCCATCACATAATCAATCAATATATAATCAGCATATATACAGATCCAACAGTTATTGTGAAAGAATACAACCCTGATGCATAGCTTTCTGCCTTTAAACCTTGTAGTGTCCCCTTGTTCTGCTCAAACTACTCAAACTACTACCTACTTCTCTGTTTACAGGTTCTGCATGAGCATAATTAACTGTTCTGAATTCCCATTCTTCTCAATGTTATCCATGACTTATATGATCTACACAGTCGAATGTCTTTATGTACTCAATAAAACACAGGAAAACATCTTTCTGATATTCTCTGCATTTAGCCAAGATCCAACTAACATCAGCAATGGTATTCCTCATTCCAAATCTTCTTCTGAGTGTGATTGGAATTTCTGGGAGTGTCCTGTTGATGTTCTGCTACAATCATTTTTTAATTATCTTCAGCAAAATTTTACTTACTTGTGATATTAATGATACTGCTTGATAAGTTCTATGTTCTGTTGGATCACCTTTTTTTGGGATGGACACAAACATGACTCTACTTGTCAGTTGGTCATGTGCCAATTCTTGGCAGAGATGAGTGAGCACTTCCAGCATTGCATCCATTTGTTGAAACATCTCAATTAGTATTCCACAGACTTGTTTTTCTCTGCCCTTTTCAAGTCTGCAGACTTGTTTTTTTCTGCCTTTAGTGTAGCTTGGACTTTTTCCTTCTGTGCGATCAGGTCATCATCAAACGCCACCTCCTGAAATATTTGAATTTTGACTAATTGCTTTTGATACAAAAAAAAAAGACAATTCATTATCAATGACTTGCTTCCCACTCATAGCGAACCCCACTGGGTTTCTGAGTCAGTAAATCCTTATGGAAGTAGATTGCCCCACCTTTCTTCCACAGAGTGGCTGGTGGGTTTGAACCATCATCTTTCTGGTTAGCAGGTAAATGCCTTAGTCACTGCACCACCAGGGATCCTCTCTTTTTGGTAAAATGACTGTATATTCCTTCCATCTTCTTTTGATGCTTCCTTCATTGTTCAATATTTTGCCCATGTTGTTGTTGTTAGGTGCTGTCAAGTTGGTTCCAACTCAGAGCAACACTACGTATAACACAAAGAAATTCTACCTGGTACTGTACCATCCTCACAGTCGATGCTATACTTGAGGCCTTTGTTGCAGCCACTGTGTCAATCCATCTAATTGAGGTTGTTCCTCTTTTTAATTGATACTCTTACTTTACCAAGCATGAAACATCTTTCTCCAGGGACTAGTCCCTCTTGACATGATCAAAGTAGAAGAGGCAACGTTTGGCCATTCTTGTTCTAAGGAACATTCTCATTGTACTTCTTCCAAGACAGATTTGTTCATTCTTCTGGAAGTCCATGGTATAATTAATATTTTTCACCAATGCCATAATTCAAATGCATCAATTTTTGTGGTCTTCCTTATTCCTTGTCCAGCTTTCACATGCATATAAGACAAATGAAAATACCATGATTCAGGGAAGGTGAACCTTAAACTTCAAAGTGACATCTATGCTCTTTGACACTTTAAAGAGGATTTTGCAGCAGATTTTCCAAATGAAATACGTTGTTTGCTTGCAACTTGAGGCCTGAAATTTTTCTTCATCACTTACAGCTTGAATAAAGCTGAATGTTTTCTTCCTTTTAAATTTTCCAACTCCAGATCTTTGCACTTTTTGTTAGAATACTTTCTTTGTCTTCTTGAGCCACCATTTATAATTTTCTGTTCAGCTTTTCCACTTCATCATTTCTTCCTTTTGCTTTAACTACTCTATGTTGAAGAACATGGTTTATAGAGTTTCTTCTGACATCCAATTTAGTATTTTTTTCCTCTCCTGCCTTTTTAATGATCTTTTGCTTTCTTCATGTATGATGTCCTTGGTGTCTTCCCACAACCCATCTGGTCTTCAGTCATTAGTCATTAGATGATGGAAAAGTTCAGTATCATTAGTCAGAACAAGGCTGAGGGCTGAATGTTGAACAGACCATCAATTGCTCATATGTAAATTCAACTTGAAGCTGGAGAAAATTCAGACAAGAAGAACCAAAGTACAACAAGAACCAAAGTACAAGAAGAACCAAAGTACAACTAGAACCAAAGTACAATCTTGAGTATGTTGTTGTTGTTGTTGTTGTTATTTGCCGTTGAGTCGGCCCCGACTCACCATACCTGAATTTAGAGATCATCCCAAGAATAGGTTTGTCATATTGGACACTGACAAAGACCAGATGGGCTGTAGGATGACATAAATTATATCATGTTGTTGTTGTTATGTACTGATGAGTTGGACCCGACTTATAGGGACCCCTCCTTGGGTTTCCAAGGTGGTATCACTATGGAAGTAGATTGCCCAACCTTCCTTCTGAGGAGTGGCTGGTGGGTTTGAACCGGCAGCCTTCTGGTTAGCAGTCAAGTGCCTTAGGCACTTATATAATACATGAAGAAAACAAAATATCATTAAAGAGACAAGAAAGTGGGAGGCAGTAGACACATGAAACATTAAAATAATAATAGTAACTTTTGATAGCAGCAAGTGATATCACACCTGCATCTGGGTAAGACCATGGCAACTGCTTCAACCAACTTCACAAAAGTATGGCTTGTTATGCCATACTCACCTTGTCAAGTACATACTCACCTTGACCTTGCACTGTGAACTTCACAAGGCCTTCCCAAGGACTCCTCTGACATTTTACTTGGTGTTGTTGTGGAAACTACCCAGGTGCTCATTCATGGAACTGCCACCCTTGAGCAATGAGCAATGGAAACTTATACTGAAAAGTTCTGGGATACATTTCATTAGACACCTCAGAAGTTTCCACCCAATTGAAAATGTATTCTTACATTTGCCTTCCTTCATTATTTCAATCTCTTGTCCCTCACACCTGCTCCTTGGGATCATTCCCAAATAAATTCCCTTCATGTGAGCTTGTGTCTCAGGCTCTGCTTTGCAGGGAACCCAGGCTACTGCACTGCACAAAATACTGTGCCACGGCAACTCTCCTAATATGCCCCTTCTAGCCAAGAAATCACCAAACACTGGTGGATTAAAACAACAGAAATTTGTTCTCACAGTTCTGGAAGTTGGAAATCCAAAATTAAGGTGTAGGTAGGGCAATGCTCTACTTGAAATTTCTAGAGGAGAATCTGGTCTAAACCTTTCTCTTAGCTCCTGGTGTTGCAGGTTATCCTTGACTTTCTTGGATTGTAGAGCATCACCACAGTGTATGCCTCTGTCATTACATGGTATCCTTTTTATGTATTTATGGTTCTTCCTTTTCTTACAGGACTACAAGTCATATTGAAGTACAGCCCACCCTAATCCAGGGTTACCTCATGTTAAATTGATTACATCTGCAAACCTTCTATTTTCAAATAAGATCATACTCACAGATACCTGGGATTCCCCCATTACTGCTGGCATTGAGTCAATTCTGATTCACAGTAACCCTATAGGACAGAGTAGAATGGCCCTATAGTGTTTCCAAGGTTGTAAACCTTTATGGAAGCAGACTGTCTCATCTTTCTCCTATGGAGCAGCTGAACTGCCAAACTTTTGGCTAGCAGCCCAATGCTTTCACCATGAACCACACCCAACTTTAATACACATTTTGAGGGAACACAATTTAATTTTTAATAGATGACAAGGAAGCTGGAGGAAGAAACTCCAGAATCATATCATAAGTATGAAATTTCTTTGAAGCCATGTGATTTATATTAAAAATTCATGTGAATGGTTCATTCTTCTGCATATTTTCATATATCTTTTAACCTTTTGGTAACTCTTGGGACATATAGCACCCGTCAACATTTTCAACCTCTTAGGTTTCTTGGGAAGTTGCTGTCCCAGTTGTAGTACATGCTACCACCTGGCAGGAGGCTGTATAGCTGCACAAATCTGAAGAAACAGGTCTCACCCCACTAGAGTCACTTTGGGACATAAATTATATTCCACATAATTGTATCAAAGTCCAATTGAACTAAAAAAAGTTTGTTCCCTTAATTTTAGCTTTCCTTCCATTACAGAAAACATATAGTATCAACAAAAAAATCAAAGCAGAAAATAATTAAATCATGAATACTATTAAAATATTAGCTTTGTAACATCACCCTCATGAATAAAATAAAAAAATTCAAACCAGCTACTGTTGAGTTGACTTTGATTTATTATGACCTTATTCATGTCAAAGTAGAACTGTGCTCAACAGGGTTTTCAATGGCTAATATTTTGGAATTGTATTTACAGGACTTTGTTCTGTGTTTGGACTTGAATTGCCACCCCAATACTCTTCAACCTGTTGTTGTTATTGTTAGATGCTGTCAAGTCTGTTCTGAATTTAGTGACCCTATGAGTCAGGGCCGACTCGACAGCACATAACAACAACAACAACATGTACAGTAGAAGGAAACACTGCTTTGTCTTGCACCATCATCACAATCATAACTATATTTGACTCTGTTGTTATAAACACTGTATCAATCTGTCCCATTGTGGGTTTTCTTCTTTTTCGTTGACTCTTTACCAAGCATGATATCCTTCTCCAGGGACTGGTCCCTCCTGATAATGTGTCCGAAGTACATGAGATGAAATCTCACCATCCTCACTTCTAAGGATCGCTCTGGCTGTACTTCTTCCAAAATGTACATGTTTGTTCTTTTGCCAGTCCATGGTAAATTCTCTATTCTTCATCAACACCATGGTTCAAAGGCAATTCTTCTTTGATCTTCCTTTTTCATGGTCCAGCTTTTGCACGCAAATGAGGCTACTGAAAATACCATGACTTGGGTCAGGCTCACCTTCATTCTCAAAGTGACACCTTTGTTTTTTAACACTTTAAAAGAGATCTTTTGCAGCAAATTTACCCAATGTACTACCTTGTTTGATTTCTTGATTGCTTCTTCCATGGGGGTGAATTGTGAAGCCAAGTGAAAGGAAATCCTTGACAACTTACATGTTTTCTGCATTTATTATGGTGTTGCATATTAGTCCAGTTGTGAGCATATGTTTTCTTTATGTTGAGATGTAATTCATAATGAACGCTGTAGTCTTTGATCTTTATCAGTAAGTGCTTCAAGTCCTCTTCACTTTTAGCAAGCAAGGTCATGTCATCTGCATATTGTAGCTTGCTAATGAATTTTCCTCCAATCCTGAAGCTGCATTCTTTTTCTTATAATCTGCTTCTCATATTATTTTCTCAACACAGACTGAATACGTATGGTGAAAGGATGCAATTCTGATGTACACCATTCCTGATTTTAAACCATGCAGAGTCCCCTTGTTCTGTTCAAACGACTGCTTATTAGTTAGTGTATGTACAGATTCTGCATGAGTACAACTAAGAGTTCTGGAATTCCAATTCTTCACGATGTTATCCATCATTTTTTATTATTCACACAGTTGAATCACTTTGCAAAGTCAATAAAATATATGTAAATATCTTTCTGGTATTCTCTGCTTTCAGCTAAACTGTATTATACCAATTTTTCTGGACTTAGCTTCCTTCTGGAAAAATTATATCCCATCTTTGTCTAAGTTGAGTCTCTAATGCTACATCCTAATCTCCCCTTATCATAGCACACATACCACTCTTACATCATTTCCTATTTAGTAGTTTAAATCTCCCATGGGACAGAAGCAACAGGTCATTTCAATTAGTCCTGCTGTATTTGTAATGCTTTCTAAAGTACCAGGAATAGTGGGAAAGACTGTGAAGTCAAGTCCTTAGAGTCACTGAGTTAAAATATTGTTCCTAACACATGCTAACTGTATAACTTCAGACAACTTCTACAAGTTATTTTAGTCTGAATTTCTTCCTTTGTAAATTGTGGAAAACAACAATATGTTAATTATAGGATGGTTAAGAATAGGTGAGATAATTCATACAAAACACTTGTCATGAGTGACCATAGCAAGCACTTAATAATTGATCGCTATTATTATTATGAGCTCTGGTAGCATGGTGCCTAAGGCATTTGACTATTAACCAGAAGGCTGGCAGTTTAAACCCACCAGCCACTCCTCGGAAGGAAGGTTGGGCAATCTACTACCTCAGAGATAACACATCAGAAACCCAAGGAGGGGTTACTATGAGTCATGACCGATTCAATGGCAGTGAGTTTATCATTATTTCAAATTTGATAAATATGATAGTAAGTATTAGAGTAATAATTAGATACTCAATACATAGTATGAAATTATCAAATGAATGCAAAACAAAAGAAAATATTTCATACCTCTCTCATTTGTTAATGAGCAAGATAGTTTTTCATTGCCTATCAATTTTTTTAAAAAAAGACAACTGAATAATTCATATAAGATTCAGCATCCAGGAAATTGTTTTTTATTGCTTCAATAGCACAAATACACACAAATATGTGGATATGACTAGTGTTAGTTATCTTCAGCCTTTTTATGACTAAGCAATTAGGATACTAACAAAGCAGAGTATAGGCTGAACCATGGCCCCAAAAAATGTCCATCTTTTATTTTCAGGGAACTGTGAATATGTTACTTTTCATAGAATAGAGACTTTGCAGATGGGATTGAATTAGGGGTTTTGAAAAGAGGAGATTATCCTAGATGATCCAAGTGGACCCAATATAGTTACAAGGGTTCTTGTAAGAAGAAAACAAGAGCATTAGAATTAGAAAAGGTGATGTAAAGATGGAAACAGAGGGAAAAAAGGCTGGGTAATTCAGAGCCATGAGCCAAAGAATAAGAATGACCTACAGAAGCTGAAAGAGACAAGGAATACTCTCTGTCCCCTGAGCCTTCAGAAAGAACCGTATATGGTAGAACTAGATTATCATACATTTATTCCTCCAGGTCATCTTGGAAATATTCTTATTAATTTTAAAAATAATGTTTCAATTTTACTTGTGTTGTAATTGAGAATTTTTAGGAAACATTAGATACTTAATTGTATTGAGTCTTCTTGTTCATGGATAATGTATGTCCATACATTTAGCCAACTCTTCTTTTTTTATTTTATTTTATTATTGTGATTTGGGTGAAGATTTACAGAACAAATTCACTTTCCATATAGCAGTTTACATATACTTTGTCTCATGACATTGACCACAGTTTACCACAATGCAACAGCTCCCCTCCCACTCCTCCCCATAGTTACCTCTTCCTAGTGTCCATCCCTCCATGGACTCCTGCCCCCTAAGCTGTCTCCCTGTGCATAGGCAGCCCTTCTTTCTCAATGATTGTTCTCTCCAGGGAGTGTATCTACCTCAGGTAAATGTTCAACTCATATGTCTGTCTTCTGTTTTAGCCAACTCTTCTTAAATGTTCCTCATAGAGTTTTAACTTTTCTTCAAAATCATTTTGCATACTTAACTCTTGGGCTCTTTTTTTTTTCTGAGTATTTTGTTATTCTCTGAAGGATGGAAGCTTGTCTTCATTGTCACATTGCTTTTTTTTTTTTTCCTCTACCCTCTTTTCCATCTCATTTTGTTGTCAGAGGAGCTCATGTTTGCTCTCTTCCTTTTCTTCTTTTATCTTATTTCCTGTAATGTCCATGTTTTCTTTTACTTCCATATGTTTGAATCATTTCCTATTGACCCCATTGGTGAGAGAGAAATTTCCAAACCACAGGTATTGAAGATGGTCAAACAGTGGACAGATGAGACCACCCAGGCAGTTTATTAGTCACATATACAGACTCACAGCCTGGCGAGAAGGGTACTACCTGTCACACAGGACCACACCGGGCTCCATTTTGGAACAGAATGAACAACCAGGAACTGTTGGAAGCAGGCATTATTGTTGTTGTTGTTGTTGTTGTTGTTGTTATTTGCCGTCTAGTCAGACCCGACTCATAGGGACCCCTCCTTGGGTTTCCGAGGCAGTATCACTACGGAAGTAGATTGCCCCATCTTCCTTCCGAGGAGTGGCTGGTGGGTTTGAACAGCCAGCCTTCTGGTTAGCAGTCAAGTGCTTTAGGCACTAATCAAGTATTAAGTATTGCCCCCTGGTACCTCGAGGAGTATATGATTGGCTGATTTGAATACTTCCATGGGCTGTCAGAGAACTGAAACTACTCAAAGATAAGGAGGACCTGTACAGGCCCCCTTAATAAGAAACAATTTATGGATAGGGGTTCTTCTGCATAGGAAAACTTGTGGTGAGGCCATTCAAGGTCTTCTTGATATTACTAAATATCAAGCCAACTCATAATGTTGGGTCTGAATTTTTGGCCTTATGCTACATCACAAAAAATGTATTTGTTGTCCACAATTTTCTTTTGTTTCCTAGAATAAATATTCTGCCAGTTGTAGAGAGGACAGGCAAACATTGCACATTCAGTAAGAAATCAAGTTTAAACATAATTATTTTAACTTCTGAGAGATAAGCAACAAATTTTTAAGTCCTATAAAATATGCAGATATGTCCCCCAAGAGTTCATGATCTCTTATGCTTTGTCCTGCACTTACTGTAATCTCTCTCAGTCCTTATACATATCCTAACTTTCTTTCACTATGGACTTCTTTGTGTGCTATATTTTTTCTTAAAGAAAATTTAGCCAGCAATGCTTCTCTCTATCAGAAAATATTTAAGCTTATTTATTTCTGATGTATGCAATTCTGAGTATTCGATTTGCCCTCCAATAATATGTGATTTATTCTTGAATCCTACCTGACATCTCATGCCCTATTGCTCTCCTTCTTTTAGAACCAATTTCATGAGTCCCCCAACCCACCCCAAACACCCCCACCCCAGATCTTCAGAGGTCCAGGAAAGTAGGGTGAGGGCAGAAGAGCAGATCCTGATGGCTGCAATTGATGGACAGAATTTTTCTCCCCAAACAGGTAACTCAGTATAAAATTTTTTGTTCTGTGATATTGGATTATGGAAGTCATATAGAGGTTTGTGCTCACGGTTCCAACTATTGAGAACATATGTATGCACACACCATTAGTAGGATCATGTTACCATCTCAACCAAATACAGAGAACTCCTAGTAGAAGAACTTTGGCTCCAGGCTTTCTGCCATATATCCTCATCTTACAAAGTAACAGTGTTTTCAATTTTTATTAAAGATTCGGTTTTTCACCTGACTTTTTTTTTTCTCACATAGGTATAACATCCATGTTATTGCATATATGAAAGTTAGTGGAGGACATAAAATCTTATGGAGATTCAGATGCTGTGATTGGTTAGATATATTCAGTAGTAAAGTGACTTTCACACAAGCTAGCATCTCAACCTATGTCAATTTAATTTTTTGCCACAGCAAAATCATTAATCACTCGATGTCACATATCTTGGGTACTCTGCACAGATAATCAAAGATACAAATGCTAAATCTGTGAATGCTGAGGTTCTACTATATTCAAAGTAGCTTTCTAGGCTTTGAAATTGCATAAGTAGGCAAAATGTTTTATGATATTCTCTATAATGATGCTCGTTCAGACCATTGTGTAGATAGAAAAGAATTTTGAAAGAAAATTTTATCATTTAAGGTAATAATCATCATGTATGCAGAGACAACCATCATATAAATACAAATTGGCCCTTCTGAGAAACTCCTATTCATAAAATATACCTCTTTTTTCATGTAGTTGTGAGGAAAATATCTGAAATATGGTCTAAGAGCTTAGAGACTGAATAGAAATGGACAAAGACAAGGAGAGAGGAAATAAGAAAAAGTTTGAACTATGCAATTTCTATGGCAGTACTTAAGCTAAGTTTTCCTGCTTTCAGGCCTAAGGAAGCCATTCTTTCTTGATATTTCATCATCTCAGACTTGCACATAGAGTGAAAATAGGCCTGGTGGAGAGAAAATCAAGTCCATTGGGAGAGAAGCCTCCAGAATTCAGCTTACTGAATAGAACTCTGCTTAACTGGTTTTCTGTGTCACTGATAGCACATTTTAAAATCCCACATCTAAAGGAAGTGAAAGTACTTCTGGTGGAAACTTTTCTTTGGCCTCCTTGGAAATGACACAACACTTATTCATAACCCCAGTGAAGTAAGTATGTGAGCCGAGTTCCACAAGGAAGTTGTAGAGAGGACAGGCAAACACTGCACATTCAGCAAGAAATCAAGTTTAAACATAATTATTTTAACTTCTGAGAGACAAGCAACAAATTTTTAAGTCCTATAAAATATGGAAATATGTCCCTGAACTTTCATGATCTCTTATGCTTTGTCCTGCACTTACTGTAATCTCTCTTGGTCCTCATACATGTCCTAACTCTTTTTCACTATGGACTAAAAGCAAATACCACCACCTGCCTGTGGTGGCTTGTGAGTTGCTATGATGCTAGAAGCTGTGCCACCAATATTTCAAATACCAGCAGGGTCAGCTGTGGTGGGTAAGTTTCAGTGGAGTTTCCAGAATAAGACAGATTGGAAAGAAAGACCTGGCTATGTACTTCCAAAAGTTAGCCAATGTAAATTTTACAGACCACAACAGAACATTGTCTGACTCTTGTTTTTCACACACCATCAGGAGAGACCAATTGCTGGAGGAGGTCACCATGTTTGGTGAAGCAGAGGGCCAGTAAGGGCAAGGGAGAAACTGGATGAGAGAGATTGGTATAGTGGCTGAAATGGTGGACTTGTGCATCCTAGTAATTGTGAGGATGACATAAGACCTCGTTTCATTCTTTTGTACATATGATTGCTGTTAGTTGGAGTGGACTCAACAGCAACCAGAAACAAACAATAGAAACAAACAATAACAACAAAACAGTCCTTGTTCAACACAAATGAATAAATCTTTTTACCAACCTGAGAGAGACTGAGGGTTATAAGCTCTTGTCCATTATTCCCAAGCATCCTGTTACACTGCAGAAAAATTTCATTGCTGGAGGAGAAATTATCACATATCAGCAGGTGTAATTTTATATGGGTAGTAATATCTTTGACTAAGTGGACTGTTGCCGTTTTCTGATTGTACCCACCTGACAGCTGCTTTGATGACCTTTGGTTATCTCTGTGCTGTCGACACTAATGCAACTTCTTGGAGTCTCAGCATTTCCCATGGCTGTCCTTGCCATTGACAGAGCTGTAAGGATAGATGTCTTCCTTCACATCAGAATGAAAAGATGAATCTTGAAGGAAAACACTCTTGAGTTGACATTTAACCAAGTAATTTGATTTTGGGAGGAGAAATAATTTTAATGTATTGTCATTTTGAATCTGCATTATCCTGGTGAGATTGATAGCAAGGCAAGATAAAGCTTTTCAAAAAATATCTATGGCTTGTATAGCAGTTATGTATGAGAATGTCCTGACTTTTAAGGTTGACGCATACCTGTATTAAATTGGTTATACACGCAGACACACACACTTTTATTTATAGACACATATAGCAATATGTATGAAGCAAAAATAAGAAATCTTAATAATCGTTAAGTCTAGCTGTGAATATGAGGGAGTTACTTGAATATTTCAATTTTTGAATGCTTATTTTTTTCATATTCATCAGTACTAAGACCTGTATTATAATTTCAAGGCACAGAAGTTTGTATTAAGATTTGTTTCCCCTTATGTAAGGTCATAGGCTATAGAATGAAAGATAAGTATTAAAAACCAGGAAAAGCAACAAGCCAAACCCGTTTGCTTTTTGAAAAAGGCTGCCGCATGGTACAGCACGACCCAGGATCTTGAAACAGTAGTCAAGTACACAACCTTCTTTTCTTGCCTCCACATTTCCTGATTCCGTCTGCTGCCTGCTTCTCTGCAGTCATAGCCAATAATATGCTTGGGATAGGATCGGAACTCTTTTCAACTGGAGTGTCCCATATGTTCATTATGGAAAATGTGTTTGCATTTTCACTGCAGCACACCACATATACTGACGCTGCCTGACTGTGAATTTGAAACTGGGAGAGAAGAGGGACTGGCAGATGAAGTGAAAGAAAGTTGGTGAGAAGAGAAATTCCTGCTGAAGAGAGTTTCACGGGACTTTGAAGTTCTTCTGCTTGGCATAGATTCTCATTACAGAATCCTTCGTTTTTGTTTTTTGTGTACTTTTTTTCCCGCTCTAGGGGACTATTTCCACTTAGGCTGTAATGCCATTAGTTATAGCAACTCAGGAACTTTCTCAGGGAAGGGCCCCAAATGAGACTAATGTGTCTAGTTTCTGGTTGGTTGAACTCTGTTTTGAATGCAGTTTCTTGGACACTTTTGATTCTTATTTCATGAATGTTTGTAGATTCATTGACTGAATTAGTGAATTCAGTGACTGACATATTATGATTTACCTCTATATTATGTAGATGGGTAGATAGATGGATGGGTGGATGTATAGATAGATATAAATGGATGACTACATATTGTTTTTTTCTTGTTTTTGGCAAATCTTAGAGTCCGTTTTTTGAGAATAAATAGGACAGGTCTAGAATAAAAAGCAAGATAGAAGTTTTATTTACTGACTCCAAATTTTGTGGTGCCTCCCATTGGCAGCTGTTTGGAGCTGTGCAGCACCAGTTTTCAAAAAGTCCACGACATTCCTAAAGTTTCTAACTTCACTCATCTATACTAAAATTGCCAAATTATGACAAGATTTATTTTATTATGGATTACCGGAGGCTTTCAATTGCCCACCAAGAAATAAATATCTTTCTAGTATGTGCTTTCTGTTTTGAAGAGTTCAGAGCAAATAACTTTATATAATGTCTTTTTAAAACTGTTTTTCTCTTTTTTCGGCTAAGAACACATTTCCTTTACTTCTTTTTATCATATCTTCCTACTAATTAAATTTCCAAATTTTATTTTAGTTCTGCAAAAAAGTTCAAGAATGTTTATAATGCCTTCATTAATCCTGATTGCTCCTTCACAAATAAAATAGGAATGCTGGGGTAAAGTCACACAAGACTCTTGTTATTAATATTAGCTCCAACCTACTTATCCCTGTCTTCCTGCTTCCCTGCTTCTGTTCAGCTGTTTCTTACATATGTGTTTCGCTTTCTCCATCATTGTTATAAAAATCTTACTCATCCTTCAAAGGCCCATCTAAAAGGCTTCTCTCAACTTTCACCTGAATCACAATAAGAATAAAATTTTAAAAAGGCTTCTCTCTTCTCAATTCTCTCTCCCTACTCAATATCCTCCGAGATGAAATTAGTTTCTCTGTCCTATCACCTTTGTTATCAAAGAGCTCAGTCTTTGACCTCAGATGCACCATTTTCTACTTATGTGACTATAAAGAATTTATGTACTTTTTTGGGGGCTTTGCTACATGTGTGTAGAGGAAGGTGGGAGATAGGGAATGGGAGTATGAGGGTAAGTAGGGAGGGTGGGGGGCTGTTATAATATCTAATAATATGTAAATTGCTTAATACATGCTTGGCACAAAATACATGTTAGTTCTCCTTTGTAATCACATTATTCTTTATTTTGTAGTTATTGATGAAGAAATTTGCAGATGATATTGGATGGTGAGCTATTTCAAACCAAATGCCTTATCCACTACAAATGCCCAGAAAAAAAACACAGTGGGTGGTTAAATGCTTGGCTGCTAACCGAGGGGTCAGTGGCTCAAACTCCCAGCTACTCTGTGGGAGAAAGACGTGGCAGTCTGCTCCCATACAGATTACAGCTTTAGGAACCTTATGAGGTAGTTCTACTCTGTCCCATAGGGTCATTATGAGTCAGAATTGATTCAATGGCAGTGGGTTCAGCTTTTTGGGACACGACATAAATCTTTTAACATAATTGCAATAACAGTAGTACTATGTTTTTCTCATAGAAGCTCTGGTAGCATAGTGGCTAAGACACTTGCCTGCTAACCAGATGGCTGGCGGTTCAAACCCACCAGCCACTCCTCGGAAGGAAGGTTGGGCAATCCTACTTCCGTAGTGATACTGCCTCGGAAACCCAAGGAGGGGTCGCTATGAGTCGGGGCCGACTTGATGGCACATAACAACAACAACAACATGTTTTTCTTTATTAGATACTTAATATGTGCTGGGTGCAGATAATATATTGTCTCAATTCTTCATCCTCACAAGAACCAGGAAATATTTTTGCTATTCCTTCAGGTTTACAGAAGAGGAAATAAAAACTCAGAGAAACTAAACCAATTATAATGCTGAAGGCCACAATTCGAACTATGTGACAAGGCCAAAATCTGAAGTCAACTTAAACCAGCTCTAAAGTTCTTACTCTCTTCCCTGAATTCTGTTTCTTTCTTTATCTTTATTGTAATGTTACAAAAAATCTGAGGACTGAGGAGAATAATCAACCATAATTCCAACACCTCATCATAATTGTTGTATTTATTTTGCATATTGTTTTCTGGTCTTCTCCATTTGCCCATTGATTTCATACCATTGATATTGTAGGACATGCATCATTGTGTGTCTTGCATTTTTCACCATCTCAAGTGCATTTTCATGGTATGTTTATCCTATACCAAGCACAAGTCATCATCATTTTCCTTTTTCTTTAAGTGACTAGAAAAGCAGGTGGTCAATAAAATAAAAATTCAGGGTGTTGTTCATATTCAATATGTCTTGACCTAATTTGGAAGGTTTGTTTTTTTAAAAGAAGACTGAAATTTTACAGAGAAATTCACAGCCATAGTTGAAAACAAGATGATTTTTACTCTGAACTCAGAACAGTTAGTTCCCTGTCACTTTAACAGTCGGGTTTCTATCTATAGAGAAAATTAAAACAAAATGAAACAATCACTTAAGGTGCACACGTGTGCATGCACACACATGTATAATAAAGATCCCAACAAAATGTAACAGAAAAAAAGCAGTAATACTGTCATATCTCTTGAGTTACCTCTTTTCTAAAATTAAAAAAAAAAAAACCCAAATTCACTGCCATTGAATGAGATCTGACTCATAGCGACCCCTCCTTAGGTTCCCGAGGCACTATCACTACGGAAGTAGATTGCCCAGTTTTCCTCCCAAGGAGTGGCTGGTGGGTTTGAACCCCAGCCTTCTGGTTAGCAGTCAAATGCTTTAGGCACTGTGCTACAGAAATTATTAGACTTCCATATTATCAGACTTAACAGAGGGAAAATCTTAGTCCATTTGGTAGGTAGTTGTTATTTTGTGACAAATTTTCATTTCTGTAAAATAAAATTTAAAAATAATCAGGAAAACTGAGTGCTATTTGTATTATTCCTGTTTCATTTTAAGAGCTTGATTCAGGGCTTTATTTCAGGGGCATTGTTGTTGTTGTTGTTAAGTGCCGT
>NW_006921592.1:12821876-12830289 GCF_000298275.1 Orycteropus afer afer | reverse complement strand
TTGGCATCGATTGTAGAACCAAGCAATGTGAATTCCTTGACAACCTCAATCTCAATCAGGGGCATTACCAAATCTAAATCAGATGGTATTTGAGGACAAACCCTTTTCAAGGCTGAATAAAAGCCTATGTCTATGGCAGTCTTCGTGCCATAAGCCCCAGAGAGAGATGGAGTAGTCTTTTGGGGTGAGTAGGGGGCAGAGAAAAGTGGTAAATAACGGTAATGAGAGAAGTGAAAGGAGGAAAAGAAAGCAAAAGGAGGCAGAAAACATGAAGGGGAAAGAAGAAGGTGCTGTGCTGTGGTTGTCTCCTTTCTGATGTGTAGCGTCTGTACTTGAAGATCAATAAATGCTCTCTTTTGGAATCAACAAGACTAGAAGTTAGTTCTTAGAAAAGATTAATAAAATTGACAAACCACTGGCAAATGTAAAAGACAAAAAGAAGGAGAAGATGCAAATAACATGAATAAGAAATGAAATAGGCAATGTCACAACGGAACCTACAGAAACCTAAAGGATAGCACAATACCATGGGGAAATGTACTCCAACAAATTTGAAAACCTAAAAGAAATGGACAAAGTTCTAGAGACATACTATCTACTGACAGACAATGATGTAGAAAATTTGAACAGACTCATCGCAAAAGAAGAAATTGATAGGTCATAAAAAAACTTCAACAAAAAAGATCCTGGCCCAGACAGCTCCACTGGTGAATTCTCTCAAACATTCAGAGAAGATATGACACCAATACTACTCAAACTATTCCAGAACATTGAAAAAGAGGGAATACTACCAAACTCATTCTAAGAAGCAAGCACAACCCTGATACAAAAACCAGGCAGAGACATCACTAAAAGAAAATTACAGACCAATATCCCTCATGAATACCAACACAAAAATTCTCAACAAAATACTAGCCAATAGAATCCAACAACCTGTCCAAAAAAAAAAAAAAAATCTTGACCAAGCAGGGGTCATAACAGCTATGCAAGGATTGTTTCACATTGGAAAAACAATCAACATAATCCATCACATAATAAAACACAGGAAATAAATCACATGATTATATCAATTGATGCAGGAAAGGCATTTGGCAAAATCTAACAACCTATTCTTCATAAAACTGTCAGTAAAATAGGAATAGAAGTGAAATTCCTCAACATAATTAATGGCATATATGCAAAGCCAACAACTAACGTTATTCTCAATGGAAAGAGACTAAAAACATTAGCCTTATGAACAGGAAGTAGACAAGGATGCCCTTTATACCCATTCTTCTCAAATATTGTATTGGAAATCCTAGCCAGAACAACAAGGCAAGAGAGGGAAATAAAAGGCATCTAAATTGGCAAAGAATAGAACCCTCTGTATTTGCAGATGATGTGGTGCTGTACATAGAAAAATCCTAAAGATTCAATGTGAAAACTATTGGAACTGGTAGAAGAATTCAGTAAAGTTGCAGAGTATAAGATCGATATGCAAAAATCAGTTGGATTCCTCTATACTAACAAAGAAAATTCTGAAAATGACATCAGAAAAACAGTGCCATTTACCATAGCCACCCCAAAGACAAATAAGACAAAGGCTTGGGAATAAATTTAACCAGATCACAAAAGACCTATACAATAAAAACTACAAAACAGTACTGTTGTTGTTATGTGCTGTCGAGTTGGACCCGACTCATAGCAACCCCTCCTTGGGTTTCTGAGGCAGTATCACTATGGAAGTAGATTGCCCCATCTTCCTTCTGAGGAGTGGCTGGTGGGTTTGAACCGACAGCCTTCCTGTTAGCAGTCAAGTGCCTTAGCCACTATACTACCAGAGCTCCCCAAAACAGTACTACTACTAAAAAAAAAAAAAAAAAAGAGAGAGAGAGACCTGCTTAAATGGAAGAATATACCATGCTCTTGGATAGGAAGACTTAATATTGTGAAAATCTCAATACTCCCCAAAGCAATCTACAGAACTAATACAATATTGATTCAGATTCCATTACCATTCTTTAAAGAGATGGAAAAACTAATCACTAACTTTATATGGAAAGGAAGGAGAACCTGGAAAAACAAAGCACGACTAAAGAAGAAGAACTAAGTAGGAGACCTCATACTCCCTGATCTCAAAACCTACCAAGCAGCCATAGTAGTCAAAACCTTTTATTGGCACAATGACAGACACATAGACCAATGGCACTCAGAAGTACCTCCAACCACAGATGAAAGGCTGATATTTGACTAAGGACTGAAATATTCAAACAGTGAAGAAATAATCTCTTTAACAAATGATGCTGGCAAAACTGGGTATCTATTTGCAGAAAAATGAAACAGTATCCATATCTCACACCACATACAAAAACTAACTCAAGATTGATTAAAACTTAAATGTAAAACTTAAAACTATAAAGATCATCAAGGGAAAATAGGAGCAAACTTGTTGTTAGGTGCTGTTGAGATAATTCGAACTCATAGTGACCCTAGGTACAACACAGTGAAAACACTGCCCAGTCCTGCACCATCCTTATAATATTTTCTATATTTGAACCCATTGTTTTAGTCACTGTGTCAATCTATCTTGTTGAGAATCTTCCCCTTTTTTGCTGACCTTCTACTTTACCAAGAATGATATCCTTCTCCAGGTAATGGCCCCTTCTGACAACATGAAAGGTGAGACGAAGTCTGTCCATTCTCACTTCTAAGGAGCATTCTAGCTGTACTCCTTCCAAGACAGATCTGTTCATTCTTCTGGAAGTCTGTGGTATTTTTAGTATTCTTTGTCAACACTACAATTCAAATGCATCGATTCTACTTCAGGCTTCCTTATTTATTGTCCTTGAGGCAGTTCTGGTAGCATAGTGCCTAAGGCACTTGACTGTTAACCAGAAGGATGGTGGTTCAAACCCATCAGCCACTCCTCGGAAGGAAGATGGGGCAATCTACTTCCATAGTGATACTGCCTCAGAAACCCAAGGAGGGGTCGCTGTGAGTCGGGTCCGACTCAGTGGCACATAACAACAACAACAACACAACTATTCATTGTCCAGCTTTCACATGCATATGATGCTATTGAAAACACCATGGCTTGGGTCAGGCACACTTTAGTCTTCAAAGTAATATCTTTGCTCTTTAACACTTTAAAGAAGTCTTTTGGAGCAGATTTGCCCAGAGCAATAAGTCATCTGTTTTTTTGATGGCTGCTTCCATGGGCATTGATTGTGGATACAATTAAAATGAAATCCTTGACAATTTCCATATTTTCTCTATTTATCATGATGTTGCTTATTGGTCCAGTTGTAAGGATTTTTGTTTTCTTTAGGGTGATGTGTAATCCATACTGAAGGCTACAGTCTTCAATCTTCATCATCAAATGCTTCAAGTCCTTCTCACTTTCAGCAAGTCAGGTTGTGTCATTTGTATCACTGGGTTGTTAATGAATCTTCCTCAAATCCTGATGCCACATTCTTCTTCATATTGTCCAGTTTCTCAGATTATTTGTCCAGCATACAGATTGAACAAGTGTGGTGAAAGAAAACAATCCTGACACAATCGTCCTGATTTGAAACCATGTAGTATCCCCTTGTTCTGTTTCAATGACGGCCTCTTAGTCTGTGTACAGATCTCTCATGAATACAATTAGTTGTTGTGGAATTCCCATTCTTGGCAATGTTATACATAATTTGTTATGATACACACAGTTGAATGCCTTTGCATAGTCAGTAAAACACAGGTAAACCTCTTCCTGGTGTTCTTTGCTTTCAGCCAAGATCCATCTGACATCAGCAATAATATCCCTCATTCTATGCCCCCTTATGAGTCCAGTCTGAATTTCTGGTGGTTCCCTGTCAATATACTGCTACAACCGTTTTTAAATTATCTTCAGCAAAATTTTACTTGACTGTGATATTAATGATACTGTTTGATAATTCTGTATTCATTTGGATCACCTTTCTTTGGAATGGGCACAAATATGGATCACTTCCAGTTGATTGGTCAGGTAGCTTTCTTGTAAAATTCTTGGTATAATTCTTGAGTACCTCTAGTGCTGCATCTGTTTGTTGAAACATCTCATTTGGTATTGTATCAATTTCTGTTTTTCACCAATTCCTTCAGTGCAACTTAAGCTTCTTTCTTCAATACAATTGAAAGGTAAACTCAGGGACCCTAATACATGGCATAAATACACTGTCAAACACATTAAAAATGTACAAAGAGCAGAATACAAACTAGATGACTAGGACCTCCTAAAATTTAAACATTTATGCACATCAAAAGACCTCATCAAAAGAGTAAAAAGAAAGCCTACAGACGTGGAAAAAATTTTTGGTAATGAAACCTCAACAACAAAAAGATAAGCAATCCAATTAAAAAATGGGCAGAGGACACTTCACCAAAAAAGACATTCAGGCAGCTAACAAACATATGAAGAAATGCTTACTATCTGCCGGCCAGTTGAATCCGACTCATAGAGACCCCTCCTTGGGTTTCCAAGGCAGTATTTAGCATAGTGCCAAAGGCACTTGACTGCTAACCGGAAGGCTGGAGGTTCAAATCCACAAGCCACTCCTCGGAAGGAAGGTTGGACAATCCACTTCTGTAGTGATACCACCTCGAAAACCTTGGGAGGGGTTGCTATGAGTCAGGTCTGACTCCATAACATATAACAAAAACAACATCACTACAGAAGTAGATTGCCCAACCTTCCTTCGGAGGAGAGGCTGGTGGATTTGAGTCTCCAGCCTTCTGGTTAGTAGCCAAATGCCTTAGACACTACACTACCAGAGCTCCTCATTAGCCATTGTTGTTGTTATTGTTACGTGTACTAGAGTCAGACCCTATTCATAGTGACCCCTCCTTGGCTTTCCAAGGTGGTATCACTACGGAAGTAGATTCCCCAACCGTCCTTCCAAGGAGCGGCTAGTGGGTTTGAACCACCAGCCTTCTGGTTAACAGTCAAATGCTTAGGCACTATGCTATCAGAATAAATTAAAAAACAACAATGACATATCAACTCAACCAGCATTAGTAACAAAGTTGAAAAAAAAACAAAAAATAACAAATGCTGATGAGGGTGTGTAGATACTGGAACCCACAGACACTGCTGGTAGGACTGTGAAATGATATGAACAACTGTGGAAATGATATTGCACTTCTTTAAGAAGGTGGGAATATCATATGATCCAGCAACCTTCCTATGAGGTATATATCCTATAGAAATGAGAACCATGAAATGAACAGATATATGCACACCCATATTCATTGCAGCATTCTTCAAAAGAGCAAAAAGGTGGAAACACCCTAAGTGCCCATCGGCAGATGAAAAGATAAACTAACTGTGGTACCATGACACAACAGAATACTGTGAAACAATAAGGAATAAATATGAATCTGTGAAACACTTTATAATATGGATAAACCTAGAGGATATCATGGTGAATGAAGTTAAGCAATCATAAAAGGACAAATATTGTATGAGACTACTACTGTAAAAAGAAGTGGTTTACACACAGAAATAATCACTCTTTGAAGGTTGTCAGGGGTGGGAAGGGAAGAGAGGATGAATCACTAACTAGGTGGACACATTAACTTGGGTGAAAGGAAACTTAATATACAATAAGGGGGAGGTCAGCACAAAATGATCAAGGCAGTGGAAAACACAGGGAGGACTATTACATACACAATCCTATAATGACAATAACCTGTGAGAGTGGATGTATATATTGACACACAAGCTGAACACAGATGGGAAGGCAAATGGGACTATACCCACAAAGATATATACACATACATAGGTTTCACAGAGGATATTGTTACCTATGTATTTATATGTGCTGCAAATATATTCATCAATATAGTAGAAGATACAGAGTGAAAAGTTATAAAAACTTTTTAGTCATAACCAAACACCTTGAGGGAATGAGGTGCTAGGCATGGGGCTAAGAACCATAGTGTGTAGGGGACACTAAGGTCAATTGGCATAACACAGTCCATAAAGGCAATGTTCTACATCCTACTTTGGTGAGTAGCTCTGAGGTCTTAAAAGCTTGTGAGTGGCCATCAAAAGTGTAAATATTGGTCTCTACTTATCTGGACCAAAGGAGAGTGAAGAAAATTGAAGATACAAACAAACAATTAGTTCAAAGGACTAATAGACCACATTAACCCTAGTCTCCATGACCTCGAGACTAGAAGAATATCATACCTGGCTACCACTGCTGACTGCTCTGAATGGGATCACAATAGGAGGTCTGGGATAGAGTGAGAGAAAAATGTGTAACAAAACTCAAAATCATAAAATGGGCCAAGCTTACTAGTCTGATGAAGACTGGCAGAACCCCTAAGCCTACAGCCCTTAGACACCCCATGAGCCTAGAACTGAACTCAACCTCCAGGGTTCAATTTTCAGCCAATCAATATACAGACATATAAGGTGAATAGTAATACCAGGAAGGCTTGCATTAGAACCATCAACAAAATGAGATCAAGAGATCAGTATTTGCCTATGGATAGAGCTAGGAAATATGAAGGGCATGGCAAGGAAGAACAAAGGGAGGGAGTGGGCACAGGGAGGAAGTGGGGAGAATGCTGTTGCATTGTGGGAACTGCAGTGAATGTCACAAAACAGAATGTGTATGGATTGTTGAATGGAAAACCAATTTTCTCTGAAAGCTTTCACCCAAATCAAAATTTGAAAAACAAAAAACAAAGTTAAATTTTGTTCTAGTGGGTTTACAGGTTCCATAAAGCACTGGTGTGCTGGTACTATTTCCATATGGGGACTATGCCTTCCAGTTAATCTCTTATACTCTTAAGCTTTTGCCCTCTAGAGGTGGTCCATTCTTATGGTATATCATGCCCTTTGTTTAGATATTCTTTGGTTTCTTTCAACAATGGTTTGTTACCTTACCATTTGATGCTTTTGCTAGCTCCTCTGGGAGAGCACTCCATATCAAGGGAAGTTATGCCACTTCAGTTTACAAAATTGTCCCACATATCAAATTTAAGTTGTCAATTAATAAAAAGTATGTTATTTTAGCCCCCAAACCAGACTCTGAGACAGTAATTTGAGTGAGGGTAATTTATTTGGGACATGTAGGAAGCACAATCAGGGAACTAAGGAAGTCAATATAGGGTATGTTATCTGGAGGGCTTCACCATGGGTAACTGGTATTAATTCCACTGGTGAAACTCCAGGATCCAGTTTTACACACTCAGAGAGAGCCAGCTAGTGGTGAAAAAAGCTGAAGTATCTAGATGCCAATATTTTTCAGTCATCAGTTGAGGTTGCTGCTGGGTGTTTGACTCTCCTGTAATCCAGATCTGCCACGAATGGGTAGAATGATTTTCCTTGGATTACGATAAAGCTCTCAGGAGGAAGCTACAGACACTGGCAGTTAAAGTACTATCTCCAACAAGCAGATAATATCCAAAAATGCTTGAGTGTCCAGAGGCTTTCTCTCCCACTGTTGCCCTACACAGAGATTATTATTTTTCCCTTGCTCTCTTTTTACCTCCTGGAAGAAGTATAGCCAGAATGATCCTTGGAAACAAGAATGGCCAGACTTTGTCTCACCTACCTTGGTCATGTTGTCAGAAGGGACCATTGCCTGGAGAAGGATATCATGCCTGGTAAAGGGGAGGGTCAGCAAAAAATGGTAAGACCCTCAATGAGATGGATTGGCACAGTGGCTGCAATGATGGGCTGGAGTCTAGTAAGGATTGTGAAGATGGTGCACGACCAGGCATTGTTCCGTTCTCTCATGCATGGGGTCGCCATGAGTCAGAGCCAACTCAGCAGCATCTAACAACAACCCCTTTTACCTTGCTCACGAAAACTGAAATTTTGGTATCATTTGCCAAGATTTTACTTACTCCTTTTCTGCAATACTGCCGTGCTTTCTTGGAAATGATAGTTCTGTCTTGGTCTCCACCTTCTATCTGGTAGCATTCTCACTATGAACAATGGAAATTCTTTTACTTTTTATTGTGTTGTCAGACTGCTCCATAATTGATCATTAGTCTTCCTTTCTTTCTTTTTAAATCCATTTTCCTTTGGTTATTTCAGCCAATTTCTTGGAAGAGGATTTATAATCCAGTATATATGGATCTATTTTCCTCAAAAATCCTCAAGAGTAGATACATGATTACATTAATTACTCAGTCATGCCAAAGTGATTTGCAGATAACTACAGGATGTCATAAGTTGAACAAGTTTTTCAGAAAGTCAAAATATGCTTGACGTTCTTCTACGTCAATATTGTTAAATAGAAGTATAATGCAAACTTGGAATATGAGCTACATATGCAAATTTCATAGTCTAGTTGTTGTTGTTGTTATGTGCCGTCGAGTCGACCCTGACTCATAGCGACCCCTCCTTGGGTTTCCGAGGCAGTATCACTACGGAAGTAGGATTGCCCAACCTTCC
>NW_006921592.1:12819725-12820691 GCF_000298275.1 Orycteropus afer afer | reverse complement strand
AGGTTGGGCAATCCTACTTCCGTAGTGATAACTGCCTCGGAAACCCAAGGAGGGGTCGCTAGGAGTCAGGGCCAACTCGATGGCAAATAACAACAACAACAACAGTCTCCAACTTAACAATGTCTTACAGTTGCAACTAACCGCAGTTATTTATTTCTTTATTTGCTTTGGTACGTCTTATTGTTGGTAATATGTACTACCTACAATGCTGTAGTGTGTAATTTGCTGATGCTATTATTTGCAGATGTTTGCTCACACATGTTCAAAGACACATAAAAGTCATATTTCTAAAGAGAGTGATGAAAAAAGTCTATAATAATTAAGAAGAAAAAGAAAAAAGTGGTAATAAACTTACATCAGAACTGACTTATGACAGTGTTGTTGGAACAAAACTCCATTGTAAATCGGATACTACCTGTATGGTTTTCTAGATAAAATATAATTATCTCATATCAAGGATACATTATGTTCATATACTTCAACACCTGTTATAATGAATAGAGGGCTATCTTCTGAGCCAATGATGTACTAGGAGTTATGAGACCTTGGCTCTTTTCATGGTTCTGTCACAGTCTTTGTATAGTTCAGGTAGCCTTTTTTTTTTTTCATTTTTATTGTGATTTGGGTGAAAGTTTACAGAGCAAATTCATTTCCATACAGCAGTTCATACACATTTTGTTTCATGACACTGACTGCAATCCCCCACAATGTAACACCTCTCTTCCCTGAGGTTATGTCTTCCTTGTATCCTTCTTTCCTATATACATTCCTGCCATCCAAACTGTCACCCTGTGCAAACACTGCCCTTCTGTTCTCCCATGATTGATTACTCTAAGGAGTTTATGTACCTGATATAAATGTTCACCCTTTATGCCTGTCTATTGTTTGGCTATTCATGTGTGAGAGCTGGACAATGAATAAGGAAGACTGAAGAAGAGTTGATGCTTTTGAGTTGTGGTGCTGGCG
>NW_006921592.1:12817355-12818898 GCF_000298275.1 Orycteropus afer afer | reverse complement strand
TTGAGCTTGATGTCCCCTGTGACCATGGACCAAGCCCACGAGTCTAACTACTCACTCCCTCAGGGTGATTGGCTGTAGCCAAGAATTTACCATAATTTTGTCCCTTATTAGCTCTATTATATATTTGGACATTCTTGCCATACATACAAATATGTGTGTAGAAATACTGTCTGCCAACCCTATATATGGTCATGGGTATATTTCCTTTTGCCTAGACATACCTCATCATTCAACATGTCTATCCATCTATTTATCCATAGATTAATGTGCCTCATCACTGACAATGCAGTATTGTATATGTGAAAAGGTTTATCTTTGTTATCTGTACCTCTTGTGTACCCCTCTGTGTCTTCCTCTTCCTCAGTGCCACTGTTTTGATCACTTATTTTTGGTACATTGCCTTTCCCTTCATCCAAATCAATACATGTCTCTACCTTCACATAGCTTTTCGATAGCTCAGTTTCCTCATCTGTAAAGCAAAGGATTAATAGTGGAATCCTGAGCTCCATTGAAGCTCTAGCATTCTGCAGATCTATGGAAACATCTCTTCTGGGAGACAGGATTCACAGTCTGATATCTTTTAATGATTGGCCTTTGGGACTGTGAGATTTCTGGTGGCATGGTGCCTAAGGCATTTGACTGCTAACCAGAAGGCTGGTGGTTCAAACCTACCAGCCACTCCTTTGAAGGATGGTTGGGCAATCTACTTCCCTAGTGATACCACCTTGGAAACCTAAGGAGGGGTCACTATGAGTCTAATCTGACTCGATGGCAGTAAGTTTGTTTTTTTGGGGGGTTGGGGGGAAGCTGCGCTAGTTTAAATTGTTATTTTAAGTTTTTTGGCCATGATAACTCTTAAATGTCTACCATTTACAACTCTGACAGCATTCCTTCTGCTACAGAGCCTACCCTTTTAGAAGACCCAACTTAGTATAGCATAAAGCACCTTCATAAAATTTCAAGTGGAAGGGATTTTGAGGAAGTCAAATTTAGCGCTACCTATTTTCTCATGTAAAGGTTCTGCAAAGTTATTTTTAGTGAGTAAGAAGACAGGGGACTATCCATAAAACTAACATACCGCCTGTGTTAAAATATTAGAGTCTTATTTCTTTAGTTTTATTTACTATTAGGCATTATTGAAAATTCTGCCTATATTCATTTTGTCTTAAAAAATTCTGAAAGAGTCTTTTTCTAATTTTAAAACTCTTGGCAAGATACTGGTGCTATTTTCAACCTATAGTAACTGGCAACCTCACATTTTGTAAAGTTCAAGAGGAGCAGAAACTCAGCTTCCGAATACACTGCTCTGTCAGCCGATTAGATTGAACAGCAAGCAGACTATGGAAGGCAAATGTAGGGAGGAAAGTGTGAAGGTAACTTCATGGGTAGGTAGGTTGTCAAGCTTAGTTGATAAATGCACCCTCTGTCCTTACTGAGTATGTTAGTAGAGGTATAGAAATTTTGAAGCAGACTTCTAACTCTTTGTATCACACTGCATTACCTCCTGTAATAAGTTATTATTGTTAGCTGTCCTCAAGTTGGC
>NW_006921592.1:12809193-12813530 GCF_000298275.1 Orycteropus afer afer | reverse complement strand
ACAAGCAGACAAGGGTGTAGGTGTTATTTAAGCAACTTGAATTTAGGGAAGCATGTGTAGTTATGACTGTTTTGCCTACAGGTTAGGTGATATCTCATCTGAGAAGGAATAGTATGGGGATGTATTATTGTAAAACAAAGGTATGTTTCTGTCATTCATGGATCCAAAGGTTGATCCATCCTAGGATTCAAATCACCCAGGGAAATTATTAAAAATACAGATTTCCAGACTCACTCATTGAAATTTAAGATTCAGTAGGCCTAGAATTCTACCTTGGAAGTTATTTATTGCTATATAATTCAATACACAGACATAGTATCAGATACTGTTGTTTTGCAAAACATTCATTCATTCTCCACCGCATTTCAGAATGGATTTAAGATAGATTTAAGGTGGCTTGCCACTCCTTGGAGGGAAGCTTGGGCAATCTACTTCTGTAGAGATACCACCTTGGAAACCCAAGGAGATGCTGCTATGAGTCAAATTGACTCGACGAGAGTGACTTACTAGAACATATAATATATAGAAAGTTAAATCTGAAGCAGCAAAAAAATATATAAATATATATTTAAAAAACTGGAAAAGTAAAATGTTGGCAGAGATGAAGCCAATGTAAAACCCAGTGGGCCAGAAGCACTACAGCTCTTTGTAAAAGTTGAGGATAAATTGGGACATAAAGACAACATTGGGGTGCTATGTGGAGCAAATTATATTATATTTCTTCTCTTTCAACAACTTATAAACTTACATGTGCATTTAACAGATTAAAATAAATATCAAGGACTGCTTTTAGGGGGAGAGACAGCATAGAAATGTATCACCTAGCCTGAGAAGTTCATGAACAAAAGATTGGTGTGAGTACACAAAGAGTAGTCATTAGACAAGGGACCTGAATTGTAGACATAGACTTTATGTTAACATGTGTTTAGTGTTTTCAGTGCTCTTCATCAGAGTCAACTATTTGTCTCTTGCATCTGTCTTCATGAAACTTTATCATCTATGCCCTGCAGACTCTACAAAGAATTTAAGAGAGTTTAAATAACAATAATAAAACACACACCTATCTATAAGGAGATAATGAAATACAGGTAGAAAAAGCAATCGGAAATCATATAGTCTTAGAAAAGGCAAACAAATATGTTAGACACTTGTTATATTATTTTGACTGCAATTGAATTGTACATTAAGATCTTCACTGATCAGCAGCTAAAGCTAAAAGGGGAACATGACAAATATTGTTCTTCTTTTATAAAGAGAAGAAAACTGATGTTCTTTAGGAAAGAGATTTTTTTTTCTGCTATTAATTTCTAAGAGGAATTTATCAAATGGAGCTATTCATGAGCAATATTGAGTTTTAATTCTACACTCTTTATCCCTCATCATATCTTCGGAACTGAGCTTTTATCTCACTGGTTTACAGTTAGTTTTTATGAGGCATTCTCTTTATCTAGACTAAATGTTCTTTGAGGACTTGTATTATGTCCATTCATTTTCCTAATGCTGCACTTTTTCTGATAGTAGGCATTTATAAATGTTTAATGAATGAACGAATGAATGAACACACAATATTTTGAGGGTCCAGACAATTATATCTCTAAGCTATCACCCAAAGCCCTGAGCTTGGAGTAGTGGGCATGACAGTTCATTAATTTAACAAATATTTATTAATGACCTACTACATACCATACACTGCTTTTGTACTGGGATATGGCAGTAAACAAAAGAAATACGAAGAAAATCTCTTACCTTTATTGAGCTTATATTCTAGGAAACAAAAAAACCAAACTCATGCAATCGAGTCAATTCCAACTCATAGGATATAAATATGTGAATAAAATACATAATATGTTAAATGATGAGAAGTGATTTGGGGGAAAAAAAAAAACTCACAATGCAGAGGAGGACAAGAAGTTCTGGGTTTTCTGCATGTATGAGCTCTGGTGGTGTAGTGCCTAAGGCATTTGACTGCTAACTAAAAGGCTTCCAGTTCAAACCCATAAACCACTCCTTGAAAGAAAGGTTGGGCAATCTTCCATAGAGATACTGCCTCAGAGTGCAACCTGACTAGACGGCAGTGAGTTTGTGATTTTGGTTTTTTTTTTTTTTTTTTTTTTGGTGTAGGGGGAGGTATGTGCACTTGGGCTCTTGTGCTCATGTGTTGAGGGAAAAGAGAAAGATTGAGCTATGGGGAGTAAAATTCAGGAGAAAGGCATTACTTAGACATGTTGGCTTCTTCTGGTGACTGATGTAGATGGGGGAAAAAATAAAAACAAAAAGAAAAACCATAGTGAGTTGATCCTAATAGTCTCAAGGCAGATAGCGGTATTGAGACTGAGAGTTTGGGTGAAAGAAGGAGGTTTAATATATTTCCAGAAATACACACAATTATGGATCTTTGCCCCCATTTTGCTGTATACACAGAGTTTTGGATATATCTAACTCACATCAAGCTGGTTAAGTGTACAGATTTTGGGAGTGGATTAGAGCAAGCTGCTGGGCAGAAGACTAGGAGGAGGAAGAAATTTTTGGTCATATTGAGATGCCTTACTGCAGCAGCATTACAACAGTCATGTTTTTCAGGAAAGAACTCAAGAATTAATTTTCAATTGGAAGTCAAAGTGTAATTTAGGTAGGCAAAAAGTAATTTCCTGGGTTGGATTTAGGCCAGGGTATTGGAATTAACACCTCATCTCTTACAAAAATTGCCAGAGAATCTCTAATAATCACACGCGTGCATGGCCTCAGATTTACAGCTCCAGAGTAGGCTGATATCTTCAGAGGCCGCTCCACTTAACACTCTGTACAGACTGGGGAGATGAATGACACCTAAATGCTACCTACTGATTTACATACACACCAAGCTTCCAGCAGCACCTGCATTTTCCTAGAGAGCTCCTGTGCCTAAGGACTTTCAAGACTTTGCTCTGTCAAATAGGACAAGATCAAATCAATTAATACTAAAGGACCTCTGCAGCCCAGAAACATAAAAAAATAAAATGGGTCAAGAGATTCTTGCTGTGGTGATTATTAGTTTTAAGCAGGAAAATACATAAATATGAGTATTTCAGAAATGGTAAAGGTTGTTAACAATGAATTAAGAATCCCAGACTGGGTTTTCCTCTGTACAACTATCAGACTCTATTAAATCTGTCAAGCCATGTCACTTCAAGGAGTCTCAGTTTTGTCTATATGTACTTAAAATTCAATCCAAACAACCTGAAAAACAGAAACCAAACCCATTGCTGCCAAATTGATTCCAACTCATAGAGACCTTGTAGGATCGAATAGAACTCCCCAAAAGTGTTTCCAAGGCTTTAAATCTATACAGAGGCAGAATGCAACATCTTTTCCCTGCTAACCTTTCGGTTAGCAGCCGAGTGTTTAACCACAGCACTACCAGGTTTCCTTCCCAAACAATTTATCAGTCTTAAAAGACAACTACCTAATTTATCACCTAGCAGTCTCTAACTTTAGTACCTGCTCTTATTCCCCCTCCCTTGATTTTAGCCACTGGCCATCTTACTGTTCTGGAAATCTACCAAACTTGTCTGAAATCAGTGCCTTTGCACTTGCATTTCCTGTCACATGGAACTCCACTCCCCCAGGATTTTACATGGCTGGTTCTCCCCTTTATCCAATGTTGCCCCTTGATATAATAATTTTCTTATCATCCCTTCACTTTCTGAAATTGTCTTTTTATGTAATTGTTTACTTGTTTAATGTCCATCACCACCCTTCCCCTCAGAAAATCAGTTTTCATAAGCAAAGGGATTTTGTACATCCTTTTCACAAGTTTATTCCTAGTATTTGGAGCTCTGGTACCATAGTGCCTAAGGCATTTGATGGCTAACCAGAAGGCTGGTGGTTCAAACTCACCAGCCACTCCTCAGAAGGAAGGTTGGGCGATCTACTTCCTTAGTGATTCTTCCTCAGAATCCCAAGGAGGGATCACTTTGAGTCAGATCTGACTCCACTGCAGTGAGTTGGAAACATAACTGGTAAAGAATAGATCCTCAAAAATTATGAGTGAATTGATTTTCCTAGGCCTCGGTGATTTTCCTGGACATAAGAGCTCTCCCAGTCTGTGGACCCTTGATTAGAATAGCTAGAATAACTCTCAGCTCTAGGCAATACCAGGAGTTTGGGAAGTTGTTTTTGGTGCCTTTCCCCATCTGTCTAAACCACTTCCTGATTCCAGGCATAACTCCTCACCCCCAGGGGCATTGATCTTACTTAGCATCAATCAGATGTAAAGAAGGATTATGGGGTAAGGGTAACATGAATTAGAGTGCATTAAATCTCCTAAAGGAGCTCTGGTAGCATAGTGCCTAAGGCAC
>NW_006921592.1:12795204-12808722 GCF_000298275.1 Orycteropus afer afer | reverse complement strand
CCTTTTTCCCTACTTAGAGATGGTGATAACACACACAACACAAATGCAGAGTAGTTGAATATGTTTTAAATAAAAAAGTAAGATAAAATATTAACAATGATAAACTTTCAAAAAAATGAATTTCCAATACAACTATTATTTGCAAATGTCATGCATGTCTCATGACACAATGGAAAGCACAGAGACTAACCAAGAATGGGTGGGATTGAGAGTGAGCACAGAACATAAGGAGAGATTAACCAGGAATGGGTGGGGTTGAGAATGAGCACAGAATATAAAGGCTGGTCAGGCACTAACTCACTGGAAGTGGGAGTTCTAATCCATGAACACTAAAATGAGAATGTGATGGATTGGGGAGGAGAGGGATGGCAGGAAGAGTGAACTCTGTTAAAATAATTCCTTTAATAAGTTCTTTGATGGCAGGACATAGCCCACTGACCCCATAGGTAGCAGGAGAATGATGAGCTTATTACTTACATGTATGAGTGAAGAGTGCCATGCAGGGTCACATGGTGGGCTGAACCCAAGGAGCAGGGAGACAGAACAACTTTTGATGGAGTTGGGGGTTTTATTACAGGAGAAGTATCATGTTTTTACACAAATATCACGTGTTATTCATTTTTTTGCAAACCACACAACCTCTTCACATGCTAGTTCCCTATGCACACTATGTGTGTTAAATGCAGAAAAAATATGGTAGGTAGCATGAAGGAGAGGGAAGAGGCCCTGGATTGGGTATTTTAAACAATACTGATGGTTCAAAAGTAAGAGTCTTGGATTAGGTCCTCCCACAGAGGCTTGAGTTTGGGGTTTGAGTGTCCTGGGTTGCTATCAGGGAGTGATCAGTTTTGACAAGTTGCTTTGGGTTTATTAACAGCAAGTAGCAAAGTATGGATTTAATAGAGGCAGGTCAGAATGTAAGTTGCTTATCAGAATGAGGAACAGAAACATGTATCTATCTGTTCATCAAGCTATCTATCTATCTATCTACCTATCTGTCTGTCTGGGCATCCCTCAGAGATCTTGTGGGTTCAGTTCCAGATCAACATAATAAAACAAATATAGCAATAAAGTGAGTCACATGATTTTTTTTTCTAGTTTCCCAGAGGATATAAAAGTGATGTTTACACTATACTACAGTGCAGTTTATTAAGTGTGAAATAGCATTACGAAGAAGTTTGAAATATTGTGAAAATTATCAAAATGTGACACTGAGACACAAAGTGAGCACATGTTATAGGAAAAATGGTGCCAATAGACTTGCTTGATGCAAGGTTACCACAAAATTTCAAGTTGTATAAAATGCAGTATCTACAAAGGGCAATCAAATGAAGCATAATAAAATTAGGTATGCCTGTTGTAATGTTTATGGTTGTGTTATCTTGACCACTCCTCAGAAGGAAGGTTGGGCAATCCTACTTCCGTAGTGATACTGCCTCGGAAACCCAAGGAGGGGTCGCTATGAGTCGGGGCCGACTTGACGGCACATAACAACAACAACAACAACATCTTGGCTGAGCCACAATTCTTTGGTTTGGTGTTATGATGTAGTTATCTCCCATGATGAGATCTAATACAGGGTAATCACTTCCATTATGAGATCTGCTATGAACACCCAATCAACTGAAAATGAGTTACCTTGAGGCGTGGTCTGCACTGAATATATGTGGATATTCTGGCAAAGCTCTCTAGCTTTCTGCTCACTCTGGATCCTGCATCTGGCTCTCATCACTGGCCTCCTGTTCTTAGGACATGAGCCATCAGCCTGCTGTCTTACCTGCTGATCTTGGGTTCATCAACCCCTGCAGCTATGCGAGTCAGAAGCCTCCAGCCTGACTTGGGTCCCGTAGATTTGGGACTTGCCAGCCTCTACAACTGCATAAGCCATTTCCTTGAGATAAATCTCTCTGTATATATACATAAGTAGCTCTGGTGGTGTAATGGGTAAGGCATTTGGCTGAAGGTCAGTGGTTCAAACCAACCAGCTGCTCTTCGGAAAAAAGATGAGGCAATCTACTTCTATAAAGGGTTATAGCCTTGGAAAACTAATGGGGGTTACTATGAATCAGAATCGACTTGGTGGCAATGGGTTTGGTTTTGACTTTACGTATAAATATATAAGCTTCACTGGTTTAGCTTCTCTAGAGAACCCAGCCTTGATGACTTGATATATATATATGTATATGTGTGTGTGTATATATATATACATACACACACACACGTATTTAAAAGATTTGGATTCAAGCTGAGGTCAGGCATCACTGAATGGTCACATATGATGTTAGAGTGGCAGAGAAAGAATGAGCATATAGAATATAGTCAGGTTTGTACTTTGTGCCAGGTAGAGAAATCAGCTGAAAAATCTCAAAATGGCAGTCTGAAGGGCCAGATTCGTCTGCAGATATGTTTTGAATGGCTCCTATGAAGTCATGGGTTTAAAAAGAATTGAATGCCTTGAGTCAAGTTATGGAGTCCCTAGGTGGTGCAAACGGTTAAGCGTTTGGCTGCTAACTGAGAGGTTCACCCCTGGAGTCTATCCAGAAGCACCTTGGAAGAAAAGCCAGGAAATCTATTTCCACAAAAACAGTCATTGAAAACTGTTGTGGTTACCTAGTGCCACTCTAACAAAAAATACCACAAATGGGATAGCTTTAACAAACAGGAGTTTATTCTTACAGTTTTCAGAGGCTAGAAGTCCGAGTTCCGAGTACCAGGCTCTAGGGGCTGTGTGAAAGTCCTTTGACCTTGGGTTTCAGCTCTGCCTCTTGCTCCCAGCCCACTGAAGGTAGAGGTATCTCTTTACTCAGGCAGCTACTGGCTGCTGAGGCTAACAAGCCCAAGGTTGACAAATAAAATGGCACAGGCCCGATGTTACCAAACAACATGGCAGGCCATTGATTCAAGTCCATTGTAAGTCCCAAGATCAGCAGACATGCTGCTGAACAACAATTCAGTTACATTCAGAGTTCAAGCATGCCATAAGCTAGAGATCATTCACAAAGCTGCTTCTTATATATGGGAAGCAGACCACGTCCCTAAAGCAGCTACTCAGCTGCTTGTGGTAGATCTCACTGTGGCGTTGATTACTAGTCTTGTCGTGGAGTATAAGTACCACCAGCTGCCCAGCCACTCAACCAAGCCCAGCCAAGTTGACACACAACTTTTAATACCACAAAAACTTTCTGGACCTCAGTTCTACTCTTATGCACATGGAGTCATCATGAGTCAGAATCAATTCAATGGCAACTGTTTTTTTTGTTTGTTTGTTTGTTTTCAGTAATGATAAACACTCTTCATTTTATCAAGATAATTTCCACCGACTTTGCACTGACTTCCATTACCTACTGTGCCTGAAGTCCTTTCAGACTGTCACTACTTGGTCTAAGAGTGGTGCTTTGGGGAGCAAGCAAGAAGCAAAAGCCTTACAGTCAGTAACTTCTGAAAGCTGGTCATGTCAGAGCAGTGAGATTAAATATAACCATGACTGTTTGCATGTAGGAAACTTCTGGAGCAGTGCTGTCTTTCAAAGGAGTTGGCTCTGAATATTTAGACTTCTTTCTGTTCTTTCTAAATGTAAATTTGCCTCTTTCTCTTAAAAAGGCAAAGATATCAGGTGGGTCCTATCTGGTCCACTGCAAAGGCACAAGAGACACTTTGCCAGGAATAGAAAACAGGGCAATTATATCTCTCACTATATCTAATTTAGCCCATGTACAACTTCTTTAGAGATAAGAACTTGCATATGCCAATTTTATTAGTCAAAGACCATCTAAGAAAACAAAACTCACCCCACCAGGTGATTCAATAGGGAAAATTTGATGGGGAGAATTGTTTATGAGGAGTTGAAAGAACTGGAAGATCAAACAAGAGAAAGTGAGGCAATACGGAGATTACCAAGTGTAGGAAGTTTCTCCCACATAGAGGACTGGAGGGAGGAGGCAGTGTACTTGTAGCCCAGTCCCACAGTGAACACGGGAACTGGAGTAGAGCTATGGAAGGTGGACAGGTGTATGGGGCCTTAGCCATTGGTGGGCATATGCCTGAACTAGGGAGAAAGGGAAAGAAATCTTACTAGTATTTTCTTCAGAGTCCCTGGGAGGTACAAACAGTTAAGTACTTGGTTACTAACCTAAAGGTTGGTGGTTCAGATTCACTCAGAGGTTCCTTGGAAGAAAAGTTTGGCAATCTACTTCCTAAACACCACAGTCTTGAAAGGCAGTTCTACTCTAAAACTCAGAGTTGCTGTGAGTTGGAATTGACTTGATGGTGACAGATTGATTTTTCTGCCGTCCATCCCCCTTCCAATACTTTTCGTTGTCCTAAAAAAGCAAGAAACTAGTTAAGAGAGACTGAGAACCATAATTTGCCTGGGTCAGATCCCTGTGATATCGTGCATGGACCTGACAGATACCAGTGATATAGGCAATGGAGTTGACAGATACCAGGTCAAAAGACAGCAGAGGAAAGAGCAGAAACATGGGCTCCAGTTCACCAAAGCATAGCCTGAACATAGCCTGACAAGGTTGACTGCGTTGTCACCCCTCAGGTGCTCTCATTTCTGTTTACTTGTTTTCATTTATGAGATTTTATTTTAGGTGTGATGTTGGCATGATATTGCTGTCTCACTTTCAAAGTCTCCTGTTTACACGAATTATATCATTCAAGGCCATTCCACTCAGATAGGTGGTTTCTTTCAATGTCAGTGTTAAATTATTTTCATAAGTACATATGTATTTGAAACCAGAAAAGAAAAGGAACAAATTTGAGAAGAGAGTAGAGTGCTGACACAAACCAGAAATCCATTACAGTGTACTTTGCAAATACTGTCGGTAATTAAAGACTCTTAAGGGCAACTACAGTATTATTTACTTGACAGTGGAACTCTTATAGGTCATTATGTAAATACACATTGAGCACATTTTAAAAGTGCATGCTATTTACTATTCATAAGTGTTGTTAATATGTATTTCATTTAACCCTAAGGAGCCATTTCAGTCTTTTGTGTGAATTTACATTTATGAATGTTTTTATAAAATGTACATTATTTACCCAATAGGCAGCTCTGCCACAAGAAATGCTAGCACTGATGCCAATTTAACTTCACATGAGTTTCCAGGCAATTGTTCCTTAGGTCTGCCTGAGTGATTGGGCACTCCTAAATAGCCCTTGTTTTTAGAATCCTACAAACCAAGACCCACAGGCTGTGCAAATGAAGAAATGTTCCAGTCTGTTTTGGTGATTCTTGGAGATTTTAGTATCACATAAAAAGAGGTCAGGACATGTCTTATCTTATAAAATAAAATAAAGGTTTCAACACTGAAGAGGGCAGTCTATAAAGTGTACTTGCATAATCACCTTATGTGCTCTGTCAACTGAAGTCAACATCCACAACATAAAGATGGCCAGGCTTTTTAGAGTAAGATTTTGACTTCTTCCTCTCCTCCTCCATCCTTCCATCTTTTTATTCCTTCTTTCCTTACTTCCTTCCTCTTGTATAAGGATAGAATCCTTCCTGCCCCATTCATTTTCTCTGACACCAGTAACCTTTACACACACACTCACACACACACTCTCTCACACACACACTCACACCATATGCAATGAATGTATGGAAGCAATGAAGATTTGCTTGCCAATATACACACCATATGCGGAATTTACACACGGAATCTGTTCCATGACTCCTGCACCCCTCAGGCAGATCAAAGATATAAACAGGTATCCAGTATTTTAAAAATTCAAGAGAATAGCCAAGTTGCCATGCTATCCCTGACTGTACTACCAAGGGACAAGGTGGACAAACCCCACCTTTATCATTAACTGTGTGGCCTAAATCCAATTCCCATCTGGAAATAGATCTAGACTTCACTTTCCCACATTCCTGTTCCTTGTCACCAGCCACTTCTTCTGTGTCACTTCCTCTCTCTCACCCACTAATAGTTAGGTCAAAATATCCCTGGCCATTCTGGCCAAGTCATCAGGTACTATGGCTCAGAGTCTGCACAACTTCCTGCACTTCAGACCAATCAGACCATTTCTCTTCCTTTAATCTCTGCGGCTAGGTAACAAACTAGTAGGACTCCATTCTTTTTTGATGGTACCTGCAGCCTTTCTCTGTCTACCAGTCACTCAAAGCTGGTTTCTCTTGAGTTAGGACTCTGTCCTTATGACTGCCTACACTACAGTTCTCTGAACTAGTCACTCTGAACTAAGTCAGTATCTCATTGCCCCTTTGTGAGTTTGTTAATTCCTTATAACAGCTCACAAAATTCATGGAGACACTACCTATCCTTACAGTTACCCAATTTATTATAACCACAAAGGATACAAGTGGAGAGAGGCATCACACAAGGTCTGGGAGCATTCTTGTAGGCTTCCATTGCCCTCAGGGGTGTGTTGCTCTCCTGTTCATGGATATTCTTTCCACATCCAGGAAGCCCCAAAAAGAGGGTATCAAGGTTCAAAGACCAGTCCTCATGTATACGTATAATTAAGGCCTTGATCCATGGTTACGTTTGATCCAATTAATGAATATGCATGACTGCATCATGTACCCCATCCTTCCTTCAAATCAATTCACCAGGTGTGGAACCTGTGTGAAGGAGCTTTGGTGGTGTAGTGGGTAAAGCATTTGGTGGCTAACCAGAAAGGTGGAGGTTCAAACCCACTAGCTGCTCCATGGCAGGAAGATGAGGCAACCTACTTTCTTAAAGATTTACAGCCTTAGAAGGCCAATGGAGTTCACTGTAAGTTGGAATTGGCTTGATAGCAGTGGATTTGGGGTCTCTGTAGTCCCTACTTGCCTGGCTATTTTGAAAACAAAGACATCTTGATTGTTTAGCTATTTTCAGAAACCAGAGATAAAGGCCAAACAAAGTTCTTTGTCTTACACACTAGTGAAAATATCTCTGAGAAAGTCCCTGAAAGTTAAAATCCCTACTTCTTTCTGTGGTATACAAGTAGATAGGGATGCCACTTCACAACCCAAAGTATGAAAAGACACATCAAGTGTTTTGAATTTTTTTATTATTATTATTTCATTTGGTGGGACACAGAGACTTGGTGCTAGTCTTATGGCCAATAAACCTAAAGTAGACTGAGGTCTAATTAACCACCTAGGAGATTTAGAAGGCAAAAGAAAGGCTGCCAAGCTATTTAGTGGTACATCTAGGACACTATGTCTCTCTTGGGATTGTCCTATTGTCCTGGCCAATTATTTATAAACTTGCTGGTAATCTGGCCTCCTGGTACACATGCTAACAATTTTCACTAACAGAAAAATAATAGAATCTTTATCTATGAAATGTTTTTAAGAGGAGATTCCTGTGAGGCTGGACCTCGGCAGTGTTCAGAAGTCCTGATGACACAATGGTTAAGCACTCCTCTGCTAACTGAAAGTCTGGTGTTTCAAACCTACCCAGTAGGGAGATCTGCTCCCAAAGATTACAGCCTGTTGTTGTTGTTGTTAGATTCCGTCAAGTCGGCTCTGACTCATAGCGACCCTACCTACAGCAGAACAAAGCACTGCCCAAAGCTGCACCATCCTCACAATCACTGCTATGCTTGAGCCCATCGATCACAGCCTAGAAAACCCTACAAGGTCACACGAAGTCGCTGAGTCAGAACATACTCGATGGCATTCTGCAGCAACAGGAGTCTCTGGGTAACGCAAATTGTTAAGCTTTCAAATCTACCCAAAGGCACCTCAAAAGAGAAGCTTGGTGATCTACTTCTGAAAAATCACAGCAGTTAAAAACTGTGGAGTGCTGTTCTTCCCTGAAACACATGGGATCACCATGAGTTGGACTCAATGATGGCTATTGGTTTGGTTGTTTTACCTGATCTGTCCTGGTTAGTCATTGCAAATAAACCTGGAATTTATGGACTTATTGGAACAGAATGCATTATAGAATTAGTGGTTTAAGAAAGGGAGATGTTTTATAACTGAACTGACTCCCACTATGTACGCAATATCCTATGTTAATCGCTTAAACTGTCAAGCGAAGGTTAAATCAGATTCTTTTTCATGAAGGAGGAAGGACCTCTGGAGAAATGAGATAACAGTATGAGACTTCTCCCAGAAAAGCATGTTTTGCCTGTGCATTGCAATTGCCCGTGCTCTGAGTCACTAGTAAAGTTTGGAATTGGTAAGATCTATGATTCCTAAGAGTCTGGTTTAACAATTCAATCCTTTTTGCTTTTTCAGTTTTTATTTGGAGACTCCTGAGGCATCAAGGAACCTCAGAAACTTAGGCATTGATTCAGAGTAACTCATCATGCAAACTTGGGCAAATCACTTCTCTGTTCCAAATTTACTATATTCATAAACAAATAACCAACACACCAGTTGCCATCTAGTCAACTCTGACTCATAGTGACCCTATGTGTGTCAGAGTAGATTTGTGCTCCGTAGGGGTTTCAGTGGCTGATTCTTTGGATGTCGGCCACCAGGCCTTTCTTCCAAGGCACTCTGGATGGCCTTGAGCTGCTAGCCTTTTGATCAGCTGCCTAGTGCAGTAACTACTTTCACCACTCAGAGACTCCCCATAAACAAATAAAACTGCCTCAAAGGGATGATATGAGCATGGAATGGATATTAAATGAGAAATACCTTTAAAAACTATGAAGTAAAATACAAATGTAAGTAATCGCTATTGCTACAGAAATCTACATGTATATGGGTTAAACAACAATATAGTATCAGGGGATTTTATCACTCTATGCAAGTGCCATGTTGAGGCCATTTTAGAGGGTATTTATCTTAATTCTGATTCCTCTTTGTATCTTCTTCAGCATCTAATAAGCACCACGTCCTTTTACATAGACAGAGCACTTCATATTAACCAATGCGTATCTTGCAGTTTCACCTAAAGCAAGCACTTTACAGAATTCCCACCCTTAGTAATTTACATAGAATTTCATAACTTAGTTAAATTGAAACACAAAATCATTTATCTCCTGTTTACCATATGGATTCAAAAGTGGATTTTCCCCCCAGAAATATTAGGAGATTAAAATTGACTATAACACATTTGACATGAAGTATTTATATTTTATTTTCTGGGTTCTTAGTAATAAGAGAGGTGTCTGTATCATCAACAGCTTTTAACACAAGTGTTAAATTGCTGTTGTTGTGTACAGTCAAGTTGGTTTCGACTCACAGTGACCCTATAAGACAGAGTAGTACTGCTCTAGTGGTGTTCCGAGGCTGTGATCCTTAAGGGAACAGATCTCCATGTCCTTTCTCTGCCCTGGTGAGGTCAAACCGTTGACTTGTAGGTTAGCAGAGCAGCAAATAAACATTGCACCACCAAGGCTTAAACATTGTACCGTAGTCCTTGGTTGTAGATTAAGTGACGTGAACTTGTTATCTTTTATAACTCAACAATGTGAAAAAAATAGAAATGCTTTGTGGTTCAGTCAAATATCATAATCATAATTTATAGGTTGGCCAAGAAGGCAAAGAATAGGGAAAAACATAAAACATGAAATTTAGCCAACATTCATGATTTGTTTATTGGTAACCTAATACTTCACCAGTATTTCTCTACTTCCTCTCCCTCACACTTTGTACAAAGTTTGGGGGAAAAAAAAAGTTCCCTTTCCAGTCAAGGTCCAGCATAGTCATGTGATGTTGTTATGACATTTATAAGTTGGGACTCCTGGAAAAACATTTGCTCTTTCCTTTCCTTCCTGCCTTGGGTGTGATGCTGTAACTCTTACTTGACCAAAAGGTTAAAATTGCTGATCAGAAACATAGAAAGAAGCTGGATCATAGTCACCTCACATGGTCATTGCACCAACCATGGACTTTCTACTTCTGGTCCTCATGTTATGTGGGAAAAACCAACCTGTATCCACTAAAGCCATGGCTAGTTGGGTTTTCTGCAACTTGCAGGAGAAAACAGAAAATTCTTAACTGACACAGTAGTAAACATGAATTTATACACAAACATGCACAGGAAATTAACAAAGCCTAGGTAATACAATTTTCATTTTAAAAATCCTACTAATGAGAGTGAGTAAAACTGCTTTTTGTAACAATCTTTATTAGAATCTTTATTAAATATGTTACATTACTCTGCTTTAGTGAATATATAAAGCATGATTTGACTTTTTTTTTTTTCTTTAAATGATACTTCAACCATAACCTAGGAGCTCTGGTGGTGCACTGCCTAAGGCGTTTGACTGCTAACCAGAAAGTTGGCAGTTCAAACCCACCAGCTGCTCTGGTGGGTTTGAAGGAAGACAGGGTAATCTGCTTCCATAAAGATTTACTGCATCAGAAACCCAGTGGGGGTCACTCTGAGTTGGAATCAACTCTATGACACTGAGTTTGCTTTGGTTTCCAACCAGAAGTTAGTGCCATAGTCTCATCTTTCTGAAACCAACAATTATTATTAAGTTAAACTTTATGAAATAGCTGCTGCAGGTTTTTACCAAAATAAATGATAATTTCCTAGGTTCAACATCATATACAGCACTGTTGCTGCAGATGTAAGAAGTTTCTGCAATCTGGCACCCACTGTATGGATCCCAAGACATAGTCTGGTAGTAATATTCTAAAATTTTATTTATTTATGTATCAAATAAAGTAATTTCTTGAAGCTACTTGTTTTCCTTAAATTTTCTTCTTTTACATGAAAGGAAAGCTTATCAAAACTTCTACTTCATTATAACTTGAAATCTCATAATATCCAACATAGTGCTAGTTACACACACACACACACACACACACATCTTCAGTATACCATTGACCAAACTCTGGTCATTGAGTTGGATTTCTGTGTCTAAATGTATCACACACATGCTGAGACACACATGCATACACATCATGTACATCTTATAAAAAATTCTCTTTGGAGCAAAGTACTTTAATTTTTAATTTTCAGGCCAAATAACAGTATATTCAAGTTAACAATTTAAGAACTAAAATTTTTTTAATGCATTTTATTGAAATATAAAAGCTAAGGTGACATGGGTCAATGCTTTTTTTTTCTTTTTTTGCAGTCTTCTCTCTCCTCCCTTCCCACCCCTGGTAATCAACAAAGAAAATTTCCTTCTGTAAATAAACCTTTCCTTGACTTTTTACAATGATGAATTAATACTATATTTGTCCTTCTATGATTGACTTATTTCACTCAGCATAATGTCCTCCAAGTTCATCCATGTAAAAACTAAATCTTCTGAGCCTACCCAATGCCAGTTGTAGTGACACCAGCATTGATAAGATCTTCAGAAACATTTTGCTGGTTATTTATTAATTTGTATTTAAAAAAATAAATATTATTAAAGTGGGATTTTTTTTAACAGAACACTGACTTTTAAAAGTTGTCTCGAATGTCAAATATAATGCATTGTGCATTAGTTATATATACATTTTTATTGAATCCAAACTTTTAAATATATCTTCTGATATCTAATGTATCATGTTATTAAAGCACAAAAAAAGGTTATATGATTATAAGAAGAACCTCAGAACTCACTGTCTTCAAATTTAATGGACTCCCGATGCTTTTTTCCCCCTGCAAAGACTGTTTTTAAGACATTTCACAGTATTTTATACATTATAAATGGATTCCATTCTTGGCTTAGTAATTCACCTAATGGACAATGGATACAAAAAAGCTGTAACTCCAGGGACATTAAATTGGTTCTAAACCCTGAAAATTACAGCTTTTACAAAAAGAAGAAAATACTAAAAACATGTCTAATGCAACACTGCATCTAATTTTCCACTACCTCCAGATTGTGTCTAAAAGCTCCTAAACTTCTTAATGACACAATATGTTAAAATTGCATTCCTTTATATTTAGAGCTCAGAAAGATCTCATCCATTTTATAACCCCAAGGAGGGCTTGCCAGCAAGGAGGTGTGTATGCTGGGGAGCAGGGGGAGGAACAAGTGTGAGGAGCTACATTTATCCCCAGAGACTGTGAATTGTCCTACTGAGGCAGGAAACTAACACCCTGAATGACATCCTTTCACTCACCAAGGCAATTACAACACCAAAGTCTCATTTTAAGCTCCAATCAATGTTTTTTTTAGGAGTAGAAGGAATAAAAGAAAGAAAGAAAGAAATACTTTTCTATACATACTTTGTTATAAACTTTAAGGGCTAAATTCAGCCTTTAATTTGATAGTAATATCTCTTTGATCCTTACTCATTCAGATAACATGAACAATTTTCTCGGAAGCTAAACAATAGGTTCAAGTAGTGGGAATGGAGCGTTATTCCAGTGAATTGTAAATACAAAACGCTTCACAGATGTGAACATAATAAAATGTGACTAGCCTGAATCTTAAGAGTCTGTGAAATGGCACAGATTTTAATAATTCTATGTAGTTAGTTGGCTAAGATCTTATATGCACTATTCTAATTTCAAAGTGGGTCTTCCCTACTCTTCTTCTGAAAAAATAAGCAATTCACAGTTACTAACAATGTAGTGTTAAGTCCCTCAAGTTAATCCTTATATCTTTTCACTACCTCATTTGAGATTAGGAAATTTCTTTCTCAAAGTAATTATTTTCTTCTGGATTTCTCCGACATCTTCACAAATAGTTATGCCATGCACAGTATGGAGAAGATAGCTACCTTAACTGTACCTCTGATCCTTGGACATTTTACATCACAGAGATTATCTATCTTTGAGAAAACACTATTTTGTTTTATTTTTCACTCATTTTTAACTGCTGATAGATCTATTATAAAGTTTGTAGACCTTTTATAGAATTGCTGTTTTGTTGTTGTTGCTGTTGTTTTTAATTAGCATTTTTTGACCATCTAATTGGTCATGTTAAAGAGAGAAACCATGTCAAGTTTTTAATTCTCAGCTTCTTAATTTGAACTAATTCTTTCCTTACAGGCAGGCACTTCTCTCTCCACATCTCAAGCAATGCATTTGATTTTAATAAGAAATTACACGTTTTTGTTAGACGTTAAATTACACTGTTCTTCCCTTGATTTGGTCACAGAGATTTATCAAAACTGAATTTTTTCTGTGTTGCGCAGCATAAATCTTAGATGCCTTTCATCATCAATCACGTGCACTTTAATATTATGCAAGGTACCTGAGGTAAATATTTTCCACCATTTTTATAAAAAATATTTCTGTGAAAATAAGTCTTCATTTCTCTACTTGTCTTCATGCCTTTTGTCTCTTCATATCCTCACCTATCATCTAACATTCCCCTGGATTCTTTGAAATCTAACCATTTGATATAATTTCACTGTTTCCCAGAACCATCCAACAATTTCGCAAAACTCCTCTGAATCCTAGCTCCTAAATAGCTCTGAACTCTCCTCCCCATTTGCTTTCTTCCATACTATTTCATTAACCTGCTATGGATTGAACTGTGTCTTCCAAAAAGATATGGGAAAGTCCTTAACCATGTATCTGTAAATACGACCCTGTTTGGAAATAGGGATTTTCTTTTGTTATGTTAATAAGGTCAGGCTAGAGTAAGGTAGGTTGTAAACTTAATCTCTCCTTGTTGTTGTTGTTGTTGTTATATGCC
>NW_006921592.1:12781023-12795095 GCF_000298275.1 Orycteropus afer afer | reverse complement strand
GGGTTTGAACCTCCAGCCTTCTGGTTAGCAGTCAAGTGCCTTAGGCACTATGCTACCAGAGCTCCCAATCTCTCCTTAGTGATGCCTTATAAAAAGAGCAGAATGGACACAGTCACACACAGGGGAAAACAGATGACATAAGAAGACCCATCTACGAACAGCAGAATGCAAAAGGGTATTGGCAGCCACCAGAAACTGGAGAGAGGCCCGTGAAAGGAATCAACATGGCTGGCACAGTGATTTGAACTTTCAACATCCAGAACTGTGAGAAAATAAATTTCTGTTCTTTATAGCTACCTATTTATGACATTTTTTGTTGCTGTTGCTATGGGAGTACTAGGATACTAAGACAAATTTTATGATGGTAACTAATATATTCGACGGCATATACCAACAACTAATATATAATTAAAAGTTGTAATGCATTAACACTATTTTGTTTTATTTTATCACATCATTTTATCCTCACAACTCTGTAATGTACAGATTAATATACTGTATACTCTTCTACTCTAAAGATGAATAAATGAAGACATAGGTAAGTTAGGTAACTGCTTAAGATGCTTTCCTTTCCAAACCAAGGGAGAAATCAATGTTTGAAACTAGACAGATTGATTCCCGATCCGAAGCAAACAGCTTTGTTCTTGCTTGGGCTACACAAATGCTCGGACTTGCAAGATGCTACAAAGAACGCTTTCAAACCGTAGTTTCCCCATCGTCCCTTTAATCTTTCACAAAGCCAGCAAGCCAATTTTCTGAAACATAATTTTGAACAAATCATTATGCTGCTTTAAAAGAACTTCAGTGGACTCCCACTTTCTAAAGGACTTTCTAATGTTCTTCGTGGGCATATGATGCCATCTGCAATCTGATCTAACCTTTCCCATCTATTTACTCTGTTCCCGCTTCCTGACACACTCCCTGTGTTCTACTTACTGAAAGTGTTACCCTTCCTTGAGCCAGTATCTTGCCATGTCTTTCTTCTTAGAGTCATCCTCTGCTTGCATGCCTATCTCTATCTTCACCGCCTTGTGCCCCCTGCCCATAATATGTACTCCTTGTGCACACCTTTTCATACACACCACCTTATCTATGGAGACTCACTGACATGGCGCTGCAAAAATAATCATTTCCTCCATCTGGTGCCTGAGAATTGTTTTCTTCACTCTACTAGCGCACATACATAGTTGTTAGATTTTTCTTTTGATTGTGTACGTGTCAAGGGCTAGGATCACACCAGTGCCTACTTATACACTATGGACACCTAATAAATATATGTAAAACCACTTTCCCCAAATCCTAACCTTTTAAATTTCATTTAATTCCATGAAATATCCTAATAAGCCTTCAGTTACTAACCTTGCAGCACAAAGGTTCTCAAAGTATGTTCTGGGAATTGTCAAAGGTCTCTAATAACCTTTCAGGAGGTCTCTAAGGTCAAAATTATTTTCCTAGTAATACTGAGAACTTTTTTTTTTGCCTTTTTTCTCTTATATCTCATGAGTGTATAGTGGACTTTTCTAGAGGCTACCTGATGTCTGAAGATATCAATCTATAGGCTCATGGACTGTGTGCCTCAGTATGCTTGTGTTTAAATTGGTTTTTTTAATAATTCTTTTATAATACAGGAAATACTGATAAATATATACCACATAAATAAAAGCTCTTCAATAATTTTTAATACTATATTAAGAATGCCATATCAGTCAGAATCAAAATTCTTAAAGATTACTTGAATGCTTTCATTGCATATTTTTTAGTCTCATGATGTATCTTTAAATACGTTTTTACCATAGCTGAACAAAGTTGCCAAAACTCAACTTTCTATAAAACGGTGCTGATCCTGATCCATGATATTGTTCTTTTCTGGGAGATTGCAAATTGCATGATGAATAGTTCCAGTATCTTGCCAGAAATAAAAGTTAAATTGACATATCTATAAGGGTTGTACTTTATAAAAAAAACCCAACAATACATATATTTTCTTTTACAAGACTCTAAAGAATTCACTCATAGAAAATAGTAAGTCTTTCTTTTTATGATTATTATTATATTAGTTCTTGAATGAGTCTCTGAAATATATAACCTCTTTTTTGTTATGCAACAAACTTGATAATTTCCAAATATATTTTTTTATTTATTCTAAAAACACAAAACTTCACATTCCATAAATCTGTATATTTTAAAATGAATACCTCATCCTTGTGTTCTTCTAGAAACTCTAGTGGTACAGTGGAAGGTCAGAAGTTCAAATCCACTAGCTGCACTGTGGAGAGAAAGAGGAGGCAGTACGGTTGTGTAAAGATTTATAGCCTTTGAAACCCTATGAAGCAGTTCTACTCTGACTGTGAGTCAGAATTGACTTGATTGCAGTCCTTGTGTGTGTGTGTATTCTTATGTGTTCTTAAATGTAGTAACAAGAATATGTGAGAAAAATCTGATGATGAACTATTATGTCTTCTTTCTAATAATCCAGATGTAAGATTTATGATTTTTCTTATGTAATTTCTTTTTTCAATAAGCCATATACCAAAGAAAAAGTACTGAGAGAAGATTTCTACTTATCTCCTTTTCTAAAAATATCATGCATATATTCATCTTGGCTAATCTCTCTATATGTGGTTTCAAATAGATTACTTTATAACATTTTCACTGGAATAAAAATCCTCTATGACTTCTCACTGAGATATTAAATTCATATGGGATGTAAAATGCTTATGAGAGAATGCTGTTTTTTTCAAGGTGGTGAATTATAAAACTTAGTCTACATCAAAAGATGATAGGACAGAATTCAACAAGAATAAAAATTAATTAGAAAACCTAAATGTTTGTTGTCTACTGGGATTTAGGGGAATATGAAAAAAAAATTGTCTTGATTCTAGCACAAAGAAAATTAATTTCCTCCAATGACTATCATTTTCAAGGAAATATCTAACTTTTGAAGATGCAGTTAGATACGATAGAAAAAAAATCTGAAAATCTGATCATGAAAGCATGTGGAGATAAGTCTTGTCAAGTCTGAGCCTTCCAGGATTACACCTAATTCTCAAGCTCCTTGCCATGATATACTCTTTCACACATAGCTGCCCTTTAGGGCTCTGCCCAACCCCACATAGACACCCTGTTGTTTCTCACATTTTCTTGTACTTTGAAGAGATAAATGGTGCCAGCTGGCTCTTGTTAATCTCAAGGCAAGATGACATTCAGTTCTTCAAAACTTGGTACACACCTCAGAAAACTTGCCAGGAGGAATGAGGGTGATGGGTGTGTGTATTCAGTTGGGGAGGGGGAAGTGTGGAGGAAAAAACACCTGAATCAAGTTGTTGAAGTAATATTCTTTAGGAATTTAATAGCCAGACAAGCAATGATGCTTACAAATCATAAGGGAAGCAGATGGAAATAGATTAAGCTTCAATAACCAAATGTGAAAAAGCAAATGTCTAACATATTTGGGAAAATTTTTGCATCACTTTTTCTTGGTTAAATCACCCTCATTTTCTCAGTTGGGCAAATCAGTTGGGGAAAGAAATAGATGCTGTTGTTTTTAGGTGCTGTCATCCACATTACAATTCATAGCAACCCTGTGTACAACGGAACCAAATACTGACAGGTCCTCACGATCTTTGCTACGTTTGAACCCGTAGTTTCAGCCACTGTATCAATTCATCTCGTTGAGGTGCTTCCTTTTTTTTTTTTTTTTTTTCATTGACCCTCAACTTAACCAAGCATGGTGTCCTTCTCCAGGGACTGGTCCTTCCTGATAATATGTCCAAAGTATGTGAAACAAAGCCTTGCCATTCTTTCTTTTAAGGAGCATTCTGACTGTATTACTTCAAAGATAGATTGGTTCATTCTTCTTGTGTTCTCCTATGGTATTACATTCAATATTCTTTGCTAACACCATAATTCAAAGGCATCAATTCTTCTTTGATCTTTCACACGTTTATGTGGAGATTAAAAATGCAATGGCTAGGGTCAGGAGCATCTTAATGCTCAAAGTGACATCTTTGCTTTTTAACGTTTTAGAGAGATCTTTTGCAGCAGAAATATATCATTTGATTTCTTGACTGCAGCTTCCATATTGATTGTGGATCCAAATAAAATGAAATCTTTGGCAACTTCAATCTTTTCTCCATCTATCATGATGTTGCTTATTGGTCCAGTTGTGAGGATTTTTGTTTTATTTATGTTCAAGTGTAATCCGTGCTGAAGGCTATAGCCTATGATCTTCAACAGTAAATGCTTCAAATCTTCTTCACTTTCAAAAAGCCTTTTCAATGCAACTTTTCAATGTTGCAGGTTGATAATGAGTCTTCATCCAATCCTGATGCTGCATTCTTCGTATAGTCCAGGTTTTGAGATTATTTGCTCAGCATACAGATCAAATAACTGTGGTGAATGGATTACAACCCTCTCACACATCTTCAATTATTTCCCCTTGAGAAATGTTGAGCATGTTCTTCTCTTTTGGTTTTCTAACTCCAGATTTTTCATTGTAACACTATATCTTCTTGAGTTGCCCTTTGAAATGTTCTGTTTGGCTCTTTTATGTCATCATTTCTTCTATCTGTTTTAGCAATTATATGTTCAGGAGCAAGGTTCAGAGTCTCTTCTGACATCCATTTTGGTTTTTCTTTCTTTCCTGTCTTTTTAATGACCTTTTGCTTTCTTCATGTACTGTGTCCTTGATGTCATTTCACAACTCATCTGCTCTTCAGTCATTAGTTTTCAGTGCATCAAATCTATTCTTGAAGTGGTCTCTAAATCAGATGAGAAATACTCAATGTTGTACTTTGGGTCTCATGAATGTTGTTTGGCTTACTTGAAATTGAATATCAACAATTGATGGTCTGTTCCACAGTTGGGCTCTGTCCTTGCTCTGACTGAGGATATAGAGTTCTCCATCATCTCTTCCCACAGATGTAGTCAATTTGATCCCTGTATATTTCCATCAATGCATCTTGATTGTATGTTTGATCTATTTCAGACTGCAGAAAAGAGTTGATAAATATCTTACATTTCTCCATCTTTGGCATTAGTGGTTGATATGAAAATTAGAATAATAGTGCTATTAACATTTTTCCTGGTATGTGTATGAATATTATCCTATCACTGACAGTGTTGTACTTCAGGAGAGATTGGAAATTTTCTTTTTGTCACTGGCTACGACACTGTTTCTGTTCAATTGGTTACTCCTGGCATAGTAGATTTTATGACTCTCTGATTCAAAATGGCAACATCAGTCCATTTCAGCTCCCTATCAATATCAGCCTAGGATATTGATCTTCAAGCATTCCATTCAATTTTTGACAACTTCAAGTTTTTTCTAGTTTTACATTTCATACAGCTAGTGTTCCAGTTACTAATGGGAGCCTGCAATTGTTTTTCTCATTGTGAGTCACGTGGCTTTGCTCAAATTGAAGGTCTCAAAAACTTTACCCTATTTCTGCCATTAAGGTCAACTCCATTTTGAGAAGGCAATTCTTCCAAAGCTGTATTTTGAGTTCCTTCCAATCCAAGGGGCTCATCTTCTGGCACTATCTAACACAACGTTTCCCTGTTGTTCATAAGGTTTTCATTGGCCTATGTTTTAAGAAGTCATCAATTCTTTCTTCTCAGCATGTGTTAATCTGGAAGCTTTGCTGAAACCTGTCCACCATGGGTGATCCTACTGGCACAGCTTTCAGAATCACAGCCACATGCAGGCCGCCATAGTATGACAAACTAAGAAAGTGGTAGAAGACTATAATTATAGTAAATCTTTACATTGGTTTTCTTATTGAAATAAATGAGAATATGTGCAACTATAACAAGCCTTGTAACAATTTCAATAAATAAATAGAGCCAAGCACTAGCCTAAGGGATTAACATAGAATAGTTAATTTTTAAAAAAATTAAACACTTAATGATTTAGGTAACTATTATTAGCCACATTTTACAAATAAAATGAGGAAATTGAAGCCAAAGACATTTAGTTCTTTTTCCAGAGGGCACAGATAACAAGGGGTGGTGCTGGGATTTAAACCTATGCTGTATGCTCCAGTTATCACAATATTTAATCAGTTCCAATTGTTTCAAAAATATGCATAATGCCAAGATGAAATTTCTTTGGAACTCTCTCATGATGTATGTTTTGAACTATAACTTCAAATCTTCCAATACTTACACTTTTTAGGTGTTCCTCATTGTTCTCATTTTTACCACTCTTTTTCTCTTTCTTCTTTTGTTGAAGAAGTCAAGAGACCAAGCCTGTACCAAACTCCACAGAGCACCCAAAGTAACTCTGAATTCTGAGTAGTCCAACTCTAGGAGGAAAATTCTTGTCTCAGCTTTTCTAGCCCCAATGTTATTCATTCCTTGGCAAGCTCCATAAGGGATCTATGTTTTTCCCTGTTTGTACAACCTTGCCTCTGTGTCTATGGTGCTCCTTATACCACTCAGCAATGATTAGGCTTTGGACACATGCTACATTGATATGGCCTTATTAACATAACAAGGACAACTCTATTGCCAAGTAGGATTACAACCACATGAATGTTGTTGTTGTTGTGTGCCATGAAATCAATTCATATTCCAACACATATTTTTGGAGGACTCAGTTCAATCCATAACAGTGTTTGTTAAATCCCAAACACTGTGCTAAGTATTGGCTATGCAAAGAGTAATGTGGTGTAGCCTCCCCACTAAATACTCACAGTTTACGGAGCAACGCAATAAAATGAACATATCACTGCAATACAGTATTATGTCAGATGCCTCTTGTGTCTTACTCACATTCCTCTTGGCCTCACCTCTGATTCTAGTAATGTCAGGGCACATAGTTCTATATGGCCCTATTATTCATCCCAAAGAGTTTGTGGATTATTGTGTCTCATGCTAGTGCTCACCACAGATCACTCTCTGCAGAGGAGGAATTCAACACCCTATGGATGTCAGCTGTGTTAGTACTTGAGCAATGGACCATGATTGGAGCACAGCAACAAGGATAGAGGTTCTGCATTGGCCCAACAGCAGGGCTGCCTGTCCAAGGTGATCAGGCTGCTGCCACTGCTGGATGCCAACTGTCCATGTAAAGATCAGCACTGAGCCCATCAGGTAATTCTATTTATCTAGGTTACCAGCCAGCTATTTTATGGCAGGATGATTGCATTGCACCATTTTTACTTTGGAGAGAGGAGTGATTCATCCTTGCCAGAACTGACACCTCCTGGACATGGGTTTTCTTTTCTCTCTACAGAGCCTCTGTAAACACCATTATCTGAAAACTTAAATGCAGGAGTTCATTCTACAAAATAACACCTTAAAGTAAGAGACCTATTTTACGTAGAAGTGAGATACTGAGTATATGGCCACCGGATCCTTTGTTCTTGCTGTATATGATGTAATCAGAAACAACTTATTTACAATAGTACAATGCCTCAATGGCACCTAACAACAATGACAACAAGATGCCAGCTTAAGGGAAATAGCCCATGGTGTTGATGTTCTGTATCCCAGAAAGCAGCACGCCCCTGAGCCCATGACCAGTATATTATGATCTGACTTCAAAGGCTGCACTACATAGACCCAGGAATCAAGGGGTAGAAGTTGTCTATCTTACCACTGCTTTCAGTGACCCATTGAGGATTTGTGTTTATTTTCCCCAAATTTTAAGATCTCCTCAATTAGACACCCTAGTCTTCAGGGAAAGAATGTTTCCATCGGAAGACATGGTAAGAGTTGAATTGAACTTGAGATAAGAATTACCACCTGGGCCTTTTAAGAAACACATGCTGATGGATCAGCTACCTAAAACAAAAAGAATGACAACAAAAAAATTATGACTGACAGAATATCACAAAGAATAATAGTTGGGGCTACAAAATGGAGGCTGAGAGGAGTATGTCAGAACTCATCTCTGGGATATTTCTTGCTTTTTTTTTTTTTAAACAAACAAATAAACAGGTGACTAAAGCAAATATAGCCAAGTAATGGCAAGAAATCTAAAGGCTCAAGCTCTTCAGGGGAGAAGGTTTGGGTCACCTGATCAGGCAAACAAGTCAGAGCCAGCAAAGTGAGAAAGCCTGGAATGAACAACCAAGGAGGGAGATAGCTGAATATCACTGATGACATTGGGACCGGTTGCAGCTGTAGAAACTGTAAGTTGTGCTACTCATCCTTCTGTTTTGTTTGTAGATAGAGGGGCGTGTGACACTCTTGAACACTCAAAGACAGACTTAGCATAGGGTAACCATGAGTGTATGAACAATGTGAAGGGTAGACTACATCAGGCCCCTCTTTACCTTGTATCATCATCACCATTACTCCAATTCTGTTTCCAGCCATGGTTTCACAGAATGGTACCATGTGAATCTCAACTTACACTTAAATGAAAGCATCTTGCTGCTACTTAGTAACCACAGGCATGTGATTGGACATGCAGAGATGCTAACCCACTGGTTCACACCTCAAATAAAGGGGACAGAAGCTGATGGATACATAATTTTCCCTTCCTATTCTTAGGTGGGAAATCCGAGAGACATTTTATAATCTTTTCAGATGATCCAGGCAAAATTGAGCCCCAGGTGTTAGCTGTGATTATCAACTTGATTGTGTATGCTTATGCTGGCCTCTCTTCCTTCTCTGTCCCAATTTCCCTACCTCTTTCTTATCCCTTCCTGGAATCATCTTCAGCACAAAAGGTCTGCTTTTGAAGGGAACACAAGAAAGTGTATACAGATAGTCTTCGATTTATGACATGTTCGAGTTATGACCAACCACACGTATGACCATCTCTTTTGTTTTCATTCCATGTCTTATGATTAGTAATATATAGTATATACAATGTTACCTCATGTAATCTGATGATGCTATCATTCTCAGATGTTCACTTGCAGATGTTCATAAATCATATCTATAATGATTTTTGTTTGTTGTTGTTATGTGCTGTCGAGTCAAACCTGACTCATAGCGACCCCTCCTTGGGTTTCCGAGGCAGTATCACTACGGAAGTAGGATTGCCCAACCTTCCTTCCGAGGAGTGGCTGGTGGGTTTGAACCGCCAGCCGTCTGGTTAGCAGGCAAGTGTCTTAGCCACTATGCTACCAGAACTCCCTGAGACTCATAATAAAAGTCAATAATAATTAAGAAAATAAAGCATTTGACTTACCTCAGAACCAAGTTACAATTGATTCACTTGGAAAAAACCTTATCATAAATTGGAGACTACCTGTATAGTGAAGGGTGCTAACAGCACTGTCACTATATGTGTTTTGTTGTTTACTTACTTGGTAATTGTTTATGCCACCATCCATTTGTTAATTTGTCATATTATGGTGGCTTGCATGTTTCTCTGATGCTGGATGCTGTGTAACCAGTATTTTAAATATCAGCAGAGTCACCCATAATGGACAGAATTTAGCAGAACTCCCAGTCTAAGATGACTAGCAAGAAAGTTCTGTCTACTACAAAAAGTAGCAATGAAAACCCTATGGGTCATGGCAGTATATTGTCTAATACAGTTGGAAGCCACTAAAATACATAGTAGCTGCCACAATGGACTCAAGGATAAGAATGATCATGATGGTGGCACAGGATCAGGTAACGTTCTGTTCTGCTGTTCATGGGGTTACCATTGGTTGGAGTCAATTCAATGACAACAAATTGTTCATCATCTCTATGACCTCAATAGAATAGTAGTTAATTGACAGCTCATTTATTGACTAATGACTATTTTCCTAGTGCCTAAAATAGTGTTCAGCAATATTATGATAAACGGAGAAAAGATTAAAGCTGTTAAGGATTTCATTTTACTTGGATCCACAACCAACACCCACGAAAGCAGTAGTCAAGAAATCAAATTATGCATTCCATTGGTTAAATCTGCAGCAAAAGTCCTCTTTAATATGTTAAAGAGCAAAGGTGTCACTTTGATAACTAAGGTGGGACCTGACTCAAGCCATGGTACTTTCAATAGCTTCATACACTTGTGAGAGCTGGACAATGAATAAAGACAACCACAGAAAAAATTATGTGTTTGAGTTGTGGTGTTGGCTAAGAACATTGACTGTACCATGATCTGTTAAAAGAATGAATAAATCTGTCTTGGAAGTAAAGCCAGAATCCTTAGAAGTGAGAATGGCCAGACTTCTTCTCTCAGACTTGGTCATTTATCAGGAGGGACCAGTCCCTGGAGAAGGATATCATGCTTGGTAAAGTAGAGGGTCAGTGAAAAAAGGGAAAACCCTCAATGAGGTGGAGTGACACAGTGGCTGCAGTGATGGGCTCAAGCATAGTAAGGATTGTGAGGATGGTAAAGTACCAGTCAGTGTTTCATTGTATCGTATGAATAGATTCACTATGAGTCAAGATTGACTTGACAGCAACTAACTACAACAATAAAACAGTGTTTACACATAAAAGGTGTCCAATGCATATTTGGTGGATAAATGAAGGTGTTACTGGTATGGAGATACAACACCCTCAGGGTGGAAGGCCTGACTAGTCAGTCAAGTTAGATAGAGCCTTAGACAGTCTGATATTAATTGTTGTTGTTATTTGCCATCAAGTTAGCCCCGACTCATAGCGACCCCTCCTTGGGTTTCCGAGGCAGTATCACTAGGGAAGTAGGAATGCCCAACCTTCCTTCTGAGGAGTGGCTGGTGGGTTTGAACCTCCAGCCTTCTGGTTAGCAGTCAGGTGCCTTAGGCACTATGCTACCAGAGCTCCTCTGATATTAATTATATATAGTAAGGATTATGAGGATGGTAAAGGACCAGCCAGTGTTTCATTGTATCATATGAATAGATTCACTATGAGTCAAGATTGACTTGACAGCAACTAACTACAACAATAAAACAGTGTTTACACGTAAAAGGTGTCCAATGCCTTTTATATATATATATATATATATATATATATATATATATCATGAGTCTTGATCCCCACCCCTAAATTTTGATAATATTTTGGTAATAAAATAGCCAAGTCCAGAATCTATGAACACAAATGGGCTACTTGGATGTAGTCAATTTGCTGCTCAGACATGAATTGCATGGAAAAATGTGCCACTGAAGGCCAGGTGAGACAATGGATGTGTCAGGGGTGCCTTTGTAACGTGAACTACCTATTCCCACACTTGGTAAAAAGTCAGTACTCAGAATTGATGTCCAACTCTAGTCATGAAGGAAAAAACTAGGGTTCACAGATATTGACTTCCCTGATTCCTTGGCAGAAGTGCTCTTTCCTTTGGCTCAGTTTTCTCTTCTGCTAAATTAGTAAGTGACAAACTATAGACAGAGAAAAAATTAGCTCTTAGAAAGGTCCTTCATATACAAGGTTTTGTTAATAATATAAAATATATCTCACACACCTGTGCTGTGCACTGATATCTGTCACATTCTGTGAATAGTACAATAAAGAAGGAGATAAAGTGTGAAATTTTATTAGGCATGGCAACTTACTTTTCTTATATTCTAAGGAGTTCTGTTGGAGCAGTAGTTAAAGCATTTGGCTGCTAACCAAAATGTCAGGAGTTCAAACCCCCCCCCCCCCCAGCCACTCTGAGGAAGGAAGATGAGGCAGTCTGCTTCTGGAAAGATTTATAGTTTTGGAAACCCTATGGGGTAGTTCTACTCTGTCCCATAGGGTTACTGTTGTTGTTATGTGCCACTGAGTCGGACCCAACTCATAGCGACCCCTCCTTGGGTTTCCGAGATAGTATCACTACAGAAGTAGATTACCCAACCTTCCTTCCAAGGAGTAGCTGGTGGGTTTGACCCATCAGCTTCTGGTTAGAAGTCAAGTGCCTTAGGCACTATGCTACTAGAGCTTCTATAGGGTCACTAAGAGTTGGAATTGATTGGATACAACAGTTTTTTTGCTTTAGAATTTAGGAAGAAAGCAATACTTCTAGTAAATTTCTGTTTGGAATCTACCTGGTTCACTCTTAACCTCCTCAGGGAATGCTACCTCCCCTGCAGAGGCTCAACTTATCCAAGTTATTCTTAGAGGTGCTAATGCTGGAAGCTAGATAGAAAAAGATAAACTCCTGGTTACTGGGATCATAAGGCAAGTCCCTGAGACTCACCTTTGGAGTTTTGCACACACAAAGTATCAGTTGCAAATTGGCTCTGACCACTGAGAAATGAGCTGGCTGCTTTTGAGCAAGCCTTGCTGAGAGGAGAAAGTTTTGCTGGGAGAGAATTTTTTGACTTCTTTAGTGGCCTGGATTCCTACTCAGATGGAGGTGATCAAATAGATCTTTTTAGGAGTGTTTGATAGTCTCTAACATCTGGGTCTCATGTCTGAAGACTTTTGTTTTAACAACAAATAGGATTTGACTCTACTATAAAGTTTTACTCCAATAGCCTCAGTGGTTATAATGATCATTTTAAAAATGATATTTCACAAGCAAAGATGAATTCCCTTTCTCTCCCTCTAAAAAGCTTTGTCTCTTCCCACATGTAAGGCTCATCTCCATTGCTGAGATCTCATTTGGGTTCCACCTGAAAACTCCACAATTATCTTCCATTATCCTTTGTATTGACAAAAATTTCTTCCCTTTAGCTCCAAACCCTTCCATCACTATTGCTATGGGATGAATCATCATTTTACTTTCATTTATACCCTTTTTATACCTTTCTAATCTTGTCCCTCACCAACCCTGTAGCCTTTCCTCTCCTCACCCCTACAGCCATTTCAAACTATCTGACAGTTGTTTGAACTTGTCATCCTTCTCACTTCTGTGCCTTTGCACATGCTGTTCCCTATTTCTGGAATGTTCTTCCCTCCAATTCTCCCCATTTGTCATGCTGAGCTCATTCTTATTTATCATTTAATATTAAGCCCAAGTGAAAGCTACTCCCTGACAAGAAATGGGCGCAGTACACTAGGTATCCAGAACAGGGAGGATGAGACTAAGTCTAATATAAGGCCTGTGATCTAGTCCTATAAGACTTCAGAGGTCGTGATAAGGAAATTCTACCTGGGCTTTTGATCTCATACCTCATTCTTAGATTTGTTTCTTTCCCTTTTTAGTATAGAGTAACAAGGTGCTTTGGTGACAATGTTGCTCTGTGAGATAGATTAGAGCATGGAGAAAGGACAAGACTGCTTATCACAGTTGTAATCCTATGGTCTGAATTTCTCCAGTGGTTTTGGGAATCTAAATAGTGGCAAATAAAGATGTTAGAAAGGAAACAAAGAAGGATATGGGTGATTCTGTCAAGAGAAAGGATTAGATTCAGTCCAATTCACTTACCTTACCACTAATTTGCATGATTATTAAATTTGCCTTTGACCAAGTAATCTGTAGAATACCAGGCACTGAACTAGGCTCATTCATAGTTGATGATCACACAGTTCCATCCATCTAGGTACTAAAAATCTAAGCAAGGGAGAGGAAACAATGAACAAGCAATGACAATGCTATGAGATGGGTGCTATGATGAAAAAACCCTTATGTGTTGTAGAAACACAAAAAATTTAATTTTAACTGGACTTAAGGAGAAAAGTTAGCTAAAATAGGCCTCCCAACATAATAAAAGGCATATATGCAAAGCCAATGACCAACATCATTATTATGGAGAAAGACTTAAGGCATTCCTCTTATGAACAGAAACCAGACTGGGATGTTCTCTATCACCGTTTCTGTTTAACCTTGTATTGGAAGTCCTGGCCAGGGCAATAAGGCAAGAAAGAGAAATGAAAGGCATACACATAGACAAAGAGGAAGTAAAACTATTTGCAGATAATATGATCCTGTATATAGCAAACCTAAGAGACTTAAAAAAAAAAAACAAAAAAAAAACAGAACTACTGGAACTAATAAAGAGGTTCAGAAAAGTGGTGGGATACAAGGTCAACATACAAAAATCAGTTGGATTCCTCTACACCAACAAAAAGACCTCTGATAAAGAAATAAGGGATATAATACCATTTATAATTGCTACTAAAATGATAAAAATATCTAGGAATAAACCTTACCAGAGACACAAAAGATCTATACAAAAACAACTATAAAACACTACTACAAGAGACAAAAAGGGCTCTACACAAATGGAAGAACCTGGTTTGTTCATAGATAGGTAGAC
>NW_006921592.1:12779105-12780748 GCF_000298275.1 Orycteropus afer afer | reverse complement strand
CAAAAATAGACCCATCCATTTATGGCCAGCTGATCTTTGACAAAGGTCTAAAACCCATTAAATGGGGGAAGAGACAGCCTCTTTAACAAATGGTGGTAGAAAAACTGTACATCCTCTTGCAGAAAAATGAACCAAGATCATAACTCATTCTATACACAAAAACAAACTCAAGCTTCATCAAAGATTTAAACATAAAACCCAAAACTAAAAAATTCATCAAATATAAAATAGGGGCAAATCTGGGAGCCCTCATTTATGGCATAAATAGACTATCAAACATAACCCAGAATGCACAGGAGGCAGAAGAGAAGCAAGATGACTAGGACCTTTTAAAAATTAAGTTCTTATGTGCATCAAAAGACTTTGTCAAAAGGATAAAAAGAGAACTTACAGATTGGGAGAAAATATTTGCTTATGACATATATGACAAAGGACTTATGTCCAAAACCTATGGAAAACTTCAACACCTCAACACCAAAAAGACAAACAACCCAATTCAAAAATGGGCAAAAGACTTGAACAGACACTTCACTAAAGATGATACACATGAGGAATTGCTCATGATCTTTAGTCATTAGAGAGACGCAAATCAAAACAACGATGAGATATCATCTTACCCCAGCAATAATAGCAAAGTTCAACAGGACAGAAAATAACAAATGTTGGTGAGGTTGTGGAGAGATTGGAACTCTTGTGCACTGATGGTGGGATTGCAAAATGGTACAACTAGTTTGGCAAACGGTATGGCATTCCTTAAAAAACTAAAAATAGAAATACCATTTGACTAGCAATTCCGTACTAGGAATATATCCTAAAGAGGTGAGAGGCAGCACATAAACAGACATGCATACCTATGTCCATTGCAGCACAATTCATTATAGCAGAGATATGGAAACAACCTAAATGCCCATCAACAGATGAAAGGATAACCAAATTGTGGTACATTCACACAATGGAATACTAGGCTACATTAAAGAACAATGAAGGATATGCAAATCATCTCACAATATGGATGTGCTGAGTGAAATATGTCAATCACAGAAGGACAGATACTATATGAGCCCATTATTGTAAAAAGACAAAGAAGGGCTTGCTTGGGGAAGGGAACTCACTTTGTAGGCTACCGGGGTGGGGAGGGAAGGGGAAGGATTAATTTCAGGCTAGTTGGGGGCCACATGCTGATGTGGGTAAGGGGAGGGATGGTATGGAAAGAGTCTGTGACCACCATGATAGCATTAGGAAAAGGGAGGACATCGAATTGTGCTCGTGAGGTATAGACAACAGATGCTAATACCAACCAGTATATCCACAGAACTGCACTACCGGTAACACCAAACACCAGGCTATAGATAAACACATAAACATCTGAGAAGATCAGATTAGGGTTGGTGAACAGGAGTATACTCTAGACCAACAATAGATTCAGCTGAGGCTAATCTTACACAGATACCAGTGATACAAAATACCCCCAATCCTTACAGAAACAACAGAAGACAGATGCAGAGTAATCCCTCACAGAGAGCCAGACACTATGGGAGAGAGATCCAATGGATCTACTGACTCAGGACCATAGTATTGGGGGACACCAGACTCAATTGGTACAACAAAATACATAAAAGTATTGTTCCTCATCTTACATTGGT
>NW_006921592.1:12776883-12778577 GCF_000298275.1 Orycteropus afer afer | reverse complement strand
AGTAAAATATGTCCTATAAGGGGAAAAATAAATAAATAAAATAAAATAGGCCTCCCAACTTGTGACCTGAGTTCTGAAGAGTAAAGCTGTGTGTTCAGGTATTCCTCCATCCAGATATTTTATTAGCTCTTTCTCAGAACAATAGAGTGACCTCAAAAGAAAATGTCCTCTTTGTAATTACTTACTGACAAATGCAATTGTAAAAACCAAAGGAAAGATTAGTGACAGAGGAACATCAGCCTGTCTGAGCTCTGCTAACACACATTTAATTGTCTGCACAACTATTTTCTATTCTATTTTATTTCTATTCTAATTAGTTATCACCACGTTGATGGTAACTCAAGGTGACCCCATTTGTTGCAGAATAAAATTACACTCTATAGGGTTTATAAGGCTGTGACTTTTCAGAAGCAGCTCATCAGGCCTTTCTAATGAGAAACCTCTGGTGGTTCTAATGAGTTTGAACCACCAACCTTTTGGTTAGTAATTGAGTGCTTAACCATTTGCACTACCTAGGGAGTCTTCTACCTTTTCTGCTATACCTGAAAAAACACAAAGAAAATGATATGACGGAATGTGGAAATTATTAAGCAATACCATTAACATCCCATGCAATCAAAATTTTGTTGAGGATAGTTAAAAAATGCGGCTGCAGCCATACATTGACATTGAACTGCCATAAATTAAAGCCAGTTTCAGAAGAGGACATGGAATGAGGGATATTATTGCTGATGTCTGATGGATCTTGGCTGAATGCAAAGAATATCAGAGAGATGTTTACTTGAGTTTTCTGCAAAGACAATTGACTGTGGGTCATAGCAAACTGTAAATAACCTTGCAAAGTGGGAATTCCAAATCACTTAATTGTGCTCATGTAGAACCTGTACATAGATCAAGAGGCAGTCATTCAAACATTAAAAGAAGTTTGTGATTTAAAATTAGAAAAGGTGTATATCAGAGTTGTATCCTTTTTCCATAATTATTAAATCTGTATACTAGACAATAATATGAGAAGCTGGACAATCTGAAGGAGATCTTGGCATCAGGATTGGAGGAAGATTCACTAATAATATGCAGATGATACAAACTTGCTTGATGAAAGTAAAGAGGATTTGAAACACTTACAGATGAAGATCAAAGACTAGAGCCTTCAGTTTGCATTACACTTCACAAAAAAGAAAACTAACATTCTCACTTGTTGTTGTTAGGTGCCGTCAAGTCACTTCCGACTCATAGCGACCCCGTGCACAGCAGAATGAAACACCGGCCGATCCTGCGCCAGCTATACTTGAGCCCATTGTCACAGCCACCATGTCAAACCATCTCGTTGAAGGCCTTCCCCTCTTTCGTCGACCCTCCACCTTACCAAGCATGACATCCTTCTGCAGGGAATGGTCCCCTCTGACAACATGACCAAAGTAGGTGAGACTAAGTCTGGCCATCTCTCTTCCAAGGAGCATCTCGGCTGAACTTCTTCTAGGACAGATCTATTGGTTCATTTGGCAGTCTATGGTACCTTCAACATTCTTTGTCAGCACCACAACTCAAAAGCATCAACTCTTCTTCAGTCTTCTTTATTCATTGTCCAGCTCTCACATGCATACTAGGTGATTGGAAATATCATGGCCTGTGTCAGGCACACCTTAGTCCTAAGGAGACATCTTTCCTCCTCAGCACTTGAAACAGTTCCTTCG
>NW_006921592.1:12771287-12773597 GCF_000298275.1 Orycteropus afer afer | reverse complement strand
GTTTTGATCTGTTATACGTAATGTTGCTGTAAGTAGGAGCTGACTCAATGGTGCCTAACAACAATAAGGCTGATATTCAGTTGGTATGCATTGACATTGAACTACTCCACACCAGTATGTAAATAGTTGCTGTCATGAGCCCCCTGAGTTTCAATCCACACACTCTGGCTGCCTTGAAACCTCACCTTGGACACTTCCAAGAACTTCCCTGTAGTAAGGGGGCCAGAACCCAGCTCTTGACCTCCTACAGGTATCCTTTCTGATTGATAGATGCTACAGTGGTTGTAAAATATTTTTAATATAATTTCTGCAGATTGCCAGATTTATCCAAGTTCCGAAGAGCAATTGCAGAGATACTCTGTTGACAAGTATAATAACAATGTACAATGAGACAAGCCTGCATGCGACTGAAAATCAAATTTACAGTTAAAAAAATATTCAATATAGCATCATGTCACGAGCCAAAGATACTCGAGTTGTGTTCGAGCTACCAAGGAAAGACAGCTAAGACTGGGAAAATAAATGTTTTAAATTCAACATCTCAAATGGTTTAATTGAAATTATTAAATAGGATAAATACCTTTCATCATCAAAAACTTATTTACTGCAACAGTGCATATGTGTAAATGCTGAAACCCATTTTGCTTTAGTATTTGATAACTTGTCAAATACATATTGAGCTTTTGTGAATTTAGACACATCTGGCACAGGCAGGAGATAATAATTACAGAGAATTTACAATTTGGGCAGTCCTTTCATGGGATTTATTGGCATAATTAAGAATAGTGATGGAAAATAGAAGAGGTGGAGACAATTTGAGGTGCACGAAAATTGGAAAGATGACTTTGAGCAGTAGAATGATGCCTCCTGATATTGAACATGTTTAATAGATTATATTCCTTCAGTTTTATTTAAAAGAAATTTTAAAAATATATAAAAAATATCAGAGAAATGAATAAAATGTGGCAATAACACATATACAAAGATAAATAAATATTTATACGTTCTAGGACCCACATTCATCTAATTAGAGTCTACATTGGAGAGCGCAGTGTAAGTTCAGTGGTAGAATCCTCCGTTTCCATGTGGGGGACCTAGGTTCAATGTCCAGCCAATGCACCTTATGTACAGGCACCACCTGTCTCTTAGTGGAAGTTGGTGTGTTGTTATGATGTTGGACAGGTTTCAGCAGTGCTTCTACACTAAGATGGACTAGGAAGAAAGGCCTGGTGAGCTTCTTCCAAAAATCAGTCAATGAAAACTGACATCACTATGGCCTGATCCACAGCCAATCATGGGCATGGTGGCACAGAAGCAGGCAGGGTTTCATTCCGTTGTGCATGGAGTTGTCATGAATCAGGGACCCACTCACTGAAGTTAATGATACAATACATTAGCACTGGTAGAAGAGCAGTTAGGTCAGGGTATGAAAGGAGTTCTTTGCTCAGCACACCATTTTTAGAGAGTAGAGCCTCAGGGAAAGGAACTGCATGGACAAGTTAAGAGAAATGTGACTTTCAAAGCGCAAGTGGTCATATCAATTCCAGGAAGAGTTGTTGAGATCCTACCATGTATTAGGCACTGTTTAACACCAAGGGGTACAGACATTCATACAGCTTATCCTGTCCTTCAAGAATCCACAGCTCAGGGCAGCAGACAGAGATACACAAACCTTTATGAGACAGTTCACGTTGTAATGAGTGCTGCAATAGGAGCTATGGAGATACAGAGAAGTGAGTCATTAATTCTGATGGAGAAACCCTAGGCAAAAGGGACATTTTAAGTTTAGAGAGAAAAAAAAAATGAGAAGGGGCTTTAATAAGCAGAAAAGGCAACATGATTCAGAGATGTAAAAATCATTTGCTTGGTGTGATGATGAATTAACCAGTCATATATAACCTACACAAATCAGTGAAACCCTAAAGAAAGCATTTTTATTTTTTCCTACACCATGAGAAAAACATTGAAGTGAATTTCAGAGTATTTCTACAATGTTTTAAAAGAAAGTGCCTTCCACCAAACTTTTTCCTCTGGTGATAGTCCCAATTCTAGTAACACATGTGTGCCTGGCAACTCTACTGAGAGCTTTCTACTTGTTTCAGAAGTACAGAGTAGGCAGTGGGATCCATGGTATGAGGGCTGGGTAGGCAAAGAGTGGGATAAGGAGAGAAAGATTGGCATTGTAACCTCTTCAAAGGAGAAAAATCAGGATGGAGAAAGAAATTGGGAGAAGTCAGAGGCAGCTAAGATGGTAGCCACTAATTACATGTGGCTATTTAATGGGAGGAGCTCTGGTAGCATAGTGCCTAA
>NW_006921592.1:12761424-12770552 GCF_000298275.1 Orycteropus afer afer | reverse complement strand
GCTATGAGTCGGGTTTGACTCGACGGCACATAACAAAACAACAATAGGGTTTCCAAGGCAGTTGAGCACTTAACTATCACCACCAAGGTCCCTTCTGGGTGAACAAATAAGCATGTGAGAATGATTTGCTAATACTGTTTTCACAACTGACCAGATCACTGATTCTGAATGTTCTTTCACTACAGGAAATATCAATTGTCAAATGGAAGAAATGCATGAACTACCTCTGCTGACGTCCACTACTTTATAAACGTAGACATGGCCAACAATTGCTTTGACTAGAGCCTCCTGAAGGTGATAAGCAATGCTGTTTAGAAAGGAACTGAAAGGGGACTCTAGATGTATTTTAGCAGTCTTCAACAACATATACTGCTTACACCTATAGTTAAACAAGTCTATCTAATTAAACATTGACCAATCAGCCCCATTCTCAAAAGTATAGGAAATTATTACTCTATGTGAAAGTGAAAGAAAGAGAGAAGGGAAGAAGTGGGGAAGGTAGGGAGTAATGGAGAGAAGGATGAAGGGAAGGAGGAAGAGAGTGGTAAGGTGGGAAAGAGAAGGGAGAAGAGGAGCAAAGTGTGGGAGGAAAGGAAGGAAGACAATCACAGATGAAGATAAATAAACCTACACATTAACTTTAAAACAACTCTATCCTTCTCCACTGTACTTTCATCTACTGCCCCCACCATCTCCAGCCCTCATCTCCCGACTCCTGGGGCTGAAGCCACCAACACAGTCAACACTGTACTTCAAGGAAGAGTATTTTATACTTCATTTGTGTGCCTTCCCTTTTCAGTCATTTAAAATTCCTAGATTTTTCTTTTTTCTAGTGGCATTAAAGTAAAAGATTGAACAGTAAAGTGAATAAATATGTCAAAACATTTTTTAAAGTTAAAATCTCAGACCTTTCCATATTGTATTAATAGATGACTCAAAGTATAACTTTGAAATTTGCCCTGAAATTTAAATAAAAAGGAATGATTCTTTTTTCAAAATGTGACAATTGAAAAAGATAAAGCAATCCTTAATTGTTGTTCTCAATTACTCTTTCTATCATCCAATGACAAGCTACTTCAAATGTATCTATAGCCTTTAAAACATTTATATTTAATCCAAGAATTTACCTAAGAAATAAAATGTTTGATCTTTTTATTCCCAAGGAGTTTATGTTGGTTATTTTATTTTTAACCAAGTATGTATACTTTACTTTTGCTTATACACAGATATATTTGCTACCATGTAGAGAAATGTGTCTGCTCTTTTATCTCATCCAAACTCTAGATGACACTAGGGAGCAGGAAAGGAAATACGAAAAACACTCTTAAAATATTCTTCTTTTAGACTTGGAATGCACCACTAGTCAATTTCAGTGTAAGCCTAATGCTTGGAGTTTTCCTTTAGACTCAGGCAATCTCTTAGGAAGAATTTTCATCTGGATGGGAACAAAAATGAAATCTGCTTTTGCTACCTGGTTGCATTTTTTATTGCATAGCTCAAAACCTTGAGTCATCATGAATCACTTGAATTTCCATTTTTTAACTTCTAAAGAAATCCTGAGTAGCACAAATGGTTTGTGTTCAACTACCACCAGAAAGATTGGCAGTTTGAATCCACCAGAGGTGCCATGGAAGGAAGTCTGGAGGTCAACTTCCCTAAGATTACAGCCATTGAGGACTCTGTGGGTACAGCTCTACTAGGAAGCACATGAGGTTAACAAGGACCAGAATCAACGTGATGACAAACAGGTTTGGTTTTTTTAAAAAATCCAAGTTGTGACTTTTTCAAGTAGTTCTGAAAAGTTTGACTGTTGTGCTACAAAACCACTGTATGACAAGTATGCTCCCCAAAGCAACATGCAAGAGAAGAAGGATGAATATGAACCATTTTCAAAATGAGGAAGGTTACCTAAATGGATACAGTGATATCTGCCTTTTTTTAATCTTTGTATTAGGAGAAATGCTTTAAGAACTGAAGTTTTACTCTTTAGCAAAGCAATGAAACCAAAAAACCAAACTCACTGCCATTGTGCCAAGGCCCATCTTCCTTCCATGGAGCAACTGGTGGGTTTGAACCACTGACCTTCCGGTTAGCAGCCAAATGCCTTACCCACTCTACCACAAGAGCTTTGTTTTTAGAAATTCTGAACAAGATCACCACCAATAATGTCACCAGTTTAGAATATAATAGAAGTCATTACAGTGGTACTCTTAAGAATATCTAAATTATTGTTTTGTCCTGACCCTTGTATTTTTCCCTCCAAGTTCTCACTTACCCTATTTTTTAAACATAAAAACAAGTTTCCTTTACTTCTACATATATGATTGATTTTTTTTGTCTCCTGCTACAAACAACATACTGCTTATACATAATAGATCATGTTTGTTGAATGAATGAGTGAATAAATGAATGAATGAGAACCTACATTTTCATGTTTTAATAGTATCCTTTATTCATTATTATATGGAAGATGCTTATGCTATATATATACTTCACCTCATTGCTGTGGAGTCGGTTCTGACTCACAGCGACCCCTCCTTGCATTTCTGAGGCAGTATCTCTATAGTAGATTCTCCAGTCTTCCTTCTGAAGAGTGGCTGATGGATTTGAACCACCAGCCTTATGGTTAGCAGTCAAATGCCTTAGGCACTGCTCTACCAGAGCTCCTATGCTATACATATATATATATATATATATATATATATGTGTGTGTGTGTGTGTGTTGTTTTTGTTGTTGTAATGTTGTAATGTGCCATTGAATTGGATCTGACTCATAGTGACCCCCTTTGGTTCCCCAGGCAGTAAATCTTTGTAGAAGTAGATTGCCCAATCTTCCTTCCGAGGAGTGGCTGGTGGGTTTGAACCACCAGCCTTCTGGTTAGCAGTCAAGTGCCTTAGACACTATGCCACCAGAGCTTATATATATATATATATATATATAATCCAGTAATTTCTCTCTGACAATATAGAGTAATGGGAGCTCTGATGGCATAGTGCCTAAGGCATTTGACTGCTAACCAGAATGTTAGTGATTCAAACCCACCAGCCACTCCTCAGAAGGAAGGTTGGGCAATCTACTTCTGTAGTGATACCACCTCAGAAATCCAAGGAGGGGTCACTATGAGTAGGATCTGACTGGACAACTGTGAGTGACTGAGTGAGTGAATGTAAAAACAGCTATTCATTGTTATAACAAAGAAGAAAACTGAGGTGTCCTAACTCTAAAAACAACACTCTTTTCTTATTACCTAAGAAACCAAACCAAGCCCATTGCCACTGAGTTGCTACCAACTCATAATGACCTCTTGCATAAAGTACAACTGCCCCATAGGGTTTTCGTAAATCTTTAGGGAAGCCAGCTGGCTCATCTTTCTCCTATGGCGCAGCTGGTGGGTTCGAACTGTCGATCTTTTGATTAACAACCCAATGCTTTAATGCATTGCCCCTAGAGCTCTTTTTTCTTATCACAATAACACATTATGCATGGTTTTCAGGAAACTGAGATTTTCTTCTGTGTACCTCCTCATGTATATAGATCATGAAGCAGTTGTTCAAACAGAACAAGGGAATATTGCATGATTTAAAAACAAGAAGGGTGTCTATCAGGGTTGTATCCTTTCACCATACTTATCCAGTCTGTTTGCTGCACAAATAATCCAATAGGCTGGACTATCTGAAGAAGAACACAGCATCAGGATTGGAGGAAGTTTCATTAACAACTTGTGATATGCAGACAACACAACCTTGCTTGCTGAAAATGAAGATGAATTGAAGCACTTACTGATGAAAATTAAAGACAACAGTCTTCAGTATGAATTACATCTCAACATAAAAAAAAAAATCCTCACAACTGGACTAATAAGCAGTATCATGAAAAGTGGAGAAACGATTGATGTTGTCAAAGATTTTATATTATTACTTGGTTCCATAATCAACACCAATAGAAGCAGCAGTTAAGAAATCAGACAACATATTACACTGGGCAAATCTGTTGCAAATGACCTCTTTAAAGTGCTGAAGAGCAAATATAGTGTGCCTTATCCAAGCCACCATATTTTCAGTAGCCTCACATGCATATGAAAGGTGGACAATGAATAAGGAAGACCAAAGAAGAGTTGATGCCTTTGAATTGTGGTGTTGGTGAAGATTACTGAACGTACCATGGGCTACCAGAACAATGAACAGATCTATCCTGGCAAAAGTGCAGCCGGAATGCTCCTTGGAAGAGAGAATGGCCAGACTTCCTCTTAGCACTTTGGTCTTGTTGTCAGAAGGGACCATTCCCTGGAGAAGGTTATCATGTTTGGTAAAGCAGAGGGTCAATAAAAAAGCGAAAGACCCTCAATGAGATGGATGGACACAGTGGCTGCAATGATGGGCTCGAGTATAGTGAAGATTGTAAGGATGGTGCAGGACCGGGCAGTGTTTTGTTCTGTTGTGCATAGGGTTGCTATGAATTGGAGCTGACTCTACACCATCTAACAACAACAGTATCAAGATCAGCTTGTAGGTTAGTATTTACATCCCCTAATAAACTACTTCTACCAGAATATTTTCCTGCCTTCTTGCCTTCTGTCTTTCCTTTTTTTGGACATTTAGTGAGCATCAACTTTGTGACTGGGTTCTCTAGATACAGGGAAGGTGCTGTTCTTGTCTTTCAGGGGCTTAGATAATACCAGGGAAGTGGACTTGTAAGGATGTAATCACAGCACAATGTGATGAGAACGCTCAGTAAGCCATAGGAGGGTGGAAGAAATGGCTCTCACTTAGACTCCAGGGGTAAAAAATGGCTAACAATAAGTCCATGAGGACTTTCACGGACCCAAGGTACTTTTGCCTCATGAACTCCAACTTCCACAAAAAAATATTAAACATTTTACTTATGACTATATTCATATAAAGATGAATTTATTGATATAATATAATAAAACATTTTTTTGAAGTTCGCTTTTTTGTTCTAATATTAAAAGATATTAAAACATTTTCACAGGCCTCTGAAAGTGCTGTGGGCCTTCACCACTGTGCCTATAGTGCCTGATAGATAATTTGTCCCAGGCTACCAAAATGATCCATTATAGTTGTAGTAGCACTCAACAGGGAACTGCCAAAAGTCAAGGAAGATTCAGAAGAGGGATATCACTGTCCATGTCAGAATTATATCTGCTAAAAGCAGAAAATTGCAGAAAGACATTTCCCTGTGTTTTATAGACTATGCAAAGGTATTCATCAAGTGAATCATAACAAATTAAGGGTAACATTGCATGGAATGTCCTAATTGTGCTCATGCAGAAACTGTACATAGACCAAGAAGTGGTCATTAGAACAGAACAAGGGGATACTTCATTATTTGGGATTGGGAAGGATGTGTGTCATGGTTGTACCCCTTCACCATATTTATTCAATCTGTATGCTGAGCAAATGATCTGAGAAGCTGGAAAAGAACACAACATCAGAATTGGAAGAAGATTCATTAGCAACCTGAAATATGCAGATGGTACAACCTTGTTTACTATAAGTGAAGAGAACTTGAAGTGTCTATTGATGAAGATCAAAAACTACAGCCTTCACTATGGATTGCACCTCAATGCAAAGAAAACAAAAAACCCTTACAATTGGACCAATAGGCATCATCATGATAAACTGAGAAAAAATAGAGGATCTCATTTTACTTGGATCTATAATCAATGTCTTTGGAAGTTGCAGGCAAGAAATCAAATGGCATATTGCATTGGGCAAATACTCTGCAAAAGACCCTTTTAAAGTATTAAAAAGCAAAAATGTGACTGACTCAAGCCATGGCATTTTCTATCGCCTTATACACATGTGAAAGCTGGGCAATGGATAAGAAAGATTGAAGAACTGATACATTAAATTATGATGTGAGCAAAGAATATTGAGTATAGTATAGTATGGACTTCCAGAAGAACAAACTTTTTTTTTTTTTTTTTCTCAAAGAACTACAGCCAGATAGCTCCTTGGAACTGAGAGAAGCAAGATTTTGTTCCACTTTGGACATGTCACCAGGAGGGACCAGTCATGCTTGGAGAAGGACATTATGCTCGGTAAAGTAGAAAGTCAGCTAAAAAGAGCAAGGCCCTCAAGGGGATGGAGTAACAGAGTGGCTGCAATAGGCTCAAACAGAGCAATGCTTGTGAGGCTGGTGCAGGTCCCAGCATTGGTTCTTTCTGTTTTACAGAGGGTTGCAGTGAGTAGGAATTGACTTGAGGACACCTAACAACAACTACACCAAAAGGCAGGACTCCACTTGAATTTTGAAAGATAAGTGGATGTCTGAAACTGTTTCTCAAACTTTACAGAACAAGCAAACCATCTGGGAATCTTGTTAAAGTGCAGATTTGCATTCAGTAGGTCTGGGGTGGAGTTAATATTCTTTATATCTAACAGCTTCCAGATGATGTTATTAGTGTAGGAACCCCACTTTAAATAGTACAAATCTAGAGCTTGGTCATCTGATATGATAACAATTAGCCATATGTGACTATTTAAATTTAAATTTAAATTAAATTAAATTAAATTTATGACTTTAATATGTCAGTGGCATTAATCACATTTCAAGGGCTCAATAGGCATATGTAGCTATGAGCTACCTTATTGAATAGTGCAGAAATCAAATTTTTCTCTAACTGCAAAATGTTCTATAGGACATCACTAATTTATGTGGAAAGCAGAGGGAAAGAAGTGGAATTTCAGGCAGAGAAGAGCAAGGGGAGACCAGGTAGAATGGGCCATATAACTGAAAGCTACCAAGGCCAATCACAACAATGTGGTTTGTGTAGTAAAACAACATCATGGCTTAAATAGATATAATTAAATAAAATTATCTCTATTCAATCAATTTCTCTGTTTCTATTTGAACTATTACTACAGATCTGTTTTTTTTGGTAATGCTAAAAATATTAAATCTTGATATTAAATTGCCCATACATGTCTTCTTAGGTGAAACTTAGACATCTGTTTAAGGCTATGTGAGTAGATAGATGAAACCAAGGGTGACCTATGTGGTCATATATGCTTCTCTGTGTGTGTACTTTTCTGTGTGTGTATTTAAAGAAGTGATGGCTTTGTTCTTTGAATTTTGCTTCAGAAAATCTGTGCATCCTTTCTGAACAAAGTGAAGTGAATGGTCCTTGTCAGCAGTCTCAGTGATTTCTTTTGCTTGTTTCCCACCTTTGTTCCACAGATGTGCTATGCTGATAAAGTATTTTTCATTTGGTGACTCATTCATTTAATTGCAACCCCTGTTCTTTTACAAGTTTATAAAGCAAAACGGAACCTAAGAGGAAATTACACTTGATCTAGTCAACACGTACAAAACATACCCAGGGAGTTCATCTCTCTGATTGTTCATGCTCTAGGTTTTCATCCATAGCCAGGACCTAACCATGCAGAATTCTCACTCTGCAACTTCTAGGAAGAACATTGAACAACAAAAGTAGCCCTGGAGGGTTGCTAGTGCCTCAGATTTTGTTTGGACATCTCCCTGTGCTGCTAATTGTCTTTGTGTTAAACATCCCAAGATGATGGAGTGTTAATTTTTTTTTTTCTCATATGGCTCATTAAATCCAGCACAAATAATGAAACCCAAAGGCCTTGTGCTTTACACAGAGTCAAGTGAGTCTGATCACTTTACAGTCCATCAGCTTTAAAGATTTCAAGCCAGGGTTGGTCCTGCTGGGAGGAAAAAAAAAAAAAAAAAACTCCAGAGGAGTATGATAACACACTTTGGCTGCAGGACACGTGTGAACACAAAGAACACACTCTCTTCTTCCAGCTTAAAGAGCATCTGACTGCAAACTTCCGTTGTAGACTCTCCAAATTATCACTAAAATACCTATGAAGAAACAGAACAAGATGAAAATTTACACTTCCCAAAAATGAAGGCTGATAGAAAATTTAACCTATGTCTGGGATTTCCAATTACCATCCAGCTCTATGTTCTGAATTAAGAAAAATACACTCGTAGTTTCACAAGCTATGCTTTATGAAACAGACAAAGAAATAGAACATAAAGTTATTTCACCTTTCCCTTACTGTCTGCAAAAGAAAACCAGATAGGTATCCCTCACTTGCTTAGGCAGACAGGGAATTCTGCCCTCAACTCCCAACCATTCTATATTCATTCCAAAACTGAAATTGTACAAAAGAATAAGGAAGACAAGTAGGTGTGCCCACATGAATGTGTGTGTTTGGACAGAGGAACTCTGGGAGACAAAGAGGTAAATCACAAGGTATTTGTTTCCAAATATAAGGTATCAAAAATGCAGAAATCTGTAGATGTCTTTATATTTGATTAGTTTGGAGTTTTAGAGAACCAGACACAAGGATAAGAGAAAAATCTTACTTCATCCAGTGAAATTCCACTAAATGAACACTTTCTGTTGTTAGTTCCTGTCAAGTTACTCCAAGTCATGGCAACATTATATATAACAAAATAAAACATTCCCTGATTCTGCATCATCCTCACAATCACCAATATATTTGAGTCCATCTTGCAGCTACTGTTTGAATCCATCTCACCAAGAATCTCCCAAACTCTCTACTTCACCAACTTTGATCTTTCAGTGATTAGTTCTTCCTGAAGACATACTCAAAGCAAGTGAATTGGATAATGCTTTATTGTGATTCATAAAATTTTAATAGGCCAGTCTGTGAAAGTTGATTTTCAAACCTTTCTTCTTAGTGTGTTTTAGTCTGGAAGTTCCACTGAAACCTGTCCACCATAGGTGACTGTGATGGTACTTGTAACACCAGTGGCATATCTTCCAGCATCACAATACCTAAGCCACCACAATATGACAAACTGACAGATGGGTGGAGGGAATACTTTCTAGACACTGACAATTGATATGTAAGCTGTACATAGCTACCTTTGTTAAAGCTGACTTTGAAAAGAGAATGTGTCCTGTCCAAGGTAGGCAGCAAAGACAGGAAAAAAAAAATCCATTTCCCCATCACTGGAAATTATTCTGGATATCTCTTTCCTCACTCTAAGATTAATAAACCAAACAAAACGAAGGTTGGGCAATCCTACTTCCGTAGTGATACTGCCTCGGAAACCCAAGGAGGGGTCACTATGAGTCAGGTTTGACTCGACGGCACATAACAAC
>NW_006921592.1:12724246-12727990 GCF_000298275.1 Orycteropus afer afer | reverse complement strand
CCAGCCACTCCTCGGAAGGAAGGTTGGGCAATCCTACTTCTGTAGTGATACTGCCTCGGAAACCCAAGGAGGGGTCGCTATGAGTCGGGTTTGACTCGACAGCACATAACAACAACAACAATCATTTGGCTGAAGGGGCTCTGATAGCACAGTGCCTAAGGCATCTGACTGCTAACAAGAAGGTTGTTGGTTCAAACGCACCAGCCACTCTGTGGAAGCAAGACTGGGCAACCTACTTCCATAAAGATTTACCACCTTGGAAACCCAGTGGGGGTTGTTATAAGTTAGAATCGACTTGAAGGCAATGGGTTTGGTTTTTTTTGGTTTTATCATTTGGCTGAAGGAGCTCTGGTGGTGTAGTGCCTAAGGCATTTGACTGCTAACCAGAAGGTTAGTGGTTCAAACCCACCAGCCACTTCATGTAAGAAAGACTGGACAATTTATTTCTGTAAAGATTTACTTCCTTGGAAACCCACAAGGGGTCGCTATGAGTTGGAATTGACTCAATGGTAGTGACTTTGGTTTGGTTTGGTTTATCATTTGGCTGAAAGTTGAGCCACAGGGGTTCAATTCCTGGCTTGAAAGGTGTCCAAGGGCCATACTTTGGGGGTTCCACTAGTCTTCATCCGACCAGTAAAGCTGGCCTTTTTTTTTTTGTTATTATAATTTTGAGTCTTATTTCACATTTTTCTTTCTCCTGTTTTGAAACAGCATAATTATTATAAGGGTTAAATTAAGTCTTTCTATTACAAAAGAAATTACTTTCCCAGGTTCTACTGAATCTGAATTCTGCTGATTCCAGCAGTCAATGCCCTTGTATGAACTTTGATTACTAAATCATGAGAGGAGAGAGGTAGGGAGTAGAGCACCTATTTTGGGGGAACAGAATATAGCAGAGCAGCATGGTTCTGCAGCTGTACTAGCAGCTTCCTGATTTGGAAGCTTATTTTCCTGATCAGAGGTAGTGTGTTTTGTAGTCAGCAATGGGAATAGCAGCAACCTGGATTGTCAGCTTTCTGCAGATGTACAGGTAAATTTTTTAATTATGGCAGAGATAGAATAGCTCTGGAGCTGAAAATTGTTCCTTAAATTTAGCCTAGAGCCTGCCCGTAGCCTTTTCAATCATGTACATTTCTGTTTCTTAGTGTAAAAGTCTTTGTGCTAGTCTGGGTTCTCTAGAAAAGAAAACAGTAAAGCTTATGGAGAGAGAGAATGGAAAAAAAAAAGAAATTTATCTTAGGAAATTGGCTCACACATTTATAGAAGCTGGCAAGTCCCAAGTTCTTGGATCAAATGTCAAGCTGGAGGCTTTTCCTGACTCACACAGATGCAGAGGCTGACGAGCTCAATGTTGACAGGCAGTATACCAACCAGCTGTTGATTACAATGAATGATGAATTCAAGGTCACCAGGTCAAATGCTGGATTGTTTGCTCACAGAGAGTTGTAGGCAGCACAACAGGATCCCTATCCACAGAAGAGTGTCTCTTTTCCCAGGATGTCCATAAATATATTGGAAGCAGACCACACTCTTATGGAAACACTGTTTCAGCAGATTGGCTGCTCAAAACATGTACATCCGATCTCATCATGGGAACAACCCACATCACAACTGCTTAAACCACTCAGAATTGGGGTCTAGCCAAGCTGACACACAACTCCAACTACCACTGCCCAGCCCTTGTCAACTTGACAGTTGTACACATCTCCTTAACCATATATAATCTCTAAATAAGGACAATTATAAAGTCATATTTGCGCATGACATGATACACTAATATGCACACAGCTGAGAGGCATTAACCCTGTTTACATTTCCTAGTTCATGACAGAAGCAAACAAAAATATTTCATGCACATATACAATGAAAAAGTATAACAAGCACAGTCCTCCTTTCTGCAACTGGTCATGTGGTTGTAGCTGACAGTCAGACCTACCGTCTTCCACTGCCCATTCTGTATTTCCCTTGCCCTCAGCAAGCACCTCATCTGGTCATGGTTCTTTGCTTGGTGGGGTGACCCAAACCTTCATTCCTGAAGGGTCTGGACCACTATTAGTCATATCAGAATTGGGTTGCTGTAATTTTCCATTGACTTTAATCACAGGGCATGGTAGCACTAAGAGACATCCTAAAGCATCTCTTGTATTGCAGACACACTCTTCTTTACCTCCATTATGTAATGTCAATCTAATTTCCCCTTTATAATCAGGATCTATAAGGAAGGTTGGGCAATCCTACTTCCGTAGTGATACTGCCTCGGAAACCCAAGGAGGGGTCGCTATGAGTCGGGGCCGACTCGACGGCACATAACAACACAACAACAGTTACACCAGATAGTACAGTAATATCCTTCTTTTTCACTCACGGACAGTTGGAGGCAGCACAGCAGGATCCTGATCCACAGAAGTGTGCTCTCTTTTCTCAGGATGCCCATAAATATATTGGAAGCAGGCCACACCCCTAGGGAAACTCCATTTCAATGGATTGGCTGCTCAAAACATACATCCAATTTCATCATGGGAATAACCCACATCACAATTGCTTACACCACTCAGCATTGTGGTCCAGACAAGTTGACACACAACTCCAACTATCATAATCCCTTTGTGATAAAACTAGAGGGAATTCTGTTGTCTGCAGTTTAACACTGATCCATATATCGCTTTTTTCACCATATAGGGTTGATTTAGTTAGAATACTCAAAACCTTGACAAATCTGCATTGAAAATATGGTATCTCATATTTTTCTCAGCTTTTTATGCTCTGTCTTAAGTAATCACTGAAATTTTATTTAATTAAATAGAAATGTATTGTTCCTGATCATTTTCTCTCCTTCTCTGTTGTTTTTGTTAGATGCTATCAAGACAGTTTCAAGTCATAGTGATCCTAGGTACAAGAGAAAGAAACATTGCTCACTCCTGCACCATTCTTACAGTCATTGCTGTGCTTGAGCCCATATCAGCCACTGTTTCAAGCCATTTTGTTGAGTGTCTTCCTCTTTTTCAGGGATCCTCTGCTTTACCAAGCATGATATCCTCCTCCAGGGACTACTCATTGACATTATACCTTGAATGCCCTTATTTTAACTATTGGTCTGTTTGTGACAATTTAGATATTCTCTAAGAAATGTGTGTTTTCTCCTCCGTGTTTCATACTTCAGTCTGAAGCTTCACTAGCAGAGACATTCATGTTACTATTAACAGGCTTTTTCAAGATAATCTAGTCATTTGGCTATCATGCTCCTCAACATTCTTCTACCCTCTGCCCACTGCCTGATTCCAAAACCATTTATGAATTTTCCGATATTTGTTAGCCCAGCCCCACTCCAGATATGAACATCTATATTCATTTCTTATTGCTGTGTAACAGTTAGCACAAACCTTGCGACTTGGAACAACACAAATTTATTATCTTACAGTTCTGGAGATCACAAGACCAAAATGGGCCTCAGTGGCCTAGAACCAAGGTGTTGGCAGGGCTGCATTTCTTCCAGAGGCTCTAAGGGACATCCATTTCCTTACCTTTCCCAGCTTATAGAGAGCTCCCTCTGTATAATTTGATTTGTGGCTTGTTTCCATTTTCAACAATGGCTGGTGGTGTCTTTCTCATATTGCAACACTCCAATGCTTATAAGGACAGTTGTGAATACATTGGACCCACTCAAATAACCCAGAATGATCTCCTCATATAAATATAAGCCAGTTGTTGTTGTTGTTAAGTGCCGTCGAGTCATTTCCGACTCAT
>NW_006921592.1:12717256-12720695 GCF_000298275.1 Orycteropus afer afer | reverse complement strand
TCAGTGCCTATACCACACATGGACGTCTTCTCTCAAGCTCCTCATTGTATCAATAAACTAGGGTCACAATAGTGTTGTGTAATCAAGCAATCCAGTAGTCTGTGGATCATATGAGGGTTGGCTGATACTGGTTGGGCTCTGCTGGTCTTTATGTGTTCCCTTGTGTTGGCTAATCTAGATAAGCCAGTAGCAACCTTAATTCCATCTGTCACAATAATCACCCTTTGCCATGTAACATCATATTCACACTTTCTAGGAATTAGTCCATGGACCTCTTTGCAAGCCAATATTTTGTCTACCACAGACATGAAGTGGTGTTTTAAAAATTAAAACCAGACTTTTTTGACAAAATTAATAAATGAAGCTATATACACACTAAAATAAAGACTAAAGACTGAAGAAATTTCTGTATGCCATATAGATTAAAAATTTTCAGACTATTAAACAAAAATTTATAATCATAAAATTAAAATCTGAGATGAAATGGCAATTTTCTAGTAAATTGCATCTTACCAAAACAGACTCAAAAAGAAATAGGAAAATGGAATAGACACATGGCCATTGAAGAATTGAATCTACAGGAAAGAAAAGAAAAGGAAAAAAAAAAAAACTACCCACTAAAGCATATAATACTATGCCCCAAAGATTTAAATAAATGTTACAACAAACTTTTTAAAGAACAGATAATGTTCACCTTATTAAGCCTTCAATATTGCTTCCTAGAGTTACTAGGCTCCAATGAACCACATTTCCACAGTCTCACACTGTTTGGTACCCTCCCACATTGAAAATGAGCTGGCCTTGTGACTCTATTAACCAATAAGATATGGCAGAGGGACCAAATATAGGACACGCCTTTAAAAGAAGTGGCAGCTTTCACTTACTTTCTCATGGAATTCTCACTTTGGGGAGCCTTGAATATCCATGTCCTCCCTTCCTGCTACAAACTCCACATATAGAACCATACAGAGAGATCACATGGAGAGGGAGAGAGTCTTAGCTATTGCCACATCCTTGAGCAACCTCCAGATGACTTCTGCCCCACTCACCTTCTGGTGGGTGCATTGCCTTGGGGTAGGTGTTCTGCATGTAGATCTTTCTACTGTTGGGCTGAGAGCCAATCCATAGGAATGAGTCCAATTCTAGGCCTGAAGGGTAAACCAGGGCAATAGTCTTGGAGGTTCCACCAGACTCTATCTGACCAGTAATGTTGGCCATTTTTGTGCCTTTGGATTTTGTTCCACATTTTTCTTCCCACTCTATCCAGGATCTCCAGGTATGGTCCCTTTCCAAGTGGTTGTTGTTGGTAGCCAAGTACAATCTAATTCTTCTTTAGTGAAGAGTCTGTTCATGTCCATTGCCCGTTTTTGAATTGAATTATCTTTTTGGTGTAGTTATTGTTGTTGTTGTTATGTGCCATTGAGTCGGACCTGACTCATAGCGCCCACTCCTTGGGCTTCTGAGGCAGTATCACTACAGAGTTATATTGCCCAACCTTCCTTCCAAAGAGTGGCTGGTAGGTTTGAACCACCAGCCTCCTGGTTAGCAGTCAAGTCCCTTAGGCACTATGCTACCAGAGCTCCCTTTTGGTGTAGAGGTGTTGAAGTTTTCTATAAATTTTGGAGATAAGTCCTTTGTCAGATATGTCATAGGCAAATATTCTTTCCCAGGCTGTATGTTCTTTTGTTACCCTTTTGGAACAGTCTCTTGATGTGCATAAAAATTTAATTTTTAAAAGGTCCCAGTCATCCAGCTTCTCCTCCATTGCCTGGGCACTTTGGGTTATGCTTGATAGTCTATTTGTGCCATAAATTATGACCCCCTAGATTTGCTCTTCAGAAGGCTGGCGGTTCAAACCCACCAGCCACTCCTCGGAAGGAAGGTTGGGCAATCCTACTTCCGTTGTGATAACTGCCTCGGAAACCCAAGGAGGGGTCACTATGAGTCAGAGCTGACTCAACGGCAAACAACAACAACAACAACAACAGATTTGATCTTATTTTATCTTTGATGAACTTTATAGTTTTGGGGTTTACATTTATGTCTTCAATCCAACTTGTGTTCATTTTTGTGTATGGAGTGAGCTATGGGTCTGGCTTCATTTTTCTGCAAGTGGATATCCAAGTTTGCCAGCACCATTTGTTAAAGAGGCTATCTCTGCCCTATTTAATGGGTTTTGGTCTTTTGTCAAAGATCAGCTGTCCGTAAATGGATGGGTGTATTTCTGGGTTTTTTATTTTATTGCATTGGTCTATCTGTCAATCATTGTACCAATATGAGGCAGTTTTGACTACCTCCTACTTTGTTTTTCTTCTTCAGTAGTGCTTTGCTTATCCAAGGTCTCTTTCCTTTCCATATGAAATCAATAATTGGATTTTCCATATCCTTAAAAAGTGTTGATGGTATCTGGATCGGGATTGCATTGAATGTGTAGATTGCTTTGAGTGGTATTGACATTTTCACAATATTCCAGTCCTCCTATCCATGAACAAGGCAAGTTCTTCCATTTATATAGATCCCTTATAGTTTCTTGTAGTAGTGTTTTGTAGTTTTCTTTGTATAGATCTTTTGTGTCTCTGGTAAGATTTATTCCAAATTATTTTATCTTTTGGTAGCTATTGTAAATGGTATTATTTTCCTTATTTCCCTTTCAGAGGCCTCTTTGTTGATATAGAGGAATCCAGTTGATTTTTACATGTTGACCTTGTACACTGTCACTTGGTTGAAACTTTCTGTTAGTTCCATGATTTTTTTTTGCTGATTCCCTTGGGTTTTCTATGTATAGGATCATGTCATCTGCAAAAAGAGATAGCTTTACTTCTTCTTTGCCAATTTGGATGCCTTTTATTTCTCTTTCTTTCGTTATTGCCCTGGCTAGGACTTCCAATACAATGTTAAATAGTACATCTCTTTTGAATTACCAACTTACATTGCCTTTCATTTGTGCAGCCTATTTGTCTTTTTTTTTTCCCCCCCCAAGTTTGTGTCTTTCTTGATTACTGGATCAAAATATATATTTTATCTGTGCTTCTCAACAATGCCTATCACAGTGCCTTTTAGAACCTATAGAATATTCATTACATAACAGCACGAATCCTCAATGTACATCTATTTTTTGCAAGAGAAAATCTGCTTTTGAGATTTAAGACAAAATAATTGAGTTCCCTTTGGACATAATTAAAATCTGACTGAATAAGTGGGGGGAGCAATTGGGAGGTGAGATAGATTTTAAACAATGTCTTGGTGTCACATTCTAAAGATCAACCAATCACTGATGTCATATTTCCTTTGAAGTAGTTTTCTGATATTCTTTCCTATCATCCTCCTAAGTCATTAAAAGACCCTAAGTTCTTACATTTGTTTATTTATTCTCACTCTAGTTTAAACCCAAAATTATTCAACGTGATGAATTCTAACATTTTGGTGTCCTTGCTTTCCA
>NW_006921592.1:12707712-12717115 GCF_000298275.1 Orycteropus afer afer | reverse complement strand
GAAATAGATGTTCATTTCTTAATACATGGAAGAACAAAAAAAAAAAAAAAAAAAACAGATTTAAAGTATGGTTTTAAATGCCCCAAAAAGATCAGGATAAAATAATTCCAAACTTAAAAATCATAGGTTTATAATAATTATAGTGAGAAAAATTACACTAGCATCAATAACACAGCTGTTGACACCAAAAAAACACATAATAAGCTGTGTTGCTGTATAGCAGCCAGAAGTGAGAGCTTAATAAGTGCTATCCCCGATAATAAATTAGCATCATATTTGGAATATGTCCCCAAAATTGGCCTGCCCAAGCAAAAAAAAAAAATCCACTTTCCCCTATGGGATTTTTTTCTGGCAGTAAAATAAATGAAATCATCATTTCACTCTCCTCACCTGGCACCAGGGTCAGATCTAGGGAAAATGCTGCCATAAGAAAGCTTATGGTTCATTGCTACTTAGATCAGCATCTGCATCACCCTCATTAGAAACGGTTAGAAATGCAGGATCTCAGGCGACACCCAAAATTGCTGAGTCTAAAAGTGAATTTTAACAAGATTCCCCAGGAGACTGGCTTATCCATGTAAGTTTGAGAAGCCTTGCTCTAGTTCATCTCACTTGTTGGTTTTCTCTTTTGATCCAACTTCCCTACAGGGTGCTCTTGCCTGGAGAAATCATTCTTTGTACAAGGCAAGTAGGCAAGTGGCTATTTTACAGGCAGAACAATATGTTCATAACCTCCCCTTGCTGTTACTTTCTTCTTCTAATATTGTACTCATCAATGCCTTCCCTGAGTCATCAAGCACGCTGGCTTGATTCAGGGCAAACCAAAAGATTTTCATCTCTCTGTGATATTTCATCCTCTTATCAATGGGGCACAGAGAAAAGAGGAGCAATGTTGGCTGCTCCTACTCTTCTTGCCAACTTCTCTCATCCCTGCTGCCTTCATAAATCAGGGTAATTAACACCTAGGGTGAGTTCAAAGAGAGCTCACTAGTATTTTCAACCATTTGCAAAATCATCACAGAACCTTCCCATTTTTAACAGTCATAGTCGTAGCTTTAAACAAGCACATTTCTAGCCAAAGGTCTGAACAGTTACTGATGTAGAAATTGTTGAATTCCCAGAGCAAAAGACAAATTAATAATTTTTGGTCATTTCCATGTAAGGAGAACACATATCCTGAATTGTGTTTGACAATGTCAATTTCATGTAATAGAGCTTACCCAGTCGTGATTTATCTTAATATCTTTGTAAGTTTTTTTTTTTTTTTTTTTTTACATATTTCTGATATGAAGGAGTGAGTGCTTAACAAACCAAAAATCTTCTTGCAAATGACAGCCATCTACCTTGCCAAAATACAAAAATAAAATAAAAATCACTAATGGAACAATCTGGAGATTAAGCAAAAAAAAAAAAAAAAAGGCATAATTTGGTGGGTGTTGAAACTTGGAGCAAGTGACCTGCATGAAGTAAGTTCCTTCTTTCCTTTCATCTTTACCCTGAGGTCAGCCACAGTTGCAGCAGTGGCTAAAATTCTAATAGAAAGAGTAATCATCTTTTTACCCAGAGGAATCAGAGAAAGGTGCCTCTGGGCAATCAGAACCTCCAGAGAAGGCAGGAAGAACCTCAGAATTGAGAAAATCAGAGAAGGAAATCACTGGTGGACCTCTGAATCACTCTTCCACAGGGAAAAGTGAAAGCAGCTAGAAACTGAAGCTGAAATAAATGAACCGAGAACTGAGCCATTGCTCACTGCAGGTGTGGTGGTTTGCACTTTGCATCTGCCCAAATTAATTGCCTGGTCCAACAAAAATGCTAACACTCTTTAGAGCAATATACAACCCAGATAATTCACAACACAACATTCATAATATCCTGTATAAAATCCAGAAATTACTGACGTACTAAAAAACAGAAAAATGCAACTCGTTCTCAAAAGAAAACACAACTGACATATGGGCAATTTACTTCTGTAGTGATACAGCCTCAGAAATCCAAGGAGGGGTCCGCTATGAGTCGGATTCAACTCGACGGCAGTGAGTAAACCTGAGATGGCCAAGATGCTAGAACCAAGGGACAGGACTGTTTTAACCATAATCAATGAATAAAGAAAAACACATTCATGTTGCATGAAATGGTGGAAACTCAGCACATAAGTAGGAAATATTTTAAATATTTTAAATAAAATCTATGAGACAGAAATTTGATTAGAAGTCATTACCTAGATCTGGGAAATGGATATGTGTGGGCAGGGGGATAAGGAAGTGGGTATAGAGTTTGTTTCTGAGGAGATGGAACTGTTCTAAAATTCATTGTGGAGATGGTTCCATGTATCTGTGAAGATATTGAATTGTGTACTTTAAGTAGATGAAGTACATAGTATATAAATTATATTTCAATAAGTTTGTTTTAAAACACAAATAAAATAGAAATTTGAATAACATTATTAACCACCTTAAACTTATTGGTATCTATAAAACATTAGACCCAATATTTGCACAAACTTTTCTGCATACCACATGCAGGTACTTAACATCTGCTATGTGTCAGGGCCATGATAGGTTTGAGGAATATTTAATGACTGAGACACAATCACTGATTCCAAGAAGCATAGAGTTCTAGTAGTGGTTCCCATTTTGTGCATTTGGGTATTTGTGTGGATATTTCTTTGTCATAGTGATGACAAAGTGCTACTAGCATCTAGTGGACAGGGCTTTTGGAAATTATCCAGGTCGTAAGGTTACGCCCACAGGAAGAAATGTCTCATATCCCACAGGACCTCCCAATCTCTTACAGACATTCATATAAGTGAAAAACTCATCTGAAGTTATCTTAGTTGAAAAATTAACAAATAAACATTAAAAATTTTTGGATAGTTTTAGTTTACATTGAATTTTCCAAGAATGGAAATACCATAATACCAAATGAATGACTATAATTTCATTTGGATTTTTTTTTAACTTTTTCAAGAATTCTACATGACATTATAAACTAATGTCATGGTAAACAATATCTCTTTGGGGATTTGAGTCACCAGTAAAACTCGCATTGCTTTTCATATGCAACTTTAAAATTACTGGTGCTTCTGTTTATAGAAACCAGCGTTTGACTACCTTATGTTACTGAGCATGTAATTATGCCCAACTGGCTGTACTTAAAAAGACATATCATTTTGTTATAAAATACACTACTTTCCTTTTTCCATATATCATGTATAGGACATTATAGGAGCTCTGGTAGCATAGTGCCTAAGGCACTTGACTGCTAACCAGAAGGCTGGCGGTTCAAACCCACCAGCCACTCCTCGGAAGGAAGGTTGGGCAATCCTACTTCCGTAGTGATGCTGCCTTGGAAACCCAAGGAGGAGTCGCTATGAGTCAGGGCCAATTCGACAGCATATAACAACAACAACAACAACAACAGGACATTATTCTGCTTTTTTAATTATGAGTGTAGACAAAGTATTTTGTTAGGTGCAGTCCAGGGAGTTCTGACTCTTAGCAACCCTTAGTACAATAGAACGAAACACTGCCCAGTCCTGTGCCATCCTCACAGTCTTTGTTATGCTTGAGCCCATTGTTACAGCCAGCATGTTAATCCTTCTTGCTGAGGGTCTTCCCCTTTTCACTTGATCTTCTACTTTACCAAGTGTGAGATCCTCCTCCAGGGACTGATCTCTTCTGATAATATGTTCAAAGTGCATGAAGTGAAGTTTGGCCATTCTTACTTCTAAGGAGCATCTGGCTGAACTTCTTCCAAGACAGATTTGCTCGTTCTTCTGGCAGTCCATGGTATTTTCAATATTCTTCACCAACACCACAATTCGAAGGCATCAATTCTTCTTTGAACTTTCTTATTCATTGTCCAGCTATCACATGCATATGAGGTGATTGGAAATACCATGGCTTGTATCCGTTGCACTGTAGTCTTCCAAATGACATCTTTGAAGACAAGATATATCCTCTGTGAATTCCATTTCAGGATAGTGAAGTGGGCATTAAAAGATAGATTGTTGGATAGAGCAAAGTTGAAACCCACTGGTTTAATATGAAGGCAAGTATACAAATGATTACAAAAGTATGAAACCCTTGCTAAAATAGAGGGAGGTATAGTACAGAAAGGATACAGTAATTCACTGTTGCTGTAAAAAAATAAATAAATAAAAAACAACACAATATAGTGGCTTAAACAGAAATTAATTATCTTCTATCTGGAAGTGAGAAGTCTGAAATGAGCTCCAGTGACCTGAAATTAAGGGTTGGCAGGCCATGCTCCCATTGGAGCCCCTAGGGGAGAAGGTATTCTCTTGCCTTTTCCAGCTTCTAGTGGAATTCATGGATCAGTGGCAGAATTCTTGCCTCCTGTGTGGGAGACTCAGGTTCAAATCATGCTGAACAGGTTTCAATGGTGCTTCTAGACTAAAACAGTGTAGGAAGAACGGTCTGGTGAACTGCTTCTGAAAATTAGCCAAAGAAAACCCTATGGATCATAATCATCTAATCCACATTGGATCATGCAGATGGCACAGAACTGGGCAGCATTTCATTCTGTCATGCATGGGATTGTAGTCAGTCCCCAACTGGATGGGAGCCAACAGGAATAACAAAAGTGGCTGCCTGTATTCCTTGGCTTCTGGTTTCTTCCTCCATCTTCAGACTACATCACTCTAACCTCTGCTTCCATCATTACATAGTCTTCTGTTCTAATCTAATAGTCAAATCTCCCACTACCTCTCTCTTATAAGAATATTTGTGATTATATGTAGGGCACACTAGGATAATCCAGGATAATCTCCCCATCTCAATATCTTTATTACATCAGCAACATCACTTCTGCTATATAAGCTAAAATTCATTGGGTACAGGGATCAGGAACAAGACACCCTAAAACCAAAAAACCAAACTCACTGCCATCGAGTCAATTCTAACTCAACAACCCACTTTAGGGTTTCCAAGGTGGCATATTTTTACAGAAGTAGATTATCCAGTCTTTCTTCCATGGAGTGGTTGGTGAGTTTGAACCACCAACCTTCTGGTTAGCAGTCAAATGCCTTAGGCAGTATGCTACCAGAAGTCCTTAAAACATCCTTGACATCCTTAGAGGCCGTGATTCAGTCTCCCACAGAGGAGTGTGTAAGAGAATCTGTTTGAGTTAGCCTGAGAAGTTAAGAAAAGCCTCACAAAGGAAATAAGTTTAATGCAGGTATGTATCACTTAATGTCCCTTGGGACCTTAGGACAACCAACAGCATATATGTCTGTGGTTCCATAAGCTGTTTTTTTTTTTTAAAGGGGAAAATAGCTCTCTTTTTGTTTATTATTTCCCCCTGATGTTTTTAAAGGAGGTCTGGTAGTGTGGTACCTAAGGCACTTGACTGCTAACCAGAAGGCTGGTGGTTCAAACCCACCAGTCACTCCTCAGAAGGAAGGTTGGGCAATCTACTTCCATAGTGATACTGCTTCGGAAACCCAAGGAGGGGTCACTGAGAGTCAGGTCTGACTCAACGGCACATAACAACAACAACGACAGTGTTTTAAAAAGCCCTAAACCCCCAGAGTGAACAAGCAGGGGGACTTCAGCATTTATCCCAATCCTCTTCCATGTCTTCCCTCTCCTCCTGCTGGCTTACTTTCTCATCCAGCAGCCATGCAGCCTTTCACTCCTGGCACAGGACAGTGCCTGCCTTGGCTCCTCTGCTCTTACCATGGGTGCTGATGGTGCTGGCTGGCCTGGGATACTCACAGGCTCCCAGCTTCAGGCAGTGACAATAGTGGCTGCATACACAAAACAACAACAACATGATCCAGAAGTGGCCATTCCAACAGGGAGCAGCAGCCCAGGCCATCACCTCCAACCACACTGCCAGCCCCTGAACACCTGGTTCTCAGGGACACCTCTTTGCACTCCCACTTACACTCGCTCCCTGTTCACCAAGTCCTCATTCTGCTCCTGGCCCAGTCCCTGCCCAGCATAGCTGCACACCCAGCAAGCAAGCCTCCAATTTCCTGTGAATAAAGCTTTTGGGTTTTGTCCAGAGGGCTCCCATGAGGTTCTAATATAATAAGCTTTATGAAGATTTAACTACAGATAGTATGGGGACTACCTGAACATAAGGTGATGTTAGCACAATGTGCAAAGTGCATAACGTCTTATTGCACAGAACACATGAACATTAAATGATACATATTTGTATATAACTTAGTAAACATTTGTCATTATTGTTGTTGTTATGTGCCATCAAGTCAGCCCTGACTCATAGCGACCCCTCCTTGGGTTACCGAGGCAGTATCACTATGGAAGTAGATTGTCCAACCATCCTTCCAAGAAGTGGCTGGTGGGTTTGAACTACCAGTCTTCTGGTTAGCAGTCAAGTGCCTTAGGCACTATGCTACCATTAATAAAAGTAATAATAAAGTAGGGAGGGGATTGTACAGAGTATAGAATAGAGACGTTTTTCCAGGCTAAGGTAAGATAGGAGAAACATATAGGGATGCATGAGAAAGAATGTCACAATTCAGGGGGAGACTAGAGAAGTCAGCATTACTGCAACATAAGGCAAAATGGAAGTGGAATGACTCACATACCACTCTGTATGAGATATATAACAGAATTTAGATATCTTTATCAGCAGATAGTGATGAATTACTGAAAAGTTCTAAGTAGGAAAATTGTCCCCCGCACAGTTATCATCACGTCTATTCTAATTCATGACTACCCCACGTGCATGAGACTAGAACTGTGTTGTTCCGTAGTATTATCTTATGTATTGATTCATTACATTGTATTTTTAGTTTTTACACAGCAAAATATACACCAATTCAACAATTTCTAAATGTACACCTCAGTAGCACTGATTGCATTCTTCAAATTGTTCAGTGATTCTCACCTTCCTTGTTCCTCCCACATTAACATGAGCTCACTGCTCCCTAAGCTTCCATCTGCCCTTTAGATTTGCTGCGGTCAATTTGGTCCCACCTAGATAGTTGTTCATGTTCAAGTCAAACACACTTTACTAAGTAAGGTTTAAAGATTTCAGGGGACATTTTTGGTTTAAGGTTTAAAGATTATTTCATGGCAACAATTCAGTGATTCATCCAGCTTTGGTGGCTCCAAACAGTCAGGATTCCATGAAAATTTGGAATCCTTTTTTGCTCTCCCCTACCCCTTCTGAACCCAAGGAGGGGTCGCTGTGAGTCGGGGCCGACTTGGCGGCAAACAACAACAACAACAACAACACCCCTTCTGATCAGGATTCTTCTATAGAATCTTTGATCAAAATGTTCGGTAATGGTAGGTGGGACCATCTGGTTCTTCTGGTCTTATGGCAAAGAGGGTATTTGTTCATAGATCCATAGAGTTTTCAACTGCCAATTTTTTTGGAAGTAGATCTCCAGGCCTTTTGGTAGTAACCAAATGCATTAACCGTTTGCACCACTCAGGCACTGCAAGCAGGGCATTAGAAGGGCCTATGGATAGAAGTGTGGCTGATTGGAAGGTCACTAGAGGCAGGAGGCTGATAAGCAAGCTGTTGACTAGGACAGACTAGAGATAATGAGGACCTGAAAAATAGTCTCTAAGAATGCTTTTTTTTTTGCTATTTTTATTTTCAAATAATCAGTTTGTTTACAACTCTATGTCTTTTAATGACAGCCCATAAATTGTAGAGTTTTATTTTTTAAACTGATTAGCTCAGAATTTTAATATGCTGAGGTCACACACCAGGTCACACCATCTCTGAAGATAGTCAAAGAGCAACAACAAGGCCAATTCTCAGGAACCCCTGGGAAAAGAAAAATAAATCTCACCAAGTTCCACATTGCTGAACTTTGCCCTACTTGATGGGAAATCATCTTTGAGAAACTTTCATTTCAGTCCTGAAAGCCCAAAAGGGGGCCATTTTCCATATCATTGTATTTATAACTGTTGTGTAATTTTGTCTTTCAAAAACAAAAAGAGAGAGAGAGAAAGTTATTTTTCTTCCCGTTACTAGTATCTGACAACAAAAACATGGCTATATTTGAAATTCCTCCAGAGATTTCTCTTCCTATTCCTCCTCTGACAAAAATAGGGTTATAAGTCGGCTTCTTGGCAGACAAAATTTTCATTCATTCAAAATAATATGAAAAATTACACTTCTGAGTCTAATGTATAATTAAGGTCCAGAGACACTTCCTTCATCCATGGGGCTGGGATAATAGAAATGTCCTATATTCTCTCCAACTGGTATAAAGTTTTGCCACTGGGCAGTAGGGGGATCATGATTTAACATTTCTCAGCTGTTTCCCATTATCATAGGAATGAAATTTAATTTTAAAAACAATATAGGCCTCCTCATAAAACTTTCTTTCTTCTTTCCTCCCTCTTTTCCTTCTTTCATTTTTAAACTTTACATCCAATTTATTTTTAATTTGACAAATTAAATTAAATATCCGTGACAGAGGAGATAATTTGCGATTGGAGATACTCACTATATCTCTTGATAATATAAAATCTCTCCTTGCCAAGACACTTATTCTGCCTCATTCAATGAAATGTGGAAAAGAGAGCACCTGCCACATCACACAACAGTGGTTCTCAAAGTGCAGTCCTTGGACAAGAGCACAAGCGGTACCTGGAAACTTGACAGACATGAAAAGTCTTAGGTCCCACCTCACCCTAGGCTTAACCTATTAGAAATATTGGAGACTGGAGCCCAACTATCTGTGTTTTAACTCGTCCTCCAGAAAATTTGGATAGATATTACTGCACAGCTCTGTTGTCATGTTTACGTGGAATGACATCCTGGAAAGTACCTAGCAAAGGGGTTAGAAAGTATAACAGATGCTAAACACATCTTCATTCAGCCAGTGATAGCTGTGTACCTGCTGAGTGTCAGGTTAGGCACTGCAGAGGGTAAGAACATGAGTCCAAAAAGACTTTTCCTTCAAGAAGCCTATGGTTTGGGCCAGGTTGGGAGTGACTAATGTGAAGAACTGTAATGAAAATTAATAAATAGATGCCTTGATAAAAGTGCAGATACAGAACTGGCATGGGAGGGATCAGACCATGTCTGAGATGTTGTTGTTGTTGTTGTTAGGTGTTATCAAGATGGCTCAACCTCATAGAGACCCCATGTACAACAGAATGAAGCATTGCTCAATCCGCTCTATCTTCACAGTCCTTGCTATGCTTGTACACATCGTTGCAGCCACTGTGTCAATCCATCTTATTTTAGCAAGCTTGACATTCTTTTCCAGGGACTGCTCCCTTCTGACAACATGACCAAAGTAAATGAGATGAAGTCTGGCCATTCTTACTTGTAAGGAACATTCCAGCTGCACTTATTACAAGAGAGATTTGCTCATTCTTCCGACAGTCCATGGTATTTTCAATATTATTCACCAACACCACAATTCAAATGCATCAAT
>NW_006921592.1:12680900-12697015 GCF_000298275.1 Orycteropus afer afer | reverse complement strand
TTGAGTTGTGGTGTTGGTGAAGAATGCTCAAAGTACTGTGGACTGCTAAAAGAACTAACAGATCTGTCCTGGAGGAAGTGCACCTGAAATGCTCCTTGGAAGCGAGAATGGCCAGACTTTGTCTCAACTATTTTGGTCATGTTGTCAGAAGGGGCCATTCCTTGGAGAAGGATGTCATGCTTGGTAAGGTGGAGGGTCGATGAAAGAGGGGGAGGCCTCCAATGAGATGGATTGACACAGTGGCTGTGATGATGGGCTCAACTATAGCAGGGATCGTAGAGCTGGCGCAGGATTGGGCAGTGTTTCATTCTGCTGTGCGTGGGGTCACTATGAGTCAGAAACGACTCAACAGCACCTAACAACCACAACAATAATACGGAGGTCTGGTGGTGTAGTGGATAAGGCACCTTACTGCTAACTGGAAGGTCAGCAGTTCAAACCCACTAGCCACTTCATAAATATTTACTGCCTTGGAAACCCAATGGAGGTTGCTTTGAGTGAGCAATGATTCCATGACAATGAGTTTACTTAAAAAATATATATATGTAAAATGTAGTGTATCTTGGACAAGTGGACAATCAAGTTGGGAAGTCAAATTAGCAACTGATTATACAATATATGAAATTGATGGTTTTGAACTTTTTTATTTAGGTGACAGGGTCATAAGAAAATAGTTCTTATACAGATTTTGGGATTTTGCTAGTGCCAAGCTTTAATTTTTGCTTAAGAAAATTTAAATAGAGAAATAAGTAAGCAAGTTGATTTTCTAGTCAATAACCTCTCAGAGTATGTCTACTATTTATCGTGGTATATCCATGGACCAAATGGGTCTCAGCTAGTCAACAATCTATGGTGAAGATGCTCAGAGAAAAAGAAGTACAAAGGATATCTGACTACTATAAGACATAAGGCAAGAAGAAATTGTTTGGAGTCTGCCAAATTAGACCTGCTTCTCTTTTCTCTATGAGATCATATTTTGATTCTTTTGATTGCAATGAAATGCAAATTATAAAATAATGAGAGACCAAAGTCTAAATATTTTTCTAGTAATTACAATTTTGGGTTTAAACTTTAATGTCTCTGCTAGAAATAGGGTTTAATACATCCATCTGCCTGAACATCTCTCGGTTCCATTAGTGCAATAGGAGGAGCTCATGGAGAGAAAATGGGAGTAGACTCCAGAGGAGTTTCCCTAATGCCTGCCACTAAATCCCTGATGGGGCAATCGAGGAACTGTTTGGGGTTGGGAATGGTGAAGAGTGTAATGCTCAAAGCAGAAATACAGTATGCATGATGACTTACAATTTTATTTTCTTATGCCTTATTGAAGACTCTAATGAGCAAGCTTTCCCTTAATCTTTGCTGGAAAGGAAGATCTAAATAACGTAGATATATCAAAAGGCAAGCACTGCTAGTACATCTTCTTCTCCATAATTGCAAATATAGAGGCTGTCACCAGGAAGAATCATAGACTTTGGTATATGCTACTTTTGAATAATAATTATGATATTTTAATCTGAACTACTTCCCATGAGAAGGAAAAATGGAGGTCAGAGATCTCTCAAGCCCCATGTAAGAGATTTTCTTGAAGGTTTACCTTAATAAGAATTTTTCTCTGAAGGAGACTGCTTCAAGTTAAACAGTATAGCAACTTTTCATCAGCTAGCTCCATGTGAAATGCAAGAATACAAAAATGTTTCCCAAATTTAAGTTCCAGAGGACCAGAAATTTGTACTGTGATTTCTTGTACAAACCATAGGAAAGATTAGACACTACCAGAAACTACTCGGTTCACAATTAAAAATCCTGCATACTAAAAATCCTAACAGTTACTTCATGGTTGAGCTGCTGGGAAAGTATGATGATTTTCCAGAAGCAAAAATGATGACTCCACAGAGATGAAGGAAATCTTGGACAAGTCATTGGCCTGAAGGATGTGTACATACCAGGTAGACCAGAACCGAGTTTTAATGGATCAACAAATGGAAGCAATAAAGCCTGAGATGAACTAGGGTTCAAGATCAGATAAGAGATTCCAAAAAGCATCTGAGCTCATGAATTCAGCCACTATTAAAGGGTGAACTATAATTAAGTTCTCTGGGGCCTTAATTATACAGGCAGTCCTCCACTAAGATAAGTTCTGTCCTGTCAATGCCATTGTAAGTCTGTTCTGATGGAAGTAGAATATCCCATTTTTTTAGTTTTCTTTAATATTGCCTTTTATTATCAGTATCTTTATAAATCATAACATTGAACATCAGACCTGACTCCTAGTGACCCCTCCTTGGGTTTCTGAGGCAGAATCACTATGGAAATAGATTGCCCAACATTCCTTCTGAGAAGTGGCTAGTGGGTTTGAACTGCCAGCCTTCTGGTTAGCAGTCAAATGCCTTAGGTACTACGCTACAAGAGGTCCTGATTACAGAGCAGTAGCTATATAATACTTAAATTAACTTTGGAATTTATTACATTAAAATGTGCATGTAAAATTTCTATGCTATCCATTAAAATAATTGACAAAGAGTATATAACTTCTGAAATATCAGAGGAAAAAAACTGGAATTGGGTGTGGGGAGAGACAATGAGTGCAAAAGACAACAATACTGAAATAAATAAGTGAACAAATAAATAAATAACTTTAAATAAAGTAGGAAGTGATACTAAAGATATGAGAAATCAAAATAAATGTAAGCAGTCCAAATATTCCTGTTAAAAAACAAAGATTGAAAGAAAAAAATATTCAAGCTTTTTTGGGAAGATGAAGTATCAGGTTTACTTTTAATCCTTTTTATTTTTTTAACATTTTTATTATGATTTGGGTGAAAGTGTACTGAGCAAATTCATTTTCCGTACAGCAGTTCATACATACTTCGTTTCATGACATTGACTGCAATTCTCCACAATGTAACAGCTCTCTTCCCACTTTCTCACTTTGGTTACCTCTTCCCTATGTCCTTCTTTTCTATGCATTCCTGGCCCCACACTCACACCTCCGCCTATCTCTTTGTGCAAACACTGTTCTCTTGCAATTGATCGCTCTAAGAAGTGTATCTACCTGATGTAAGTGTTCACCATATATGTCTGTCTATTGTGCAGCTAGAAGCCACAGGAATGAATTCAATTCCAGAATTTGAGGATAATTAGGGACCATAGTTTAGAGGGTCTCACCAGACTCTATCAGAACAGTAAATTTGGTCTTTTTTTAGGATTTTGAGTTTTCTTCCACATTTTTCAACTATTTCTGTTTGTAAAATTCACATTTAAAACATAAAGACACAGAAAATTAAAGTGTTAATAGACAATCTCATCATGGAGATGATACTATTTTATCGTATCTCATCATGGGGGATGACTATATCTTAACTGCTAAACTACTGAGATTCATGACCCAACCAAGTTAACATACAATCTTAACAACCACAGTACGTCCCTTGTCAACTTGGCACTTACACACGTCTCCTTAAACCATATATAATTTCTAAATAAAGACAATTATATCACAATTGCATTTAACATGATACAATTAACACACATACAACTGAAAATGCATTAGCCCCCATTTACATCTTACATTTTTTAACTGAAGAAGACAAAAATATCTGATGCAACACATATAAGGAAGAAATGCTTGTAACAATCACAGTCCTCATATCTGCAACTTGGTCACATGGTCATAGATGATATTTAGAACTACCTCCTTCCATCACGCATTCTGTATTCCCTTTGAGTTTAGCCAATACTTCATCTGGTTGTGGTTTTCTGTCTAGTGGGTTGACCCAAACCCTCATTCCTGAAGGCTCTGGGCCATTAGTAGTCATATCAGAATTAGGTTGCCGTAGTTGTCTATTGATTCTAATCACAGGACATGTTAGTATTAAAAGCAATCCTACAAAATGATCTGTATTTCAGAAATACACTTTTTCACCTCCATTATGGTAAAATCAATCCATTTCCCCTTTGGTAATCAGGATCAAATGAAGAAAAACATGGCAGTAGGATTGGAGGAAGGCTCATTAACAATCTGCAATATGCAGACCACATAATCTTGCTTGCTGAAAGTGAAGATGATTTGAAGCACTTACTGATGAAGACTACAGTCTTCAGTATTGATTACACCTCAACATAAAGAAAACGAAAATTCTCACAACAGGACCTATAAGCAGCATCATGATAAATGGAGAAAAGATTGAAGTTCTCAGTGATTTCATATTATTTGAATCCACCAGCAATATCAATGAAAACAGCAGTCAAGAAATCAGACCATGTATTGCACTGAGCAAATCTGCTGCAAAAGAACTCTTAAAAGGCTGAAGAGCAAAGATGTCTCTTTGAAGACTAAAGTGTGCCTAACTCAAACCATGGCATTTTCAATCATCTTCATATGCATATGAAGCTGGACAACAAATAAAGAAGACCGAAGAAGAGTTGATTCTTTTGAATTGTGGTGTTTGCAAAGAATACTGAAAGTACCATGGACTTCCAGGAGAATTAACAAATCTGTACTGTACATCAGTAACTCTTCTTTTCCTTGATCCAGAGTCATGAGAAGCCCAAAATGGCCAGGTGACATTAGTAATTTCCAGTTCCATGAAATCCATATTGTGTCTCCAGGTGGGAGTATTCTCCCTTGAGGACAAAGACCTCCGGATCTGCAGAGCATAGGGTCACAGTCAGGAAGCAAAAATTTTGCAAGTGGGTTAGTAGGGGTAACAATGAGTGGTGCCACTCCCATTTCCACCCCTTGGTTCCTGGACCCATAAATCCTGGCTATTGGAGAAACACCACTATATATTGGATATTAATTTAAAAAATACACCACTTGTCTGTCAGTTTGTTATACTGTGGCAGCTTGCATGTTACTGTGAGGCTGGAGGCCATGCCATTGGTATTTCAAATGCCAGCAGGATCATCCCTGGTGGACAGGTTTCAGCAGAGCTTCCAGAGGTCATCCACTTCTCAAAGATTAGGCCAGTGGAAACCTTATGAATAGCAGTGAAACACTGTCTGATACATTACTGGAAAACTTTATGAATAGCCCTGGGACATTGTCCAGTATAGTGCTGGAAGATGAGCCCCTCAGCTCAGAAGGCACTCAAAATACAACTGGGAAAGAGCTGCCTTCTCAGAGGATAGCCAAACTTAATGATGTGGATGGAGTAAAGCTTTCAGGACCTCTATTTGCTGATGTAGAATGACTCAAAATGGGAAGAAACAGCTGCAAATGTCTAGTAAAATTAGAAATGTGGAATGTACAATGTATGAATCTAGGAAAATTGGAAGTTGGCAAAAATGAAATGGAAAGCATAAAGATTGATATCCTATGCATTAGTGAGGCAAAATTGACTGTTTTTGGTCATTGGGGATCAGACAATCATATGATCTCCTATGCCAAGAACGACAAGTTGAAGAGGAATGGTGTCACATTCATCATCAAAATGACTCAAAATCTACCCTGAAGTACAACGCTGTCTGTGATACGCTAATATCCATACACCTACAAGGAAGACCAAGTAATACTACTGTTATTCAAATTTATGTACCAAAGCCAAAGATGAAGAAACTAAAGACTTTTACCAACTTCTGCAGTCTGAAATTGACCAAACATGCAATCAAGATATGTTGATTACCATTGGTGATTGAATGCAAAAGTTGGAAACAAAGAAGAATCACCAGTAGGTGGAAAATACGGCCTTGGTGATAGAAATCACACTGGAGATCTCATGACAGAATTTTGCAAGACCAATAACTTATTCATTGCAAATACCTTTCTTCAACAACATAAATGGTGGGCTATACACATGGACTTCACCAGATGGAGTACATGGGAATCAGATTGACTACATCTGTGGCAAGAGGCAGTGGAGAAGTTCAATATCTTTAGCCAAAAAAAGGCCAGGAGCTGACTGTGGAACAGAACATCAACTGCTCATATGCAAGTTCAAGTTGAAGTTGAAAACAATTAAAATAAGACCACAAGAGCCAAAATATGACTTTGATTACATCCCTCCTGAATTTAGATACCATCCAAAGAATAGATTTGATGCATTGAACACCAGTGACTGAAAACCAGAGCAATTGTGGGATGACATCAAGAACATCATCCATGAAGAAAGCAAAAGGCCATTAAAAAGATAGGAAAGGAAGAAAAGACCAAAACGGATGTCAGAAAACACTCTGAAACTTGCCCTTGAATGGAGTGTAACTAAAGCAAATGGATAAAATGACAAGATAAAAGAGCTAAACAAAAGATTTCAAAGAGCAGCTTGAGAAGACAAAGTCAATTATTATAATGAAATGTGCAAAACATGGGGCTAGAAAACCAAAAGGGAAGAACATGTTTAGCATTTCTCAAATTGAAAGAGCTGAAGAAAAAATTCAAGCCTTGAGTTGCAATATTGAAAGATTCTATGGGCAGAATATTGAATGATGCAGGAAACATCAAAAGAAGATGGAAGGAATACACAGAGTCACTGTACCAAAAAGTATTGGCTGATGATCATCCATTTCAGGAGGTGGCATATGATCAAGAACCAATGATACTGAAGGAAGAAGTTGAAGCTGCACTGAAGGAACTGGTGAAGAACAAGCTCCAGTAATTGACAGAATGTCCATTGAAATGTTTCAACAAACAGATGCCACACTGGAGGCACACATTTGTCTATGCCAAGAAATTTGGAAAAGAGCTACCAAGCCAATTTACTGGAAAAGATCCATATTTGTACCTATTCCAAAGAAAGGTGACTCCACAGAAGGTGGAAATTATCAAACAATATCATTAATATCACACACAAGTAAAATCTTGCTGAAGATAATTCAAAAACGGTTGCAGCAGTATATTGACAGAGAACTTCCAGAAATGCAAGCTGGATTCAGAAGAGGACTTAGAATGAGGAATATCATTACTCATATCAGATGGATCTTGGATGAAAGCAAAGAATACCAGAAAGATGTTTACTAGTGTTTTATTGACTATGCCAAAGCATTCAATTGTGTGGATCATAACAAATTATGGATAACATTGAGAAGAATAAGAATTCAAGAACAATTTATTGTGTTCATCAGGAACCTGTACATAGACCAGGAGTCTGCTTTTAAAGCAGAGCAAGGGGTTACTGCATGGTTTAAAATCAGGAAGGGAGTGTGTCAGGGTTGTATCCTTTCACCATACTTACACAACCTATATGCTGAATAAATAATCCAAGAAGCTGGAGTGGAGTATATGAAGAAGATTGACATCAGGATTGGAGGAAGACTCAATAATAACCTGTGATATGCAGATGACAGAACTTTGCTTGCTGACAGTGAGGATGACTTGAAGCACTTACTGAAGAAGATTAAAGACTACAGTCTGCAGTATGGATTACATTTCAACATAAAGAAAACAAAAATCCACACAACTGGTCCAGTAAGCACCATCACAATAAATGGAGAAAAGGTTGAAGTTGTTAAAAATTTCATGTTACTTGGTACCTCAATCAACACCCATGGAAGCATCAGTCAAGATATCAGACGATGTATTGCACTGGGCAAATCTGCTGCAAAAGACATCTTTAAAGTTCTGAAAAGAAAAGATGTCTCCTTGAACAATAAGGTGTGCATAACCCATACCATGGTATTTTCAATTGCCTTATATGCATGTGAGATCTGGACAGTGAATAAGAAAGACCAAAAAAAAAGTTGATGCTTTTGAGTTATGGTGTTGGCAAAGAATACTGAAAGTACTGTGGACTGCTAAAAGAACTAACAAATCTGTTCTGGAAGAAGTGTACCTGGAATGCTCCTTGGAAGTGAGAATGGCCAGATTTCATTTCATCTACTTTGGTCATGTTGTCAGGAGTCATTCCCTGAAGAAGGATACTATGCTTGGTAAAGTGGAGGGTCAAGAAAAGAGAGGAAGGCCCTCAACGAGATGGATTGATACAGTGGCTGCAACAATGGACTCAGGTATAGCAAGGATTCTGAGGCTGACATTGGACCAGGCAATGTTTCATTCTGTTGTACACAGAGTTGCTATGAGTTGGAGCCAACTTGAAAGCACGTAACAAGTTTAAAGAATACGTAGTCTCCTGGAGAGCATTGCCCCAACCCTGCAAGGTATTGCCATCTAGCTGACACCATAATCATGTTTTCAGAAAGTCATTCCATCATTTTATCAAGCCAGTTGCTTCAAGATGATGGGGAACATAGCAAGACCAGTGAATTCCATGAGCATGGTCCTATTACTACACTTAATTTGCTGTAAAGTGAGGCCCTTGATCCAAGGTGATGCTGTGTGTGGTATAAAAATGGTGGATCAGGCATTCTGTAAGTCCACAGATAGCACTTTTAACAAAGGCACTGCAAATCCATATCCAGAGTGTCTCTATTCCAGTAAGAAAAAAACAATGCCCTACGCATGATGGAAATAGTTCCATGTAATCAACTTGCCACCAGATTGGTGGCTGATCTCTCCCTGATGAATAATTCCATATTGAAAACTCAATGTTAGTCTCTGTTGCTGGTAGATTGGGCACTCAGCAGTGGCTGTAGCCAAGTTAGCTAAGTTAGTAAGTGGAAATCCATGTTGGTGACCCCGTGCATAACTTCTATCCCTGCCACTATTGTCACTTTGTTCATGAGCCCATTGGGCAATGACAGGAGTGACTGGGGAAGGAGAATGAATGATTCCACAGAACATGCCATCCTATCAACTTCCTTATTAAGATTCTCCTCTGCCAAGGTCACCCTTCACATAAGAAACAAACATCTTCATTCTTTGGCCCATTTAGAGATGTCTATCTACATATGTCTTCCCCATACCTCTTTGTTACCAATTTTCCAATCATGTCCTTTCCAAGTCCCTGACCATCTAGCCAAACCATTGGCGACAGCCCATGAATTTACATACAGCCACATATCTGACCATTTCTTCTAAGTAAAACAAATAACTAGATAAACTGCTTGAAGTTCTGTCCTCTGGGATGGTTTCCTTTCAGCTCTGTCATTCAGGAACGTCCAAGAAAGGAGTTTCAGTGTTGCTTCTGTCCACTTTCAAGTGGTGCCTGCATATTGTGTAGTTTGTTGTTGTTATTGTTATGTGCTGTCGAATATTGTGCAGAACCATCTATAAATCAGGCATAAGTTTTCTATTCCTTCAGTCAACTGATCATAATGAATTCACCATGAGGTCATAGGTACAGACTGGAATAAGGAAGGTAACGTGACTGGAGTGGAAACCACGGGCATCTCGGCCACTTTCTCATGCAAAGTGTCTTCATGTCTTGCCTAAGCCTGATCTCATATATCACATCCATTTAATGATGAAATGCTGTTATGCACATCCAACCTAATGACTCTTGGTCAGACAACTCCCAGTTTATTATGGGTAGTTCAGGCTGTATAGTGACTTGGTAGCCCATGGTGAGCCGTTCAGTCTCTGTAAAGGCCAATAATAAGCCAAAAGCTGTTTCTCAAAAGAACAATTATTGCAGGGGATGGCAGGTCTTTGTTCCAAAATCCTAAGGGTCTATGCTGTGATTCACCAATAAGGACCTGCCAAAGACTCCAACAGCATCTCTATGTGCTACTGACACTTCCAGCACCATTGAATCAGTCAGATCATATGATCCAAGTGGCAGAGTAGCTTTCACAGTAGCCTGAACCTGTTACAGAGCCTTCTTTTTTTCTGGGCCCCACTCAAAACTAGCAGCTTTTCAAGTCACTTAATAAATAGGCCAGAGTAGCACACTTGAGGGATATACTGTCTTCCAAATCCAAAGAAGTCTACCAGGCCATGTGCTTCCTTTTTAGTTGTGGGAGGGGTCAGGTGCAATAACTTATCCTTAACTTTAGTAGGAATATCTCAATATGCCCCACACCACTGGACCCAGAAATTTCACTGAGGTGGAAGGTGCTTGAATTTTTGTCAGGCTAATTTCTCAATTTCTAGCATACAAATGTCTTACCAATAGGTCTAGAGTCATTGATACTTCTTCCTTACTAGGTCCAATCAGCATAATGCCATCAATATGATGGATCATTGTGATGTCTTCTGGAAGGGAAAGATGATCAAGGTCCTTGTGGACGAAATTATGACATAGTGTAAACCAAAAAAAAAAAAAAAACCTCACTGCTGTTGAGTCAATTCCAACTCATAGCAACCCCTCCCTGAGTTTATGAGGTGGTATCTCTACAAAAATAGATTGCCTAGTGTTCCTTCTGAGGAGCGACTGGTGGATTTGAATGCCTTTGGCACTAAGAGAGTTAATAAATCTCTGAGGTAGGACTGTGAAGCTGTATTGCTGGTCTTTGTAGGTGAAGGTAAATTGCTTTTGGTGATCCTTTAAATTTGAAATTGAGAAAAAGGAATTAGCCAGATCAATAGCTGCATACTAGGTACCAGGAGATGTATTTATCTGCTCAATCAATTAAACCACATCTGGAACAACAGCTGCAATTAGAATCACCACCTGGTTCAGTCTATGATAATCCATTCTCATCCTCAAAGGTCCATCAATTTTTTCACAGGCCAAACAAGCTAGTTAAATGGGGATGTGGTGAGAAGCACCACCCCTGCAACCTTCAAGTCCTTGGTGGTGTCACTAATCTCTGAAATTCCTCCAAGAATATGATATTGCTTTTGGTTTACTATTTTCCTAGGTAGGAAGCAATCTAATGGCTTGCACTTGGGTTTTCCTAACATAATAGCCGTTTCTCCACATGTCAGAGATCCAATGTATGGGTTATGCTAGTTGCTGAGTGCCTCTTTCATTTATGCATGTTGGAGCTGGGGAAATAGCTACAGAATGGGTTCAGGAATCCACTGGATAAAGTGTAAGACAGACCTGAGCTAAGACTCTATAACTTGACCTTCATATGTCCCCACTCTGACTGGTGGGCCACAGTGACATTTTGGGTCTCTAGGAATTAGTGTCAAGTCAGAGCCAGTATCCAATAAACAAAAAACAAACAAACAAACAAACAAACAAAAAACCTCACTGCTGTCAAGTCGATTTAACTCATGGAGACCCATCCATGAGTTTCTGAGGCAGTATCTCTACCTAAGTAGATTGCCCAATCTTCCTTCGGAGGAGTGGCTGGTGGGTTTTAACCACCAGACTTCTGGTTAGCAGTCAAATGCCTTAGGCACTATGCCACCAATGTTGTTGTTGTTATGTGCCTTCGAGTTGGACCCGACTCATAGCGACCCCTCCTTGGGTTTCTGAGGCAGTATCATTGTTGCGCCCAGATTTTGAAGCCCCCAAAACCACCAAGGAGCCAATTCCACTGCAAAAGCATAGGGGTTGTTTATTCAAGCTCGAGCTCAGACCCCCAACCATCACTGACGCAGTGGTTCAGGATTGAGAGCCCCGAACTCAGGGGTAATGGGGTTTTTATAGGGGGTACAGAGGGAACAAGGAAGTTTCAATCAAAAAATTACAGGATTGGTTGACCTTTTTCAAGTTGCTAGTTGTTCCTACTTGATTGGCTATGTCTTGTGGGCCGAAGCCACCAACTGCCGTTTCTAACTATTTTAGGTAAGGTATTTCTCTACCATTTATTGATTGGTTGTTGCTAAGGGGAATGCTTGGGAGTATCGATGAAATGGGGGTACTTAGGACTCTTTGTGGTTTTTCCAGTAACTAAAGCACTAAAGCATGAAGCAAATGCTAAGGCATATTGCAAAATGGCTACATACTTAAAATGGTTACATACAGGGTGGTTATATAGAGACATGGCCTCACATTCCTCCCTTTCTCTTGGCACTAAACTCAATCATGAGTTTGCTAAGTGTTATCATATATTGGGTTATAGTGTACTGTACTAACACCTGAATCATCTTAGTGGAGTAGTTGATATTGTTGCCTGAGGACCATGAGTTATACAGAGTTTACTCTATCTCTTACAAAGTTGACTAATCTGTTTACAATACAAGGTGCAACTGTTAGTAAAATTAGTCCTATAATGACTGGTCCTGCGAGAGCAGATAACAGAGACGTTAGCCAGGGAGAAGAATTTAACCAATTTTCATACCATCCCTGGTTTTGGGTATGCTCTTTTTTTCTTTTTTCTAGTCCTTCTCTTACCTTAGGCCATGGAGTTTTTTATGACTCCCGAGTGGTCAACATAGTAACAACATTCTTCTCCTAGAGCAGCACAAACTCCTCCTTGTTGTTGGATAAGGATGTCCATACCTCTTTGTAATTGTAAGGTCATTTCCGCTAACGAGGTTAAGGATTCTTGGAGTTTGGTAATGGATTCTTCTAGTCTTTCTATATCCTGATCAATTGCTGCTCTAAGTGAGTTATATTGCTGATGCTGAGTTGCGATAGAAGCAATTCCTGTTCCAGCTCCCGCCAGTCCTAGCCCTAGTAAAACAGTTAAAGTTATAGCAGAAACTGGTTCCCGTCTGACTCGGTGGGGGACAGTTTCCCATATATCTAGGAAATCATCATACTGGTGGTATAATACATGAGGTACTAAGTAAACTAATATACAAAAATCTTTGGTTTGATTAAGAACCTGCCCATGGAGGCAAGGGGATAATCCTGAGGACCATGCCCACCATCTGTTAGGGGGTGGTATATAGTACACAGTTTGATTTATAGTTGTCTCAGTGTGGTTGCAGAGGCGTTTGTGAGTTTGTGAAATCTGTCCTATGCAGGTCCCTGTCCCTGTGACAGAAAGTAAGGTGAGTTGTCCAGGCTTTTTATGATTCCATCTACAGGTTTTGTGAGTTTCTGACTGGTTGAACTTTCCTATAAATGCAATACCTTCATAATAGGGGGGTTTGATATCATAGCACAGCCAGCAGGATTCTGTCAAATTAGATTGGGTTAGATTCAATAGTTGGAAAGTCTGGACCATAATTTTCCAAAGGGGATCTTCCCATGAATTTTGAACTGATGTATTGCCCCTTGAAGGGGTGACATGGGGAGATGAATTTTGGACTGATGTGTTGCCCTGATTATTGGAGGGTAAAGAGGATGCTGATTGTGGGGCTATCACTAAGTTGGGCCCTATTGCAACAGGGGTGTACAGGATTCAATTTTTAGTCTAATATTGAAAATGACTCCATTGTTGTACCCTGTTTGGTACAATCGAAAGCCCCAGGATCGGCCTGTCACCCAGGTTTTATACTGTTTTCCCTGCTCTGTGAATCGGATTCTAATAGGATTACAGGTGAAATTCATACACGGGCCCTTTCCTATATACATGCTTCTGCCGGCTAGGAACCTCTGCATGAGTTTGGACGATCGGCAAAAACTGATGGTTAATCCATCACCGAAATGATTTCTGTCTACTGTGATGAGATCCCAAGTTGAAGAAGGTTTCCAGTAAGTGGTTCCCGTCGTTTCACATCCCCATGCTTTACAATAAAAGTCTGGTGCCCCACCCCCTCCACACTGGTTTGCTAAAGTTCTGTCTCTTCCTCCCCCTGGGCAAACATAAAATGGTAACTTATGGAGTTGGTGGCGGAGTTCAGGGTGCCCACAACCTATTCCCCCGATTCCTCTAGAAGCACATAGCCGCTGGCATGTGGGTTTGCCTGAACATTCAGGAGTACCATTTTTGTTGGGTTCCCAATCTAAGACGTCCCAGGATCCAGCAGCTAATTGGCATAAATCAAAGTGTAGGTCAGGCCACCAGGTATTAGGGGGGTGGTTGCCCGTGACAGAGCTGACAACATCCCCTGTGGCTGACGTAATTATCCAGGTTGGGGTGTGTGTGGGTTAGATGAGGGATTTACATAGTTACTAGGTATTAACAGTAATACTAGTAAGGTCCACATTGCTGAAGTTTTAGTTTGAGCATATTGTTGGGGTCCTTGGAGATGGGCTATGGTGAGTCCTGGTCAGGGACAGGATCGGCTTTGTGGACGTGAGTATGATGGATCCAGGAGGTTATTCTGTCAACTTTGAGGGCGGTGGGTGTGGTCAGGATCACAATGTAGGGTCCTTTCCAGCAAGGTTGTAGAGTCTCTTGTCAATGTCTCCGCACATACACCCAATCACCTGGCTGGTATTGGTGAGGTTCGAGAAGGGGACTAGATTGGTAGAGGGCTCTTAAGTTTGGCCAGATGTCTTGCTGGGTTTGTTGCAGGGCTTGAAGAGAATAAATGAGTTCATAATTATCAATTTCAAATAACAAATCAGACTGGAATCTGGGAGTAATATGTGGAGGTCTATCAAAGACAATCTCAAAAGTTGTTGATCCTAATTTATAAGGAGAGTTACGGACCTGAAATAGGGCAAAGGGGAGGAGAGTCACCCAGTCTCCGTCAGTCTCTATGGTTAATTTGGTTAAGGTCTCTTTTAGAGTTCTGTTCATTCTTTCTACCTGGCCTGAACTTTGGGGTCTGTAAGCACAATGTAATTTCCAATTAGCCCCAAGAATAGTTGATAAACCCTGTATTACCTTAGACACAAATGCCGGTTCATTATCTGACCCTATTGTAATAGGAAAACCATACCTGGGTAGGATGTCTTCTAGTAGTTTCTTGGCTACAACGTGGGCCGTTTTTCTCTTGGTGGGGAAGGCTTCCACCCACCCTGAAAAGGTATCTATAAAGACTAACAAATATTTATATCCGTATTTCCCTGGTTTTACCTCCATGTAGTCTACTTCCCAGCAAGTCCCTGGTGTGTTGCCTCTTGATCTGGAGCCTAGATTTGGAGGGTTTTTAGTAACATTGGTTAATTGACAGGCTTTACAGTCAGAAACAATTATTTCAATTTTAGATGAGCATTTTTAATTATCACGTCGGCCTGTTTTAGTAATTCCTGCATTGTTTTGGTTCCTAAATGGGTGGTCTGATGTATTTTGAATAAAATTTCTTCTCCCAGTTTTTCAGGGAGGATGGCTCTGTGATCTGCTGATTTCCACCAGTTGCATATGTACTGAGTTCTGGGTAGTTGTTTAATCCATTTCAAATCTTCTTCAGTGTATTTGGGGTTTGTTGGTAAAGCAGGGCTCCCAGGATCAGGTAGGTTGGAGGTTAATACCAGGTTGGTAGACAGTGCAACTTCTCGGGCAGTTTGGTCTGCCAAATTATTGCCTCGGGCAACTGGGGAGGGGGCCTTCTGGTATCCCAGACAATGAATGATGGCAAGTTTCTTTGGGAGCCATAGGGCAGCTAGTAGATTTAGGATCTCGTTTTTATTTTTAATTGTCTTCCCTTCCACGGTTAGTAGCCCCCTTTCCCGATAAATTGCCCCAAGAATATGTGCCATGGCAAAAGCATAACGATTGTCTGTATAAATATTTAACTTTTTGTCTTTTCCCAAAGTTAGGCTTTGGTCAATGCTATTAGTTCAGCTCGTTGAGCCGATGTTCCAGCTGGTAACGGTTCAGCCCAAACTATTGCAGTTTCTGTCACCAATGCCGCCCCCGCATACCTTTGTCCATCACGCACAAAGCTGCTTCCATCAATATACCAGGTAACCTCGGCATCCGGTAAGGGTGTGTCTCGTAGGTCAGCTCAGGTTCCATGCGCTTGAGCCAGAATGTCAGCACAATCATGGAGCAGAGCACTCAAATCCAGATCCGGTAACAGGGTGGCAGGGTTCAGTGCTGTAGGTGACTGGAAGATAATCTTAGTTGGGTTCAGTAACAGTCCTTGGTAGTGGGTGAGTCATGCATTGCTAAGCCATAAATCAGGAGGTTGCTTAAGAGTTCCTTCTATGGCATGCAGGGTGGTGACATATAGTTCCTGTCCCAGAGTAAGTTTGCCTGCATCTTTGACTAGCAAGGCTGTTGCTGCTATTATGTGTAAGCATGGGGGCCACCCCGCCGCTACTGGGTCTAATTTTCTTGAGAGATAGGCTACTGGTCTTTTCTAGGGGCCAGGTGTTGGATTATAACTCCTTTTGCTACCCCCTTATTTTCATCAATGTATAGATGGAAGGGTTTTGTTATGTCAGGTAGTCCAAGGGCAGGAGCAGACAAAAGGGCAGTCTTGAGTGAATTAAAGGATTTTTCCATGGCCTCCATCCACTGAAATTTCTGCCCCTCCTTGGTTGCTTCATAGAGAGGTTTTGCCAGTTCTGCAAAACCTGGTATCCAGAGTCTACAGTAGCCGGCTGATCCTAGGAACTCCCACACCCTGTGTGGGGTGTTGGGTCTAGGGATTTTTA
>NW_006921592.1:12678282-12679935 GCF_000298275.1 Orycteropus afer afer | reverse complement strand
TATCTCTCCCAAGAAGTGGATAGGGGCATTCTGGAATTACCATGAATGAGTGGGATACCCGACCCACGCCGAGATCCACTGTTCTTCGGGTAGTCCATGAATATTGATTTGTTCCTATAGCCCCCTGAACCCAGGAGGTTTTATTAGACAGTTTTCCTTGGGGTTTAAGTAAGACTGAATGTTGTGCCCCGGTGTCTACCAGGAAATCAATTGGAGTCCCCTCCACTTTAAGGGTTACCCTGGGTTCGGGCAGGGGAACTGAACCCCGTTGCCCCTAATCACTGAGTTCCCCCAATTCTAGTACTTTAGTCTGTGGTTTATGAGTTCTTTTATTTGGGAACTCTTTTGCCCAATGTCCGTCTTCCTTGCAATAGGCACACTGATTCTTGCCCAGTTTAGGGTGTCCTCCCATGGGGGGGTCCCCCTTACCTCGGTATTTTGCAATTTTCTGCAGTTGCTGTTCTCTTTCTTGGATGCTCCCGGTTGTTGAGGCAAGTAAGATTTTTGCAAGATTCCGAGTGTTCCAGTCACTGGCTGCTGCTAGTGCCTTGGCCTGTCGGTCCTCTGGACTTTCCCTGTGAGTATAAACCCTCTCTGCAACTAACATTAAATCCTGAATACTTTTTTCATTTAGTCTGCCAATTTTTTGTAGTTTTTTCCTAATGTCTGAGGCTGCTTGATTCACAAAAGCCATGATTAGTGCAGCTTTAGTATTGGGCGCTTCCGGATTCATTGGGGTATATTGATGAAATGCTGCCATTAATCTTTCTAAGAAAGCAGCAGGACTTTCATCCCTCCCTTGCTGTACATTACCTACCTTAGCCAAATTAGTGGGCTTCCTTGTGGCTACCCTGAGACCTCCCATTAGAGTCTGATGGTACACCCGGAGTCTCTCCTTACCTTCAGTCGTGTTGAAGTCCCAATTAGGATGAGTCAAAGGGAAGGTGGCATTAATCACATCTGTATTAGTAGTGGGTTGCCCGTTTTCCCCCAAAACAGATTTCTGGGCTTCCATCTGGATCCTCTCACGTGCCTCAGTGGTGAATAAAATCTGGAGAAGCTGTTAACAGTCATCCCAGGTAGGCTGATGAGTAAACAAAATAGTCTCTAGGAGGTCAGTTAAATCTCTGGGATTATCTGAGAACTTGGCATTCTGAGTTTTCCAATTATACAGGTCACTAGTGGCAAAAGGCCAATAGTGAAGTTGTTGGTTGCCAGTTGCATCTGCGAGCCCTGCGGCCCACAATGGCAAGACTGTGGAATCTGCTGGTCCACTAGAGGGGGCTGTGTGCTGCATTCTTCCATGGGTGCCAGCCGCCAGACCTGCTGCCGCTGCCATTGCCCAGCCATCATCCGGCACTTGGGGCAGTGCACCCTCTGCAGCTGCAATACCTGCTGAAGGGGCTTGATAAGGGGAGGGGGGAAGGAGTTCTTCCTCCGTTCCACCCTGAAAGACTGGGTAGGTCGGTGCTGAAGGTTTAATTTCAGGTTCCTTCTTCCGGGCAGTATAAGTTTGTGCTGCCAGGACAGTCTTAGGTGCCTGCTTATGTTGGACCCGAATTTGGAAAGGAGTGTCGGCGCGAGGAACGTGACACTGACTCGACAATGCAAAAGCAAAGGAGAGGTTTATTTCCAAACTCAAGTTGGGGTCTC
>NW_006921592.1:12676513-12677786 GCF_000298275.1 Orycteropus afer afer | reverse complement strand
TGAGTAAATATAATTGCTACTTAACTTACATATGTATTTCCACAATTCCTAAGTGACCAGTAAAATAAGTTTCAGTACCTAAGGTTTTCTATTAAGCTTGTTATATTCTCTAAGTAATAAACTGGATATTTAAGTAACAAACTAAGATTACTATGTTTCTGACTCTGTTCCCCTTACACTTAGGAAGAGAAAGAGGTAGCACCAGCTTTAACCAGGGGGGTGGATTTTCCACTAAATCCTGCCATATGATAATATATGTTTCCTGGTCCGGGTGCCTCCAGCTGGACTGGAACACAACTTCTTTCACCTTTAAAATGATCTGAAGATCGAATGTACCCTTGGCTGGCCACCCTACCTTGAACATAGGCCATTCTGAGCTACACAATGTTACAAGTTTTCCTTTTTTAATTTCTAAACTTAAGTCGTGTGCCCTCCTTCTAACTTCCTTGAAATTGTTGGTCAGGAGAGAAAGAGGAGTCGTCAGTCTGTCCCATTTCGTCCCTCCACTGATTAAACAAAACTAAAGACACCAACAAAAACCAAATAGACACACAAAAAAAACAAACAAAATATGCCTCCCGTAGATTGGAAGCAAAACCAAAAGTAGGACGACGGCCTCACACCATGCTGCGGGAGCGACCCGCTTCATCCCTTTACAGGTTCCAGATTGGAGGACAACTTTTACTTCCTCCCAGGTTGAAGGGGTTTTCTAACCCCTTCCAGAAGAGGCCCTGGAACGTCTTCCAGGTCCTTCGGCTAACTGCCCGCCGGTGCATCCACTTAGGCCAAAGTCAGCCTTGCAGAAACTGGGCCCCAGGTATTACACAGATACCTTAAACAAATAACAAACATTTAAACACTTACCAGCCGGCTGCAACCCCCTGGTTCGGGAGGACTGGGGTATCTGGGGATCCCGGACGAGCCCCCAAATGTTGCACCCAGATTTTGAATCCCCGAAAACCACCAAGGAGCCGATTCCACTGCAAAAGCATAGGGGTTGTTTATTCAAGTTCGAGCTTGGACCCCCAACCATCACCAATGCAGTGGTTCAGGATTGAGAGCCCTGAACTCAGGGGTAATGGGGTTTTTATAGGGGGTACAGCAGGAACAAGGCAGTTTCAATCAGAAAATTACAGGATTGGTTGACCTTTTTCAAGTTGCTAGTTGTTCCTACTTGATTGGCTCTGTCTTGTGGGCCGAAGCCACCAACTGCCGTTTCTAACTATTTTAGGTAAGGTATTTCTCTACCATTTACTGATTGGTTGTTGCTAAG
>NW_006921592.1:12665186-12676282 GCF_000298275.1 Orycteropus afer afer | reverse complement strand
CAACAACAAGGGGAATGCTTGGGAGTATCGATGAGGTGGGGGTAGTTAGGACTCTTTGTGGTTTTTCCAGTCACTAAAGCACTAAAGCGTGAAGTGAATGCTAAGGCATATTGCAAAATGGCTACATACTTAAAATGGTTACATACAGGGTGGTTATATAGAGACATGGCCTCATATCACTACGGAAATAGATTGCCTCATCTTCCTTCTGAGGAGTGGCTGGTGGATTTGAACCACCAACCTTCTGGTTAGCAGTCAAGTGCTTTAGTCACTGTTCTACCAGAGCTCCTATGCCACCAATAATCCCCCCAAAATTTGATTGTTTACTTTTTCCCAGTTAAGCGTCACTCTCATAAAAGACTGTCGATCCTTTTGGGGAAGGCTGAGAGAAAAATTAACAGTATAAATTTTTGGCAGTGTAGTGGGGTCCTTCCTCAAGGGGACTCAGCATCCCCTACATTCAAGGGGTTGTGGGTCTTTAAACAGGCTCAAGTCTGGGAGTTGATTGAGGGGACGTGACTCTGTATTCTGTCTATTCAAGTTAGACTACAGTTCACTTGACCTAGGAGTCTTTCACTTGTACAGATTAAGTAAATATTTAGTAGATTTCCCACCTATTTCACTCCTAGGGACACAATGCCTAAGTAGCCAATTCCTTAAGTCCATATAAGTCATTACTTCTTTGACTCTGCTGTCCATTACTGCAACCATGTCCACGTTGTCTTTGTTGTTTAAGTGCTATTACTTGGCAAAATCCAGTCAGCCCCATTATTGTTAGGTATCTTAGTTCAATTTGGGCAGTTCTCGCTGTCAAATTTGTCTTACATAAAATAGCAGTCATAGCAGTACCCAAGGATGCTTGGGTCCCCTTCACAAATTTGTTCCTCATCTTTGTTGTAAAAGGTGTGTCCTCTGGGGACTCCACATGTGGGCCTATGAATCTAAGCTGATAAATCCACTCTAACATGCCAATTTCCCTAAGCCTTTGGATACCTTCTTCTACATTATATCAATGCTAATCCGGTACTTCAACTTCACTTAGAGCAGGCCACCATATAATCCATGCTTCAGTAAACCAACCAAATAAACTATTAGATTCTTTCCAGACCTCTCAAGCTATAATGCTGAATGAAGAATCTTCACTTAGTAAGCTCAAATCAATAAACTCAGACTGATCCAACTTTATGTTCCTTGCATTATTATCCCACACCCATTCACACATATTCTCTGGATTTCTGTTTGTACATATTAGAAAAATCAAGCTGTTATTTTGGAGTGTAGAATATCTCTTCCTAGGTCATACTTTGTACTTCACTTTTTGGGGCTTGTTGTTGTTGTTGTTAGGTGCTGTCAAGTCGTTTCCGACTCATAGTGACCCCATGCACAGCAGAGCGAAACACCGCCCGATCCTGCGCCAGCTCCATGATCTTTGCTATACTTGAGCACAGTGTTCCAGCCACCGTGTCAATTCATATCGTTGAAGGCCTTCCCCTCCTTCATCGACCCTCCACCTCACCAAGCATGATATCCTTCTCCAGGGAATGGTCCCTTTTGACATGACCAAAGTAGGTGAGACGAAGTCTGGACATCCTCGTTTCCAAGGAGCATCTCGGCTGAACTTCCTTCAGGATAGATTTGTTAGTTTTTTTGGCAGTCCATGGTACCTTCAGCATTCTTCGCCAGCACCACAACTCAAAAGCATCAAATCTTCTTCGGTCTTCCTTATTCATTGTCCAGTTCTCACATGTGTACGAGGTGATTGGGAATATCATGGCTTGTGTCAGGTACACCTTGGTCCTCAAGGAGACATCCTTGCTCCTCAGCACTTGAAACAGTTCCTTCACAGCTGACCTGCCCAGTGCTACACGTCGTCTAATGTCCTGACTGCTGCTTCCATTGGCCTCGATTGTAGAACCAAGCAATGTGAATTCTTTGACAACCTCAATCTTCTCTCCATTTATTGTGATGCTGCTTATTGGTCCAGTTGTGAGGATTTTTGTCTTCTTTATATTGAGATGTAATCCATACTGCAGACTGTGTTCTTCAATCTTCATCAGTAAGTGCCTCAAGTCATCCTCACTTTCAGCAAGAAAAGTTGTATCATCAGTGTATTCTCAGGTTGTTAATGATTCTTCCTCCAATCCTGATGCCATGTTTTTTTTTCATATAGTCCAGCTTCTTGGATTATCTGCTCAGCATATAGAGTGAATAAGTATGGGGAAATGATACAACCCTGACACACTCCCTTCCTGATTTTAAGCCACTCAGTGTCCCCTTGTTCCGTTCTAACGACAGCCTCCTGGTCAAGGTACAGGTTCCTTATGAGTACAATCAAGTGTTTGGGAATTCTTCTCAATGTTATCCGTAATTTGTCATGATCCACACAATCAAATGCCTTTGCATAGTCAATAAAGCACAAGTAAACGTCTTTCTGGTATTCTTTCCCTTGAGCTAAGATCTATCTGACAGCAGCTATGATATCCCTTGTTCCACGTCCTCTTCTGAATCCAGCTTGCACCTCTGGAAGTTCTCTGTCAATATACTGCTGCAGCTATTTCTGAATTATTTTCAGTAAGATCTTACTTGCATGTGATATTAATGATATTGTTCAATAATTTCCACATTGTGTGGGATCACCTTTCTTTGGAGTGGGTACAAATATGGATCTCTTCCAGTCAATTGGCCAGGTAGCTGTCTTCCAAATCTCTTGGCATAACCGAGTGAGTGCCTCCAGTGTGGCATCCGTTTGTTGAAATATCTCAGTGGGTATTCCATCAATTCCTGGAGCCTTGTTCTTCACCAATTCCTTCATTGCAGCTTCCACTTCTTCCTTCAGTACCATTGGTTCTTGATCATATGTCACTTCCTGAAATGGATGAAGATTGACCAGTTCTTTTCGGTACAGAGTATTCCTGTATTCCTTCCATCTTCTTTTGATGTTTTGCCCTTAGAATCTTTCAATGTTGCAACTGGAGACTTAAATTTTTTCTTCAATTCTTTCAGCTTGAGAAATGCCAAGCGTGTTCTTCCTTTTTGGTTTTCTAACTCCAGGTCTTTTTTTTTTGGGGGGGGGGCGGACTTGATGGTACTTAAGTCTAGTTATAGGTCTAGGGCAACAATAGGTGGTGGGGGTTGTTCCCGGGAAAATTCACAAAAGTCTTGTAAGGCATCTGTCTCTGGCAATGCCTCAGACAATTCCCCAGGCACTGCTCCAGGTGATATCCCAAACAATGATTCAGCAGGCACAGCTGGGTTAGTCTTATGAGACAGGGATATGAGGGCTAGATCTGCTCACAGGAATGTTTCAACAAAATTTAGGGGCTCAATATACCCAGCTTCCTAATTATCTGCCCATAATTATCTGCTCATCTATCTCCATCCCAAGTTTCAGAATCGCATTCCCTCCCCATTAATGCCCTCACTTTAACTTCAGACACTGTTCAAGGTTGGCAAGTCAATCAGTGCTATAATTTAGCCTCTCTTATCATAAAACTCTGCATTTGCTTTTTGACAATATCAGTTTTGTTACAACAATAAATAAGGCTTTCTTTCAAGGCACAAGTGGAAACATTGATGACTTTTATGCAGCTCCTGAACTGTGATTCCAAAGCCCTGAGCTCATCTCATCATCTCAGTCTTTTACCACTCTGTCAAGCATTAGTAGGACCAACTAGTCAGCTTCCTTATACTTCTTATTCTGACAAAATTTTGGGAAAATATAAAACCTGTGATCACTGAGACCCTTACTTCTTACTAATAGTTGATGTTTTGGTAGGGTTTTATATATATATATATATATATATATATATAAAAATATTGCCACCTCACACCATGGATTAGCAGTGCCCTCATTACTAATGGAAGCAGAATCATCAGTCCCTTTAAAACTAATCAGATTTGGAAACCAAACTAGAAACTCATGTTTCCAATTTTGCTTCTCTAGAACCACCCTTAGTACAAAATGTCTTAGGCTGTGTTTTCTAGAGAAGGATAATCAGTGAAGCTTGTAGATAGACATGCAGGTAGATAGATAGATAGAAATTTATTTCCAGAAAATGGCTCACACAGTTGTAGAAGCTGGCAAGTCCAAAGTCCAAGGGTCAGAGGATTAATATGAATTCTGCATTCTGTGACTATAATTGTATTGAGTTGTAAATCAGTGTTAGAGGGAGAACACTAAAATACTTACACAATGATAATACAGTCTTACTTCAAAATAATCCAGTGGGATTTTGACTAAAATATGGTTATTTTTTAAATCCAGGCACCTATATATACTTGTGTTGTTTGTTGCCATCGAGGTGGCTCCGACTTGTAACAGAACAAAACTTTGCCTGGTCTTGCATCATCTTCATGATCTTTGAATGTGTGTACTCATTGTTGTGGCTATTGTGTCAAACCATCTCGTTGAGGGTTTCCCCTCTTTTTTGGTAGCCTCTACTTTACAAAACATCTATTAGTTCTTTTCTGGAATTGATTTATCTCTCATTCTCTCTTTTTAATTGCACTTTGAGTGCAAATTTACAGAGCAGAATTTGTTTTACATTCAACAGTTCAAGTACATTTGGTTTCACTCCTCAATTACCATCCTCAACCCTAACCTACTCTCCACCTCTCCCTTCCCTGTGACCTCCCATCCCTGTGTCCTTCTTAGTTATGCATTTCTGTCTATCCAGCTTTCCCTCCATGTGAATGAGGCTGCTCTGGTGTCCCATGGCCAATTGCTCCAAAGGGTGTATCTCCGTAGAGTAGGCAGGTGCATCGCCCTAGTTTGGGTGTTCTGCATGTAAGTCTTTCTACTGTTGGGCTGAAAGCCAATCCTTGGGAGTGAGTCCCTTCCTAGGCCCGAAGTGTATCCCAGGGCCATAGCCTTGGGGGTCCCACCAGACTCCATCTGGCAAGTAATTCTTGTCATTATTGTATTTTTGAATTTTGTTGCACATTTTTCCTCCCACTCTATCTAGGATCTCCAATTTTGATCCCTTCCAGAGTAATTGGAATTGGTAGCCAGGCACCATCTAGTTCTTCTGGTCTCAAGGTCCATCAAATCTTCAGGCTGATTGTTTCCAAATGCCCTTGGTTTTCTTCACTCTTCTTCATTTCTTATGAGAGGAGACCATTAGCTGTATCTTAGATGGCCACTAGAAAACTTTTAAGAACCCAGTCACTACTCATCAAGTAGGTTGTGTAACAAGATTATTATATAGTATGCCATGCCAATTGAGATCATATCAATTAACACAGAAAAGGCATTTGATAAAATACAACACCTGTTCCTGTTCAAAACTCTCAGCAAAATAGAGATAGAAGAAAAATTCCCTAACATAATAAATGGCATATATGCAAAGCCAATGGCCAACATTATTGTTAATGGAGAAAGACTCAAAGCATTCCCCTTACAAATGGGAACCAGGCAAGGATGCCCTCTATCACCACTTCTATTTAACGCTGCATTGGAAGTCCTAGGCAGGGCAATAAGACAAGAAAAAGAAATAAAAGTTATCCAAATTGGCAAAGAGGAAGTAAAACTATCTATATTTGTGGACAACATGATCTTATACATAGAAAACGCAAGAGACTCGGCAAAAAAAAAAAAAAAAAAAAAACCTCCTGAAACTAATAGAGAGGTTCAGCAAAGTGGTTGGATACAAGGTCAACATACAAAAATCAGTTGGATTTCACATCAACATCAACAAGGAGGCCTCTGAAAGAGAAATAAGGAAAACAATACTATTTACAATTGTTGTTGTTTTTGTTATGTGCCGTCGAGTCGGCCCTGACTCATAGCGACCCCTCCTTGGGTTTTCAAGGCAGTATCACTACAGAAGTAGGATTGCCCAACCTTCCTTCTGAGGAGTGGCTGGTGGGTTTGAACCGCCAGCCTTCTGGTTAGCAGTCAAGTGCTTTAGCCACTATGCTACCAGAGCTCCTATTTACAATAATTACCAAAAAGATAAAATATCCAGGAATAAATCTTACTAGAGACACAAAAGACCTATACAAAGAAAACTATAAAACACTACTACCACAAGGGATCTACGTAAATGGAAGAACTTGCCTTGTTCATGGATAGGAAGACTGAATATTGTGAAACTGTTGATACTACCCAAAGCAATCTAAACATTTAATGCAATCTTGATCCAGATACCATTAATATTTTTAACAATATGGAAAAACCAATTACTAACTTCATATGGAAAGGAAAGAGACCTCAAATAAGCAAAGCATTACTGAAGAAGAACAAAGTGGGAGGTCTCATACTCCGAGATCTCAAAACCTACTATACAGCCACAATAGTTTAAACAGCATGGTACTGGTACAATGATAGACAGATAGACCAATGGAATGGAATCGAAATCCCAGAAATAGACCCATCCATTTATGGACAGTTGATCTTTGAGGAAGGACCAAAACCTATTAAATAGGGAAGAGACAGCCTCTTTAACAAATACCAAAACACCAAACCAAACTCACTGCTGTTAAGTCTATTCAACTCATAGCAATCCCTTAAACTTAAACGTAAAACCCACAACTATAAAGCTCATCAAAGATAAAATAGGGGCAAATCTAGGGTACCTAATTTATACCATAAATAGACTATCAAGCAGAACCAAGAATGCACAAGATGTGGAAAAGAAGCTAGATGATTGGGGCCTTTTAAAAATTAAATTCTTATGCACATTGAAAGTCTTCGTCAAAAGGTAAAAAAAGAACCTACATATTGGGAGAAAATATTTGTCTACGACATATCTGACAAAGGACTTATCTCCAAAATTTATACAAAACTTCAACACCTCAATGCCAAAAAGATAAACAATCCAATTAAAAAACAGTCAAGGGACATGAACAGACACTTCACTAAAGATAATATGCTGGCAGCCAACAAACACATGAGGAATTGCTCATGATCATTAGCCATTGTTGTTGTTACATGCAGTCGAGTTGGACCCGACTCTTAGTGACCCCTCCTTGAATTTCTGAAGTAGATTGCCCAATCTTCCTTCTGAGGAGTGCCTGGTGGGTTTGAACTGCCAGCCTTCTGGTTAGCAGTCAAGTGCCTTAGGCACTATGCTACCAGAAAAATATGCAAATCAAAACAACATTGAGATATCTCACCCCAGCAATAATAGCAAAGTTCAACAAGGCAGAAAATAATAAATGCTGGTGATACCGCAGAGAGATTGGAACTCTCACACACTGCTTGTGGGACTGTAAAATGGTACAATCATTGTGAAAAATGGTATGGCATTTCCTTAAACACTGAAAGTAGGTGCGCCCCAGTGAGGTAGGTCAGCTCCCAGCCTTTGTGCTGGCCCTGGGCTTCAGGGATAGGGGTGCCATGAGCGGTGCAGGCAGGGCGGAAGCAACACCTGCCAGCTCCACATTGCCTGAGCAGGAGAAGGGCATGGCATGGTGGTACCACTGGCTATGTCACTTGTCTGAGGGGCTGGGGGACATCTCGTCTGCCATCTCTGGCCTCTTCAACTGTATCACTATGCACCCCCTCAACATCGCAGCTGGAGTGTGGATCATCATGGACACCTTCATCCTGTTGCTGTGTGAAGCACCCTTCTGCTGTCAGTTTGTCAAGTTTGCAAACATGGTGGTGGAGAAGATGGATTGACTGCGCTCCTGGCAGAAAGCTGTCTTCTACTGTGGGATGGCTGTTGTTCATCAGCCTGACTCTGACCACCCTGTTGGGGAATGCTGTCACATTCTCCACAGGAGTGTTGTATGGACTCTCCGCTCAGGGCAAAAAGGGCTGTGCCATCTCCTATGCCAGGATCCAGCAGCAGAACCAGCAGGTGGATGAGGAAAAACTCACAGAGACCCTGGAGGAGGAGCTGTGATGCAGTCAGATACCTTTCTCCTTGCCAACTACCCCCTGGTTCTATGTGACATTCCAGAGGGATGGGCCTGGAGTGGTGACTCCAGGGGCAGCCTGAAAGAGGAGCCTTCCTGGAGCCCCTACAGCCCTCTATGCTCATCCCTCACACCTGGACTTCTCTTCTAGTGGCCCCTTTCTCTAGCTGAGTGTCTCCTGGTTCAGACTCTGCCAGAGGCCAAGAGCCAGTCAGGGTACCATGGTACCATCAGCATGTAGTATGGACAATGGGAGGTCCAGACCACAGGACTGGAGGCTGAGAGAGCCTCACAACCATGGAAAACTGGTGGGCCTTTTTCCCAGTCAGCCTGGCTCAGCCTGGAGTGGGTGCTGGGGGGACTTATAGATCGCCCCCCCCCCATAGCGGGGGCAGCCCTGCTGGGCTTCTGATGATGGCATCTATCTTATGGGCAGGGTTGTCGTTCTGCAGATGCCCTTCCCCTCTGCCTTGGGCTGCCAGCCTGCTGCCTTCTCTGTCCATGGGGCTACCAATGCATCCGTACCAATGACCAGCCTGGACAGTGACTTGACAGCAGGGTTCCTCGAACCTTGGACTTAGCCCTCCCACCCCCACTCCAGGACTTGGTGCTTGGCACAGGGAGAGCAGACTCTCTTGCCAATGGGAATGCCCATATCAGCAGGACCCACCCAAGCCCTCAGCCAGGGCCAGGCTGACCCACTCAGGTAATCCTCTTAGCCTGCTGCCAGCCCTGCCCTCTCTGAGGCTGTGCTTTGGAAACCAGGCAGAGACCAAGCTGCCTCCCACTGAGCTGACCTCACTGCCTGGTGCCAGCTACCAGGAGCAGGGCTTGTGCTGCAGGCTGGGCAGGCTGACACCAGCAGTACCTCAGCATCCCTGCCTTCCTCCACGGCCACATTCTCCTCTCCCCACCCTAACCTCAGACCCAGGCTGCCCAGGTTCTAGACTGGTTCTGCAGTTGCAGAGCACAGGCAGGTAGACAGAGTGGGCCCAGCTCCTTCCAGTGTTCTCTGGCTCTAAGCCACAGGCTGTGCCCAAGGCCATGTTTCCAGGAAGGACTGAGGGGAAACTGGCATTTGAGGTCCAGTTGGAAGTGGTGCTTCACTGGGGGGCCTGCCCAGCACTGTTGGGGTGGGGAAGCACCAGTGGGTATCTGGGTCAGCATCTTCACCACCCTCCCAATCTTCCTAACTGGGCTGAGCCCCAGGGTGGTGGGAGTAGATTCAATTGGCCTAGCAGGACACGTGCCTTCCAGGATCCTCTGGGTCCACCTTCCTCAGGCCAGTGTTGGCTTCAAGGGGTGTGGGCTCCAGGCCCTTGTGTGTGTATGTGTGTGTGTGTGTGTGTGTGTGTGGTATGTCTGCTCCCATGTGTGTAGAGAATAAGACCTGTCTACCTCCTGAAGGTGCTCCAGCCCTGCCCACTCTTTTGTCTGCCTTTTGCCCCCTAGCTCCTGCCTTTGCCCAAAGGCTAGATCAGGAAGATTGTATTTCTCCACTGTGGGGCAGGTGGGTAGATGCTAGCCAAACCACAGAGTAGGGCACTGAGAGGGAAGAGCCCTCAGCACTGAGACCCACAGGCCAAAGTCCAGGCCAGATGGTTTGGTCCATTTCCCCAGGTTTTAGTGCAGAGCAGGCCTTGAGCCCATGGCTCCTACGTCTCAGCATGGGTGGCCTCCATAGCAGCACCCAACCTTTAACACCATGAGGCCTGCCAGTGTCTGGACTCTGCCCTGAACTCCTGTTTGCTCCCCATGCCCTCTCAGTGTCTGGTCGGGTTCTGAGCAATAAAGGAGGTTCTAGTCTGCTTGTCCATTGGAAAAAAAAAAAAGCACTGAAAATAGAAATACCATTTGATCCAGCAATTCCATTACTAGCACTGTATCCTAAAGGGGTGAGAGATAGGACATGAACAGACATATGCACACCCTTGTTCATTGAAGCACAATTCACTACAGCAAAGACATGGAAACAACCTAAATGCCCATCAGATGAATGGATAACCAAATTATGGTTGTTGTTGTTGTTGTTATGTGCCGTTGAGTTGGACCTGACTCATAGTGACCCCTCCTTGGGTTTCTGAGGCAGTATCACTACAGAAGTAGATTGCCCAACCTTCCTTCCAAGGAATGGCTGGTGGGTTTGAACCACCAGCCTTCTGGTTAGCAATCAAGTGCCTTAGGCACTATACTACCAGAGCTATGGTATGTTCAAAAATGGAATACTATGCTACATTAAAGGACAAAGGATATGTGAATCATATCATAACATAAATGAATATGGAGGACATTATGCTGATGAAAATAAGTCAGTCACAGAAGGGAAAATATTGTATAAACCCATTACCATAAAAAGTCAAGGAAGGGTTTGCTTAGGGAAGGGAACTCACTTTGTAGGTTACCAGGGATGGGAGGAAAGAAAGGAAAATTTCAGATTAGCTGGGGGCCACATGCTGAGGTGTGTAAGGGGAGGGATGGCATAGAAAGAATCTGTGACCAGCAGAATTGATCTTTCTTTATGACATCTCTAGAGTAAACAAGAGGAAGTTTCATCATTCTCATTTCTAAGAAGCATTTGATATACATATATGAAACTAAATTTCACTCTAGTTAAAGGACAAAAGAAATGGAAATTTCATTATCACAAAGCACCTGTCACATGATAGAAAATGGATAAATACAATAGTATCACTTTAATATTCCATTACAAATACCTATTGTGCTTCAGCAATATATTAATCATCATAATAAATTATTGTTGTCATATTTAATATTTAATATTTTTTAATATTACTTACAAGAATTTTTGTACAAAATTTGCAGAAGAGGTATAATCCAAAGAAATTTGTACCTGTTTTTCCACTTATATGATTGCACATTTTTCAGTATCAATAGAAAAAAATAGGAGAGATGGAGAAAAATTCAAAGGGACGTATAAAGTTCCATAATGGAGGTAAAGAATTTGAGGTTCTGATTCACTATCTGAGCAAAGATATATATATTGTGCATAGTTGAAAATTTAGGTGTAGGATTTGGGAAAGAGATTTTCCTAAAGATACAGAATTGTGCATTATCACAGAAATGATCAAAATATAGATGATTGTCAAAAAGGAATATTTCAAGATCTATCCTGAAGTACAATGTTGTCAGTGACAGGATAATAGCCATATGCCTATGGTGGTTCAAACCCACCAGCCACTCCTCAGAAGAAAGATGGGGCAATCTACTTCCGT
>NW_006921592.1:12663341-12664776 GCF_000298275.1 Orycteropus afer afer | reverse complement strand
GGGCTATACATATGGACTTCACCAGATGAAGTACACAGGAATCAGATTGACTACATCTGTGGCAAGAGGCAATGGAGAAGCTCAATATCTTCAGCCAAAACAAGGCCAGGAGCTGACTATGGAACACAACATCAACTGCTCATATTCAAGTTCAAGTTCAAGCTAAAGACAATTAAAAGAAGTCCATGAGAGCCAAAATATGACCTTGAATATATTCCTCCTGAATTTAGAGATCATCTAAGGAATAGATTTGATACATTGAACACCAATGATAGAAACCAGAATAATTATGGGATAACATCAAGAACTTCATCCATGAAGAAACCAAAAGGTCATTGAAAAGACAGGAAAGGAAGAAAAGACCAAAGTGGATGTCAGAAGAGACTCAGAAACTTGACGTTGAAAAGAAAGTAGCTAATGCAAATGGAAGAATCAACAGGATAAAAGAGCTAAACAGAAGATTTCAAAGAGCAGCTCGAGAAGTCAAAGTCAATTATTATAATGAGATGTGCAAAGAGTTGAATTTAGAAAACCAAAAGGGAAGAACATGCTCAGCATTTCTCAAGCTGAAAGAACTGAGGAAAAAAATTAAGCCTCAAATTGCAATATTGAAAAATTCTGTGTTGAATGATGCAGGAAACAACAAAATTCTATGTTGAATGATGCAGGAAACAACAAAAAAAGATGGATGGACTACACAGAGTCACTATACAAAAAAAAAAAAATTGTAGCTGATCATCCATTTCAGGAGGTGGCATATGATAAGAACCAACAGTATTGAAGGAAGAAGTCGAAGCTGCACTGAAGGGATGGTGAAAAACAAGGCTCCAGGAATTGATGGAATACCCTCTGAGATGTTTCAACAAATGGATGACCTGCTGGAGGCCTTCACTCAGCTATGCCAAGAGATTTGGAAGACAGCTACCTGGCCAACTGACTGGAAAAGATCCATATTTGTACCCATTCCAAAGGTAATCCCACAGAAAGTGGAAATTATCGAACAATATCATTGATATCACACACAACTAAAATCTTTTGAAGATAATTCAAAAATGGTTGTAGCAGTATATTGACAGAGAGCATCCAGAAATGCAAGCTGGATTCATTAGGGGATGTGGAGCAAGGGATATCATAGCTCATAGCTCATGTCCAATGGATCTTGGTTCAAAACAAAGGATACCAGAAAGAAGTTTACTTGTGTTTTACTGTCTTTGCAAAGGCATTTAGTTGTGTGGATCATAACAAATTGTGGATAACATTGAGAAGAATGAGAATTCCAGAACACTTAATTGTACTCATAAGGAGCTTGTACATAGACCAGGAGACTGTCATTCAAACAGAACAAGGGGATACTGCATGGTTTAAAATCAAGAAGGGAATGTGTCAGGGTTGTATCCTTTCACCATACTTATTCAATCTGTATGCTGAACAAATA
>NW_006921592.1:12654680-12657586 GCF_000298275.1 Orycteropus afer afer | reverse complement strand
TTCGTTTAAAGTGTTGATTTTGGCTCTTTCTTCTCTTTTGATGTGTGCACTTATTGCTATACATCCTATCATTTTTTATACTTTAGTCTGGGTACCTGGTCAAAGTGACTTTCTGAAAAGAAACTCTTACTTCCTTAAATTGAGATGAATTCCAAACAGATATTTGGGAAATATACTGGATACTGTCAGGTTCTGCCTTCCGACAGGAGTGCAGTTTCCCTCACTATCATAGCTCTTACCGACTGGAAATTTTGTTTCCTATAATACAATGACCCAGATCCAGCTGTGGCTCTGGAAGATTACTACTGTTGTTATGGGTCACTTCCGACTTATACATAACAACACTAAGTACAGCACATAGCAACACTAAGTACTAAGGGTTGTAGAATTGAGTTGTGGTATTGGTGAGGAATATCGAAAATACCATGGGCTGCCAGAAGAATGCACAAATCAGTCCTGGAAGAAGTGCAGTTGGAATGCTCCTTAGAAGTGAGAATGGCCAGACTTTGTATCACATACTTTTGTCATGTTGTCAGAAGGAACCAGTCCCTGGTAAAGGATATCTTCCTTTGTGGAGGGTCAACGAAGAAGGGGAAGATCCTCAACAAGATGAATTGACATAGTGCCTGCAACAATGGGCTCAAGTATAGTGAGGATTGTGAGGATGGTGCAGGAGCAGGCAGTGTTTTGTTCTGTTGTACATAGGGTCGTTATGAGTCAGGATCTACTCAATGGCACCTAATAAAAACAACATGTATAACAGATAGAAATACTGCCTGGTCCACACCATCCTCACAATTGTTTCTGTGTTTAGTTCATTGTTGCAGCCACTATGTCAATCCATCTCATGGAGTTTCTTCCTATTTTTTGTTGACTCTCTACCAAGCATATCTCCCAAGTGATATCTTTCTCCAGCGACTGATACCTCCTGGTAACATGTCTTGCCATTCTCACTTCTAATGAGCTTCTTAGGTGTACTACTTCCAAGATACTTTCATTCTCCTGGCGGTCCATGGTATATTTAATATTCTTCATCAACATTATAATTCAAAGACATCAAGTATTCTTCTTCAATCTTCCTTATTCATTATTCATCTCTCACATGCATATAAGGTGATTAAAAATACCATGGCTTGGTTCAGGAACACCTGAGTCCTCAAAGTGACATCTTTATTGTTTAAAAATTTAAATAGGTCTTTTCAGTAGATTTGCCCAATGCAATACATCATTTGATTGCTTGACTGCTGCTTCCATGGGCAGGATTATGGATCCAATTAAAATGAAGCCCCTGAGAACTCAATGTTTTCTCTATTTATTGAATAGTTGTTTACTAGTCCAGTTGGGAGGATTTTTTTTTTCTTTATGTTGAGGTGAAATTGATACTGAAGGCTGTAAGTGCTTCCTTTTTGCCTTCTTTGCATCCATCAAGCAAAGTTTTGTTATCTGCATATTGCAGGTTGTTAATGAGTCTTCTTCCGATCCTGACTGCCCCATTCTTCTTCATATAGTCCAGCTTCTCAGATTATTTGCTCAGCATACAGATTAAATGAGTACTGCAAAATACTACAGCCCTGATGCACACCTTTTGTAATTTTAAACCATACAGTATCCCCTTGTTCTATTGAAACGAGTGCCTCTTATTCTATGCACAGGTTCTGCAGGAGCTCAGTAAAGTGTTCTGGAATTCCCATTCTTCACAATTTTATCCATAATTTGTTATGATTCACACAGTCTACTGCTTTTGTATAGTTAATAAATTTGCACTAATGATATAAACAGCAAATCTGTGCCAAACTTGGATATTTTGTTGTTGCTGTTGTCATTATTATTGTTATGTCATTGTTATTTTTATTTGGTGCTGATGTTGGTGTCAGAAATTTCTTGGAAGAAAGAAGGCACAGAGAACTTATTTAGTTTACAAAGTACAATAAACTCTTCTGAATATTCCATTCATACATGGATACAGGATCTGATAAATGGCAAAGCAGTGTTGGAAGTAGTGAGAGTAGGTGGAAAAGGGGCAAGTGAATTTAATATTAGTTTAGTGCAAGGCAAAAATTTTAAGAAAACTAAAACATTAATTCTCTTTAAATAATACAGAGTTTTAAGAAATCAGTTACAATTCTGAAATAGGAACTGATATTTATCATAGACCCTTGCTTAAGATGAAGTTTTATAGAGGAAAAAAACATAAAAGGAAGCCTTCAAATCATCACTAATAAATATTTAGAAGGAAAAAAAAAACCTACTTATTGTCTTCTCTAAAATGATAGTGATTCCCATACTGTATACTTTTTGGCATTCTGATCACTTTAACCTCAAAGAAGACATAGAAAGCAAATGACAACTGTGGTGGGGCAACATTTTTTGTTGTTCTGCATTGTTTATCTGGCATATCTTAGGGACACCATCTTTTTTCCATTTTCAATCCATATCATTCTGGCAAGTAAACCAGAATTTGCCTCATATCACCTCTATTCTTAGAATCTGCTTATGACTTATTGTTGTTATATGCTGTCGACTTGGTGCTGACTTACAGAGATCCTGTGTAAACAGAACTAACATTGTCCAGTCCTGCACCATCCTTAAAATCATTGCAACGTTTCAGCGCATTGTTGCAGCCACTTTGCCAATCCATTACATTGAGGGTCTTCCTCTTTTTTGTTGACACTTTTACCAAGCATGCTATCTTTCTCCAGGGACTGGTCCTCCTGATAATATATCCAAAGTATATGACACAAAATCTCACCATCTGCACTTTAAAAGAGTTTCTGGCTGTACTTCTCTCAGGACAGATTTCTTCACTCTTCTAGCAATCCATGTTGTTGTTGTTGTTGTTATGTGCCGTCGAGTCAAACCCGACTCATAGCGACCCCTCCTTGGGTTTCCGAGGCAGTTATCACTAC
>NW_006921592.1:12639022-12654580 GCF_000298275.1 Orycteropus afer afer | reverse complement strand
CGAGGCAGTTATCACTACGGAAGTAGGATTGCCCAACCTTCCTTCCGAGGAGTGGCTGGTGGGTTTGAACCGCCAGCCATCTGGTTAGCAGGCAATCCATAGTGTATTCAATATTATTCACCAACACTGTAATTCAAAGGCATCAATTTTCCTTCAGCCTTCCTTATTCATTGTCCAGGTTTTGCATTCATCTGAGGTGACTGAAAATACCATGGCTTGGGTCAAGCGTACCTTAGTCCACATCTTTACTCTTCAATGATTTAAAGAGGTCCTTTGTGTCAGATTTGCCCACTGCAACACATCATTTAATTTATTGATTGCTGCTTCCATGGGCATTGATTGTGGATTCAAGTAAAATGAAATATTTGACAACTTCAACCATTTCTCTGCTTATTGGTCTGGTTGTAAAGATTTTTGTTTCTTTTATGTTAAGATATAATCCATACTTAAGGCTGTAGTCTTCAGTCTTTGATCTTCTTCCGTACATGCTTCAAGTCTTCTCCACTTTCAGCAAGCAAAGTTGTATCATCTATATATCATAGGTTGTAAATGAATCTTCCTCCAATTCTATACTGTGTTCTTTTTCATATAGTCCAGTTGCTTGGATTATTTGCTTAGTGTACAGATTGAATAAGTATGGTGAAATGATACAACTCTCACACACCTTTCCCGATTTTAAAGCACACAGTATCCCCTTGTCTATTCAAGTGACAACCTCTTGGTCTATGTATTGGTTTCATATGAGTACAATTAAGTGTACTGAAATTCCCACTTTTCACAATATTATCCATAATTTGTTATGACCAACCCAGTTAAGGTTCTTTGCATAGTCAATGCAACATAGGTAAAGTATTTCTGGTGTCTCTGCTTTCAATCAAGATCCACTTAGTCAGAAATTATATTTTTTATTCAACAGCCTCTTCCTAATCCAACTTGAATTTCTGACAGTTCCCTGTCAATGTACTGCTTGCTGCAATCACTTTAGCAAAATTTTACTTGCTTGTCACCTAGCTTTATCTGATTAATGCTTCAGTGACTGATACATAGAAGTGTATAGAACATAATCCAAGTCAATGAGTTATCAATTTGCTGATGCTATAGAGAAAGAGACCTTGTCTTCCATTAGGATTATTTATACAAACACTACCATCACCACCACCAGTTGCCATGGCATTGATTCTGACTCAAGGAGACCCTATATGTGTCAGAATAGAACTGTATTCTACAGGGTTTTCAATGACTGATTTTTCAGAAGTAGATCACCAGGCCTTTGTTTTGAGGTGTCTCTACTCTAATCTTTTAGGTAGCAATCAAGCACATTTACCGTTTGCAAGCAAAAACACTAGGGGGCCCTAAAGTCCTTGCCAGCACATGGACATTGCTTGATTGGGAATGAAAACAATATTCTAATAAATAGAGCTGAGAGACATGGGAAAAGTGAGATTCCTGATGACATTATTCAAACTTCTGGGCACAACTCTCTATAGAATTTCAAATTATACATACCAGTAAATTCTCATAATCCTGATGAAAACACTATTTAAAGTAAAACTCTTCAGTCTTCCAAAGGTATAGAATGTAATCAGAAAATCATGATGAGCAAAAATGGTATACAACTGGACTGGACTTCTTCAGCAGAGTTTAGAAACTGATGTTAACCCCTGAATTCCAAAGAAAACAAATTTGAGATGAATTAAACATTTGTTGTGTTGTTGTTGTTATGTGCAGTCAAGTCATACCTGACTCATAGTGACCCCTCCTTGGGTTTCTGAGGCAGTATCACTATGGAAGTAGATTGCCCAACCTTCCTTCTGAGGAGTGGCTGGTGGGTTTGAACTGCCAGCCTGCTGGTTAGCAGTCAAGTGCCTTAGGCATTACGCTATCAGAGATCCTAATTAAACATTTACAAAGTGCTAAATAAACATGTGAATTTCATTTCCAAAAGAGGTTGTGCTGGCTAAAAAATATCTTTGTCATGAAAGTTTTAGTTTTATTTATGGATGCTATTTTCACAATAAGAGGTCTGGTGGCGTAGTGCCTAAGGCATTTGACTACTGACTAGAAGGCTGGTGGTTCAAACCTACCAGCCACTCCTTGGAAAGAAGGTTGGGCAATCTACTTCCATAGTCAAACTACTTTGGAAACCCAAGGAGGGGTTGCTATGAGTCAGATCTGACTCGATGGCAGTGTGTTTAGTATTTTTTTGGTTTATTTTCACAATACATGAAGAAAGAAAAGGAGAGTTATTAGAGGATAGCCCATTGCCATCAAGTGGATTCCAACTCATAATGACCCTATAGGATAGAGTAGACCTGCCCCATAGGGTTTCCAAAGCTGTAAATCTTTGTGGAAGCAGACTGCTACATCTTTCTCCAGTGGAGTGGCTTGTGAGTTTGAACTGCCAACGTTTCAGTTAGCTACCAAGAGCTTAACCACTGTTACCAAACAAACAAACAAAATAAATAAATAAAACACTGCACTTAAGTCAATTCTGACTCATAGTGACCCTATAGGACAGAGTAAAAATAACTCATAGGGTTTGCAAGGTTGTAAATCCTTACAAAAATAGACTGCCTCATCTTTCTCCCATGGAAGGGCTGGTGGGTTTGAATCACTGACCTTTGGGTTAGCAGTCAAATGCCTTAACCACTATGCCACCAGAAATCCTTTATTTGAGTACATCTTTTTTAAAGTGTTAAGTCTACTGTCAGAGGCGGGATTCTGGGTTGCAGTCATATATTAACTAAATCATTTGTGAATAATTATTAAGCACTTATTACACTGCTAGGGAATGTGCTTGGCTCTGAAGATAAGTGATGACAGACACATTTACTGCTTTCTGGGTGAGCAGACAGACACATCAACAAATATTTGCAATAAAGATTACTGAATATAAATACCAGGTACATATAAGAATTGCTGGTAAGATGAAGAGATAATATGCTCAGGACAAGAGAAGGGATATCAGAGTAGTCTCAGAAGAAATAATAATTGTCTAAGGTTCTTTAAAATTATTAAGAGTTGGTCAGGCAATCGAGATATAAGAAGGAAAGGAGTAAACTAAAGTACACTATGGACGGAGAGCCATAGGGTGGGGCAGTGGGGTCTGGGGAAATTGGTGGATTGGCAGCAGAAGAAACTAGAGAAGTAGGCAAAGATCAGGTCATGAATGACTGACTGAACATTGCCAAAGGTGTGAAGCTCTTACATGGCATGGAGCTGTTAAAGACTTTTCATCAGTGGGGTATGATGGATCATGAGCTTAACATTCCTTCACAAGGCCATTCCACTCCTCAATTGTTTGGGCTTGCTAAAGGGGCAGGGAGGCCACATTGTCTGACCTCCTTTAACCACACAAGAGGAAAACAGAATCACTATCCGTAGCCCAAGACCTATTCCTGCGAGGCCAGACATGCTACCTCCCTCCAGCCCTTTTACCAACCCTGACACCAACCATTCCTCCCCCAGCACTTGCCACCTTTCTGCTGCATTCAATAATTCACTCCAGTGGCCACAGAGAACTCACAGATTATGGGGTTTATGAGGGAAGCACCAGGCTACAATTCAAGTTCAGGAAAAATGCTCAGTCTCACTCAGCCCGCCATCTCTCAGCCAACAGTCCCTCTCAGTCACTCTCCCAGCAATGCATGTCTCTCTGTGTCTCTTTTTCAGCAGTGTGTGTCTCTCAGAAGCACATGTCTCTCAGTAATGTGTTTCTCTCAATAGCATGTATTTCTCAGCCGGCAGTCAGAGAGACTTCTGCCTTTAGGAAGCCTCCTTTTGAGACTGGCAGAGTGGCCAAACTAACCAATCATAACATCAGAATTCTAAGAGAATTCTGAGAGAGAGAGAATTTCCCAGAACATTGTTTTGTACCTGAGAGAGAGCGAACTTCCCAGAACATTGTTTTGTACCACTCCCAACAGAAATACCTCAGGTGGATAACTTTTACAATCAGGAGCTCCTCAGTTGTTTATAGCAAATTCCACCTTGGAGTTTACAAAGACTTATGGCTAGAAAATCCATACCAGGTAATTTACTACACTGCAGGGCTCTTGATGCTTCTGTCTCTCCCCAGGAAGTAGAGTCTTGGGGCTTTCTGTACCTGGTAGTTATAAATTCATACACCACAATAAAATTTGGCTTAGCCATCATCTCCTTTTTAAGCTTTCCTTGATCTTGCCAGTTTGTGCTGCCTTCAACCAAACTCTTATCACTTTATGTGACTTACTTAGATGTCTCTTCATTCTATTCAGTGATTTGTTAGTTTTTTCATCCTTCAAAGTTGTTCAATATCTGGCATGTCACAGGTGCTTAGCAATTATTGGGAGCTCTGGTGGTGTAGTGCTTTAGGCATTTGACTGCTAACCAGAAGTCTGGCAGTTCAAACTCACCAGACACTCTTCCAAAGGAAAATAGGGTAATCTACTTTCATAGAGATGTTGTTGTTACGTGCCATCAAGTCATCACCTCGGAAATCCAAGGAGCAGTCATTATGAGTCGGAATCACCTCGATAGCAGTTTTTTTTTTTTTTTGGTAGTAAATATTATATTCCAAATATTATATTATGAATGAACAAATGGAAAAATGATTGAAAGAATAAATTTTAAGAAAAATAAGCTTCCACATACTATGTTAAATTTCTTTTCTTTGTATTAGGTTTTAAAGTAATTACCAGATATTAAGTCTTACAATGGGCCAGCCACAGAGTTGGTAACTGTTTTATGCTTATCATCTCTCTACTCTTCACAACAACCATGAAGGAGTTAGGCATTATTTCCTTTGGTTTATAGATGAGAAATCTGAGGCTCAAAGAGGTTAAATAACTTAGCCAAGAATATATGCTGCTAATATGTTGCGGAACTGGTACTTGAAAGCATACCAGTCTAAAAATTAACATTCATATCTTAAAGAAAAGGAGGAAATTTAGGTCCTCATATTAAAACCTTAGGGATAATAGATGTACTCTGCCATGAACTAAATACATGTTACAAATCAAGAATCATGGTGGGATTAAGTCAAAATAAAATTGAGCATATTCCCTCTGGCCTATAGTATACCTTGGAGTATTTAAACTTGTTTTTTCCTTGTGAAGGAAGAATGCAAAGGAAATAATGGGTGACTTCCTTTCTGCTAAGAGGTATTAGCTGAGTCAGATTTTCCAAGTCTGAGCGTCTTTGACATTAGTGCTATTCACAAACTATTTCTGCTTTTCATCTTTCCTGGGCCAAGTAGGATTGCAGTTCCTGGGTCTTGGTAGTTGGTTGGACAACTGGAGTTGTGGAAGGAATCACTTCCAGAAGGAGTCTTCAATTGATCACAGAGACCCTCCAGAGCTTTCTGTCCCTCTGCCACAGTGACTTGAGATGGTGGCTACTCTAATAGCGCCTCTCCTGGAGTAAAGATGACATGAAGCTCAGCCATCAGTTAACCTGCAATGGACATGTAGCCTGAATAAGACATAAAATTTTGGTCTTTTATGCTGCTGATGTTTAGGCATTTATTTGTTCATGTAGTGTAACCTAGCCTCTGCTAATTGATACCATGCATTCTATCAAGAGTATAATGGAGATGATTGGGAACTATGAAGAGCTCAAAGAAAAATATAACTAAAGAGAGTAAGGGATAGAGTACTATGAAACATGCTTTTGGTAAGTTAAGGTTAGAGAACATTAGTGCAGAATAATTCTTATTTTCTCTCAGTTTCTCTAGAAGTATCATCATAGTCTGTTGTTTTCATATTTTATTGTGTCTCAGACTCATCTGGGAACTGTGACAGCATAGTGCCTAAAGCATTTGACCACTATCCAGAAGGCTGGCAGTTTAAACCCAAGAGCCACTCCTGGCCAGGAATATTGGACAATCTATTTCCATAGTGATACCGCCTCCAAAACCCAAGATTTGTCAGACTCACCTAAAAATCTGGTTAAAAAATTCTGAAATCGACCCATGCTGTGCCCTAGGGCCCTCATGCCAGTGATCCATGAACCACATTTAAGAAACACAGCTTTAATTAAGTTTTGTAATTATAGATCATTTATATTAAGGTCTTTATGCAAGAGGTTACCCTACCACAGACCTCAATGCATTGTTGCTTATGAGACATGACTCTTATGCTCATACTGATATATTTTCTAACACTTTCGTTGTGAGACATAGACAATTATAACACAATTATATGATTTCTGCCATCTAATATAGGCAGTCTCTCCTGTTGATATGTGGTCCAGGGCTGTCTTCAGTGAAAACAGAAGTAAGATGAAGCAAATGCAATAATAGCCTCCATAGCCACTTAGCAAGACTGTTAAAGGAGAGATAAAGAAGAACTCCTTAACCAATTGAAGTGACAGCAGGGGGAGTCTCAGATAATAAGGATGTAATTGCATAAGCTATATGTGAGCCAGGAAATAAAAGCCAACAATGAAGGAATAGAAAGAAAACAGGTAGAAAGGAAGAGTTTGCATAAAATACATAAGTGATTCTTTCAGTATTTCAGCTGGAAACATGCCCTTTATCCTTTCCCACAATTGACTATAATACTTCCCAATACTCACTGGGAAGGACTTAATCAGGTGTGAAAATCTACTGCCACTGTGTTGAATTCCAACTCATACTGAACTTATAGCTAGAGTAGAACTGCCCCATACAGTACTCAAGGCTCTAAATATTCACAGAAGCAGATAGCCACATCTTCACCCATGCGGCAGCTGGTGGGCTCAAACCTCAAGCTTCTGCTTAGCAGCCGAGCTTTTAACCACTGCACCATCAGGGCTCCTTCTTCCATGAGGTATTAAAATCACACTGCAGGGGAAGGAGTTTGGGCAATGGTTTTTTTTTGTTGTTGTTTATTTTTTCCTTTTCATGTTTTTTTGTTTGTTTTGTTTTGTTTGTGTTTTATTGTATCTGAAACAGTCTAATTCTTTAGGACTGCTTTAGGGAAAATAATGACACCACCCGCACCAATGTGCTCAGTGTTAAAACATATAAGGCACATCTTTCCCTATGTCTATTAGGGAGACTCTCTGCCTTAACTCAGAGGTGCTATTGTCACTTGGTTATTTTCTTATGTGGGGCAATGAACAAAAGCCCCCAAAACCTAGAATCTGGAAAGGGTAGAGATAAAGTTGGCACCAAAAATTTTGTATCTGAAACATCATCTTGTAACTAATCAAGAATTATTTTGACAGCACACTAAATGAAGATGAGACTGAAACTCTAAAGATCACCACAGAACCTTCCCTTACTTCCTAAAAATGAGGCAAGTGTTCTAATGTGCTCCCATTATGTTGTATAATCAATCTGAGTGAAATATTTTTGCATTGTGAAATAATTGCCAATTGACTTATTCTGCATCTTCGCTACTAGATCATGAGCTTTCTGAGGGCAATAGTAGTTGCACGCTCCCTGGTGGGTTCTATTCCAAGTAAGACTGCTTTGATTGCAAGGAATAAGGACTCATTTAAAACAGTAAAAATGATAATTTAAAAAGGCCTAATCCTCTGTAGATTTAATTAAGTTTTGTAATTATAAATTATCATTTTTACTGTTTTAAATGAGTCCTGATAATTTAAAAAGACCTAATCTACAGAGGAGGAGCTCTGGTAGCATAGTGGCTAAAGCACTTGACTGCTAACCAGAAGGCTGGTGGTTCAAACCCACCAGCCACTTCTCGGAAGGAAGGTTGGGCAATCCTACTTCCGTAGTGATACTGCCTCAGAAACCCAAGGAGGGGTCGCTATGAGTCGGGGCCGACTTGACGGCACATAACAACACCAACAACAATCTACAGAGGGGGAGCTCTGGTGATATAGTGCCTAAGGCACTTGACTGCTAACTAGAAGGCTAGCAGTTCAAACCCACCAGGCACTCTCAGAAGGAAGATTGAGCAAGCTCCTTCTGTAGTGATACTGCCTCGGAAACCGAAGGAGGGGTCACTATGAGTTGAATCTGACTCAATGGCAGCAAATTTGTCTTTGGTTTTAATCTATAGAAAAGAATACAATGTTGGCCCATACAAGGATGCATTTTATTATTATTATTTTTCAAGAACAAAAGTGAGGTGCAGCTGGGTCTCCAATGGCATGGAACTGTCAGGAATTGAGATCCCACTTTGTTTTTCTGTGGTCCCATTGCTTCATTTTTCTGCTCTCTGAGCCTCAGCTCCATTTTCCCATTCTTGACCACATTCCATTGATTATTCAGATTGCACGCATCCAGCTCGCCCTGAATAATGATTGATCTACACCAATATGGAAATTTCATGCTTCATTTATCAGGGATTGGTTATGAAGTGAATCCATGGTCCACTCCTACGAATGGGACCTAAGGCTTTCTGAAATTTTCTTCCCAAATAAAAACAGAGACAGTTGGACTTCCTATGTTTGAATACTGTGTTTTAAGAATATGATGCTTATATCCAATTTCTGAATAAAAGAGATAAGCTTGAAAATGAAAACCAATAGGCTTACATGAATGAAAGAAAATATAAAGAAAGCCTAGTTCTTGAAGGCATGTTTGAGTTGTTGCACCAAGTAAGGAATTGCCTGCCTTACAGTATCTTGTTATATGAGGCAATAAATAATCTTTTTAAAGATCATTTAAGATTTTAAGCCACTTTTAGTTGAATGTTCTATAACTTGCACCCAAAAGATTATGATACAGTGGATAAGTGGGTGGATGGATGGCTGACTAAACGATTGAAACATACATTATTTATCTGTATGTGTTGGGTAAAGAATACCTGGAACCATTTTATGTATGCATAAGTACATGACACATACCCCACCAGATTTCTATATCATTCCTTAGCACTTTACTATATTGTAAAATTTACTCTCTCTCTCTCTCTCTCTCTTTTTTTTTTCTTCCCATCTTGGATGAACAGAGAATTTCTTACTGAAGAAAAGTTTTGCATGGGGCTATATAAATTTAGAAACTTCCTCATTGAAGCACACATTTTTCTTTTTTGCCACTTAATCAATGCGTATTAGAATATATGTAATCTAACTGTTAAATAAAAGTATGTGCAATATATGAGATCTTCAATTTGGTATAAATCTACCCTAGCACTTTAAACTTTAAGAAATAATTTGTGTATATATGTGTATGTGTGTCCATACATGTTTGGTGAATATTATGTGTTTTTTTACTTTATATTTGTTATACAATAGTAAATTAAAAGTTAAGAGTCTTATAATGACAAGATTGAAATACAACAAAAATTACAGCTATTACAAGCATTTAGGATGATTGGTTGTTATTTTGACTTTTTCCTTTCTTTTGAGTGTAAGAGATGGGCTCACACAAACACAAGTCCTTGCTGACTGGGGAGAAAGGCCACTAGCCCCTAATCTACCTGATCAACTTAATGTGTCATTGTCCTGCCCCATACTCACGTCACCAAATCCCAGGGCTCTCTAGAAACTCTAATGAGTTGTGATTCCAAAAAAGAGAAGAAGTATTGGATGCTATCTAAGGGGCATCTAATGAAAGAAAATGTGCCAAAGTCTGGACTATTTTATTCTTCTAGAAAAAAATACATTCAGGTAGCTAAGGTGAAAACTCTGAACAACAGCCAAACATTTTTTCATTCCCAATTACCCTTCTCAGGATTACTTATATGCCTAACAATAGCAAAAATGTTGTTCTGGATGTAATGTCTTTCAGTTTCTATTAAAACTGTAATAGTGCCAGCTTCCATTATACATTTCTCTATATATTTCAATCAAAATGCCACTTAGCCATGGTTCTTACAGTGCACTTAATATTTTCATTAAAACCAATAAAGTCAAGAAATGACAAGGGTGCAGGTGGGTGCAGGCAATTAAACTCCTCTTGTGTTCCTGTATGTATTGTTAAATAGCAGTTGGGGAAAAAAGAAGCCCCATTGAACACCTGTCCCTTCTCTTTTGAATGGCAGCTAACAGAAATCCACTTAGCTAGCTATTGTCTGCTTATTTTCCTGACAGATAATGTGAAGAATCAGGCAGTTATGGGGCCAGTAATTCAGAATTAATTTTCCCTTCAGAAGAGTGCTGTGGACACTGAGTGCAGTAACAGAACACTGAGTGCCTGATCAGGATTCAGGGGTAAACAAGACAATTTTAAGTGATGGGCAGAAGATAAAAGCCCTTTAAGGGTCTGCTCCTCTCACCAGTCTGAGCTGTGGTTTCTGCTGGCACCTTTTAATATATATATATATATTTTTAAATCTGCCTCAAATGAAAGTGTGAAGAATTAAAATCATTAAAGTGTTTACCTGGAGTGTGTGTTTGTGTGTGTGTGAGTGTGTTGAAAACTGAGGCAACTGAAAGAAGATTCTACAATGTTGCTCTCCATCTTTTCCCACCATATAAAAATATGAGTGGCTGCAAAAGACAGCTGTTAAGCCTCACAGTGAGATTGTTTATGGAGCGTCCTCCTGTGAGCATCTACTTCATTTGAGAAAATTACCACATCTCCTTTAATGAATCAAGAATTCTTGCTAACCTACCATTATTACTTATTTCATTCTCATAGGAAACACCTACCCCTAATATGCACAACAAAAATTTGTTCCCACCAGACCAAATTAAATTTCTCTCTTATTCTTGCAGCCTCTCTCTTACTCCCTCTCTCTCTCTCTCCACCTTTCCCCCTCTCCTTCTGCTTACTAAAACCTTGTTCCTAAATAGTAGCCCCACTCTCTGAGTGTTGCAAATAAGCCCTCAGCTACTAAGTAGAAGGTTGGAGGTTCAAGTCCATCCTCAAGTACCTAGGAAGAAAGGCCTGCTGATCTACTTCCGAAAATTCTGCTACTAAAAACCCTACAAAGCACAATTCTACTCTGGTACACATGGGATCACATGAGGTAGAATTGACTCAATGGCAACTGGTGTTTTAAATACTAGGCACCCAAGTCATTTTACAGACCAGCTGAATGAAGATTCTCTAGGAATGAGTGAAAGAGGAAGTCTGAATACAATTGTCCTTTGGCCAGTCTTCAAGATCCTGTTGGCAGACTAAATGCAGACAAGGAAAGTGAATCACCATCTCCCAGTCATTGACACAAATAAAGCACTCAGGATAAATCAGAGGTAAAGTCTAATTTGCACAAAATTGGTTTATTTCTCATGTAAATTTTACTGATCTATTATAGAAAGGAAAAAAACAAAAACGTATGTGAGTTAGGACAGGCCATGCTAAAATGGCAAAGATCTCCCATAAATCCTCTCATTTTAAATAGTTGATACTTAGTATAGCATATGTTCTTGAAAGAGTTCCTCTTTAAAGAGTTCATATTGTCTGGGAAGAAACTTGTCAGACCCAAGCACCTTAAAGATGATCAATAAATGATTAAAATATATACTTACAAGTAATTCCATGTCCTAAATCAGGACATATATTTTGACAAAACTGTTTTGACAAGAGTTGTTTTTTTATTCCCCCCTCTCTTAAAAAAAAAAAAAAAATTAATTAGGTAAGCTTTTTGCCCATGGAAACATTAAATCAGAATTAGGTCACTTAAAGTTATGTCTACCCAGAATATCTGAGTTACAGACTTTCATGGAGCCACCTCATTCATCTAATGAACTTCTCAACACTATTCACACTCATTCATTTCTTAATATTGTTCACTCAGTCATCCAGCCTTCAGTCAATGACTTTACATGTGTAGTGAGGGCAGTGGTGGTTCAGTTGTAGACCTCTCACCCTCTGTACAGGAAATTTAGTTTTGACACTTTCCCAATGCACCTCATGTACAGACAACACTTGTTTTTCAGTGGAGGCTTGAATGCTATTTCCAGACTAAGACAGAGTAGGAAGAAAGACCTGGTGATGTGCTTCTGAAAATCAGCCAGTGAAAACCCTATGAATCCCAGCTCATCATGGAGATAGTACAGGACAGGGGAGCTTTTCATTCCCTTGTGCATGGGGTTGGCATGTGTCAGGGTGACTCCAGGGCAGCTAACAACAACACTGTATGCACAGGCTGCTATTAGCGCTTTGCCACCTTTGTACTTTCCAGATGCCCCACATATTTTTCACAAAGTTTAATTCTGATTCTTTTTTAGAGCACAGGAAAGTCAATGAATTTGTATCTTCCTTTTCTGTGATCCTTACAGATACAACCATGGGCTAGCCAGTAGGTGATAAATAAATACAGATCTTCTTAATTGAACTACCCAACAACTCCTATTCTACAATTGGGATTTTGTTACCTAGTCCCACGCAAAAAAAAAAAATGCAACCACTGCCATGGAGTCAGATCTGACTCATAGAGACCCCTCCTTGGTATCCGAGGCAGTATCACTACAGAAGTAGATTGCCCAACCTTCCTTCCTAGGAGTGGCTGGTGGGTTTGTACTTCCTCCAAAGGGTACTTGAAACTTATAACCTAACATCAATATTTATGTATATCACTTTATTTGGCTATCTAAAATTCATTAAAAATGTGCCTTTGTAAGTATTACCTGTCTCAGATTTATAAATGCTCCTAAATGGAAGAAAAAGTTTTGTTCACCAACCAACATAGCACTGTGAACAACTACATACATATTAATAAATTACTTTTCATGTCAATAAAATTCCGCTTTCTGCAGAAAACCAAAATTAGTGGAAACAATCAGTCCCCACGACTTGTACACCATCCGATCTGCAACCTATACAACTACAAGACCAGAAGAACTAGATGGTGCCCGGCTACCACTTTCATCCACTTGGAAGGGATGTTGGAGATCCTGGATAGAGAGGGAGAACAATGTGGAACAAAAAAAAAAAAAAAGGAAGGTGGGGACCAGGTTTGCTGGTCCAATAGAGCCTTGTGGAACCACTGAGACTATGGCCCCTAGCTACCCTTCAGGTCTGGAATTGAACCCGTACCTGTGGTTTCCAGCCAAACAAAGTACAGGCATGTGAGTTGAACATTTACCTCAAGTAGACACACGCTCTCGAGAGAACAATCATGGGAGAAGGAAGGGCAGCTTATGCACAGGGAGACAGCTCAGGGGGCAGGAGAGTATGGAGGGATGGACACTGGCAAGTGGTACCATGGGGAGGAAGTTGGAGGGGAGCTGTTGCATTGTGGTAAACTGTGGTCAATGACATGAGACAAAGTATATGTGAACTGCTGTATGGAAAGTGAATTTGCTCTGTAAATCTTCACCCAAATCACAATAAAAAAATAAAATAAAATAAAATAAAATTCTGCTTTCTAGCAAGTGATGATAAAATAACAAATGCATGGTAGCAATAGACATTCTAGGAAATGTTTGGGTACTGCTTTTAATTACATGTAAGAAGCTTTAACATTAGAGAGAGTGAGAGGGATGAGGTCATCACTTCTGAAAAGTTGGACAAAGAAAACCTTATGAATAGCAGTAAAATATTATCTGAAATAGTGCCAGAAGATGAGTCCCTCAGGTTGGAAGGCACTCAAAATACAACTGGGGAAGAGCTGCCTCTTCAAAGAAAATCAATCTAAATGTTGTGAATGGAGTAAAGCTCTCTAGATTATCATTTGCTGATGTGACAGGACCCAAAATGAAAAGAAACAGCTGCAAACATCTATTAATCTAAATGTAGAATGTATAAAATATAAATCTAGGAAAATTGGAAGTAGTCAAAAATTAAATGGAACAGGTACAGATCAACTTTCTAGGCATTAGTGAGCTGAAATGGAATGGTATTGACCATTTTGAATCTGACATTCATATGGTCTACAATTCTGGGAATAATGAATTAAAGAGGAATGATGCTTCATTTGTCCTCAAAAAGAACATTTCAAGATCTCCCCTGAAGTACTATGCTGTTAGTGATAGAATAATATACATACACCTACAAGAAAGACTGATTAATACTACTATCATTCAAATTTACACACTAACCACTAAAGCCAAAGATGAAGAACTTGAAGATTTTTACCAACTTCTGCACTCTGAAATTGACCAAGCAGGCAATAAAGATGTATTAATAATTACTGGTGATTGGAATGAAAAAGTTAGAAACAAAAAAGTAGTTGAAAGATATGGCCTTGGTGATAGAAATGATGCTGGAGACCACATGATAAAATTTTGTAAAACCAATGACTTTTTCATTGCAAATTCCTTTTTTAAGTATCATAAATGGGAACTATACACCTGGACTTCAACAGATGGAATACACAGGAATCAAATTCTATGGCTTAGCCAGTTAAAGCGCCTGTCTCGTAAACAGGAGATCCTGGGTTCGACTCCCAGTAGGGCCTTCGCATGTTTTTTGGGAGCTCTGGTAGCATAGTGGCTAAGGCACTTTACTGCTAACCAGAAGGCTGGCAGTTCAAACCCACCAGCCACTCCTCGAAAGGAAGATGGGGCAATCTACTTCCGTAGTGATACTGCCTCGGAAACCCAAGGAGGGGTTGCTATGAGTCGGGTCAGACTTGACAGCACATAACAACAACAACAACAACAACATGTTGGAAAGCGGCAATGGAGAAGCTCATCATCAGTCATAACAAGGCCAAGAGCTGACTGTGGAACAGACTATCAATTGCTCATATGCAATTTCAAGGTGAAAGTGAAGAAAAGTAAAACAAGTCCAAAAACAAAACAAAACCCACTGCCATCAAGTTGATTCATAACCACCGCCACTGGGTTTCCAAGTTTATAAATCTTTATGGAAGTGGATTGCCTCATGTTCCTCCTATGGAACAGCTGGTGGGTTTTAACTGCTGACCTTCTGGCTAGCAGCCAAATGCCTTACCCACTATGCCACAAGGGCTTCTCTGAAACAAGCCCATAAGGGTCAAAATACAATCTTGAGTGTATCATGCCTGAATTTAGATACCATCTGAAGAATAGATATGATGAAATTGAAAATGAATAACTGAAGACCAGATGAGTTATAGTATGACACTAAGAACATCATATGTGAAAAAGCAAAGGTCATTTAAAAGACAGGAAAGGAAGAAAAGACCAAAATGGAAACCAGAAGAGACTCTGCAACTTGCTTTTGAATGGAGAGTAGTTAAATCTAATGGAAGAAATGATGAAATAAAAGAGCTGAATAGAAGATTTAAAAGATTGGCTTTAGAGGACAAAATAAAATATTAAAATGAAATGTGCAAAGACCTGGAATAAGAAAACTGAAAAAGAAGAACATACTTGGCATTTCACAAGCTGAAAGAACTGAAGAAAAAATTCAAACTTCAAGTTGCAATATTAAAGGAGTCTGTGGGCAAAATATTGAACAATGCAGGAAATACAAAAAGAAGATGAAAGAAATACATGGAATCATTGTACCAAAAACAATTGGTCAGTGATCAAACATTTTGAGAGGTAACATATAATTAAGAACTAAGGTATTGAAGAAAGAAGCCCAAGCTTCACTGAAGGAATTGGTGAAAAACAAGGTTACAAGAATGATGGAATACTCATTCAATTGTTTCAACAAATGGATGCTACACTGGAGGTGCTCACTAGTTTATGCCAAGAAATTTGGAAGAGAGCTACCTGGCCAACCAACTGAAAGAGATTGATATTTGTGTCTATTCCAAAGAAAGGTGGTCCAACAGAATACAATTATTTATTTATTTTTTT
>NW_006921592.1:12608284-12631698 GCF_000298275.1 Orycteropus afer afer | reverse complement strand
TTCACCTTCTCCGTTTGTTCCCCAGCCACCTTGCACAGTCCGTGTAGTCCCTGGCTAGCAGGGTGATTTTTAGGTTAATTTTTAAGTCCTACCACCACTTGGGAATGTCCAAGTCGTTTGTGCCATCAGGGGCACTCACGTCCCTGCCAGACCGCAGCTCCACATATCTCCTTTTTTGGTATTTTCACACAAATTCTTCTGCTAGTTGGGGTTTAGTCTACTTCTGTATCCTTCCCTACAAGGCTCATGGGTCCAAGATTATCTTTTGTGTCTGTGTCACTTGGTTTCCCTTTTCTTTGTTGAAGAGGGTCTGTGCAGTCCTACCTAGACTGCCATCTTGCGGGCTCTCCCTCAGAATACAATTATTAAAGCATCTCATTAACGTCACACACAAGTAAAATTTTTCTGAAGATAATTAAAAAATGGTTGCAGCATTACATTGACAGGGAGCTTCCAGAAATTCAAGCTGGATTCATAAAAAGGCATGGAATGAAGGATATTGTTGCGGGTATCAGATGGATAGTGGCTGAAAGCAAAGAATACTAGAAAGATGTTTATCTGTGTTTTATTATCTATGCAAAGACATTTAACTGTGTGGATCATAACAAATTGCAGATAAAAGTGTGAAGAAAGGGAATTGCAGAACACTTAATTGTCCTCATGAAGAATGTGTATACAGAGCAAGAGGCAGTCATTCAAACAGAACAAGGGGATACTGAATGGTTTATAATCAGGAAAGATGTCTGTCAAGGTTGTAGCTTCTTACCATACTTATTCAATCTGTATGTTGAGCAAATAAGCCAGGAAACTGTACCATATAAAGAACATCAGGTTTGGAAGAAGACTCATTAACAACCTGCAATATGCAGATGACACAACTTCACTTGCTGAAAGTGAAGATGACTTGAAGCACTTCCTGGTAAAGATCAAAGACCATACCCTTCAGTAAGGATTATACCTCAATATAAAGAAAACAAAATCCTTACAAATGGACCAGTAAGCAATATAATGATAAACGGAGAAAAAAAAAATTGAAGCTGTCAGGGATTTCTTTTTACTTGGATCTACAATCAACCCTCATGGAAGCAACGGTCAAGAAATCAAACAAAGTAGCGTACTGGGTGAACTGTTCCAAAAGTCGTCTTTAAAGTGTTAAAGAGCAAAGGTGTCACTTTGTAGCCTAAGGTACATCTTACCCAAGCCATGGGATTTTCAATAACTTCATATGCATGTGAAAGCTGGATAATGGATAAGGGAGACAGAAGAGGATCTGATGCAATTGAATTTTGGTGTTGGTGAAGAATACCGAAAATACCATGGACTGTCTAAAGAATGAGCAGATTGACTTGGAAGAAGTACAGCAAGAATGCTCCTTTGTAGTGAGAATGGTGACACCTCATCTCATGTACTTTGGTCATGTTGTTAAAAAGGATTAGTTTCTGGAGAATGATATGCTTGGAAAAGTGGAGGGTCAATGAAAAAGGCAAAGACCCTCAATGGGATGGATTGACACAGTGGCTGTGACAATAGTCTCAAACATGGCAAGAATTATAAGGATGGTGCAGGACCAGGCAATGTTTTGTTCTCTTGTGCATAGGGTCATTATAATTTGGAGCTGACTCGATGGCACCTAACAGCAACAGGAGTTGTTGATAAGTCAGATGTTTATAACTCAGGGACTGCCTATAAATAGTGTAGTATAGCATATGACAACGATTAGGCAGACAGAGATTATATACCCCACTTGGTGGACAGAAGCCCTGGTGGTGTAATTGATAAGCACTCAGCTATAAACTGGGAGGTTGGCCATTCAAATCTACCCAGTGGCTTTATGGGAGATAGTTCCATGGGAGAAAAACCTGTTATCTACTCTCATAAAGATTACATCCTAGAAAAGCCTCTGAGGTAGTTTTACTCTGTCACTTGGCAGTTGTTTTGAGTTGAAATTGACTTCATGGCACCTAACAACAACAGTGGACAAGCACTACCCACCACTGATTTATAGATGAAATTTCTAACTCAACCCTTCATGTTTTTGATATACTAATGATGTGATAAAATTTGAGATTAGTCAAAATGTCTATAAATTAATTATAGTTACTTGTGATGTTGCTTTCAAATTCATTTCAAGAGCCTTAATATATAAATGAAATGTGTTATACTAAAATTTTAAGGAAATATAATATGTGGAATATCTTAAAATATTATATTTTTATATTTATGATTTAATTAAAAGTATAGGTAGAAAAATGCAAGAAAATGAATCTTATAAAGTTTATGTGAAATTTATAATAGCATTTGGTCACTTTTATGTAAAGCTCCCTACTATATGGTGGTATATATTAAATCACTTTTCAAACATGGAACATGAAAATATTACTTATTACACGTCTTGGAAATTCCTATTATCCAGAACTCTTATCAAAAAAACCCTACATATTAGAAAACTGTATATTTTTAAATACCTGGTAATTAAATATATTTTAAGGAAAATTGTTCAAACATAAATGATATGCTTTATGTTAGTACTTAATAATAAAACACTTTCACAGTTCTATAAAAATATCGATGATAGGAAACTGAATAGACTTCTTAAATAGATCCACATAGGCATTAGCATACATTTTGGTAAGGAAGAAACAATAGGCTATTTGTGTAGAAAAAGAATTCATCATAATATGGGGTTTAATCTTACCCTTTATTGCATCTTCATTTAAAAACATTTGCATGGAGGGTGAGCTTTCCTGGACAAAGTAAAAGCACTATTCTATGTTGAAATCACTCAGTTTTTCTTAATGTCTAGCTGTAGTGCCTACAGAAATTTAAATTTCTGCTGATCATAAGATATAACTTTGCTTCCAGTCCTGATGTCATGTATCTGTCTCAATATAGAGGTACTCCTAAACAAGATATATGTGGTAACACTACTTGATGGAGATGGAGAAGACAGTAGGAGAAGAGCAGAATCTTGGCTCAAACTCATTCTACTAAATCTGTGTGCTATATAAGTAATCTGAGAAGCTGGTCTATATGAAGAAGAACGTGGCATCAGGATTGGAGGAAGACCCAATATGCAGACAATACAACTTTTCTTGCTGAAAATGAGGATGACTTGAAACACTTACTGATGCAGAGTGAAGACTTTCTTTATATTGAGGATTACACCTCAATATAAAGAAACAAAAATCTTCACAATTAGACCAATAAGCAGCATCATGATAAATAGAGAAAAGATTGAAGGTGTCAAAGACTTCATATTACTTGGTTCTACAATCAACATCAATGGAAGCAGCAGTCAAGATATCAGACGTCATATAGCATTGGGCAAATCTTCTGCAAAGGACTTCTTTCAAGTGCTGAAGAACAAAGATGTTTATTTGAAGACTAAGATGAACTTGACACAAACCCTGGTATTTTTCAGTCACCTCCTATTCATGTGAGAGCTGGACAATGAAAAAGGAAGACCAAAGAAGAGTAGATTCTTTTGAGTTGTGGTGTTGGCGAAGAATGCTGAAAGTACCATGGACTGCTAAAAGAACTAACAAACTCGTCCTGGAAGAAGCACAAATAATTTTTATTTATTTATTTATTTATTTTTTGCCCCTTCTTCATATCTGTATACTCAAGTGTCTTTCTTGCCATTTTTTCTTCTTGCTGATTAGGTCATATTTGTCTACATCTATTGATTCAACAAGGTCTACTTCTACCAGCAAGATATAACATACAAAATATTCCCGAGTTGATGATAACATAGACAATTTTTTACTATAAGGCATGATGCACATATATATGCCTATGTTAACACTTTTTCCACATGTTACTCTAAAAAATTGAAGCTAGACTGTGTTGTGTCCTCCCCTTTATCCTGTGATGTAGCTTCCTATCTACAAGCCTAACCAAGTATGAAAACTCTGCCATATTTTCTGTTGTTTCAGTTTCATACAGAACTGTTTAAATAGATCTATCATTCAGAGTTGTAAAGGTATCCAAATGAAGTACAAAACTTAATAATGTAATTAAACAGTGGAAGGGAAGCAGAGGAGGCAATATGAGAGTAAGTAAAAGTTAGTTAAATCACTCTTTTTTTTTTTTACAGTAGAGTATAAAGAAACATTGTAAATTTATAAATCAAGAATAAAGTTGAATATAAGCCTGTTGTTGTTGCTATGTGCCTTTGAATCGGCCCCGACTCATAGCGACCCATCCTTGGGTTTCTGAGGCAGTATCACTACGGAAGTAGATTGCCCCATCTTCCTTCTGAGGAGTGGCTGGTGGGTTTGAAAGGCCAGCCTTCTGGTTAACAGTCAAGTGCCTTAGGCTACCAGAGCTCCCGAATATAAGCCTAGAGAAACACACACACACACACACACATACACACACACTCTCACGGAGGTGCTTCCAACTCATTGTGAAGTGACCCTATGGGACAGTAGAACAGCCCAGTGAGGTCCAAGGATATAAATCTTTATGGAAGCAGACTTCCACATCTTTCTGGTAGGTTCAAACTGCTGACCTCTTGGTTAGCAGCTGAGAGCTTTAACAACTGTAACACCAGGTCTCACTTGAACATAAGCCTACTATTTAAAATTGTGGTGAGAAGAACCAGATTAAGTAAAATAGGATATTTTTTAAATGGTTAGGCTTCAGGAAGTAAGAATAGAAGTGGGCACGAGAGTGAGGAAGTGAAATGGTTAATTTAGTTTACATTTTATAGCTCTGTATATTTGGACTCTGTTAAAAACAAAATAATATATAGTTTTTTATTATTTCAGAAGAAATTTAAATGATAAAAAGTATTATCACTGCATCTAAAATTAATACTACCTTATAATAAGTTTATATTTACTTATGATGTTTCATGCCAACTTCTATAATGAGAAGTTGGTCAAACAATGGACTTGAAATTTGACATTGATTTGACTTAACTCCCATATGTAAAAAGATTGAAAATTTTATAATTTCCTGTACCTGATTTTGAACATTTCATGGCTTTACATGAGAATGGAGGAGAAGGCATAAGACTTTCTCTCTTTCTCTCTCTCTCTCTCTCTCGCTTTCTCTTTCTCTCTCTCTCTTTAAAATGTGATTTGGGTGCAAGTTTACAAAAGCAAATTTGTTTTCCACCCAACCATCCATGCATATTCTGTTTTGTGACATTTACTGTAGTCCCCACACTGTAACAGCATTCTTCCCCCCTTCCTTCTTTCTGCCCCAACCCCTTACCTTTCTTTCCATTCCTTCCCATCTTCTTAGCTCTATCTTTAGGCGAATATTGTCCTGTTGCTCCCATATGCTTGATTGTTCTAATAAGCGCATATTGTTGTTGTTGTTATGTGCCGTGGAGTCGGACCCGACTCATAGCGACCCCTCCTTGGGTTGCCGAGGCAGTATCACTATGGAAGTAGATTGCCTAACCTTCCTTCTGAGGAGTGGCTGGTGGGTTTGAACTGCAGCCTTCTGGTTAGCGTCAAATGACTTAGGCACTATGCTACCAGAACTCCTAATTAGTGCATACACTCCCTATATTACTGTTCAGCTCATAGGCCTGTCTATCACTTGCCTGACAGTTAAGTCACAGGGGTTAAGTTCAGCTCCTAGCTTGAAGGGTGTCTAAAGGCCACAGTCTCAGATGTTCCAACAGTCTCCATGAGATCATCAAGCTTGAGAAGACACAAGAATTTTGAAGCAGTGTGCAGCAGTGTAAAGAGCACAGATACCAGATTCAGAAATCTTGATTTTCAGTATCTGGCACCACAGTGTAGAATCTAATTAATCATTTTATTTTTCCTAGCTTCAATTCCTTTTGTGTAAAGGAAGAGTAATACCACTTAAAGTTGTTGGAGATATTAACTATGAGAGTATTTTAATGTGGATATGAAAAATGATAAGTATAATAGCTTGTGTGTTACTTGTTTTCCTTGTAACCTCCTTCTTAGTTGTAACTGCAATTATTTGGTGTTGCCCTGTTCCCTTCCATTTCCCGTATGAGTGTCTACGGCACCCTCCTAACAAGCAGCTTTCTCAGCTCCACCATTCCATTGTTATTCTTTTTATTTCCAGCATAATGCAAAGTAAATGACTGCTTTTTTTTTTCTTACACAGACCACTTCACTCATGTGCAGAGAGAAAATTTGTTTTTCATCTTGTTATATTTCCAATCTAAACGATTTACATTGACCTAGATAAAGCATTGCTATGAGAGCACATAAGGTTAATTCCTTCTCCCTTGTGAAAAGAATGGGACACTGGTTTGAATTATTGACTAAGGATAGCTTTTAAGGGTCATCTAAATGGTAAGTTGTAAATTGTAGCCTCCTTGTCTGAGCCTAAAGGCAGTCTGTCTTTTTAAAAGTGGTTAAGTGAAAGTTATTGATGAGAACTCAAGGGAGGTTTGACATCACACTTTAATTATACCTTGAAAGGCAAGGAAAATGGAAAATGAAGGCTAATTCAATTGAACAGTTGATCACTAAGCAATAATCACGACAAAAAATTGCATTTCTATCTCACCCTAGTACTCCCCACAAGGAAGATTGATATCAGTAATTATGTTTATGCTGCTCTTCTTAAGATATTTTATTTGGACCAAAAGAGGAATGTTTTATTCAACCTATTTGAAAATACATTTACATGGGTATATAGGCCTGAGATTTCTTTAAAATGTAAAAAAGAGTGAGACTAAGGAAACTGTGCACATTATTTCAACCCTCCTGAGAACATTATTCTATAGTTTCTAGTCAGTACTATCTCTCTCAGAAATAGGATATGAAGCAAAAAGACATTATCAATCAAAAACTTATATTTTAGAAATACATTCTCTATGATCACTATTACCAAGCACATTAAAGATATATTAAAATATACTTAGCATCTTGACATTTATGCCAAAGTTTCTGACTATTTAGTCTTTGTATTTTACTAATTGAAAAATATAAATGTGGGCAGTTTGTATATTTCAACCTCTGCCTATTTCTAGCCAAATGTACCTACTTATATCAAACATGGAAGAATTGTTTTAACAAACTCTTTGCATGTTTACCACAAATTCACTATGTTAAGCTGTATGACATTTCTGGTATTTAAGCAGTTTTGACTTACAAATATAGCAGCATAATATGGTTTGACCTAATATATACAGAAAAAAATTATGCATTAAATTTCTCTAATTCTTATATAATGAGTTATTGATCATGTCTTCCATAAGCATTGTTCAAAGGCTTCCTGGTTGAAGAATCGCAGCAGCATTCAATTTTGGCTATTAAAGGTGAATATCATAAAGCTGCATTAATTCATGTGACTTAAAGCAAATTCAAGCAAAAAAGCATCAGCAATAAAGAATTTTAACAGTTATTATCTCTAGGAACATAGGTTAATTTTTCTTCTTTATATTTTGTCATATTTTCTAAATTTCTGTAGTGAACATGTACTTTATAATCAGAAACATGTTGCTTTAAAAAATTAAAGGGAGTTGAATTTTATGTATCACATTAAAATCTGAAGAGAACAAATTGTATAACAAATAAGCCTATCCCTTCAGAGCAAATAGCTATGAAGAATTCTGAAAAATGACTTGTTTATTACCACTCCCCACCCCCCAATTTCTCCTTCTATTGTCAAGTGGGCAGGCTAGCTGACAATTCCAGTTTTACTTGAGCTGATTTGTGACATTTATTAGTCAACCTATTTAGATACCCAACATATTTGGTGGTCTAATGCCACCTCTGGTCACATATTAACTTCATTTTGGCTTAAATGTTCCATTTAAATGGGAAACCCTATCCAGCTGGCAGGGGAATAGCACTTGTTTTAAATTGGATATTATTTTGAATTACAGTCAACTCTGTGATATGGCTACCAGATAGCCAAGGGTTTTAGACTGCGTTAATAAAAGTATAATTTCTGGTTTATGGGAAGCAATTGTCTTTCTATATTCTGATCAAACCTCATCTGAAGTATTATGTTCAGTTACAGGTCAATACTTTAAGGACTATGAAAAATTAGAGAATGAGGAAAATCAGAATGAGAAAGGATCTGAAAGCCACTGTTATTTCAAGAAATAGACAATGGAAAGTAGACTAGATGGTATAGATGAAATAAAGTTGCTATTGGTGTTGTTAGCTACCACTGAGTCAGCTTCCAACTCACGGGTCCCTGTGCACAATAAATCACTGCCTCGTCCTGCACCGTGATCGGGTGCAGGATCAGACTGTTGTGATCCATAAGGTATCAATTGGCTGGTTTTCAAAAGTAGATCAGTAGGCTTTTCTTCTTAACACAACTTAGTTTGAAAACTCTGCTGAAGCCTGTTCAGCATCAGAGTAACACATAAGCTTCCACTGACAGATGGTTGATGGTTGTGCATGAGGTGAGAACCTAGCCCTGCCCCATGAACGGTGAGAATTCTACCACTGAACTGCCCTCAGTCGACAATCCAAACCAAAAACCAAACTCACTGCCATCGAGTCAAATCCGACTTACAGCCACCCCTCCCTGAGTTTAGGAGGCAGTATCTCTATGGAAGTAGATTGTCCATTCTTCCTTCCGAGGAGTGCCTGGTGGGTTTGAACTGCCAGCCTTCTGGTTAGCAGTCAAATGCCTTAGGCACTACACCACCAGAGCTAGCTATATTTAAATATTTGAACTGGTTGAATGTAAATAAGAAGCAACAAGAATGTACTTTTATATGAATGCAAGAGGATATTAAAATGGAGTTGGTCTTTTTAATCTCCCTTTTCACTGAGACCACAAAAAGTTGAGGAGCTCTGATGGAACAAACCACTAAATGACAAGAATTTCCACATTCCAAAGTGGCATGCCTAACTCTCTGAGCTAGATTTGCAAAAAAATGTGGCTCCATATAATTTGATGATCTCGGCCCTAAATTACCTCGAGGGTCTAAAAGGATTGCTGTTGTGTGGTCTGAGAAATGGACTTTTTTTGGGGGGGGGAGGATACAAATGTTGGAAAGCAGTGACATTTTCCCTACCCTTCAAGAAGAAGGAGAAAGTGTGCCAACATTCACAGGAAGCAGAGAGAATAGGTTGAAGTACTTGGAGAACTTGATTTGTGTCTCTGGAGTACAGAGAACCCAGAAACTGGCTCCAGTCCACACCAGCACAAGCCCCAAAGGAGCTAACTGTGGCTAACTAGACTCTGTGATCTCTCGACAGTGAGACTAGGAGAGGAGCTGCTATGGAACAGCTTCAACTCAGCCCTCCATTCAGCAGCATGCTTGTGTGCTATGGGAGGGCGCTTGGCTGAGGTAGCAAATAGAGGCTGAAACACACCCTCTCTCTGATCCACAAGGATACTGTCCTCTCTATGAGTGTGTTATGAGTGTGTTTTTCCTTGGGCAAACACTCTGACAACTTACCTGCTATGTGCTCTGCAAGTTTGCATCTTTTCAGAAGGGGTAGCTTTTCTTACTCCCACAAAGGCGCTATATATGCTAGAAGCACACTGGCAGGGAGAAGTAGATCATGCAGATGAGAAAGGCAACCTGGAATCATCTTAAAAAGATTTTCCCAAGCGGTCCACCTGACGAGGAGGTGGGACTCCAAGAAAGGACCTGAGTTGGTTGTATCTTCATTTATATAGCGAGTTGTGGATGGCCAGCCAGAAAAATGTTATCTGTGCTAAGGGTAGTGCAGGTAAGAAATTCCCAGTAAAAAGACAATTGCTAAATACTCTATTTTCAATTTAAAACAATCAGCTTAAACATTCTCCAAACCAGAATCATCAATACTAAAATAAACCATGATGGTACCTGTCAGGTAAGACCTTTCTTGCATATTGATCCTTCTCCTTCCATCCAAAACCAAAGATGTCAGTTAGGGTGGAGGAATGGAAAAGTACAAGTTGGAGAAATAAAGAGAAAACAAGAAAGCAGTCCATTTCTTTCTTTCCCGCTGCAGGCTTCCAGAAACTGGGGTAACCAAGAACAGGGGTACAGGAAAAGTTTTACCTTTGGATTTTTGACTTTTGCTTGAGGATACACATTTAACTACTGAAATGAAACTTCAAGGAACTAATAATAATTAAATACTGCTTTTATTTCTAAGAATCACCAAAACAAAAAATCGCAGGAACTGCCTGAAATGCAATCCAAGATGTAAGCAAGAATTTGGTCCATAGTGAGGGTTTAAAAGGGAAGGTTTAATGGCAGGAGGTAAGAATAAAGCTATTTTTGCTTATACCCTGTGGAATTTCACATAACAGATTCACACACAGAGACCATGTAAATGACATAAAAATATAGACTTTACATAAAAATAGAGTATTTCCAACATTAAACTCACATTAAATTCAATGAAATGAGCCACCTTAAAAAAAAAAAAAGCCCCTCCCCATCAGTGGAAAATTGGAAGACATCTATCAAGGACGGTAGGTCTCTGTGGATGCTTTTATATCTGTTTCTACTACTCTGTGACTGTTCATGCTAATGGGAAATAAATGGGGAAGAGATAACCTAGAAAAACGATGACTCTCCTGATCAATGGTATTGCTTTTCATTTCTGAAATAAGGGATACTTTCAAGATTTCCAAGTGTTTGATTCTTTCTGCCCATCCTGGGAACCCTTTAGATAAAGTCTTAATCCTCAGATTAGGATGTGATCGTTCAGTGCAAGGTACCAGATCCCAAGTCACGGTGCATAACCAAACTTGTGAGTAATTAAGATGTGACCTTTACACACAAATATTTAAAGAATTCAGTTAAGTGAATGTTTTAAAATATTTAATCTTGTCATGTTGGCACAAATAATTTCAGAATTTTGTTGACTCTACATGGTCTAGTTTCCTAAGAATATAAAATTTGGACAGAGCCGTGAGGGAATTGGATCTATTTGTTGCAAACCTCTTCATTCAAGCTTTAGATTTGCCTGATCAGATTCATTTTCCAGAAGTGAACCCAGTGTCCCTAAAGTGAAGCAAAAGGAAAAAGGATTTTACAGATTTGAGTGGAGGGTATGTTGGGGAGTGGGGCTATAAAGCAGAGATAATGTGATTCTGGTAAATTTCCCTCATCCCACTGCCCAAACTGAGCACATGCATCTAAACATTTTTATGTCTGATCATAAATAGTCTTACCAGAAAGTCTAGAGTCCATTTAATTAGGATGGCAACGAATTTGGCCTGAACCCCAAAATAAATTAAGCCATGGTGAAATAGGAATTTATATATTCAATTGCATTCATTCAATAAATATTCATTGAGCATTTATACTTTGGCAGATACTATGGTAATTACTGGGGTTAAAGTAATATGAAACAAAGATACAAACCCTCTTACCATAGAACTTACAGCTGTAAGTATGTAATTCAGGTAAAGTTCATTGAACAAGGAATTTAAAGTGTGATGGGGATAACAAGAATAATAAAGGATTGTAATAAAACTAGATACCACCAAAAAATTGGTAAGTTTTAAACTTATGACTGTATTGGATGTAGACTGTGGCTTGGGATCTGATTTAATAATAATAATAAAAAAAAGAGTGCTTAATGAGCCATTCTTCTATTTGTTAAGCTGTTTGGACCAGTTTGGCAGGCTTAGGAAGAAGAAGATAACATAGTGTTAAAAGTTTATAAAGTGAGAGTCACTCCATTGCCACACATTTGTATTTTATTTTATCAAAGCAAGATTGGGGAAACACTGCATCATGTGGATGAGATATCTGAAAGTCATTCTGCTCCTTCCCTAGAAACCATTATTGCAAATGTTCATACATGTTTATAGAGAAGTCAGTCAGGACAGAGAAACAAGGACCTTTTGTATTCCTGTGTTGTATTAAAAAAAAAATTAAAAAAGAGAGAGAGAGAAGAAAAATACTCAGCCTAGAATTTTCTGAAGATGAACCCAGATAAGCAAACACTAATCAAAACCAAAACAAACAAGTGTCTTTGCCCTGCTCCCAGATACAGAGTGGGACTGTGAAGCTGCTTGAGTAACTCATTTGTGGAAAGAAAAACAGCAGCCTTGGAGATCAAATTCAAAGTTTGCCCAAATGCTCCAGCTTTCATTAGGTAATCATGATATCTTTTTGATGATAGCAGCACTGACATGGAGGGGGGAAAATGGGTTTCCATCGCCATGGAAACTGTTTTCCTAGTCCATCCCTGAGGAAACCTAGATCTTTTTGCAAAGCCCTGGTATACATGGTTCCACTTTAACGCTAGTGAACTGTGGGTGAAAATAGGTTCTCTAATTGATAATAGGAGCTCTGGTAGCATAGTGGCTAAAGCAGATAATAAGAGGAGAGGTTGAAGTCATTTTCTTTTAAGCATAATCAGTGTATAATAAACCACTGAGAGTCATTAATGAGGTTGAAGGTTGAAATTGTTAATGAGAGGAAAGAATTGGATAGTACAAACAAGTTGGAGGAGGATATGTTCTCAACTTCCCTAGTAACTGCTAAAAAGTCACTCTGAGAATTTTCGTAATTGGCCAAAGTTGGTGTTCATTTTGTTGATAACATAAAAAGCACCAGAAAGACTAAGAAATACTTGAAAAGTGTGATATATGTTAATATCTATGGAGACAACATATGGAGATCAAATAAAGTATTTGTCAGGCATGCTTTCTAAAAGGTTTCCTTTACAAAATGAATTGCATAAGTAAGATTACCTCCAAAACCAGAAGAACTAACTTACTCCCAATCTTTCAATTACAACAAATCAATTCAGTGTCTCCTCTCATTGTCTACATGAAGAGGGAAATATCATATATCCTGGACAGCAAAATGGGACAAGATTTGGGACTGGCAAAAGAAGGGAATTCTGTGCACTGAAAAATGATGTAATAAAAATTACAACATTGGAGGTGTAGGGTTAAATGAAGCTGTTGTAGCTTCATTAAACCATATGAAGGGAGGCTTGAATTTCTCTCAAACCTTGAAAAATTACTGCCAAGGAGCTCTGGTAGCATAGTGCCTTAGGCACTTGACTGCTAACTAGAAGGCTGTTGGTTCAAACCCACCGGCCACTCCTCAGAAGGAAGGTTGAGCAATATACTTCCGTAGTGACACCACCTCAGAAACCCAAAGAGGGGTCGCTATGAGTTGGGGCCGACTCGATGGCACATAACAACAAAAACAACAAGTAACTCTGGCCTCCATCATTATTGTGCTTGAGACAGTGCATAAGTTCCTGCTAAATAACTAACTGGTTAGGAGTATATTCCCGAGCCACCATCATGCTTCCGATAATTCAAAATTTTTGTTGGGTTCTTGTTGTCGTTAGGTGCTTTAGTTACTTGATGTGGCTGTTTGCCCTGGTTCTTTGGAAAAGCTGCTTGAAAGGTTATTCCCCTAAACCCTGAGGAATTACCTTTGCCCTAGTTTCTACCCTAGAGGGTACATTAGTTTTGTCCAGGTTGATTGCCATTTCCTGGATGAGTTGTAAACAGCTTGAAGTTTTTTCCAGCCTGAGCTGAGCCTGCCCTGTGTTTGGTATGTACCTTGCAGAGATTAGTCAATAGATTATACAATCGAGATGAGTTGTAGTCTACTATGCAAATGAAGTGCCTGTGGCCTATTGAGAAAGGATTGGTCAGTTGATAACCCTGGTGGGAGTGTCATGTTGTAAAATTCACAAAGAGTTTATGTATTCGGCACCCAGCTCCACAGAGGTTTTTGAGACTGAAAGAAGCAGGGAGAGAAGCAGCAGGAAGAAGAAGGAAGTAAGAAGAGAGAAGAAAGAAGCAGAGAGAAAAGAGGGGAAGTTAAGGAAACCTCCTAAAACAGCTGTAACATGGGTCAAGTTTCTGTAATATTGAAGATGACAGAAGGCCCAGAATGGGTCCAATGGCAGAGGCAGCAGCAACAGCCCCAGAAAGGGCCCAGCAGCAAAACCAGCGGCAACAAGTAGTGGGACCCACAGGAGCCTTTCCTGAAGGCTCTAAGAAGAGCCTGCCCTGGGGGCCTGAGGGAAGCCTGTCCTCAGGAGTCTGAGAGGAGTTTTCTTCAAGGAGTTAAAGAGAGTTTATCCTCAGGGACGTGAAAGGAGGCCGCAATAACTAAGAGGAGCCGAGACAGCTATACTGCTCTGAAGAGGGGATACTTTGCCTATATGCTTACTGATTCCAATTCTGAGTTATAGCCTATTGATCTCGATCTCAAGCTGTAATCTGTTATTTCTTTGATAACCCACTTGACTATACGTATGGTCTTTGAGTTCTATGTGGCCACTTGCAACAGATTATTGAACCTAGAATTAGAGAGTGCCATGGGAGGCTTGGCTGGTATCAGAACTGGTAAAATGGTTAGAGTGGAGGTATGTCTGATCTCCACAGGATAGAGATAAATTTTGGGCTCATTTTGCTTTTCCTCCTGAAGTTAGACAGGTTCTGATGATACTACTACTTGACCATTATCACAGGTGCCAGTGAGCCAACCCAGATTCGTAGTAACCTTATGGCTAACAGGATAAAATTTTGCCCATTTTCGTGGTCACTGCTCTTGCTGAGCTCATTGTCCACCAGGCTCCAATTAGCCAATGTTTCTCAGTGGCATTAAATGGTGATAGGAGGAAAAAAAGAGCATAAAATGTCATCTGCTTTAGATGATTAGGAATTCCTGGGTGGTGCAAATGGACAACACCCTCCACTTCTAAATGAGATATTGGAAGTTTGAGTCCACCCAGAGGCAACTTAGAAGAAAGGCCTTGTGATCTACTTCTGAAAAAAATCAGCCTTTGAAACTCTATGGAGAGCAGTTCTACTCTGACACTCTTGGGGTCATTATGAGTCAGAGAAGCCAACTCAACTTACATGCATTGTATTAAAATAAATAAAATCTGAAATTAGAACAAATTTATAAAAAGAACACCCTGCCATCGAGTCAAATCCAACTCATAGCGACCCCTCCTTGGGTTTCCGAGGCAGTATCACTAAGGAAGTAGATTGCCCAACCTGCCTTCTGAGCAGTGGCTGGTGGGTTTGAACCACCAGCCTTCTGGTTAGCAGTCAAATGCCTTAGGCACTACACCACTTATAGTTGGTTCTAATTATTTTTCTATATATATGTGTTCTTCCCAGACTACTTTTTGAAATTTTTTCCATTCGAAATCAAATTTATAATTATTAATTCTATTTTTAACTAGTATTACTGCTCACCAGAAAAATTTTTATACCAATACTTCTGTTTTATTAAATTTTCAATTTCGATTTTTGAAATCTTTATGAATTGTTATTCATGCATTCATTAGTATTTCAAAAATTATTCGTTAGTGGTATATATCCTAAACTCCTTCCCACATCTGAGCATCTTTCTTCCTTATGTGAAGAACAACGTGATGGGGGAAGAAATCTTGGGGTTATCTTAGTCATCTAGTGTTGTTATAACCCAAATGCCACAAATGAGTGGCTTTAGCAAAAAGAAATTTATTTTCTCACAGTTTAAGGGGCTAGAAGTTTGAATTCAGAGCACAGTACCTAAGGGAAGTCTCTCTCTCAGTCTGCTCTGGGGGAAGCTCCTCGCCTCCTTTCAGCCTTTATTCATTCTGTCATAGTTTCCATTCTGCTCATAGTTTCATTGCTGATCACATGTTCTGTATCTTCCCCTCTGCTTGTGCTTGCTTACTTGGATGCTCTTTCATATTTCAAAAGAGGTTGACTTAAAACAAACCCTACACTTTGTTGTTGTTGTTGTTAAGTGCCGTCAAGTTGTTTCCAACTCATAGCGACCCCATGCACAGCAGAACGAAACACTGCCCAATCCCACGCCAGCCCCACAATCCCTGCTATACTTGAGCCCATCATCGCAGCCACCGTATCAATCCATCTCCTTGAAGGCCTCCCCCACTTTCGTCGACCCTCCACCCTACCAAGCATGACATCCTTCTCCAGGGAATGGTCCCTTCTTACAACATGACCAAAATAGGTAAGACAAAGTCTGGCCATTCTTGCTTCCAAGGAGCATTCTGGCTGCACTTCCTCCAGGACAGATCTGTTAGTTCTTTTAGCAGTCCATGGTACTTTCAGCATTCTTCGCCAGCACCACAACTCAAAAGCATCAACTCTTCTTTACACTAACACCTCCTTAATAAAACAACAAGGAAGAGTCATTTGTAGATGGGTTTACAATTATAGGTACAGGGGTAAAGATTTACAACACAAAATTTGGGGACACACTTCAATCCATAGCACGGTGGACGGAGAGACAACAACAGTTCTAGAGAACAGAATGGTGAATCCTGGTGATCTTGTACAAAGTGTTTCCTTAATATTTTCAGTATCCATTAAGTTGACTCTGACTCATGGGCACCTATGTACAACAGAACACAATAAGAAATCCATATTTTTGCCCATTTCAAAGAAAGATGATCCAACAGACTGTGGAAATTATTGAGCAATATCATTAACATCACAAGCAAGTAAAATTTTGCTGATAGTGATTCAAAAACAGTTGCATCAGTACATTAATATAGAACTGCCAGAAATTCAAGCTGGATTCAAAAGAGCATGTGGAATGAGGGATCTCATTGATGATGTCAGGTAGGTCTTGGCTGAAAGCAAAGAATATCAGAAAGATGTTGTAGTTTTTGTTATGTGCCATCGAGTTGGACCCGACTCATAGCGATCCCTCCTTGGGTTTCCAAGGCAGTATCACTAAGGAAGTAGATTTCCCCATCTTCCTTCTGAGGAGTAGCTGGTGGGGTTTGAATCGCCAGCCTTCTGGTTAGCAGTCAAGTGCCTTAGGCACTATGCTACCAGAGCTCCCATCAGAAAGATAATTACCTGTATTTTGTTGACAATGCAAAGGCATTTGAATGTGTAGATTATAACAAATTATGGATGACATTGAGAAGAATGAGAATAACAGAATACTTAGTTATGCTCACGAGGAACCTGTATATAAAATAAGAGGCAGCTATTTGAACAGAACAAGGAGGTACTGTGTGGTTTAAAATCAGGAAAAGTGTGTGCCAGGGTCATATCCTTTCACTAAATTTATTTAATCTGTATGCTGAGCAATTAATCCAAGAAACTGAACTATATTAAGAAGTATGTGCCATTGGGACCATTGTCACAGGGAATATAAAACTCAATTGGCAAAGTATACAAATACATTGTTCTACATTGGTGAGTAGCAACTGGGATCTTAAAAGCTTGCAAGCAAAAAAAAAAAAAAAAAAAAAACCTTGCAAGCAGCTATCTAAGATGTAACAATTGGTCTTTCCTCATCCAGAGCAAAGGAGAATGAAGAATACCAAAGATACATAAAAACAAATAGTCTAAGGGACTAATGGACTGACCATGGGAAGTTCAGCCTACAGGACTCTGAGGCCAGAAGAATTAGGAAGAATTAGATGGTGCACAGCGACCACTGTCAACCACTCAGAAAGGGATCAGTGTAGGAGATCCTGGATAGACTGTGAGAAAAATGTAAAACAAAACTCAAAATTATGACTAAAAAAAGAAATGAAAAAGAAAAAAAGACCAAGCTTACTGGTCTGATAGACACTGGTAAGAAACCCCTGAGACTACAGCCCCTAGTGACCCTTCAGGCCTGGAACTGAATTCACTCCTGTAGCTTCCAGCCAAACAGTAGGTAGGTATATAAGGTGAACATTTACACCTGGTAGGTACACTTCTTAGAACTATCAAACATGGGAAATCAAAAGAAGAGTAATTGCACAGGGAGATTGCTCAGAGGGCAGGAATGCATAAGAAAGGACACAGGGAAAAGATAACCAACCATAGGAAGAAAGTAGGAAGACAGCTGTTACATTATGGGCAGTGCAATCAATGTCATGAAACAAAGTGTATACGAACTGTTGTGTGGAAAATGAATGTTTTCTGTAAACTTTCACCCAAATCACAATAAAAAAGAAAAAAAAATTGGCATCAAGAGTGAAGGGAGACTCATTAACAATCTGCAATATGCAAATGACACCTTTCTTGCTGAAAAGGACAAAAACGTAAAGCACTTATTTATAAAGATCAAAGATTATAGCCTGCACTATGGATTACACTTCAACATAAAGAAAATAAAAGTCCTAATAACTGGACCAATAAGCAACAACATAATAAATGGAGAAAAGACTGAAGTTGTCAAGGATTTCATTTTACTTGAATCCATAATCACCACCCATGGAACTAGCAGTTAAGAAATCAAATGACATATTGCATTGGGCAAATCTGCTGCAAAAGACCCTTTTAAATTGTTAAAGAGCAAAAATATCACTTTGAAGACTAAGGTGGGCCTGACCCAAGGCATGGATGGCATTTTTCAATCACCTCATATGCATGTGAAAGCTGGAAAATGAATAAGAAAGACTACAGAAGAATTGATGCATTTAAATTATGGTATTGGTGAAGAATATTGGATGTACAATGGACTGTCAGAAGAATGAACACATCTGTCTTGGAGTAAGTACAGCCAGAGTGCCCCCTGAAAGTGAGGATGGAAAGACTTCACCTCTCATACTTGGGACACGGTATCCAGAGAGATCAGTCCCTGGAGAAAGTCATGATGCTTGTTAAAAAAGCATGATTTCAGAGAAAGAGGAAGACTCTCAATGAGATGGATCTACACAGTGGCTGCAACAATGGGCTCAAGCATAGCATCGATTGTGAGAATTTGGCAGTGTTTTGTTCTGTTCTACATGAGGTCACTATGAGTTGAAACCGATTGGATGGCACCTAATAACATCTAGGGTGTCTGCTTTTGCTGAACCTCTACTTCACCCAACTTGATATCTTTCTTCCAGCAACTGACCTCTTCTGCTAACATATTGAAAACAGTATTCTGCTGTAATCCATAAGGTTTTCATTAACTAATTTTTGAAAGTATATTCCCAGGCCTTTCTTCCTAGTTTGTCTTATCAGAAAGTTCCACTGAAGTCTGTCCACCGTGAGTGATCCTTCTGGTATTAGAAATACTAGTGGCATAGTTTCTAGTGTCATAGAAACATGCAAACTATTGTAGATCAGTGGTATAGTAGCAAGATAGACACCCATTATTCTATAATAATATAGAATATATAATATAAATAATAGAGTATTTAATATAAATAATATAGCTCTTCTCTTTTCAATTGCAAAAATTAATAGGATTGATGAGAGGTTCTGTCATTTAGGATAGTAACTATTATGATCAACTACCAATGTGTGTGTTAGTTCTGTGCCGTAGTCCTAAAAACCCAAACTCACAGCCAGCGAGTCATATCTGGTTCATAGTGACCACTCCTTGGGTTTCTGAAGCAGTATCACTACAGAAGTAGATTGCCCAACCTTCCTTCCGAGGAGCGGCTGGTGGGTTTGAACCGCCAGCCTTCTGATTAGCAGTTAAATGCCTAAGGCACTACACCACCGGAGCTCCTAATAGTTATAAATGGACATTGCTACTGCAAGAGGTTGACTATTATTCTTCATTGGAATAATGTTGTAATTTTTCTTGTTGTTTCCTATATTTTTAAGGGCATTCTATTTAGTTTTAGAAAAACTGCACCAATGATTGTGAATCTGGTCTTACTTTTCAGAAGCAATTTTAGTTAGTTTTGAGTCCTAGTTGTCTAGTAGGGTGCCTGAGTACCATCCCCTCTGACCCTAAATCTGCAAATGTTTAGAAAGCATCTGGATTCCCTGGCCTGAGCCAACTGTGAAGTGTCCATTTACTAGATGAACTAAAATTAGGAATATTTATTGGACTATTCAAACCAGAATCTTGAGTTGGAGTCAAAAGTTAGGAGTCAAAAAGAATAAAAGCAATATTTTGCATCATAGGGGTAGTTATATATTCATGGGAAATTGAAACAAAAACTGAGGGGAAAAAAAACTGAATTTCAGTAAGAGCAGGTTAGAAACAAACCATTTCTGGGTAGCTCAAAACTATTACCACAAAAGTAATTAGAGGTAGCATCCTTATCTTAACTTCTTCAGTCATTGGATGCCCAGTGAGTGATATTTTCAGGTGCAAAAATGGAAAGAAGTATCTGGCAATGATATGGGTTCAGTATCTTCACTGTTAACTATTAGTCATTAATATTAAAATGCCAAACCATATGCAAAGGGCTTCACACAACCTGGTATATAGGAGAGAGCTAAAAGATACTAACGTCGCCACCTCATCTCCTTTTATTGTCAACTTAATATTAATACATTTTGAAAAGCAGGTCCTGAGATGTGGGTACCTGTGCAAGTGATTTAAGGAAGAGGCGCTAGTTACCAGTGAGGAAGTGGGGAGCCAGGAAAGGAAGACAAGCCAAGAAATTATATAATTCTGGGTAATTTCTAGATCCAACCTGATCCCACAGGAAGCTCTGAAAGAAAAATGATAGCACAATTTGTCCTACCTCCAGACAAGAAGCAGACAAAGCTGCATCATCTGTCATTGGCAATAGCCTTCACTGGAAAAGTTGTAAACTCCCAGACATTTCCAGCTCTGTTTGAGGAAAGCTGTTTTAGAGGCCCAAGGATAGTTTTGGGAAAAGGTTTCAGGTATAAATGCTTAGAATAAAGCATTCAGGGGTTAGGGTATAGGTGCAAGAAACAACAAGTAAAATGGGTTTGAAGGTATCTTCATTCCAGCATCCTCCAAACCAAAACCCACTGTCATTGAGTCAATTCTGACTCATTGTGATCCTATAAGACAGAGTAGAACTGCCTTATAGGGCTTCCAAAACTGTAAATCTTTATGGAAGCAGACTGCCTCATCTTTCTCCTGAAGATTGGCTGGTGGGTCCAAACTGCTGACCTTTAGGATACCAGCCAAATGCTTTAACCAAGCTACTGCCAGATTTCCTTACTAGCATCCCCTACACGTAATGAATGTTGTAATTATTGATTGAATGAATGATGAATTACCAGTCAGAAAAGTTTTGGGACACTGGGAATCATGTAGAGAGTGCAGTTAGGAGGGAACAAGCAAAGTTATGGGCAGATAAAGCATCAAAAAGCAAAGAAAAGATAATGGAATAGAGAACTGAGGAGGTACAGAAACAAACCATATCTTCCTCAAAATTATGCCTGATTATAGGCAAGTTGGGAGCTGTGGTGGCATAGTGCCTAAAGAATTTGACTGCTAACCAGAAGGCTGCTGTTTCAAACCCACCAGCCACTCCTCGGAAGGAAGGTTGGATAATCTACATCAGTAGAAATACCTCCTTGGAAACCCAAGGAGGGGTTGATATGAGTCGGATCAGACTCAATGGCAGTTGACTTTTTTTTTTTTTTTTTAATAGGCAAGTTATGAGTTGGAATTGACTATCTGCCTCACAACAGCAACAGCACATAGGGAAACTGATTTAGACCTTCCATGGAAACCCCCAATATATTGGTTTCTTCCTTAGCTCAAAATGTATTAAGATCCCTACAATTTATTTAAAACAATATTAATATTCTTATCAGGACCTTTCCCAGATCTAATCCAAATCCTCTGTAGTTTGCCTCTTCCTTTTTGAGGTCTTTTCTTGTTGGGTATCCAAACAAATTATTTCCTAAATTGAAAAATGACTTATTTTCTTTCAGCTTGGGGTCTTGTGTTACCAAATTCTTAGAAGGTTGAATATGCAATTATTTTCATTCATTCATTCATTCCTTTATTTATTCATTCACTCACTTATTTACTCACTGAGTAATCAATATTTATTCAGCCCCTACTATCAGACAGGCATTCTGTCAGCAATGAACAAAACATGTTCCTTCTTTCAAGTAGTTTACAGGGACACCCTTTCTTATCATAACATTCTCAAAAACAGAGAAAACTTCACTACCTCTTAGACAAGTGTATTTCATGAATTGATGTCAACAATTTTGTTGAGAATGCACTAGGCCAAGGCTGTAGTAAGTGCTATTTGTCGTTGTTATTATGTGCCGTGGAGTTGGACCTGACTCATAGCGACCCCTCCTTGGGTTGCCGAGGCAGTATCACTACGGAAGTAAATTGCCCAACCTTCCTTCCGAGGAGTGGCTGGTGGGTTTGAACCACCAGCCTTCTGGTTAGCAGTCAAGTTCCTTAGGCACTATGCTACCAGAGCTCCTAATAGGTGCTATAGAAGTTAAGAAATCAATCCATCATGGACTTTGATCTTTAGATTGTTACAGTTTACTTAGAAGTCTAGGATTGGTAGGAGGGAAAAGTTAGCCTCAATCTTTGAGTAATAAATAAGTCAACAATAAAAAGAGATGGAGTGGTGGAATTAATAGTTTTTGAGACTGTGTCAAAAATCCTTCACATGTGTTTTGCCACTTACGATTAAAAACATGTAAATTAGATCATTTTATCCCTATTTTATAAATTAATGTGGTGAAAGAAGTTCATTTATATGGTCTTTTGCCTTTTTCTTTTTTTTTTTTTTGAAAAGCAGTTTAAGAGATATCCCCCTAAGTGCTAAGGAATTATATTTGCCTTCCTTTTCTAACCCAGAGAATTTGTTACTTTTGTCCAGATTGATTGACATTTCTTGGGTAGGCTGTAAACAACTTGTAACTTGATAATTTTTGTCTGGTCCTGGGCTGTAATCAGCTCTGTGATTGCTATGAGTCTTGCAGGGATTGGTCAGTGGACTGTGCAAATGAGGTGACTATAACCTACTATACAAATAAAGTGCCTGTGGTCTACTGAGAGGCTATTGGTCAGTATTTGATACTGGTGGGAGGGCCATGCCTTGAAATTGACCCAGAGTTTGCACATGTATGCAGCCTACCCCACAGAGGTTAGCAGAGAGAAGCAGAAAGAAGAAAAAAGAGAAGAAATGGAGAGAAAGGAGGCAAGGAAACTTCTGAAAGAGCTGTAACATAGGTAAAGGGCTACAACACTGAAGGCAGCAAGAATCTACCAAGGAGCCTTACAGCAGAAACAGTGGCAACAGGCTCAGAGGGGGGCTCTGTGGAAGAGCTGGCAGTGACAGCAGAAATCTGCTGCTGGGAATGAGGCTGAGTTCAACAAAACAGCTACACTGGCTACGAGCTGGATCAGTTAGCAGCGGAGAGGTTTATGGCAGGAAGGCTGAAGGCAGGGAGGCCTGTCCTCAGGGAGTTGAGAGGAGGCCTTCAGGCTGAGAGGGAGCATGCATGGCTGAGAGAAGGGAATGCTTACTTGGACGTCTAAGAGGAGCTGAGAGAGCTACCCTGTACCAAAGAAGAGGGATGTACTCTCCCTTTCACAGGAGCCTTCCAGTCTTTGCCTGCCTTTATTCCTCATCCTGATCCTGAGTCGTAGCCTGTTGATCCTGATCCCAAGTTGTACCCTGTTACTTCCTTAATAAGCCTCTTAACTATAAGTATGTGCTGTGAGTTCTGTGTGGCCATTGCAATGGATTGCCAAACCCAGGAGGGAATTAGAGAGTGTCATGGGAGGGACAACTAGTGTCAGAATTGGTAAAAATGTTGGAGAGTGGTAGTATGTCTGGCTTCCACCTCATAGGAATCAGCTTTAGGGTGATGTTGTTGTTGTTATTTGCCATCGAGTCGGCCCC
>NW_006921592.1:12599461-12600964 GCF_000298275.1 Orycteropus afer afer | reverse complement strand
TTCTTCTTCAATAGTGCTTTGCTTATCCGAGGATTTTGAGACAGTTTTTTGCAGGTGTAATTAGTTAAATTAACATGAGGTGATACTGGAGTAGGGTGGGTTCTAATCCAATATAACTGGTGTCTGTTGAAGAGAAGTAAAAGAGACAAGAGACAGAAAGACACAGAAGGAAGATTGCAATGTGCAGATGGAGGCAGAAATTAGAATTATGTTACCATAGCCAAGGAATGCCTAGAACAACTAGAGCTTGAAGAAGTAAGGAAAAATTCCCCACTGGAGCCTGCAGAGATAGCATGGCCCTGTTAACACCTTGATTTTGGACTTCTAGCCTCGAGAACTGGGAGAAAATAAATCCTGTTGTTTTAAGCCACCCAGCTCATGGTACTTTGTTACAGCAGCCCTAGGTCAGTAATTAACCTGGAAATTGGTAAAGAATCCCTGTTCACGGTGATAGTTTTGTAGGGAGATGTTAGATAGAGCAGGATATGGTGGAACCTTCTGAGGAGAAACAGAAACATTTCCAGAGAGAGCCTAAGCATTTTTTCTCTGTGTCCTCTTCATTGGCACCTTACTAACTGGAACATGCCTGTATCCTCCATCCAGCCATTTCTTCCATGCTCACAGGATGCACAGAACATTTAGCCAAACCCTAGACAATTCAGCCTTAAGAATTTAAAATCATGATTTATACCTAATGTGTTCTGGGATGGAACCACTTGGTACACTTAACTAATGACTTGTAAAAATGTGTTTTTCAGTAGGCGTCTCAGCAGCTGAACAGTCTGCAATATCGCCATTGTTGAATGTGGAAGAGAGACGGGACAAGAGTCCTCAGGGAACTGAAAAAGGAGAGTCATACACACTCTAAATGAAAGTTCCCTCCTAAATGCTAAGTTATGACTTAATGAAATGAATAATGCATACATTTGTTATACCAAAATATGACATAGAAATTGACCCAAGCTATCAAGTGTTTAAGGGTTATACAAAGGGATCATTGAATTATAAAGCTTACTTGATTATAAAAATCTGTACAACTTTAGGCCTTTAAATGCAAACAGAGAAAACAATGCTTCTCTCAATATTCATATAGTCTGTCTGTTTGCAGATGCTAAAGTGAATTTGACATAATGTTAAGTAGTTCACACAATCTATATTGCTGGGAGATTTTCCTCACAAGTGATTGATTTTACTGCACCATTTGCAGCAAGTTCAGAAACACCTTCCTCTTTTGTTTACCATTCTGCACACCTAGGGTGTTGTGTTTTATACTGGCTTGTGATATTTAGCAATCTTCTGGACATTAGACTGGAAATGTTAATGAATTATTTTGCTCTTTAATATGAAATAACTTAAGCCACATCTTGCTAAATAGCTGGTATTGTTAGCAGTTTGGCTTGAGTAATCAAGAGAAGGAGAGGAATAGGGGATGGGAGCTCTGGTAGCATAGTGCCTAAGGCACTTGACTGCTAATCAGAAGGCTGGTGGTTCAAACCTGTCAGC
>NW_006921592.1:12594163-12599361 GCF_000298275.1 Orycteropus afer afer | reverse complement strand
TTTTTTTTTTTTTTAATTGAGAAAATAAAATAGTATAGCACACTTATGAAAATACCTCACAGCAGGAAGACACAGTTAGCAAGCAAACGTGGAATACACATGTTATTTATGTGAAAATATTGTAAATAAACAAATGTTTAAAAAATAGTCATTTGCCCAACTTTATACTGTCAGTGGCAAAAATTATCTTCAAGCTGAGATATTTGACCACAGTCCATGTTCTTTCAAATATAACATCCCATCCACTGAAAGATATTTGAAATAATATTTCCTACCTTCCCACAGTAAAAACAAACAAACAGACAGACAAACAAAAAACTTCCTATTTAAAAGCTCCCTAGAACTAACAGGGTGAAAATTTCAGAATGAAACAGAAAAAAAAAAAAAAAGGTAGTAAAGAAGGAATTTGTAAATGAGCTAATTACTGAATTGCATTTGAACAGAAAAGGTAGAAGAAAGAAACGTAATTATAACTCAAAGATAATTTAGGAGTAAAGAAAAGTTATTCTGTTGTTTCCCTAGTACATGTACAATACTGATGAGTGTCCATACTTTTGAGCACTTGAAACTCAACTAAAACTCTCAGCTTTCTCAAGTTCAACCACTAGTAATGATTAGTCGGGTTAATAAATATAAGGTCTGAGTTACCATGCCCCCACTATGTGTGGAAGATAAATCAATAATATCAGCTTCATATTAAATGAAAGCCCTTTGGCTCTCAAGCATAGCCTACAGGAGAATTGTGTTTATGAACTGGAAGTGTGATGAACTCAATATCAGCCAAGGGGTCATCAGACTCAAGACATTCCAGTAAAGCACATTGTTTATCACTTCCTACGAAATATATTCTATCTAGGTCATAATAAAAGTATACCAGCAATAAACAACCTAGCAACACATGTAGGAGTAAGTCAGAACTATGTGGCTTTTAAGTGTAGATTGCTTACTTGTTGGATTTCACATAGTATATTTGAGTTCATCAAGTAAAATTATTGAACACCTAATATATGTTCATCATCACCCATCTGTCACTTTGTATACTGAGGTGGCTTGCATTTTGTTATGATACTAAAGCTATGCCACCAGGATTTCAAATACCCATAGAATCACTTATGGTAGAGAGGCTTCAGTGGAGCTTCCAGACTAAGGTACTAGGAAGAAAGGCCTGGCAACCTACTGAAAATTAGCTAATGACAACCCTATGGATCACATATGTTTTCCAATATAGTGCTGGAAGATGATCTGCCTAGGTTTGAAGGCACTCAAAATACAGAATGACCACAACAATGGACTCAAGCATACCAACTTGCCAAGATTGTGCAGAACCCTATTATACATAGGATTTACCATAAATCAGAGTTGACTCAACAGCAGCAAACAACAAGAAATGTATGTTTAACTCTGCTTGGTACTGTGAGTGACATCATAATGTATACCTTTAAGAGGCTTATCATGCAATTGGGAGGATCACTGTAAATATCACACATCATAGATTTCTCCGGGGGTCTCTGGCAGTATAGTGCCTAAGGTATTTGACTGTTAACCAGAAGACTGGTAGTTCAAACCTACCAGCCACTCTCAGAAGGAAGATTGGGCAATCTACTTCCTTTGAGATACCACCTCAGAAACTCAAAGAGGGGTTGCTATGAGTTGGAATTGACTTGATGGCAGTGAGTTTGGTTTGGTTTTTTGGAGATTTCTCCAACCAAATTCTAATTTCAAACATTTTATCCTGTTGATAAACCATGCATCCTCATTTTTGTTCAAAATATATGGGCAGCACAGAAATTATATAGATAAAAAAAGAAACTAAGTATGTAAGCTACACAATATATGTTAGACAACAAATAGGCCAACCTCCAAAATACCCATTGAGTCCATGCACATCTCTTCATCTCCATTGCCAGAATCTAGCCTTGGACATCATCAATTATTTTACCTGAGTTTCATAGCCATTTTTTTTTTTTTTTCCAATCTCTCCACTCTCCACTCTTGAAAAATCTCAAAATCAATTTTTCAATCTGCACAATGATCTTTGAAGAATGGCAGTCTTTGCTGAAAAAAACTTCTCTTTGCTTTCATGATAAAGTTTGAACTTCACAACACATCACAATAAACCATCTAAGAACTTGCCACTCCGGGTGTTTATGCTTACCTGGTGGTGACTCAGCTTCTCAGTGTGTACTCTGACCTTTCTGAATTCTTTCCACCTCATCATCACTATGCTTTCTGTTAGCTTTTAGTGCATGCTATTCACTCTGCCTGGAGATATCATCTGTCTTAGGCTGAGTTCCCTAGAGAAGTAAAACCAGTGAAGATTTTATATATATGTATACACATACACACATGTAGATAGATAGATAGATAGATAGATAGAAATGCACTGCTGTCAAGTTGTATCCAACTCATAGTGACCCCTCTTGGGTTTTGGAGGTGGTATCACTAGGGAAATAGATTGACCCTAACCTTCCTTCCGAGGAGTGGCTGATGGGTTTGAACTGTCAGCCTTCTGGTTAGCAGTCAAATGCCTTAGGCACTATGCCACTAGAGCTCTTATATATATGTATGTATGTGTGTATATATCAGATCATTTCATGGAGCATGACTACATCATAACTGCCAAACCACTTAGAATCATGGCCCAGCCAAACTGACACACAACCTTAATGATCACATAACCCTTCCTTCTCTCTCCAACACACATTTTCCTGACTACAGAGACATTTTCTAGATGACTTCTACTTGTATTTCAGATCTCATCTTGACTATCACTTACTCAGAGAGGCTGTCTCTATTTTCTATAATAGATTAAAACACCTGCAATGCATTTCGATAGTACCTATTCATTCTCTTATTAAAATATTCATTGTATTTTATTTATTTTTTTAAAATAATTAGTTTTAAAGAGCAGTTTCAGATTTATAGAAAAATTATGCAGAAAGTCAATAGGGTTCCCATATATCCCTTTCCTGTATTGTTAACAAATTGCATTCTTGTGGTACATTTATTACAAGTGATTGGCCAATATTGATACACTATTTATTAACTAAATTTATTCATTTACTTTAGGGTTCCCTCTTCGGATTGTACAATCCTATAGGTCAGAAGGGAACATTCTCTGGAGAAGGATATAACACTTGGTAAGGTCGATGAAAGAGGGGAAGGCCTTCAGTGAGATGGATTGACACAGTGGCTGCAACGATGAGCTCAAGTACAGCAAGGATCATGGAGCTGGCGCGGGACTGGCAGCGTTTCGTTCTGCTGTGCACAAGGTCGCTATGAGTCGGATATGACTTGACAGCACCTAACAACCACCAATATAGGTTTTTACAAATGCATACTGTCATGTGATCACATTTCATTTTATTGTTTGTTAATACTGTTTTCTCTCTGTGAGGATAAGAATCACGGCTGTCTTATTCAACAATATAATGCCAGCATGTCGGTGTTATCGTAAGCTGCCATGGAGTCAGTTCCAACTCATAGCAAACCTGTGTACAACAGAAAAAAACTGTCTGATTCTGCACCATGCTCACAATCTTTGATGCCTGAGCACATTGTTGCAGCTACGGTGTCAATCCATCCTGTGGAGGGTCTTCCCTTTTTTTGCTGACCCTCTACTTCACCAAACATTATATCCTTCTCCAGAGACTGGTCCCTTCTGACAAAATGACCAAATTATGTGAGATGAAGTCTGGCCATTGTTACTTCTAAGGAGCACTCTGGTTGTACTTCTTCCAAGACAGACTTGTTCATTCTTCTGGCGGTCCATGATGTTTTCAATATTCAACACAAGCACTGCAGTTAAAATGCATTAACTAGTTAACTAAATGTATTGACAGGGTAGGTGACATTAAAAATACCAAGTGGCTAGCATGACATGGACATCACCTCTCTGACACATAGACACATCACAGTTGAAAATCAGCCCTGAACACACAACTACAAGGAGTTATATCATTACAGTTTAAGGTGGTCAGGCAAGATTTCATATATGATGAAGAGTGTTTGTTTTCTCTTACAAGAGAATTGCATATGAACATGAAGAGTGTGGGGTCTTGTTTTCAAATCACGGGGATTGGGAGGTGTTTGAGTGAATGATTAAGCGTGTGAGATTCTAGGTGCAGAGGTATTACCTGGTATTATGCTTTCATTATTGTTGTTGTCGTTAAGTGCTCCCAAAAAGATATGTTCAAGAGTGAACCTGTGGTACATGTAAATGTGACCTTATTTTGAGACATTTTTTTTATTATTATTGTGATTTGGGTGAAGATTTACAGAGCAAATTCACATTCTATACAGCAGTTCACATACACTTTGTCTCATGACATTGACCACAATTTACCACAATGCAACAGCTCCCCTCCCATTTCCTCCCGATAATTACCTCTTCCCTGTCCATCCCTCCATGCCCTCCTAACCCCTGAGCTGTCTCCCAGTGCATAAGCAGCCCTTTTTTCTCCCATGATTGTTCTCTCCAAGGAGTATATCTACCTCAGGTAAATATTCAACTCATATGCCTGTCTTTTGCTTGGCTGGAAGCCACAGGTGTGGATTCATTTCCAGATTTGATGGGCAGCTAGGGGCCATAGTCTCAGTGGTTCTACCAGGCTCTCTCAGACCAGCAAACCTGGTCCTCCCACCCTTTCTTTTTTCTTCAAATGATTTTGAGTTTTGTCCACATTGTTCTCCCTCTCTATTCAAGATCTCCTACACAGATCCCCTTCCAAGAGGTTGATATTGGCAGCCAGGCACCATCTAGTTCTTCTGGTCTCATAGTCGTATAGGCTGCAGATCGGATGGTGTACCAGTCACTAGGACTGATTGTATCCATGAATTTTTGGTTCTCTTCATTCTTCTTTTCTCTGGATGGGGGGAGACCCATCGTTGCATCTAGATGACAGCTTGCAAGCTTTTAAGATGCCAGTCGCTACTTGCCAAAGTAGGAGGTGGAACAATGTTTTATGTTGTATGTTATGCCAATTGAGTATGATGTCCCCTGCGACTATGGTCCCGAGCCCATAGCTTCAACTACTCTATCCCTCTGGGTAGCTGGCTGTGACCAAGCAGTGACCACAACCTTGCCTCTTGTCAGCTCTACTATATACCTGGGAATTCAGATCATGCACATAAACATAGGACTGTTGTCTGCCAACCCTATACATGTTCTTGAGTACACTCCCCACTTCATAGACATA
>NW_006921592.1:12586244-12591008 GCF_000298275.1 Orycteropus afer afer | reverse complement strand
ATCAAGAGAAGGAGAGGAATAGGGGATGGGAGCTCTGGTAGCATAGTGCCTAAGGCACTTGACTGCTAATCAGAAGGCTGGTGGTTCAAACCCACCCGCCACTCCTTAGAAGGAAGATGGGGCAATCTACTTCTGTAGTGATACTGCCTCAGAAACCCAAGGAGTGGTCCCTATGAGTCGGGTCTGACTCCATGGCACATAACAACAGCAACAACATGTGTTTTGAGTCAAGGTACCGCAGCAGGAATTTGAGTAGAAGGAATTTAGGACTGGGGACTAATTACCAAAGAGCTGGGAAGCCAAGGAGGCTTTGTGGTGGGGTAACTTACAGATCAGCAACAGCTATTTACCACCTCAAGGTCAAGAGAGACAAAATAAGATATGGTTACCAGAGCTGATGAGGTAAAACCTCCCAGTGGCACTGGGATCACAGCAGCAGCTGCCCAAAGGACTATGACCATAGCAGAGATAACAGCCACTACCAGAAATGCCAGAAAGAGAGGAAATACCCTGGCTTCTTCTGCCCAATATCTTAGATAGAAACTGCTTGACCACGGAATCTGGAAAATCTAGTTGGCAGAGCCCTGTCATTTGTAATCTAGAGCACAGTGTGGAAATGGTAGCAAATAGATGTGACAGCAAGTGTACATGAGAAAACAGCATCATGCTGGAAATTCAAAGGTAGGTCCAAGGTCAGACTGGTCTGTAGTTAAGGGAGCGGCCCTAAGTACAAACGAGTGCTTGAGGCTAAGCCACTGATAGCATTGTTATTTTGTGGGTCCACTGAGATGAGAGGAGTGGATGCTCATCCAGCAGTGGATGAGGTCCTGGGCAACTCCTGAAGACAAAGCCTTTAGTGAGAAAGAGAAGGAAAGCAGAGACCAGGAATAGGAGGAGACATCCCTGCCAAATGGCCCCGGGATTCCAAAAGTAACTGGAGTATACTTAAAAAATTAGGCATACAAAGAGGAAGTTTTTAGCTTTTAACAAGAGAAGTGACATAAAAAGAGTTGTGTTTTGGAAAAATCAATGTGATTGACCCATTTCTCCAACAGGAGCCAGCCATTTTTCCAGCCATAACAGCTTAAGGATTTGTTTTTGTTTGTTTGATGATATAGTCTGCGCCAGTTGCTCAAAGAAGGAACTTCAGACCTTTTGGTAGTGGTGGTAGGTAGCCCCAGCTAAGGGGTCATTCCCCTTTCCACATAAATGGTCCCAAATTAAGTCCACTTCTAAACCTATCAAAGTGAATCTAATAGGACCTAGTTAGCCACTCCCAGAACCATCACACACTCTGAGGATGGGCTCCAAGTAGCGGGAGGCAGTCTTCTGTATGCCAGCTTCTGGTCTTTCTGTCTGACAGAGTCCCTGTGGGTTATATCTTATCCTCCAAGACATCTTAATAAAAGGAAAAAAGAAAGAGTGCCTCAAATCTCCACCATCAGACGTTGAAATATACCCAAATTGATGCCCAGAGGAATGTAGCCCCAGAGTTGAGTCCTCTCTGTGGTCCTGGGGCTGGGTGATATTAATCTTGTTTATAATAGCTTGAATCTTTTTAAAAAATGTTTCTTTTCTCCTTATGGTGTTTGTATAATAAGGCTTCTATCCAATGGTGTCATGAAGAGTTTTATGCTGTGGTAAATCTGGGGGGATAGAAAGGACAGCTTTTGTGGAGGCAAAGGAGGGTTTTCATATATAAGATTAGCTCCTTCCACAATTCCTAGTATGAAACTGCAGATCACTCACTGATTTTAAGTTTGGTATTCTCAACTGGCATCACAATCATATCAAATTCATACCTAAATTTTCATTCTCTGCTTTAAATTTACAATATAAGGAAAATGCAAAAGAATATTCTAAAGGATTTTTTTTTTCTTTAAAGATTAATTTTGTTTTTTTTAAATAACTTTGGAAACTTCAAAAAATTTGCTATCAGGTGTGAAGAACTTTGGTAGAAGCAGCCGATTTGCTGAAAGCAGTTGAAGGCTTTCATAATGGCTCTGAATTGATCTCAAATGAAATAAAAGGAAGCACAAACCAAAAGGAGAAAAATTTAAATAATAAGTTCAATGATCTTTTATGGCATCCTCAGGTTCGAGCAATCATAATATAGTTTAGAAATTATTTTGTTTTTTTAATGAACACTATCTTACACAAAGAAATGTACACATCAGAAAGACCTATTGTCATGATGGAGGGGCTACCCTGAGTGATTGGAAACTACATAGCTTTGATATTCTGGACACATTTCTTATACACATCCTATTGTTCTATCAAACAACTCCTTCCCGTGATAAACAAAATGCAACCATTGCCATGGAGTCCCATCCGACTCATAGTGACCGCTCTTTGGGGTTCCAAGGTAGTATCACTATAGAAGTGGATTGCCCAACCTTCCTTCCAAAGAGTGGCTGGTACAGAACAGTGAAAAAGTTTTGCAAGCGTTTCTGGTAGTAAAGACTGACGGAAGGGGACTATACACACACATGCACACACACATATAGGTATATCATTGTTAATAGTGTACTAGTCTACTGATATAAACCATTAACAAGCTTGACTGCTAACCTAAAGGTTGAAGCTTTGAAGTTACCCAGAGTCCTGATAATCTACTTCTGAGAAATCAGCATTTGAAAACTCTATAGAGCACAGTTCTACTCTGACACACATAAGGCAGCCATGAGTGGAAATCGACTGAACAGCAACTGATCACTAGTTCCTCTATACAAGATTATAATTTATTTTCTTTTCCCTACAGATCTGGCCACCTTGGAAACTATGTTTTGATTAACTTCAAGGTGATTATATACGTATTTTCAATTTTCTTCTTTTTTCTGTCTCTTCCCCTTTTCTTTCTTTCTCTCCCTTCCTTTCCTCCACATTTTTCCTTTACCCAGAATTTTTGTTGTTGTTGTTGTTCTGGAACATATTTAAGGATTTGGAATTAACCCTTATCTGCTAATTTGGCATACTGTGGTGGTTTGCATGTTGCTGTGAGGCTGAAAATTATGTCACCAGTATTTCAAACACTGGCATTGTCTCCCATGATGGACAGGTTCATGCAGAGTTTCCAAAATAAGACGCACTAGGACAAAGGACCTGGTGATCTACAAGGAAAAATGGCCAATGAAAACTTTATGAATAGCAGTGGAATGTTGTCTGATATGGTGCTAGCACACAAGCCCCTTATGTTGGAAGACACTCAAAATATGACTGAGGAACAGCTGCCTCTTCAAAGTAGAGTCAACCTTAATGACATGGATGTAGCAGTTTTGAGGACATTCACTTGCTTATGTGGCACAACTCAAAGTGATTAGAAGCACCTATAAACATGTATCCATTAACAATTAGAACATGGAATGTATGAAATACAAATCTAAGAAAATTGGAAGTCAACAAAAATGAAATGGAACACGTAAAGTTTGATATCCTAGGCATGAGTGAGTTGAAATTGACTGGTATTAATCATTTTGAATAAGACAATCACATGATCTACTATACTGAGAATGATAAATTGAAGACAAATGGTATAGCGTTCATTGTCAAAAAGCATTTCAGCACCTATCTTGAAGTACAACATTGTCAGGTAGGTTAATATTCATACACCAACAAGGAAGACCAGTTAATATAACTACTACTACTACCCACTACCCACTGCCATTGAATTGATTGCAACTCATAGTGACCCTATAGGACAGAGTATAGCTGCATCATAGAGTTTCTAAGGCTGCAAATCTTTATGGAAGCAAGCTGACTCATCTTTATCCCATAAAGTAGCTGGTGGGTTCAAACCATTGACATTTTGGTTAGCATTAAATTTATGTACCAACCACTAATGTAAAAAAATGAAAAAAAATTAAACATATTAATTTACTTCTGTGGCCTGAAATCTATAAAATATTCAATCAAGATGCACTGATAATTACTGCTAGTTGAAATGCAAAAGGTGAAAACAAAGAAGAAGGATCAGTAGTTGGAAAATATAGCCTTGGTAGTAGAAACAACTCTGAAAGGTCACATCACAGAACTTTGCAAAACCAACAACTTATTCATTATAAATACCTTCTGAACAACATAAATGATGACTATACATGTGAACCTTGCTGGATGTAATACACAGGAATCAAACTTACAACATATGTGAAAAGAAATTTGGAGAAGTTCAACATTATCAGTTAAAATAAGGCCAGGTGTCAACTGGAGAAGAGACCATCAATTTCTCATATGCAAGTTCAAGGTGAAGCCTAAGAAAATTAAAACCAGTCCAATGAAGTAGAGCAGACAAGGGACAAGGTTGTAGTCATTTCTTAGCCACAGCCAGCTACCCAAAGGGAGTGAGTAGTTGGACCTGTGGGCTTGGGACCATAGTCATAGGGGACATCAAGTTCAATTGGCATAACATACTACACAAAAACATTGTTCCACATCCTACTTTGGCGAGTAGCCACTGGGATCTTAAAAGCTTGCGAGTAGCCACTTGGATCTTAAAAGCTTGCAAGCAGCCATCTAGATGTAATGATGGGTCTCTCCTCATCCAAAGCAAAGAATGAAGGAAACTAAAGATGCCTGGACCCAATTAGTCCAAGTGATTAATTGCAGCATACACCATGCGATCCTTAGCCTATACATCTATGAGACCAGAAGAACTAGATGGTGTCTGGCTACCATTGTTAACCACTCAGAGGGGGATCTATGTAGAAGATCCTGGATAGAGTGGGAAAACAACTCAAAAACATTAAAAAAAAAAAAAAAAAGCTGCAA
>NW_006921592.1:12579876-12585703 GCF_000298275.1 Orycteropus afer afer | reverse complement strand
ATCAAGAACATCATACATGAGGAAATAAAAAGGTAATTAAAAAGATAGGAAAAAACCAGCAAAAGTAATGGGAAGAGAGCACTTACATTATGGGGATTACAATCAATGTCATGAAGCAAAATGTGTATGAACTACACAATGGAAAATGAATTTACTCTGTAAACTTTCACCCAAATCATAATAAAAATGAAAAAGAAAAGAAACAATGTTAAGAATCAAAAAAGATATGAAAGAAAGAAAAGACCAAAATGGATGTCAGAAGATACTCTGAAAGTTGCTCTTGAACTTAAAGTAGCCAAAATAAATGGAAGAAATGATGAAACAAAAGTGCTGAACAGAAGATTTCCAAGGAAACTTGAAATGATAAATCCAATATTATAATAAATAAAACATAATATTATAATGAACTATGCAAAGGCCTGGAGTTAGAAAACAGAAAGGGAAGAATATTCTTGGCATTTCTCAAGCTAAAGAATTGAAGAAAAACTTCAAGCCTCAAGTTCCAATACTGAGGGACACTATGGGTAAAATATTGAATGACACAGGAGGGATCAAAAGAAGACAGAATGATTGTACAGATTCACATTATCAAGAATTGGTTGATGCAACCATTTCAGGAGGTAGAATACCATCATGAACAGATGTGAGTGAAGAAAGAAGTCCAAGCTACACTGAACACATTGTTGAAAAACAAGCCTCCAGGAATTGAAGGAATACCAATCAAGATGTTTAAACAAAATGATGCAACATTGGAAGTGCTTACTCTTCTATGCCACCTGGGCAACTGACTGGAAGAGATCCATATTTGTGCACATTCCAAAGAAAGATGATTTGACATAATGTGGAAACTATCAAGCAATATCATTCATATAACATGCAAGTAAAGTTTTGCAAAAGCTAATTAAAAAATGGTTGCATTAGTATATCAACCAAGAACTGCCAGAAATCCAAGCTGGATTCAGAAGAGGATGTAGAATTATGAATACCATTGCTGATTTCAGATGGATCTTGGCTGAAAGCAGAGAACACCAGAAAGATATTTACCTGTATTTTATTGGCTATGCAAAGGCATGCTAGTGTGTGGATCTAACAAAGTGTAGATAAGATTACAAAGAATGTGTACAGAGACCAAGAGGCAGTTGTTCAAACACAGAAGAAGATAATGTATGGTTTAATATCAGGAAATGTCAGAGTTGTATCCTTTCAGCATAATTACTCAATCTGTATGCTGAGCAGATAATCTGAGAAGCTGAATTACATGAAAGCAGCGTCAGAATTGAAGGAAGACTCATTAGCAATATGCAATATGCAGATGACACAACCTTGCTTGCTAAAAGTGAAGAGGACTTGAAGCATTTACTGATGACGATCAAAGACTACAGCCTTCAGTATGGATTACACCTCAACATAAAGAAAACAAAAATCCTCACAACCAGACTAATAAGCAACATCATGATAAATACAAAAGAGGTTGGCGTTGTCTACAATTTCATTTTACCTAGACTCACAAGCGGGAGCTCTGGTAGCATAGTGGCTAAGACACTTGACTGCTAACCAGAAGGCTGGCGGTTCAAACCCACCAGCCACTCCTCAGAAGGAAGATGGGGCAATCTACTTCTGTAGTGATACTGCCTCGGAGACCCAAGGAGGGGTCACTATGAGTCGAGTCCAGCTCAACGGTACATAGCAACAACAACAGACACACAAGCAATATCCATGAAAGCAGCAGTCAAGAGATTAAACGACACATTGCATTGGGCAAATCTGTCTCAAAAGGCAACTTTAAAGTGTTAAAAAGCAAAGACGATACTTAGGATTTAGGTGTGCCTGATCCAAACCATAGTATTTTCAATCACCTCAAAGTCCTATGAAAGCAGAACACTTAATAAGGAGGACTGAAAAGAATTGATGCATTTGAATTATGGCGTTTATAAAGAATATTCAATATATCATGGACTGCCAGAAGAACAAACAAATCTGTCTTAGAAGAAGTACAGCCAGAATGCTCCTTAGAAGCAAAAATGGCGAGACTTTGTTTCACAAATTATCAGGAGGAACTAGTCCCTGGAGAAGGACATAATGCTTTGTAAAGAAGAGGGTCAGCAAAAAGGGGAAGATCCTCAATTGCATGGATTGACACAGCGGTTGCAACAATGGGCTAAAACATAGCAGTGATTGTGAGGATGGCACAGGACCTGGCAGTGTGTTGTTCTGTTCTACATCAGGTCTCTGTGACTCAGAGCCAATTCAAGGGAACCTAACAATAATAACAATACTTGGAATAAATAGATGAGGTGATTAGAAAAAAGAAAAAAATGGGAACAAGATAGAAAAAGTAAAAATGAATATGCAGACTACATAAAGCATACATTATCCATTCCATTTGCTGAAATATGGTCACAGATTTGACTCTGCACTTTCAAGACACTTATAGAAAGAAAGAAACAAAACCAGTTTTCAACAAACTTGCTCTCTCAAAAGCACAAAAATAAGTGTCTTTAATTAATTATTAAAATGTCAAATAGTGTAATGAACAAATTACTCTTACAACAAATAGAGCAATAAGCATTGTCAAATTATTTGTAATGACATTCTTAAACGTGGGCTGGGCCAGTGACATCATACCAAAAACAATTCAGGCAAGGACAATCCTGTAGAAATATTTAAACTCATTATGAGAATTAGTTTTAAATGAATGTTAAAAGAACAAACTGTTTGTAAAACCCAGATTGGTATATGGTTCTAGAAGTTATTCCATAAAATGAACATTAGGTAGTAACAAAGTAATAGATGAATGACTTGGAGAAAAGATCAGCTGTTTTATTTGTTAAATTTATTCAAGCTTAAGTCCTCAAATTTTTAAGATCTCATCATTACATTCCAAAATATTCAAGGCTTTTGTATATTGATTTTTCCCAGAGAGAATTAACTTGAAAATTTGTAACTAAAATCTAGATTCTTTGGTTTTAAATGGAGTTACCTGGCTCTGTTGAGTTTTAGAGGGTCAATCCTACATTTTGAACATAAATATATACATGTTTTTTGTAGGAACATCAGGCACAGTTGGGATATGCAATCTTTTCCTATCTGAAAATTTAAAAGTGAGTCAAAAATAAAATAATATCAATATTTAAGTTAAGATCCACTAACTCATTTCAGCTTTGTTGCAATGAAATTGCTCTAAGTATTAGTATCATCTTTAAATTATGTTGAACCTCTACTTCCAGAATATAAACTAGACAAGTAGGACCTCCTAAGAATTAAATTCTTGTGTACATCAAAAGACTTCTCCAAAAGTATAAAGAGAACCTACAAATTGAGAAAAAAAAAAAAAAAAATGTGGCAAAGACACATCTGAGAAGGGACCAATCTCTAAAATTTATAGAAAACTTCAATGCCTCAACAACCAAAAGACAACCCAATTTAAAAAAAATGGTCAGAGGACATGAACAGACACTTCACCAAAGAAAACATTCAAGCAGCCAACAAATATATGAAGAAATGCTCGTGGTATCTAGCCATTCCAAAACCAAACCAAACTCATTGCGGTGGAGTCGGATCTGATTCATTAGAGATGTAAATCAAAACAACAATGAGATATCATCTCACCCTAGCAATAATAGCGAAATTCAGTAAGACATAAAACAACAAATAGTGGCAAGGATGTGGAGATATCAGAGCTCTCATACACTGTGGGTGGGATTGTAAATTGGTGCAATCACTGTGGAAAATTGTATGATGCTTCCTTAAAAAGTTGGAAATATGAAAACCATTTGATTCAGCAATCCCACTACCAGGTATATGTCTTAGAGAAATAAGAGCTGAGATATGCACACTCATGTTTATTATAGCATTATTCACAATAACAAAAAGATGGAACAACCTAAGTGCCCATTAAGAGATGAATGGATAAACAAACTATGTGTACACACACACAGTTTGAATACTATGGAACTATGCAATGTTAACGAAGAATGAAGAATCCTCAAAACCCCTCATAACTTGAATAAACCTGAAGGACAATATGCTGAGTTAAATAAGTCAATCAGAAAGGACAAATGCTATATGAATCCATTATTATTTTTAAAAAGTCATGGAAAGTTTTATACGCAGAAAGAAATATTCTTTGATGGTTATCAGAGATGGGAGGAGGGAGGAAAGAAAACCGCTATCTAGATAATAGATGTATTAATTTGGGTGGAGGGAAAGGCAATACACAATAAGAGGATGATCAGCATAATTTCATGAAGGCAAAGGAAGATATGGAGAGGTGCACAAGAACTACAGACAACAAAGGGAAAAACTGTAATATGCATAATCCTGAAGTATCAGTAATAACAAACAATAATCTATGAGAGGCTACATAGACAGGCAAGTTGAACAAATATGGGTAGGCCAAGGGGACTATACCCACAACATTGTATATGCTTGGCAGAGGATATTTCTACATATGTTTGTATGTGTTGTAAATATTTCCAAAGTTATGAAAACTTCTTAGCTATAACCAAACACCCTGAGGTAATAAATCACTGGACTTTCAATATTAGAATCACAGTCTTGTAGGACTGTTAGCACAACTGGCATAACATGGTTTATAAAGACAATGTTCTACATCCTATTGTGGTGAGTAGTGACTGGGGCCTTAAAAGCTAAGCGAGCAGCCATCTTAGATGCAAATATTGGTCTCTCTCTGTCTGAAACAAAGAAGAGTGAAAAAAAAAAAAATCAAAGTGCATGGAACTAATAGTCCAAAGAACTAGTGGGCCATGCAAACCCCAGCCTCCATACCCCTGAGACCAGAAGAACTAGATAGTGTCTAGCTCTGAAAAGTATCACAACAGAAGGCTTGGGACAGAATGGAAGAAAAATATGGAACAAAATTCAAAATCATGAAAAAGAACAGGCTTACTGGTCTAATAGAGACTGGTGGAACCCCTAAGACTGTGGTCCTTAGTCACCCTTCAAGCCTGGGACAGAACTCACCAGTGAAGTTCAGAGAGTTGAGTGGCTCAACTTTCAGCGACACAATACACAAGTGTAAAAAAATAACACTAGAGGGTTACATGCTTCTTAGAACAATTGGCTGTGTGAGAACAAAAGAGCAACTTTTGTTCAGAGATAAAGCTCAGAAGGTAGGAAGAGATAGGAAAGAAGAAGAATGGAAACAGGAAATACAAGTGGAAGTGGGAAGAATGAAGATACATTGTGAGGACTGCAATCAATGTCACAATAAGGGGGGAGGCAGAAATTGTTGCATGGAAAAGCAATTTTCCCTGTAAACTTTCACTTCAATCACAATGAAAAGTTAAAAAAAAAAAAAACTTAATATCTGGGATAAGAAAATAAAAAATATGAATAATATAAAAATAATACTTGCAAACACTTATATAGCACTTACTATATACTAGGCACTGTCCTAAAGCATTTACATACATTAACTGCTTTAATTTTCACCATAGCCTATGAGGTAGATACTATTATAAAGTTCATTTTATAGATAAGGAAATTGAACCACAGAGTATTTAAGCAATTTTCCCAAGGTCACACAGCTTATAAGAGCAAAATCACCCAACAAAGACCATTTCATTCCAAATCATTCTCATGACTACTACTATTTATACATAAAGTAAAAATTTTCATAATCTTTCTGTCCAATAGAAGTGTTGATATTTACCTATGACAAAAAAATGCTACAAGAGATTATTAGTTATTCAGGGGGCAAGATGGCGAACTAGGCAGAAGGATTGCACAGACCCTCTTCAACAAAGAAAAGGGAAACCAATTAACACAGACACAGAAGATAATCTTGGACCCCTGAGCCTTGAAG
>NW_006921592.1:12542283-12558866 GCF_000298275.1 Orycteropus afer afer | reverse complement strand
ATTTTATAAATATTTAGAAACTCAAAAATGATTTTAAAAATATTTAGCATTATTTTTATTTTAATAATGTTATTATACTCAAAGAGAGTTCTAAAGGAATTAATCCACAGCTTGTGTTTTCTATAAAAGTAAACCTCAGCCATATATGATTTTATTTTACCAAAAACCATTTGACACAATTTTGTCACCAATGCTATTTTTAAATTTTTTCTTTGAGTAATGTATGGCTGTTTCCAAAAATTTAGCTACCTTCAGAAAAGAAAATGTTAGCAGTCATCCATACTATCCTAAACAATAACCCCATGTTATATTCATCAGATATTTACCTAGCACATAGGGTGTGAGATGCACTATGGAAGGTGCTAGAGATACTGAAATGAGAAATGAATAATGACTGTATAGAATTATGCCCACCCTCCCATCAAAGACAATCACTCTTTTGTCAGTTTGTTGTACTGTCATGGCTTGTGTGTTTCTGTGGTGCTAAAAGCTATGCCACCAGTATTTCAAACATCAGCAGAACCACCTATAGTGGAGAGGTTTCAGTAGATCTTCTAGATTAAGACAGACTAGGAAGAAAAGCATGGTGATCAACTTCCAAAAATCAGCCCATGAAAATTTTATGGATCACAACAGAATGTTGTCCTACTCAGTTGTTTTGGACATATCATCAGGAAGGATCAATCACTAAAGGAAGACATCATGTTTGCTGGAGTAAAGGGCCAATGAGGGCAATGGAGACCCTCAGTGAGATGGACTGGGGTGGTAGCCAAAGTGATGGACTCAAACATGCTGGTGACCATGAAGATGATGCAGAAGAAGCAAAGTTTTGTTCTGTTGTATATAAGGTCACCATGACTTGGGTCAGTTCAACTGAAGGTGTCTATCATCTAGATGACCTGTCTATCTACCTACCTCCCTATCTATCTATCTTTCTATCTATCTATCTGTCTGTCTATCTATCTATATATCTATCTATTTGTCTGTCTGTCTGTCTATATATCATCTCCCTCTAGTCTAGACAGGCCCAGATAATTACTATATATAGTGTAAATGATATAAAAATGGTAACAGAGTGGAAACTTTGGCTGTCTTTGTGGTAGCTATTGACTTAGTGAGAAATAGGGATATCAGAAAAACTTTCCCAGAGGAGATATTTTCAGAGCTGAATTTTGAGTGATGTGTAGAACTTGGTCAAACTAAAATAAGGAACGCAACTCACTTATTGGGATATCACATGTGCAAAAGACATGAAGACAATCATCAGTGTGATGCTTTTCAGGGAACCCTAAAGAGTTAGGGCACAAGATAGAGAAAGCTGAAGATAAGGCTACGGAAGTAGAGATTGGTCAGAACACATAATTCCTCATATGAAAAGTTTGGCTTCTGGTCTTTGGAAGGAATGAAACATGCTCCAAGGGTTATAGGTGGAGGAATGGCACTGAGAGGTTTCCATTTCAGAGAAACTATTGTGGCTGTCATATAAGGAAGAAAGAAAAAGACAGTTAGAGAAGACTGAAAAATGGGAGACACATTCAGAGACCATTAAGGCAATTCAGTCGTACAGGTGATTCTGAAGATACTTCAAAAAGAGGAACTCCGATGAATGTGTGCAGAAATGGCAGTCTTATTGGCACAAGTGTGCAGCCTCCCTTACTGAGTGCTTGAAAGAATCAAGAACTCATTTATAAGTGTGTGCAGGTATTTTTGCATATGTGGCAAGGACATCTTCCAAACAATAGTTCTTGAATAGAAAATTTATTTCTTGAAATATGCATGATACTCATCCCCATAGAGATCACTTTCTTTAAACCCTTCAAGAAAGAAGCTACTTTTCCCTGAAAACCCCTTTATGGGCTCTCTTGTTCCTTAAGAAGAGTGTAGAGAGCCCCAAAGTTTGGCTTAGAGGGGTGTTCACTTTTGTCTCCATCCAGAATCCTATCCAGTGGCACCTGAGATCTAACCTAGAGTAAAGGCAAGACTAGAAGTAAATTGACTTCTTCCTCACCCCACAGGACTGTTCCAGTCAATCTACAGTGCAAATCTACACTGCTAATGTGCTCACTACTGAATCCCCTGGCTTCCCAGAGCCCACACTCCTCCAGCAGCTTTGGAGACTCGTTAACATTCACATTTTTGCTGCCTCATTATCTCACCCAGATGTTTCTAGGACTGCCCCTTTAAAGGATCTCTGTCTATATTTTATTTACATTTGTTCAGCAATATTGATGCTTAATGAATAAATGCACTAAACTGTCAGTACTGGAGACTAATTAAATCTATGTATGAGCCTGGGAAGCTGATTGAAAAATTTGCAGTAACTAAACTGGGTTTAAATAAACACTTTAGTGTAGTGCTTTAATTACACTTTAGTTTGTAATGTAATTTTTGGCTGTTTAAACTATGATTTAGGCTGAGCTAATTACAAATGATTTTCTACTCTGTAATTAATAATAACAAAATTGTAATTAGACAGCTGCTCTGGATCAGGGTGACAGTTTGCATGTACTGGCTCAGGAGGCTGGGTCTGGCAAAGGCATAAGAAAAGCACTTGAGGATTAGGGCAGCATGCACGTCTCTGAGGTTCATTGTCAAAGAACAAGAGCAGAGCATTCGTTGTGAATTTCATAATCCCAGTTGTTGCCAGGGAAAGGTATCTCTTATTCCTCACAGACTGTCTGTGGAGTTTACATTAACTTTAAAACCAGGAAACCCATTGCCATCAAGTCAATTCTGAATTATATCAACCCTATAGAAAAGTTAAGCCATAGGAGTTCCAGAGCTGTCAATCTTTACAGAAGCAGACTGCCACATCTTTCTCCTGCTGGTGGCTTCAAACTACTAACCTTTTGGTTAGCAGCCAAACACTTAACTACTATACTGTGAGGGCCCCTACATTAACTTTATTTACTTTGGTCTTTTCCCTTAATTTCTGAGAAATATCTCTTAACTATTGTAATTTTCAAATAATTAGGATACCTATGTTACCTATAAGGAGCTCTGGTGGCATAGTGCCTAAGGCATTTGACTGCTAACCAGAAGGTTGACAGCTCAAACCCACTGGTCACTCCACGGAATAAAGACAGGGCAATCTACTTCTGTAAATATTTACCACCTTGGAAACCCAAAGGGGGTCACTATGAATCAGAATTGACTAGATGGCAGTGAGTTTGTTTTTTTTAGTTTTTGATGTTACCTATGGGCCTCCAGTGTACAGGCAAGAGTTTATACTAATGAGGTGAATCAGATGGGGACTAGTCAGGTCAAAAGAGACTCCTTGTAATATCAGCTGACTTCAGGGGAAATGAGTTGCTTCAATCAGTCATGATTAGGCCCCAGTAAAGACTCTGGCTATGGAAGCTGCATGGGCTTTCTGGTTGGTGAAAGACACTGAAGTACATGGGAAGATATGCTCCATTTTGGGACATGGAAGTTCCATGTTGGGACCTCTCCCAGACCTTTCCCTATATATCTCTTCATTTGTATTCTCTCTTCATTTGTATTCTTTTTTGCTATAATAAAACTGTAATAATAAGTATAACACTTTCTATGAGTTTTATGAGTTATTGTAATAAATCATCAACCCCAAGGTAATAGAAGGAGTCAGTGTATCAGCACTGATGGAAAATGAAGACCCTTGAGCTTATGACTGGCATCCTGAATTTATAGTAGGCAGATCATAAGTGAAGTTAGCCTGGGGACTCTCAGCATACAACTGGTATCTGAGGTCTTGGGGAGATTTGGCAGTCTGAAGAACTCTGACTTGCAGGTTCTGCCCTGGCTCTGGGTGGCTACAGTCAGAAGAAGAAGTGCTATATGTGCAGCTGGTGTTAGAACACAAGTGGCATAGAAGTGAAAAGTGGAATGTATATATATATATCCTGCTGGAGATACACACTCAGCTATGCCAGGAGATTTGGAAGACAGCTACCTGGCCAACTGACTGGAAAAGATTCATATTTGTACCCATTCCAAAGAAAGGCGATCCAATAGAATGTGCAAATTTTCGAACAATATCATTAATATCACATGAATGTAAAAATCTTCCTGAAGATAATTCAAAAATGGTTGCAGCAGTATATTGACAGAGAGCTTCCAGAAATGCAAGCTAGATTCAGAAGAGGACATGGAACCAGGGATGTCATTGCTGATATCAGATGCATCTTAGCTGAAAGCAAAGAATACCAGAAAGGTGTTTACTTATGGGCCATGTCCAGCAAAACCACAGAGGTCACGAAAGGAAGAGACGTGAAAGGATTAATGGTTTTTCGAAAGGAAAGGGGACTAGGCGGACACCCTGCATATTCTGTGAGAGTGACCCCTGATGCATCCGTCCTGCTTTGTTTATACATAAGCATATGATTACATCATTATTCTTGATATTTCTTTAAAGCAATCAAGTATTCAATCAAATATTCTTCTACAGTAAAATTGCATATTTCCTTATAACAATCAGCTATTAATTAAAAATTAAAGTTTTACTCTTTCCCATACCCAAAGGCATTTTCCCACATGCAAATGTATTGGATAATTAATTAGGTTAATATATCTTACAGGATTAGCAAATAATCACTAAGATACATCATTCTAAAATGATGTTATGATTGTTAAGGTACATGATTCTAAACAATGGTTTCTACAGTGTACTATTCTTAAGACAAAATAGTATTCCAGGGAAGCAGGAATCATTAGCAATCATTCTGCTGGGGCAACATTCCACCCCAGGAACACAAAGCTGGAGCCAAGCAAGCAGTCAACTGTAAGAGAAGCCTTGCCATCTCTTAACTGTAGTTGGAACATGTGCCTTGCAATCATGTTCTTTTGGGGGTCTTTCTCTTGGTCTTCAACACTTCTGTTTATTGATTATGCAAAAGCATTCAATTGTGTGGATCATAACAAATTATGGATAACATTGAGAAAAATGGGAATTCCAGAACACACTTAATTGTACTCATGAGGAACCTGTACATAGATCAGGAGGTTGTTGTTCAAATAGAACAAGGGGATACTGCATGGTGCAAAATTAGGAAGGGAGTGTGTCAAGCTTGTATGCTTTCACCATACTTATTTAACTTGTTATTAAATTTGGAACTTCTATTCATTTCCTTTATTCTTTCACTCTGCAGCTCATAATGCTCTTTCAAAAATTTAACATATAATGTGTGGGGTTTTTTTTTCCCTCCAAATAATCCAAGAAGGTGGATTATATGAAGAAGAACATGGCATCGGGATGTGACTTGATGATTTTGTAGAAGGAATAGAAAAATTTTCTAAGAGCACAAGTATCTCTCCACCATCAAAAGACTCATTTGAGTAACTTTACAAAATATTCCCAAAGTTAAGCATGGGTAGGGCATTTTTAATTAAAAAAAGGGGGGGGGGCATGCACACCACAGCACACACAGAGACACACATACATAAGTAGGGGTTAATGAATCCCCAAAAGTCTTGTTCCTAAATTACAGTAATGAACATTGCCACATGAATAGCAATTGCAGCAGGAGTGCTGGACTATAATTATGTAAGTAGTTTGAATAATATACTCTAGCTGATGTTTTATGAATAAGACCTCAACTGAAGCTTGTTTGCACTGTACTCTGCAATGTTTATATGGTGCTTTAGAAGTTTCATTTAAATTTCTGAATATAAGTTCTCACTTCTATTCATTTCCTTCATTCTTTCACTCTGCAACTCATAATACTCTTTCAAAAATTTAACATGTAATGTGTGGTTTTATTTTTTCCCTCCAAACTTCTCACCTTCTTTTGGTACGCACATATTTGTTGCCTCTCTGCCAAAGGGTGGATTTTTCTTTATTTTCTGCTAATTATCATTAATGATATTAGCATATTTCCAGGTATAATGGGCCAGAATTCCCATTCGAGTATCATAGATCAGGAGGCAGCCATTCAAGAAGAATAAGGGGGTACTGCATGGTTTAAAATCAGGAAGGGAGTGTGTCAGAGTTGTATCCTTTCACCATACTTATTCAATCTGTATGCTGAGCAAATAATCTGAGAAGTTGGACTACATGAAGAAGAACACATCAGGATTGGAGAAAGACTCATTAACAACCTACAATATGCAGATGACACAACCTTGCTTGCTGAAAGTGAGGATGACTTGGAGCACTTACTGATGAAAATTCAAAACTACAGACTGCAGTATGGATTACATCTCAACATAAGGAAAACAAAAATCCTCACAACTGTCTCAATAAGCGATATCACGATAAACAGAGAAAAGATTGAAGTTGTCAAAGGTTTCATGTTACTTGGTTCCACAATCAACACCAATGGAAGCAGAAGTCAAGAAATCAGATGACATTGCACTGGGCAAATCTGCTGCAAAGGACTTTTTTAAAGTGCTGAAGAGCAAAGACATGTCTTTGAAGTCTAAGGTGCACCTGACCCAAGCCATGGTATTTTCAATCGACTCATATGCATGGGAAAGCTTGACAAATAATAAGGAAGACTGAAGAAGAGCTGATGCTCTGGAGTTGTGGTGTTGATGAAGAATACTGAAAGTACCATGGACTACCAGAAGAACTAACAAATCTGGCCTGAAAGAAGTGCAGCTGGAATGCTCCTTGTAAACTAGAATGGCCAGACTTTGTCTGACCTACTTTGGTCATATTGTCAGAAGGGACCATTCCCTGGAGAAGGATATCACGCTTTGTAGAGTGAAGGATCAGCAAAAAAGGGAAAGGCCCTCAATGAGATGGATTGACACAGTAGATGCAGCAAGGGGCTCAGGTATAGCAAGTATTGTGAGGCTAGCACAAGACTGGCCAGGGTTTTGTTCTGTTGTACATAGGGTTGCTATAAGTTGGAGCCAACTCGACCACACCTAACAACAACAACAACAACAACTCTTCATTCTCAATTTTTGTAATGGAAATATTTTCCTCTGTATCTTCTCTCAGAACTTTGGGGTTTTTAGCAATTATCTCTTTTCTCTCAAACGTATTTCTTATGTCTCCAAATCCTCTCAAGTCTTTTAAATTTCTCAGAAATCCATTCCTTCCTCCTTAATCTTTTGAGGCCCCTGTCATTTATGACAATTCCTAAAATAATGCCTTATTTCAGTGCGTTTCCCACAACAGTTCTACAAATCCATCCATAGCTATCCCATTGTCTACATTTAAAGATGAAACTCTTCAACTTGATCTTTAGTGCTCTACACAATCTATTCAATCTATTTTTCTCATCTTACTCTAATTCATTACGTTAGGTATTTAGTACTTGGCTACTCAAAGTTTGGCATCTGACCAGCAACATCCACCTTATTTTGGCAACCTATTGATCTACTAAATCAGAATTTATATTTTAACAATTACCATCCCACTTCCATCTTTGGGAGTTCTGGTGGTGTAATGCCTACAGATATTTGACTGCTAATCAGAAGGCTAATGGTTGAAACCCACCAGCCACTCCTCAGAAGGAAAATTGGGCAATCTACTTCTGTAGTGATACAGCCTCAGAAACCCAAGAAGGGGTTGCTATGAGTGCTGTGCATTAGTTTTAACACACGTTCTTGACACATAACAAGGCATTATTCAATGTTATTACTATTAACCTTACAATCATTTTCCTATTCCTTTGTTTGTGCTGTTGACCAGGGTAGATATTCATCCATTCCTGACCAGTCTCTCAATTTGCTAGCCATTCCTCAGAAGGAAGACTGTGCAATTTACTTCTGTAGCGATACTACTTTGGAAACCCAAGGAGGGGTGGCTATGAGTTGGAACCAACTCGACAGCAGTGAGTTTGGTTTTTGATTTAAAGACTAATAATTCTCAGCACCCTTCTGTCAGTGTGTTGTACCATGGTGGCTTGTGTGTAATGCCGGAAGCTATAACACCAGTATTTCAAATGCTAGCAGAGTCGCACATGGTGGACAGGTTTCAGCAGAGTTTCCAGATTAAGACAGACTAGGAAGAGAGGCCTGGCAACTGAATTCCAAAAACTAGTTATTGAAAACCTCATGTGAGCACAACAGGATATTGTCTGATTCACTTGCTTAAGACATGTTCTCAGAAAATATCAGTCACTGAAGAGGACATCATGTTTGGTAAGGTAGAGACCTAATGTGGACAAGGGAGATCTGGGAAATTTACTTCCATGGTGATACTGCCTTTGACACCCAAGGAGGGGTCACTATTAGTTGGATCCTATTCAATGGCAGTGAGTTTGATCTTGGTTCTGGAATGAGGACACAGAAGACCCTTGGTAGGGTAGAATGACATAATAGCCACTCTGATGGATTGAAAGGTACTGGTGATTGTGATGATGACCAGGACCTGCCAGCGTTTTGTTTGTTCTGTTGTTCTGTTTTGTTCACCATGAGTCAGAATCAACTTTATGGTAGCTATCTATCAATAAAAAGTTCAAGTTTTATTTCTAACAACTTTTATTGTGGTAAATTTTTAGTTGCTGATATGACCCTTTCCTGATACAATATTAGAAAAGATAGTAAGTCTTGGGTCCTAAACAGTTATGATCTGACAAATTTCCCACTCCATGCTGACTACTGAGACCATGAAAATTGGGTTTGCCTCTGCACACTAAGGAAGGCACCTTGGAGTAGGACCTATTTACATATGTCCTTGACCTGTAGTCTGTTCTTTGCTTTGCTTATTTGCATATATGATGTAATCTAAATTAGAAGTAACTTTAATTTTATCCAATTTTTCACTCTAGCCTCTAGTTGAACTTGGCCCAAACTTTATAGTCAGGGACCTTTCATGATCTTAATACCTAAACCTACCACCAGGCTATGCACATGTTGGGTGCTTAATAAATATTGAAATTGTTGACATTGAAATCCACTGATGAGACAAGAAAGAAAAAAGAATATTCATTTGTAATCTGGTCTTCAGCAACTTTAATGCAGTAATAGGTTAGCTACTAACAATTATCATCATTACCATCATTTATTATTAATAGCAGTAATGTAGTACCTAAGGCATTTGACTGATAACCAGAGCCTGGAGGTTCAAATCAAACAGCCACTCCTTGGAAGGAAGATTGGGAAATCTACTTCCATAGAGATACTGCCTCAGAAACCCAAAGAAGGGTTTCTATGAATCGGAACCAACTTCATGGCAGTAAGTTTGATTTTTGGTTGGATAACTGTAATGTGAGATGCACCCTCTCAGATATAAGAATGGAAGTCGACTTTCAATTCCATATTGATATGGAAAGACTAAGGTTGATGATTTATTAAAAATAATTATCTACATCCATAGAAAATAAGCTTTTTTAGTGAAAGCCACTGACTCTGTTTACAATGAGTGTTTTTTCCAAAGGTGTCAGTGAGTAGTCTCACCATAGCCTATTAAAAAAAAAAAAAAGGGATCTCTGGTGGCATAGTGTTTGAAAGAATTAAGTGGCTGCCAAAAGTTCAGCAGTTTGAACCTACCAGCCACTCTGCAGGAGGAAGATGAGGCAGTCTGCTTTCCTAAATATTTATAGCCTTGGAAACCATGTAGGGCAGTTCTACTCCTTCCTACAGCATTGCTATGAGTTGGCACAACAGGACAGCAGTGGATTTTTGGTTTGGGTATAGCCTATTTTATTTATTTATTTATTTTTTTTTCATCATCACCTTGGGGTATAGCCTATAGAGCAAAACAGCTACTGAATAGATGTCCCAACTTTTTTGGAAAAGCAGTGATAAAATTTATGCATCATTTTAGCAAGACACTTCTAACTCTTAAGTGCAAAATACTCAAGTGTAGCCCCACTGCTACAAATATTAAATGCTACCATATTTCATGATTTACATGCTGGTGGTGTAGTAGTTAAGGCATTTGGCTGCCAAAAGGTCAGTGGTTCAAAACCATCAGCCATTCCAAGGAAGAAAGATAAGACTATCTGCTTCTGTAAAGATATACAGCCTTGGAGACCCAATGGGGGAGAGCTTTAAGTCAGAATCTACTTGATGGCAGTGAGTTTGGTGTTTGGTTTTGGACTTCTATCCTTAGACCCTGATGTCTGGGTCTACTTTTTCTCTCCCCATGCTTTCTCAAAGCCACTCCAATTAGGAATAAGAACTACAGTTATAGGGATCTACATATTGCCACATCCATTCTTATTCTTTCATCCTACAATCATTACCCTACAACGTGTTCCCAGCCTGGGATTATTGAGCCCACTTTCTCAAAGAAATCTTGTTGTACATGCTTCTGAGATGCGGTGATATCATGGATTTGAACAGGCTTTTCTTGGGGTTTAACCACAATTTTGCTATAGAATTAATACTATTCTAGATTGCAAACAACCAATTTTCAAACCAATTGAGAAAGAGCAATTTGTTTAGAAGTTTATATGTTGCCTGGATATGAATGCACAAAATTTAAAAGTATATTCTTACCGTATCCTTCAGGAAATTATACCTACTTTGTAAGACTCATGAATAAGGTGTACTTTGCAAGCACACACATGAACACTAAGATGAGAAAACATGTTCACTTTAGTGCAATATCTAACAAAGCTGTCAGTAGAAAACAAGATATAGACAGTGCATGCTTATCTATTTTAATAAAACTAGAATCTGGCAATATGGAAATATGCAAAGATGGAGCTATTATAATTGTTTGCTGAATAGTGCTTTTTGGGGGGGCAGTAGTTAATAGCAGTTGCAAAAACATATTGACCCCTCATTTTCAAATCTGTAATATAAAATAAAAATAATACAAATTCCAAACCAAACTCACTGACATAGAGTTGATCCTGACTCATAGCGGCCTGTCCTTGGGTTTCCAACGTGATATCACTCTAGAAGTAGATTGCCCAAATAGATGACAATTATTTGATCCCAGATGATGCAAATAATTCTACATCATTTATGTAAAATACTTATTTGTAATCAATTTACTTCATTACAATTATATGAGTAAAAGGCATTGTTCCTAATAATGTGTTTTCTGCCAAATCAAATGATTCGTTTGAAAAATAAGAAATGCTTTCGTTTTTAGAATACGCTAACAGTTTGTAGTTAGACAAGATTTTTATAAATAATATTGCTTTCTTTCTAAATTTACACATTCCAACAAAGCCAAACTCATTTCCCTGGAGTCGATTTGACTCATAGCGACCCCTCCTTGGCTTTCCGAGGCATCTCTACAGAAATAGATTGCCCAATCTTCCTTCCGAGGAGTGGCTGGTGGGTTTGAACCGCCAGCCTTCTGGTTAGCAGTCAAATGCCTTAGGCACTACACCATCATTAGTTTCTCATTACTAGTTTACTGGTTTATAATAATTGAAATTTCCACATTTTCATGCCTCCCCCACCCCAGTCAAGAACAATAAATACTCTTAATTAAAAGTTCTACCTTAAAATATTTATTAAACAAATTGCATGTGATCAATGCCTCCTTCTATTTAAATAAGTATGAGAAAGGCCTAATTCTGATGATACAATCTCTGGTTTTTGCTGGTTTTTGCCTTAGTGGCTTATCATCTTTAGCCAGTGAGTTATTCTTTCATTTTGAGCTCATCTTGTCCCTGATGGTCCAATTATTGCTTCTGGGTAATGACCCAGTCAGATCTTATTTGGAAAGAAACTTACTCCTAAACAGCACACAGTGATGCCTTTTTGACCTCAGAGAAGCCACAAAGGACATCTGCATTATCATACAGAATAAAATGGGTCCAGTAAAATTAGGTTCCAGCTGAGAAGAAAGCTTCCTGAAGGCATTTGGTGCCTCACAGCCATCGACTAGACCAAATGTTCCATTAGAAATTGTAATTGGTTTCATTTTTCATTCTCCCAGATGTCATTCATAAAAAAAAAAAAAAAATTATTAGGTGATCATGTTTGACCACAAAGTAGACACTTTTATGCAATCTTGACTCTGCTTTGCTGCTTAGCTAAACGTTCAAGTTCTTTAAACAGTCTCCTTTAGAACTGTTATCACCCCTTTATTGTGGCTGTGGTTTTTCCCTATATCCTGTTCTGTTTTTATTTATTTCAAAAAGCAGAGACCAAAACTAGTTACTATAAAAACTGCTTTCTAAGAGCATAGGAGAGAAATGTTCTCCAATGTAGAATGCACAAAGTATTTCACTATCCTTTTCATTATGAATGAATCTCATTAATCGAGAAAAGCAGATTATACCAGGAAAACATAATTGTTTAATTTATGTTCAGCTTTATTGTATGTGTGTTTGTGTGTGTGTGTGTGTGTGTGTATTTTAATTCAGACAGGTCTCATGAAAATTCAAGATACTGTCTAATAAACTTGAAACTAGGGAACATTATCTGGTTTTAGAAAGAGTAAATTGTCAGAGTGAGCAGCGTGGGAAAGGTAGAGCGGGGGAGAAAATGAAAAGCTCCCTGCTCAAAGAAAAGAAAAGTTTCCATTAAGTCAATTCAGACTCATGGCTACCTCATTGGCTTTGTGAACCTGATGTTGTAGAGGTTGTGGGTTAAAGTTCCACTGTCACATGTAGTCTGGCCATTTTCTGTTTATATATCCAGTCTCTCAGCCCTCCCCCCATTGGTCATTATTTCACTCACAAAAAGTTTAACAGTCAAATTTGTTTTAAAGGAAACAATATACAGAATCTGGAGATACAGAAAAGTTTACTGATAGGAATATTCCTAACGGTTTTAAATTGGAAAATTATAGTCTACCTAATTATTCAACACAATTAGAACTGAAGAATATTCAAAGGCAGCTAAAAGTGTTTAAAATATGTCCTTGGAATAAATAAAACTTATAACCATATATCCATGTTCTTGTTGTTGTTAGGTGTTGTCGAGTCAGTCCCAACTCACAACGACACTGTAAGCAACAGAGTGAAACACTGTCCAGTCCCCTGCCATCCTCATCATTGTTGACATGCTGGAGCCAGTCATTGGAACAACTGTGCCAGTCCATGTAGGTAAGGATCTTCCCCTTTCTTGCTGACCCTCCACTTTACCCAGCATGGTAACATTCTTAAAAGACTGGTCCCTTCTAACAGCATGAGCAAAGCATGAGAAACCAAGTCTAGCCATTCTGGCTTCTAAAGAACATGCTCACTATACTTCCTCCAAGACAGATCGGTTTGTTCTTCTAGCAGTCCATGGTACCCTCAATATTCTTCACTAACACCACAACTCAAAAGCTTCAGTTTTTCTACAGTCTTCCTTATTAATTCTCTAGCTCTCACATGCATATGAAACTATTGAAAAAACGTGTACCTACAGGAGAAGCTAATTTTAATAAAATAGTACATGGAAAAATTCTTCTTTACTTATCTTTAGTTTCTAAATTGCCAACATAAAATGCGTACATTTTTTTCTTATAGAAATAAAAGGATATTTTAAGCATTTTTTCCCAAAGTAAATACTAGTTTTATTTTTCTGCCATCCTGCCTTTCTATTGAAAACTATAAGAAAATAATGCTTGGGAAAATACTAAAAAATATTAGATAGACTTTTAAAATTCCAAAATCAGGTAGACCCTTGGGAGCAAGTGGGTAATCTTTGCAGCAACAGGCCAACTCTATTTTTGAGCCGCTCTCTGAAAACAGACTGAGTACTTGTTTTCTTTAGAGGTGGGATACATGTTACAGTTATCACTATTGATTTCCTTTCCTCGCTGATCTTCTGTAGTGTTGTCACTTCATAGATATTTTATCTCTCCAGGAAAAAGCTTAGTGTTTCTTTGCCCCAGCAATTGCTATAGATATTCCACCAACACATTTAATGTGTGGTTGGCAGGAAAAGAGTATCAAAATGGATATAAGAGTCAGCCACAACCACCAATATCAGTCATTGTGTGTCAATTCCAACTCATGCCGACCTCACATGTATCAGAGTAGAATCGTGCTCCATAAGGTTTTGAATGGCTAATATTTTAGAAGTTGATCATGAGGCATTTCTTCTGAGGTATCTCTGGGTGACTTGAACCTCCAACTTTCTCTTTAGCAGCCAAACATGTTAATCATTTGCACCACCCAGGTACTCTATGAGTCACCCAACAGTGCCCACAGTGCCCCTCCTGATGATCATTGTAAATGAACATTTTGTTCCAAACGGTAATTAGAGTTTAAAGTCTGGAAATGTATTGGTAAATAACAGTTCTTGGAAAGCATTTTATATTTTAACTTATCCATATCATTTGCCTAAAATTCAGAAAGGACACTCTTCTAATATAATGGAGATTCATGTTTGGATTTGATTTCAGCAACAGATGTCTGAATCCAAATCAACTAAAAGATTTTTATTAGAGTGAATATTAATCTTATGAAGGAATTTGTTTTCAAGGTTGGATTGGGAGACATTAGAGTGTGTTGTACGTTCTCTAAATATCTCTAGCCATGCATAATCCTATCACTCTCATTTCTTTCATTGCTGACCATTTCCTTATTTAGTGCTCTCACTTTCCCTCCTGACTCACTGTAAACCTTGACTATCTGATTACTAATTTTACTAACTCAAATATTTCTTCTTTATTAAGGTAATGCTAGCTGCTATAACAAATAAATCCAAATTTAATAGCCAACACGGCAGAAGTTGGGTTTTGTTTTATTTTATTTTTGCTTCTCATCTAGCAGACTATTAATGTATTTCTGCTTGGTGATCTTCAGTCTAATTCAGGAATTTAGGGTCCTTCTATTTTGAAAATAAAGAACTCAATAGTCTGCACCAAGCCAACAGAAAGGCAAAGAGAAAAGATGGTGATGGCACACTTGGCCAAAAAGTAGCAGAATCCTTATCTGTTCACATTCTGTTGATAAGACTAGCCACATGCCCATAGCTAAAGGTAGGAGGTGCTAGAAATTGTAGTCCTTGGATAGAAAGTCACCTCTTAGGATTTCTTTATATTTTGGAGTAGGACAATACTAGTGCCAAATCTAAAACAATGAGAATCAAAGGGAATAAATCAAAATTAAGGGGATCATTTCAAGGAAAAAATATACAATTTTTGCAACAACACATCAATTAGTTCATAAAACATTGAATCTGTTAGTCAAGTTCCACATGATCTCATGGCATTCATTCTCCACTCCTATCTCTACATTTACTTCAAAGGCTCCATTAAAGGGATGCTGTTATTCTTGTTAGGTGACATCAACTTGTCTCAGACTCATAGTGATCCTATGCACAGCAGAATGAAACACCACCTGGTCCTGAGCCACCTCCATGATCCTTGCTATACTTGAGCTCATCGCCACTGCCACTGTTCCAATCCATCTCATTGAGGGCCTTCCCCTCTTTTGTCAACCCACCACCTTACCAAGAACAACATCCTTCTCCAGGGAATGGTCCCTTCTGACAACATAACCAAAGTATGTGAGACGAAGTCTAGCCATTCTCACTTCTAAGCAACATTCTGACTGCACTTCCTCCAGGACAGATTTGTTAATTCTTTTAGCAGTCCATGGTACTTTCAGCATTCTTTGCCAACACCACAACTCAAAAGCATGAACTCTTCTTCAATCTTCCTTATTCATTGTCCAGTTCTCACATGCACAGGAGACAATTGAAAATACCACGGTTTGTGTCAGGTGCACCTTAGTCCTCAAGGAGACATCTTTGTTCTTTGGCACTTCGAAGAGGTCCTTTGCCCAGTGCTATACATTGCCTGATGTCCTGACTGCTGCTTCCATTGGCATCAATTGTGAAACCAAGCAATATGAAGTCTTTGACAACTTCAATCTTTTCTCCATTGATAGTGATGCTACTTATTGGTTAAGGTGATAGATTTTTACAAAGCTCTGATACTTCAATACATTATCTTAATTTTCTCCAATTCTCACCTGTGTCATCACATGATGGCCTACATTCCATTACCAAAGGAGATCAGAAAATATGTTCCCAGTCTACATTTATCTTATTTTTGTTTTCCTTACATTCTAAGGTCTTTTGCACCATTCATGATTTTCTGTTGCCAAATTCATTATTGAGCCACAGCAGAAGCTACAACATCTAAATTTTATGTATCAAGGTATCCAAGGGGTGTGCAAAATTTGACCATTCTATCCTATGGAAAGAATTCAAGATTTCTAGCATATAATGAGGTATGAGATACTTCTAAGGCCTTATTTATCTAACTTTATTCTAATCCATCTTCTGCAAACTGAACTTGTTAGTATAAAAGATAGCAACAGCATGTTGAATAAAGGTCTCTATAATTATATTTTCATAACTGAATGCAAGTTCAAAAATAGAATCTCATTGAGTATAATTATTTGGGCTTTGATGTACAGTACTTGCTTCCTAATTTGGGAACACAGTTGTAGCCTCTAACATGCTCATGGTTTTTCAAGAATGCAGATACAATTTAGAAAATACCTTAGGAGAACCAAGCACCTCTGTAGGTACACATAGACTTACTCAATCTGAGATGAAATCAAACTTCCAGAAACATGGAAGAGAGAAAAGCCATTTTTCACCTCCAATTATACAAATATTTAGTAAGGAAATTTTTAACTAGATATGGTATGTTGTTGTTGTTGTAGTTGTTGTTATTTGCCATCGAGTAGGACCTGACTCATAGCGACCCCTCCTTGGGTTGCCAAGGCAGTATCACTACGGAAGTAGATTGATTGCCCAACCTTCCTTCCGAGGAGTGGCTGGTGGGT
>NW_006921592.1:12535218-12539118 GCF_000298275.1 Orycteropus afer afer | reverse complement strand
AGTTTTGACTACTGTGGCTGTATAGTAGGTTTTGAGATCTGGCAATGTGAGACCTCCTACTTTGTTTTTCTTCTTCAGTAGTGCTTTGCTTATCATATAAAGGATATCATATATCCTTTCCATATAAAGTTAGTGATTGGTTTTTCCATATCCCCAAAAGTCACTTAAACTCTTTGAGCTTTTCTTGTCTCAGTTTTTATCCAGGGAAAAGGATTACTTCCATATACATTATTATGAGGCGTAGGTTAGACATAAGTTGTTGAGCTAAATTACCATGTTGAAATGCTCAATGCCCTGAGAACTCTGCTACATTTTTCTTTATAGCACTGAATACTGCCCAACATAATTTAAGTTTGTTTCTTGTCTGTATTCCCCCAGAAAATACAAAGTTTTGAAAGAAAGAATTTAGTCTGTTTTAAGCACTGTAAGGTCTTAGGATCTTAATTCAGAGCCTAGTATCTGGTAGGTATTCAATACGTATTTGTGAATGGATAAGTGAATGAGTGGTCCCACGGCTCTAAACACAGTGACTGGAACACAACAGACCTACTACCAGCACTCCTACAATAGACCATAGGGAGTATCAAATGTTTGAAGTAAAGTAAAGAAAAGAAAACTAGCAAAGAAAAATCTACTGTAGAGTTGTGAGGATGTACTCATTAAAGGTATGGGAACATAAGTCAAGCAAAAAGGGATGACTAAGGGTTATTTTCATTTACAGACTACTCTGGAGGAATGTAATCACTCAGGAATAAGAAATTGAAAACTCATAGTCATCGAGTTGATTCTAACTCACAGTGGCCCCCACTGGGTTTCCCAAGCTGTAAATCATTATGGGAGCAGACTGTCTAATCTTGCGTCCAAGGATCAGCTGATGGGTTTGAACCACTGACTTTTTGGTTAGCAGCCAAATGCCTTAACCACTGCACCACCCGAGCTCTCTATATAAGTAGGCAAGAGAATGGGGAACTACAGATTCTCATTAGTGTCATTACCCTAAAAAGTAGGTCTTTGTTGTTGTTGTTGTTGTTGTTAGGTGCCATCAGGTCATAGCGACCCCATGTCATATAACTGAAATGTCCTATAGGGTTTTTTTGGAGTTCTGGTGGTATAGTGCCTAAGGCATTTGACTGTTAACCAGAAGGCTGAAGGTTCAAAGCCACCAGCCACTCCTCAAAAGGAAGATTAGGCAATCTACTTCTGTGGAAATACTGCCTCAGAAACCCAAGAAGAGGTCATTGTGAGTCGAATTGACTCAAAGGCAGTAAGTTGGTTTTTGTTTGTTTTCATAGGATTTTCTAGGCTGTAATCTTTATGGGCTCAAATCACCAGGTATTCCTCTGCAGAGCCACTGGGTGGGTTTGAAACACCACCTTTAGGTTAGCAGTCAAGTGCTTCACCATTGTGCACCCAGGATATCTATACCATACAGACTAGAGGTTTAGAATGTCTCAAATGTGCCATCATTAAGCTAGCACTCTCAGCTCTTTGCATTCCATCTGCGTTTCTATCAAAGCACTTAAGAAAAAGTATCTCGTGTTAGCCATGTATACACCTTACTCCTTCCCATATTGAAAGCTCCTTCCAACCACGATCATATCTTTCCCATCTTTGCATGCATCCATTGTGTAGTACACACTACAATACATCCCTTATGCATAGTAAGTGATCAATAAATACTGGTAGAATTGAAGAGTGACTGAGAAGCAAAGTAAATAAAATGATAGTGATGAAATACATATGCATGAGAAATTTTATCCTTTGAAGGACTTGAAGTAAAACAAGAGATAGAGGGACTTTTAGTAATATAATTGGGATTGTGGTTATGACAGGGTTGTGCACACAAAATCAAATCAATAGGCCAGTGGCAGCAGCAGCCTAGCAAGAATGAATTGTTCATGCTTTCCAGATGCAGAACAAATAAGCTTGGAGAAATATGGTAATTGTTAATAATATGAAATTGACAAGAGAATGGAAACCACCTTGACATTTGATTAGTACTTAGTCAATATTCAAGCTCAAAAGAAAGTGAACAGATGTGAGTCACAGCAGATGTGAAAAATACATAAAATATCAAAGTGATTTGGTTGCCTGCTTGCAAAATATATTTCCTGGCCAAAAACCCTCAAATTTAACTCAATAAAAATGAGGCACTCTGCTCTAGACACACTGGCCCTTTTCTTAGTCCTTATGCATGCCAAGCTACCAACTGACAGTGGTTTTACACTTGCTATTCCCTTTATCTGAAATATTCTTCCACAAATACCTGTTTGGCTTAAACCCTTCACTGTTTCCCCCCACATGCCTAATTGGATATCACCTTTTAGAGATGCTTTCTTTGTCTATCCAATGTAAATTAACACCCAACTCCACCAAGGCCAGTCTTGAACTCCTTTGTCCTGCCTCATTTTTCTTTATAGCACTGAACACTGCCCATTATAATTTTATTGTCTGTATTCTTCCAAGAAATACAAAGTTTTTTGAAAGAAAGAATTATATTTGTCTTAATCATTTTATGATTCTAGGGACCAAATTCAGAGCCTAATACCAAGTAAACAAATGCAACACACTGACTTCTAGTTGGATACAATTCATAGTGACCCATCCTTGGGTTTCTGGGGCATTATCACTATGGAAGTAAATTACTCAACCTTCCTTCCGAAGAGTGACTGGTGGGTTTGAACCTCCAGCCTTCTGGTTAGCAGTCAAATGCCTTAGGCACTGTGCCACCAGAGACCCCTAATACCAAGTAGGTGCTCAATAAATACTATGTGAATGGATAAGTGAGTGGCTCATTGCACCCAATGTAACTCCCATGGCTGCAAACACACTGACGAGGACACAATATACTACGAGAAATATCAGATGTCTAAAGAAAAGGAAAAAGTGAAAAGGAAGTTGGTGAAGACAAAAGTTTTTCTTCTTCCTAATTTCTCCTGAAACTTGTCTGGGGTTTGGAAGAGAATTAATATTTAAGAGGACACAAAGTAGTGAGAATAACACTTGGGCCTGAATTTCTTTGACTTTCCCTTCATTTTCTTGCTGTGACTCTTGAATTCCTGCTGATTAGAAAGGTGATATAATGACTACATTTACACTGAGAAGGTGTGGCTAAGAAAAATAAAGATGTCCCTAAACTGGCGCTTCAAACCCACCAGCCTCTCCTTGGAAGAAAGGTTGGGCAATCTACTTCCGTAGTGATACTGACTCAGAAACCCAAGGAGGAGTCTCTCTGAGTCAAGTGCAACTCAGCAGCAGTGAGTTTGGTTTGGTTTTTGGAAGTTGAAAACTAAGGGAAAAGTCTGTAAACACATGGAAAAGAAAGTGACATATGGAATCAGGAAATACATTTTGCATTAGAAATCTAAAATAATGCTTCCCACATGTAATATGTTATCAATCGTCCTGATGTATCAGATGGTATTTAAACAATTCTGTAAAATAGAAGACTAAAGCATACAGCTGTGCAACAAATTGTCCAGAATCTCAGATGGGATGAACAGCAGAAATAAATATAATGCTAGATTTTCTGAGTCCTGGTGCACATGTTCCTTCTCTATCCTAAAATGCGCACATATTGAGTTGGACGTCTCTGTTGCTGTTGTTGTTGTGTTTTGCCATCGAGTCGGATCCGACTCATAGCTACCCCTCCTTGGGTTTCTGAGGCAGTATCAGTATGGAAGTAGACTGCCCAACTTTCCTTCCGAGGAGGAGTGGCTGGTGAGTTTGAACTGCCAGCCTTCTGGTTAGCAGTCAAATACCTTAGGCACTACACCACCAGAGCTCATTGTTGTTGTTGTTGTTGTTATGTGCCGTCGAGTCGATCCCGACTCATAGCGACCCCTCCTTGGGTTTCCGAGGCAGTATCACTACGGAAATAGATTGCCCCACCTTCCTTTC
>NW_006921592.1:12533631-12535037 GCF_000298275.1 Orycteropus afer afer | reverse complement strand
TTGAACCACCAGCCTTCTGGTTAGCAGTCAAGTGCCTTAGGCACTATGCTGCCAGAGCTCCCAGATGTGTTATAGTATAAAATTAATTAAACATCCTCTTTGTCTTTGAATATATAGTTTAGCTTTAACAGACAGATTCTCCCCCTCTATAAGCCCTTTAACTATAAATTTACACAAGCTATTCATAACACATCCCAGCACACCTTGCATTTAGGTTTGAGTATGTGACTAGTTATTTTGAAAGGAACGTGAACTGAAGAATGTGCTGCCACTTTTAGGCCAACTGTACCATCACCATAACACATTTTTATGTAGATGGGCATTTTGAATGTTTATGATTTGAAGGTTACCAAAATACTTACTAATTTTTTTTTTAATTTATGCTTTGTAGAGTTTAAATACATACCAATAAATGGTCTCCAGTTGATTAGATTATTCCCCATTGTTACTTTATTCTGTGGCACAGCCAGGTCATGTTTCCCCTTGACACAAAGAGTATCATTATCATTGTACTCTTTATAAAGGATATTTCTCTGAGTTGCATAACACGTCAGCATTGAACATAGAAGCAGCATTGATCACCATGGTGAGATGGACCAAGAGAGAAAAACTTCATCCCCTTATTGCTTTCCTGATAGTGTATTTATTCACATGACACTTATTATGTGGCCCATTAGACATTTAGCCAAGGGAATTGTGTTCAAAATATAACCTGGCCATCTGTTAGAAGGTACAAAAGTCACTTTTATTTATTTATTTTATTTTGATTTGGGTGAAGATTTACAGAGCAAATTCACTTTCCATATAGCAGTTCACATATACTTGGTTATATGTCATTGACCACAGTTTACCACAATGCAACAGCTCCCCTCGCACTTCCTCCCCATAGATACCTCTTCCCAGTGTCCATCCCTTCATACTCTCCTGCCACCTGAGCTGTCTCCCTGTGCATAAGCAGCCCTTCCTTCTCCCATGATTGTTCTCTCCAGGGCAATGTGCTTAACTCACATGCCTGTACTTTGTTTGGCTGGAAACCACTGGTGTGGGTTCAATTCCAGACCTAAAGGGTGCTAGGGGCATAGTCTCAGTGATTCCACCAGGCTCTATTGGACCAGCAAACCTGGTCCCCACCTTTTTTTTTTTTTTTTTTGCCTCCAAATGATTTTGAGCTTTGTTCCACATTGTTCTCCCTCTCTATGCAGGATCTCCTACATTCCTTCCAAGTGTATGACAGTGGTAGCCGGGCACCATCTAGTTCTTCTGGTCTCATAGTTGTATAGGCTGCAGATCGAATGGTGTACCAGTTGCTAGGACTGATTGTTTCCATTAACTTTGATTTTCTTCTTGATGAGGAGAGACCCATCGTTGCATCTAGATGGCAGCTTGCTAGCTTTTAAGATCCCAGT
>NW_006921592.1:12527586-12529850 GCF_000298275.1 Orycteropus afer afer | reverse complement strand
CGAGGAGTGGCTGGTGGGTTTGAACCGCCAGCCTTCTGGTTAGCAGTCAAGTGCTTTAGCCACTATGCTACCAGAGCTCATAGTATCAGATAATTTGCTCTTGTGATTAACACAACAAACCTAAATAACTTGCATTAGAGAAAATTAGAAATCGCTAGTTTTAGCTAATAGATTGCAAATATTTAACATAATCATGACTACATAACATTTCACATAAAAAGGCATTTAGCATATCTATTCTGTAGTGATACTGCCTCGCAAACCCAAGGAGGGGTCGCTATGAGTCGGGTCTGACTTGACAGCACATAACAACAACAACTACATAATATTTTATAACAGATAAAATGTATTTAACATAACCATAACTGTCAAATTTAGAAATCTACATAGAGGTTTGAAGAATGTTTGTGAATGAAGAATTCTATACCCTGGTTTTCCTAAGAAAACAAAATGCCTACAATTTCATATACAGCGCATGTTCCTTTCCACTCCTTGAAAACAAGCTAAAATTCTTCTAAGCCAAAATCTGGTGCTAACCATATGAAAATATGCAGATTGTCTAGCCCAGTATTTCCTGAGCAGTTTTGACTCACCAATTACATTCGCAGAATTTTCAAAATGCTTATGAATTCTCAAAATAATTATTTTAAAAATTATTTCCTTGATACCTGAAAAAGATAATAATTTTACACTTATAAAGGTCAATTTGTAAATTAGTAAAAAATCTACAGTTTCAGAATTCTTCTCAAGAGCACATGGAACATTCTCAGAAAGGCCATATGACAAGCCTCAATGTATATAAAGAAATTAAAATTATACAATGTATGACCACAAAAAATTAAATTAGACTCAATAACAAAAGGATTTTGGAAATTCACAAACATGTAGAAATTAAACAAACAACCAGCAATAAACTATCTAAAATGAAATTAAGAAAACAATTCCATTTAGACTACCATAAAAAAAGAGAAAAATTCAAAATACTATTGAAAGGAATTTGAGAAGACTTACATAAATGGAAAGACATCCTGTGGTCATGAATCAAAAGACTTAATTTTGTTAAAATGACTATAATCCTCAGATTGATTTACAGATTGAATGCAATCTTTCCAATATTCTAACTTCCTTTCTTTGTAGGAATGGATAAGCTGATCCTAAAATTCATATGGAAATGCAAGCAACACTGAATCCTTTGAAAGAATCTTGAAAAGGTAAACAAAGGTGGAGAACTCACACTTCTCAATTTCAAAACCTAGTACAAGGCTACAGTGACCAAGACTGTAGTATTGGCATAATGATAAACATACAAATCAATCAAATAGAATTGTGTTTCCAGAAATAACCTCATATACCTATGGTTAACTGATTTTTAGCAAGCGTATCATGACCACTCAATGGACAAAGAAGAATCTTACAACATATAGGGCTGAAAGAGAAATCCATTTGCAAATGAATGGATTTAGTTAGACCTTTATCCTATCTCACACCATCCAAAATTAACACAGAAGGGATCAAAAACCTAAATCTAGATATGAAAACTATAACTATAAAAACTTTTAGGAAAAAATATAAATGCAAATCTTCATGACCTTTGATTAGGCAATAGTTTCTTAGATACTCAAAACACAAGCAACTAAGTAAAAATATATAAAGTGGACTTCATCACAATTAAAACTTTTTGTGCATCAAAAAATACTATCCAGAAAGTGAAAAGACAACACACAGAGTGGGAGAAAATATTTGCCAATCATATGTCTCTAACACACAGAATATAAAAAGAGCTGTAACAAGCTCAATAATGAAAAAGACAAATACCCCACTTACAAATGGGCTAAATATTTCAATAGACATTTTTCCAAAGAAGATATGTAAATAGGCAACATGCACATGAAAGGATGCATAAGGTAGTTACTCCTTAGAGAAAAGCAAATCAAAACCACAATAAGATACCACTTCACATTCTTCCACTGTTGTTGTGTTGTTGTTGTGTGCCTCCGAGTCGGCCCCAACTCATAGCGACCCCTCCTTGGGTTTCCGAGGCAGCATCTCTGCAAAAGTAGATTGCCCAACCTTCCTTCCGAGGATTGGCTGGTGGGTTTGAACCGCCAGCCTTCTAGTTAGCAGTCAAGTGCCTTAGGCACTATGCTACCAGAGCTCCCGTTCTTTCACTGTTGTTGTTGTTGTGTGCCATCGAGTCGGCCCCGACTCATAGCGACCCCTCCTTGGGTTTCCGAGGCAGTATCACTACGGAAGTAGGATTGCCC
>NW_006921592.1:12509615-12527486 GCF_000298275.1 Orycteropus afer afer | reverse complement strand
TAGCGACCCCTCCTTGGGTTTCCGAGGCAGTATCACTACGGAAGTAGGATTGCCCAACCTTCCTTCCGAGGAGTGGCTGGTGGGTTTGAACCGACAGCCTTCTGGTTAGCAGTCAAGTGCCTTAGCCACTATGCTACCAGAGCTCCTGTTCTTTCACTAGGATGGCTAAATTAAAAATAAAATAACAACTCTTTCTGAAATTGTGGAGAAATTGAAACACTCATACATTGCGGAAATGTAAAATAGTTGCAGCTTTTTGGAAAGTGGCATGGCATTTCTTCAAAATGTTAAACATAGACTATATCATATCATCAGCAATTCCATTCCTAGATATATTCTGGAGAGATATAGAAAACTATGTCCACACAAAAACTTCCCCAGGAATGTTCATAGCAGCATTGTTCAAAATAATAAAAAAATGGAAACAACCCAAAAGTCAATCATTTCATGAATGGCTAAACAAAATGTGGTATAGTCACAGAAGGTCACATATTATGTAGTTCATTTATATGAAATACATTTAAAAGGCAAATCTATAGAGACAGAAAATAGATTAGTGGTTGTCAAGGGCTATGGAGAAGAGGGAATAGAAAGAGTCTGCTAATGGGTATGAGTTTTGGGGAGATAATGAAAACATTCTAAAATTAGTTAGCAGTGATGGCTGCATAACTCTGTGAATATACTGTAAGTACTGAATTAAACACTTCAACAAGGTGAATTTTATGGTATATGAATTTTATATCGATAAAGTTTCTATGAAACATATATTTTCCTCAGTTAATATGTGGTATAAGTTTTTTTTTTTTTAATTTTAAATGAATGATGTAAGAAAAATTACCAAAAAAAAAAATTTAAATTATGTGATAATGTATTTGGCTGGAAATGTGAATTCAAATAAAGCATATCATGCCATCTAAAATAGATTGAAGAATCCTTTTATGCAATACTATTAAGAAGTTTTGCATCTTGTATTTAAAATAACCAACTGTTTAAAAAATATTAAAATTGTAATGTTTGCTTCTATGTGATGATACCTCAGAGATTATTTAAGGTTGATTTTTGCAAGCATGTCCTCATAAATTAAACATTGCACATGTTGATATTCTTTATACCTAATACCTAAGAGGAAGATAATTTAGTGAGTAAACATTGTAACTAAACATTAAAGCATAATTATCTTGTAATTCCATATCAGATTCTTTATCCTCCCCTAACATAACTGGAAAGATTCTATGAGCAAAATACTGAATGATGCAGGAAGCATCAAAAGAAGATGGAAGGAATACATTGTGTCACTGTACCAAAAAGAATTGGTCAATGTTTTCAGGAGGTGGCATATGATGAAGAAACAATGGTATTGAAGGAAGAAGTTGAGGTTGCACTGAAGGAATAGGAGAAGAACGAAGCTCCAGGAATTGATAGAATACCCACTGAAATGTTTCAACAAATGGATACCCTGCTGGAGGCACTCACTCAGTTGTGGCAAGAGATTTGGAAGACAGCTACATGGCTAAATGACTGGAAGAGATCCATGTTTGTACTTATCCCAAAGAAAGGTGATCCAACAGGATGTGGAAGTTATCAAACAATATCATTAATTTCACATGCAATAAAATCTTACTGAAGATAATTCAAAAATGGTTGCAGCAGTATATTGACAGAGAGCTTCCAGAAATGCAAGCTGGATTCAGAAAAGGATGTGGAACCAGGAGTATCATTGTTGATGTCAGATGGATCTTTGCTCAAAGAAAATAGCAGAAAGATATTTACTTATGTTTTATTGAGTATGTAAAAGCATTTGATTGTGTGAATCGTAACAAAATGTGGATAACATTGAGAAGAATGGGAATTCCAGAACACTTGATTGTACTCATGAGAAAACTGTACATAGATCAGGAGGCTGTCATTCAAACAGAACAAGGGGATACTACATGGTTCAAAATCAAGAAGGTAGTGCATCAACGTTGTATCCTTTCACCATACTTATTCAACTTATATGCTGAGAAAATAACCCAACAAACTGGATTATATGAAGAAGAACATGGCATCAGGATTGGAGAAAGACTCATCAACAACCTGTGATATGCAGATGCACAATTTTGCTTGCTGAAAGTGAGGATGACTTGAAACACTTACTGATGAAGATTAATGACTACAGTCTGCAGTATGGATTACACCTCAATAAAAGGAAAACAAAAATCCTCACAACTGGTCCAATAAACAGCTTCATGATGGATGGAGAAAAGGTTGAAGTTGTCGAGGACTTCATATTACTTGGTTCTACAATCAATACAACACTGGAAGCAGCAGTCAAGACATTAAACAATGTATTGCATTGGGCAAATCTGCTGCAAAAGACCTTCTTCAAGTGATGAAGAGCAAAGATGTCTCCTTGAAGACTAATGTGTGCCTAACCCAAGCCATGGTATTTTCAATTGCCTCTTATGCATGTGAGAGCTGGGCAATGAATAAGGAAGACTAAAGAAGAGTTGATGCTTTGAGTTGTGGTGTTGGAGAAGAATGCTAAGAGTACCATGGGCTGCTAAAAGGACTAACAAATCTATCCTGCAGGAAGTGCAGCCAGAATGCTCCTTGGAAGCAAGAATGGCCAGACTTCATCTCACCTACTTTGATCATGTTGTCAGATGTCCATTCCCTGGAGAAGGATATCATGCTTGGTAAAATTGAGGGTCAATGAAGAAGGGGAAAGCCTTGAACAAGATGAATAGACACAGTGCCTGCAATGATGGGCTCAAGTATAGCAAGGATCATGAGGCTGGCACAGGACAAGGCAGTGTTTCATTCTGCTGTGCATAGGGTCACTATGAGTCAGAGACAATTTGACGGCACCTAACAGCAACAACACCACAACATAACTGGAAGAATACATTGGGTATGAATATAACAATCTGTGACAAAGAAAAAAAATTTTTCAAACCAAATTCATTGACCAGAGGTTTTGAGTTAATGAGGAACTAATCATGTACACATCAGCTGTAAGTAACTGTTCCTTGGACATGTGCATGGGCAATCTCAAACCGCACTGTTTAAAGAGAGCTCATTATGAACTTTAATGACTTGGACCACTTTATTTACATTCCCTTAATACCATCTCCATCCTGTGACTGTTTACAAAAAAAACCAATTGCTCTAATTCAACCAAGTCATTTTATGGATAAAGAATGTGAGGTCTAGAGAGAACCATGGGAGCTCTGGTAGCACAGTGGCTAAAGCACTTGACTGCTAACCAGAAAGCTGGCGGTTCAAACCCATCAGCTACTCCCCACAAGGAAGATGGGGCAATCTACTTCCGTAGTGATACTGCCCTGGAAACCCAAGGAGGGGTCGCTATGGGTCGGGTCTGACTCAACGGCACATAACAACAACAACAACAACAGAGAGAACCACATCTGTCCATAGTTACTCAGGTGACCAGTGACAGAGTGGGTTTACAAAACCAGGCTGATCCTTTACTTTGCCAAGCATAACATTCTACGCTGGGGACTGGTCCCTCCTGATAACATGTTCAAAGTTTGAGAGATGATGTCTCTCCATCCTCACTTCTAAGGAGTTTTCTGGTTGTACTTCTTCCAAAAAGGTTTGTTTGTTCATCTGGCAGTCCATATTGAATTCAATATTTTTCTCCAACATTACAATTCAAATGCATCAATTCTTCTTTGGTCTTCCTTACTCTTAGTCCAGCTTTCATAGGCTTTCATATATGAGGTGACTGAAAATACCATGGCCTGTGTTAGGCACACCTTAGTCTTCAAAGTGATATCTTTGCTTTTTAACACTGTGAAGAAGTCTTTTGCAACAAACTTGCCCAATGCAATATATCTTTTGATTTCTTGACTATTGCTTCCATGGACACTGATTGTATATCTAAGTTAACTCCTTGACAATGTCAGTCTTCTCTGCATTTGTCATGATGTGATTTATAGGTCAGTTATGAGGATTTTTGTTTTCTAGTTGTTGTATAATCCATCCTGAAAGTTGTAATCTTTGATCTTCACCAATAAATGCTTACAGTTCTCTTTACTTTCAGCAAGGAAGGTTGTGTCATCTGCATATCACAGGCTGTCAATGAGTCTCCTTCCAATTCTGATGCCATGTCCTTCTTCATATAATATAGCTTCTCAGATTATTTGCTCAGCATACAGACTAAAGTACGATGAAAAGATAAAACCCTGACACACACCTTTCCTGATTTTAAACCATGCCGTATCCCCTCATTCTGTTTGAACAACTACTCTCTGTCTATGTACAGTTTCCACATGAGCACAATTAAATGTTCTGGCATTCTCATTCTTCAAAATGTTACATATAATTTGTTATGATCTGTACTATTGAACAGGAGCTCTGGTGGTACTGTGCCTAAGGCATTTTGACTGCTAACCAGAAAGCTGGTGGATCAAACCCACCAGCCACTCCTCTGAAGGAAGATTGGGTGATCTACTTTCATAGTGATACTGCCTCGCAAATCCAAGGAGAGGTCGCTATGAGTCAGATCTGACTCGACGGCAGTAAGTTTTGAGTTAGTACTGTTGAATGGCTTTGCATGCCCAATAAAACACAAGTAAACATCATTCTGGTTCTCTCTGCTTTCAGCCAAGGTCCATCTGATATCAGCAATGATATTCCTCATTTCATATCCTCTTCTGAATCTGCCTTGATTTTCTCACAGTTCCCTGTCAATGTACTGCTGCAGCCATTTTTAATTACTTCAGCAAAACTTTACTTCTGTGTTATATTAACAATATTATTTGATAATTTCCACATTCTGTTGGCTCACCTTTCTTTGAAATGGTCATAAATATAGATCTCTTCCAGTCTGTTGGCAAGGTAACTATCTTCCAAATTTCTTGGCATAAGTGAGTGAGCACTTACAGCATTGCATCCATTTGTTGAAACATCTCAATTGCTATCCCATTGATTCGTTGAGCCTTGTTTTTGCTAATATCTTCAGTGTAACTCGGACTTCCTCCTTCAATACCATCAGTTCTTGATCATATGCTACCTCTTGAAACGGTTGAATGTTGACAAATTCATTTTACAAGAGTGGCTCTGTACATTCCTTCCATCCTATTTTGATGCTTCCTGTATCGTTCAATATTTTGCACAAATAATCCTTCAATATTGTAACTTGAGGCTTGAATTTTTCTTCAGTTCTTTCAGCTTGAGAAATTTGACCATGCTCTTCCCTTTGTGCTTTCTAATGACAGGGTTTTACACATTTCATTTTAATACTTTACTTTGTCTTCTTGAGCTGCCTTTTGAAATATTCTCTTCAGCTCTTTTATGTCATCATTTCTTCTGATCATTTTAGCTACTGTACATTCAAGAGCATGTTCCTTCTTCTCTGTTTTTTTTTTTTTCTTTCTTTCCTGTCTTTTCAATGACTTTTTGCTTTCTTCATGTATGACGTACTTAACGTCATCCTGCAACTCGTCTGCTCTTTGGTTATTAGTGTTCAATGAATCAAATCTATTCTTCTGATGGCCTCTAAATTCAGGTTGGATACATTCAAAGTCTTATTTTGGCTTTTGTGGCTTGTTTTAATTTTCTTCAGCTTCAACTTGAGCTTGCACATGAGCAATTGTTTGCTCTGTAAATGGCCCCAGGCCCTGATCTGACTTGATATTGAGCTTCTCCTTCACCTTTTCAACAGATGTAGTGGATTGTATTCCTGTGTATTCCATATGGTGAGATCCAAATGTATAAGTGCCAGTTATGTTATTGAAAAAAAAAAAAAAAAAAGGTATTTGCAAAGAATAAGTCATTAGTCTCTCAAAATTCTATCATGTGATCTCAGGCATTGTTTCTATTACGAAGGCTTTATTTTCCAGCTACTGAGCCTTCTTGGTTTCCAACTTTTGGATTCTATTCACCAATAATTATCAATGCAACTTGATTACGTACTTAAAAATTTGCAGTCTGCAAAAGTTGGGAAAATCTTCATTTTTGATGTTTTCTTCATTTTTGATGTTAGTGGCTGGTACATAAATTTGAATTATAGTCATATTAACTAGTCTTCCTTGTATCAATGATATTAACCTATCACTGACAGTTTTGGACTTCACGATAGATCTTGAAATGTTCCTTTTGAAGATGAATGGGATACCACTGTAGCTCAGTTTTTCATTCCTGACCATATGATTGTCAGATTCAGTACCAGTCCATTTCAATTAATTAATGCCTAGGATATTGATCTTTATATGTTCCATTCCATTTTTTATGGAAATTTTCTAATATTGTTAGATTCAAATTTCATACATTCTACATTACAATTATTAATGAATTTATTTGCATTTTTGTTTTCTAGTTGTTGAAGTGGAATCCATACATCAGGAAATTAAAGTCCTGAAAACTTTACTCCATCCACATCTTTAAGGTAAACTTTATTTTGAAAAGGCAGCTCTTTCTCACACATTTTAGGTATTTTCTAACCTGAGGGGCTCATCTTCTAACACTACATCAGACAATATTCCACAGTTATTTATAAGGTTTCCACAGACCAATTTTTTAGAAGCAAATTGTTTAGTCCTTCTTACCAGTCTGTCTTAGTTTGTAAGCTCTCTTGAAACCTGTCCGTCATGAATGACCTGATGGTATTTGAAATACCAGTGACATAACTTCCAGCATCACAGCAACACACAAGCCATCACAGTATGACAGAATTACAGACAAGTGGTTGTTCCATGACATACTCGTAGACAAATAAACTATAAAGTAATTTAAATTAGAAATAAATCATATTCAGCTTTGTGAGGTTAGCAAGTTACAATAAGCTTTCTCCTTGTGGGGATGCCATCATTTCTTTATTTGAGAAACATTTTTCGGTCAGCCCAGCCTCTGGGAATGGATGCTTGCTAACTTCTTGACTGTGTGGCAGTGGTACAAGTTAAATGTTGTCCGAAGTTTGGCTCCCTCTGCTTGTGATGTTATTTCTGGAGTCAATTATCTAGTATCTAGTCTACACAAGGGTTATAGGTTAAAAAATAGGTCCCTTCTTTCCATTCGTAACTAGAAAACTGTGCCTTTAACAGGGAGTGCAACTCTATAATCCATTTAATTCCTTATTCTCTTGTGTGGATTACAGATGGTGATGCCTGCCACAAGGAGATTTATCCCTGTTTTTTAAGGACTTGTAGTAAGCTTTGCATTATTAAAATCAGGAACAAAGGCTTTTGCTATATATATAAGAATATGTATTTTGACACTTTATTTTTGTTGGTGTCAATCCTTCCATAAATCACCATGAGGTTCCCATTGTTGATTACTGCACAAAAGCCATAGGTTCCTTCTCTCCAGGATATTTAAAAGGTGGAAAAAGTATTGATTTGCACTTTGTCCATGTAGGATAGACTGTTACAGCAATTTCCCTCCCATGTAAACAACTAGAACACTGAAAAAAATACATTAAACACTTGTTTTCAAACATTAAACATAGGCAACTCAAGACAGCAATCCCTAAGTGGAGAAAAATAAGTAGGAGAACCCCAAGATTGAACCAGCTCCACAATTTCAGGCTGCAACCCAAAGATGGGAATCAAAAAGAAGATAGTTGTCTTGCTGAGTTGAGAAAACAAAGTTGGTTAGAATTTGGGAGGCAGAGTCCAAGAGAGAAGAAACTGCACAGAGAGTGAGCTCCTCCTGAAGCTCTAGATGACCACTAAAAAAAAAAAAAAAAAGTTGTATCAAGTAAGTTCCAATTCATGGCCACCCCATGTGTTTCAAAATTGGGTTTAAATGACTCTGGCCTTTTAGAAGTAGATCACCAGGCCTTTCTTTTGAGATTGGCTAGATTCAAACCATCAATCTTTCAGTTACTGTCTGAGTGCCTGTCTCAGTAATTTAACTATATATTGAAACAAAGCCCACCACTCTTGGAAGAAGTACATCCAATCCAAGCAACAAATGATACAAAATTTACAATATATGTAAATCAATTGCATTTTTACTACTAGAAAAAAATAATTGAAATTAACAAATACTTCCATAATATCAAAACTATGAAATATTTTGGGATATATTAACAAAACAAATACAAGTTCTATTCACAAAAAATTATACAACATTGGTGAAAGAAATGAAACATAAATAAATTAACATCAGAGAGCTGGTGTTTCAAACCCATCAGCAACTCCTTGGGAGGAAGATGGGGCAATCTACTTCCTTAGAGATACTGCCTCAGAAACCCAATGAGGAGTCGCTATAAGTCAGGTCCAACTCAATGGCACATAACAACAATAACAACAATGATGTTTGTAGATCATAAGACTTAATACTGCTAAGATGTCAATACTCCCCAAGTTATTCTATAGATTCAGTACAATTTTAAATGAAATTTCAACAAGCATAGCAGAAATTGACACAGTGATTCTAAAATTATATAGAAATACAAAGAATCTAAAAAACAAAATGATTTGAAAAGAAAAAAATGGAGGACTTACATAATAAGATTTTAAGAAATACTTTAAGCCATCATAAAAAAGATAGTGTAGTTTTGGCATAATGAAAGACATATGTAACAATGGAACAAAATTTGAGAATCCATACATAGATCTATACATACATAGTCAATAAATATTCAACAAAGGTGACAACTTAAACCAATGGTGAAAGGATGGTCTTTTAAATTTATTATCTATATGAAACAACAGATGAAACAATTAGTCATCCATACAGGGAGATCTGGTGGCATAGTGCCTAAGGCATTTGACTGCTACCTGGAAAGCTGGTAGTTCAAACCCACCAGTCACTCCTCAGAAGGAAGACTGGGCAATCTAATTCTGCAGAGATACCACTTCAGAAACCCAAGGAGGGGGTGCTATTAGTCAGGATTAACTCAACAGCTGTGAGTTCTTTTTTTGGTATTGGGGGGAAAAAAAACTAACAAATGAAGATACTTGCCTTGCACAGTATACAAAAATAACTTGAAATAAATCATAGACCTAAATGTAAAAGCCAAACCTACAAAACTTAGAAGAAAAGATGGCCAAAATTTTCTGAGACTTTGGGCGACACAAAGAATTCTTAGATAAGATATCCTCCCAAAAAACATAATTGAAAACTATAATAAGATACCACTTCACACCCACTAGGATGGTTATCATCAGAAAAAATGGAAAGTAATAAGTGTAAGTGAGGATATTGATAAATTGTAACAGTTGTGTATTGCTGGTAGGAATGTAAAATGGTGAACCACAATGGAAAAATAGTTTGTCAAAATGTTAGCTATGGAGCTACAATGTTGTTGTTGTTGTTATGTGCCATCGAATCGGACCCGACTCATAGTGACCCCTCCTTGGGTTTCCAAGGCAGTATCACTACAGAAGTAGATTGCCCGCCCCATCATCCTTCTGAGGAGTGGCTGGTGGGTTTGAACTGTCAGCCTTCTGGTTAGCAGTCAAGTGCCTTAGGCACTATGCTACCAGAGCTCCCATAGAGTTACCATATGACCCAGCAATTTCACTCTTAGATTTGAAAACAGGGACCCAAACAGATACTTGTACAGCAATGTTTATTGTAGCATTATTCACAATAGCCAATAATACAAGTATCCATCAACAAATAAATGGATAAACAAAATGTGGTGCATACATGGAATAGAATTGAATCCAGCTACAGGGATAAATAAAGTTCTGATCCATGCTACAGCATGAATCTTTGAAAACATTAAATAAAATAAGTCAGCCCCAAAGGACAAATACTGTATGCCCCCACTTATATGAAATGTCAAGAATAGCCAAATACATAGCTCAAAAATTCACTTGGTTTTGGTTGTCAGGTTTTGGCAGGTGGGAGAGAGGAGTGAGAAGTAATTCCTTAATTGGTAGTGAGTTTCTCTTTGGAGTAATGAAGAAGTTTTAGAATACATAGTAGTGGTCACACAACATTCTGAATGCAATTAATGTCACTGAATTATATACCTAAAACAGTTCAAAGGCAGATTTTAGGTAATACATACTTTACCACAATAAAATTTAAAAATAGAATAAAAAATAAAAGAGGTATAAAATGTCTACATGCTTCAACACACAGAATTATAGTCAATCAGGGAACTTATACTGGATTGTGTATTAGAGCCTTTCCTTCTTTTACCAGTAGGAGGAGCTGCATCTAAATTCTGCTTTCAATACCAAAAAAAAAAAAAAAAAAAAAAAAATCACTGCTGTCAAATCAGTTCTGACTCATAGTAACCCCTCCTTGGGTTTCCTAGGCAGTATCTCTATGGAAGTAGATTACTCAGTTTTCCTCCCAAGGAGTGGCTAGTGGGTTTGAACTGCCAGCCTTCTGGTTAGCAGTCAAATGCCTTAGGCCCTATGCCACAAGAGCTCCTGGGTTGACAGATTGATTACTGCATAATACCTTACCTGAGTGGCAATGCCCACTGGTAGCAAGAATTACCACAGTGTGTTCTCTGATGTGTTTGAGAGACATTGAAATTTGAATATTGACATCTGAAACTTTTAAGTCCTAATTAAACCAGGGAGGAAGAAGGAGCTATCACCAAGACAGAAAGGAAATGGCAAGCAAATACTAAAGGCTCTAATCCCAATAAGAGACTTTTGCAGAAGGCAGTGTCAACAAAAAACACCAAATACTGTAGATAATTGAGAAAGTTAACACCCTTGAAAATTTCAGTGCCCCAACAAAAAATCAAAAGGCACACAAAGAAAAGGGGAAAATGAACCATCCAAATGAACATAACAAAAGGAGTAAAAGTACATTTCTGGAAGACCAAATCATGAGAAGAATGGAAGACTATAATATAACAACATCAAACTTAATTAAAGAGTTAAGGGAAAATAAACAAAGATCTAAAAGAAAAATGGGAAGAAATGCAAAATAAAATGAGGAATTTAAAAAAAGGTAAAAAGAAATCAAACAGATATATTGCAGGTGAAAGGGGCAATAACTGAAATGAGAGAGACAATGGAAGGATTTAATAACAGATTTAATCAGATAGATGAAAGAATCAGCAAATTAAAGGATAAGATAGTTGAAATTAGAGAGACTGAAGATCTACAAGAAACGAAGTCTCAAGAAGGCTGAACATGGTTTAATGAAGTTATAGAAGAACAGCAAGAGACCTAATATATGCATCATAGGAATTCCAGACAATGATGAGAAAGGGAAAGGGACAGAAAAAATATTTGCAGAAACAATGACAGAAAATTTCACCAATCTGATGAAGGTCATGGACCTACAAATTCAAGAAGCTCAAATTCTAAGAAAGATAAACCTAAAGAGATCTATACATCATAGTCAGACTCTCAAAAAGTAAGAATAAAGAGATAACTCTGAAAGCAGTGATAGAGAAGCAGTCACATAAAAGTATCTTCAGTAAGATTAAGTGCTTATTTCATCTCAGAAACATTGGAGGCCAGAAGGCATTGGACTGAAATATTTAATGTGATGAAAGGTAAAATGACACAAAACAGTCAAGAATACTATACGCAGTGAAACTGTCCTTCCAGAATGAGGGTGAAATTAAAACATTCCCAGACAATCAGAAGGTGAGAGAGTTCAAGCCACCTGACCAGTCCTATGGGAAAAAAAGAAAAAGAAAAAAATACTAATGGGAGTGCTGCAGATGGAAAGGGAAAGATGCTAGAAACTAATTCAAACCAATACATTAAAAAAGGTCCCCAAAGTGTCAATTGAATGTAAAAGTATAAGGGCTAGTAATGAGGTTTTTGTGTTTGATAACTTTTTTTCTTTCTTTTTAATGACAAATGTTTAAAAACTCAAAAATAAAACCGTTATAGAGCACATAATAAATAGAGATATAATTAGCAACAACAACAACAAAATGGAGGGGGGATACTATAGGTATTAAATTTATTGTATATTACTGAAGTTAGGTTGGTACCAACTTACCCTAGATTGTTATAATACAAGCTGTTAAATGTAGTATTCATGGTAAATACTAAGAAAATATCTAAGCAATATACATAAGCTAAAGGAAATTAGGGGAGCTCTGGTAGTATAGTGTCTAAGGCACTTGACTGCTAACCAGAAGGCTGGTGGTTCAAACCCACCTGCCACTCCTCGGAAAGAAGGTTGGGCAATCTATTTCCATAGTGATACCTCCTCAGAAACCCAAGAAGTGGTCACTATGAGTCAGGTCCGACTCAATGGCAAATAACAACAACAACAAAGGAAATTAGAAGGGAATCGAAATGGCTCACTATAATAAGCCAACAAAACACAAAAACAGGTAATAGTAAAGGACAAAAAACAAAGCTTAAGACATACAAAAAATAAATAACAAAATGGCAGAAGTAAGCCACTTTTTATCAGTAACATAAATGTTCTAAATGCTCAAATCAAAAGGCAGAGAGTGGCAGAATGGATTTTTAAAAAATGATCCAGCTATATGCTGTTTACAAGAGACATATCTTAGAACCAAAGACACAAATAGATTAAAAGTGAAAGGATGGAAAAAAAAAATATTCTGTGCAAATAATAATCAAAAGAGAGCTGAGGTGGCAATCTTAATAACAGACAAAGTCAAATTTAAGACAAATCTATTAGAAGATATAATGATGGACATTATATAGTTATGAAAAAGTCAATTCATCAAGAATATTTAACAATCATAAATATATGTGTACCCACCATCAGAGCACCTAAATGTATAAAGAAAACACTGACAAAATTGAAGGGAGAAATAGATATCACTACAATGTTAGTTGGAGACTTGAATACATCTTTTTCAATATTTGACAGAGAGTCTAGAAAAAAGGCCACCAAGGAAACAGAGGACCTCTATGTGACTATAAACCAAGAAGACTTAACAGACATATATAGGAACTTTCACCCAACAACAGTACAATATACATCTTATTCGAGTGCAAATGGATCATTCTCTAGGATAGACCACGTATTAGGTTATAAGACAAGTCTTGATAAATTTTAAAAAATTGAAATCATACAAAGTGTTTTTTCTGACCACAACAGAGTGAAACTTGAAATCAATAACAGGAAAAAAATAAAATCTAGAAAATACACAAACATCTGGAAATTATATAACAAAATATTAAAATGTCAATGGGTCAAGGGAGAATCAAAAGAGAAATCACAAATTTCTTAGAGTCAAATGAAAATGAAAACACAATATGCCACACTTATGCAGCAAGGACAGAACTCAGAGGGAAACTTATAGGAATAAATGCCTACATGTAAAAAGAACAAAGATCTCAGTTCAATAGCCTAACCTGATAATTCCATGTACTAGAAAAAGAAGAGCAAACTAAGCCTAAACCTCTCAGAAAAAAAAAGAACAGAAATAAATGAAAGTGATAGAAAAAAAAAACAATAGAGAGAACTGGTAAAATAAAAAGTTACAATATAAAGATTAAAAAATATATAAACTTTTGGATAGACTGTCAAAGAGAAAAAGATACAAACAACCAAAATATGAAGTGAAAGAGGAGACATTACAACTGATTTGATGCAGATAAAAAGAATTATGATGGAATATAGTGAAAAGCTGTAGAGCAACAAACTGGATGACCTGGATGAAATGACAAATTCTTAAAAGCAGACACCCCAGCCAAACTGACTCAAAAGGAAGTAAGATCCATTACAAGTGAAAAGATGGAGGCAGTGATCAAAAATCTCCCAACAACAAAAAAGGCCTGGACTAGGAGGCTTCACTGTGGAATTCTAACAAATTTTTAAAAAAGAATTAACACCAATCCTGTTTAAACTCTTCCCAAAGATAGAGAAGGAAGGAATACTCCCTAATACATTCTATGAAGCAAGCATAACCCAGATATCAATACAAGACAAAGGCACCACGAGAAAAAACTACAGGCCAACATTATTTATAAATATAGATGCAAATATTCTCAACGAATACTAGCAAACAGAATCCAGGAGCATACTAAAAGAATCATACACCATTACTAAATGGAATTTATTCCAGGAATGTAGGGATGGTTCAACATTAGAAAATAAAAAATCAATATAATATACCACATCAACAGAACATAGAAAAAAACTGCATTATATTCTTGATAGACGTAGAAAAAGCATTTGCTAAAACTCAACATTCTTTCTTGACAAAAACCCTCAAGCAGATTGGAATAGAAGGAGTGTTTCTCACTATGATTCAAGGCCTACATGAAAAACCATTAGCCAACATTATACTTAATGGAGAAAGAATGAAACTTTCCCCTTAAAATTAGGAATGAGAAAAGACTGTCTGCTCTCACCACTTCTATTCAATATTGTATTAGAAGTCCTAACTAGAGCAATAAGAAATAGGAATAAAATGTATACATATTGGCAAAAAAGGATTCAAATTGTCTCTATTCATGGATGACACAATCCTATCTACATAAACAGTTTTAAAGAGTCTGCAAAAAAGCTTCTGGAACTAATAGAGGAATTCAGCAAAGCTGCAGGTTGGAAGGTCAACAAACAAAAAACAATTGGGTTTCTGTAAATCAGCAATGAGAAATCTACAATGGAAAATAGGAAAATTATTCCATTTACATTAGCAACTAAGAGAATAAAATACCTAGGAATAAATTTAACCAGGAATGTGAAAGACTTATACAATAAAAATTGTAAAACAATTGTGAAAGAGATCAAAGAAGACTTAAATAAATGAAAGATATTCTGTGTTTATGGATTGAAAGAATTAATGTTGTTAACGATGTCAATACTACCCAAAATGATCTAGATCTATAGAATCAACCCAATCCTGATCAAAATTCAAATAGCCTTATTTACAGAAATGTAAAATCCAACCCTCAGCTTTTTATGGAATTGCAAGAGGTCCTAAATAGCTAAAGCAATGTTGAACCAGAATAAAGTAGGAGGATCCACACTTCTTGATTTAAAAACACAGTATATAATTATAGTAACCAAAGCAGCCTGGTACATATAAGAACAGACACATAGACCAAACACTAGAATTGAGAGTCCAGAAATATACCCTTACATTTATGGTCAACTGATTTTTTATAAAGCCATTTGATGGAGAAAGAAGGATCTCTTCAATAAATGACGTTTGGAAAAAAATGTATTTTCATAGGCAGAAAATGAAATAGGATACTTGTCTCACAACATATATTTATCTATATATAGATAAATCAAAGTGGATTAAAGATTGAAACATGAAAGCTAAAAACATAAAATTCTTAGAAGAAAATGTAGGGGAAAGGCTGTTGTACTTAGCTTTTAATAATGGATTATCTGATATAATAACAAAAGTACAAACAACAAAAAACAAAAAAGATAAATGTTGTTGTTCTTAAGTGCTGTCGAGTCATTTCTGACTCATAGTGACCCCATTCACAGCAGAACAAAACACCTCCCGATCCTGCACCAGCTCCATGATCCTTGCTATACTTGAGCCCATTGTTGCAGCCACTGTGTCAACCCACCTCGTCAAAGGTCATCCCCTCCTTCATTGACCCTCCACCTTACCAAGCATGATATCCTCTTCCAAGAAATGGTCCCCTCTGACAACATGACCAAAGTAGATGATATGCCACCTCCTGAAATGGATGAAGATCAACCAGTTCTTTATGGTACAGTGACTCTGTGTATTCCTTCCATCTTCTTTTGATGTTCCCTGGATCATTCAGTGTTTTGCCTTAGAATCTTTCAATATTGCAACTCAAGGCTTAAATTTTTTCTTCAATTCTCTCAGCTTGAGAAATGCTAAATATGTTCTTCCCTTTTGGTTTTCTAACTCCAGGTCTTTGCACATTTCATTATAGTAACTGGCTTTGTCTTCTTGAGCTGTTCTTTGAAATCTTCTGTTCAGCTCTGTTATCTTGTCATTTCTTCCATTTGCTTTAGCTACTCTACACTCAAGGGCAAGTTTCAGAGTCTCTTCTGTCATCCATTTTGGTCTTCTCTTCTTTTTTAGTGAACTCTTGCTTTCTTCATGGATGATGCTCTTGATGTCATCCCACAATTCATCTGGTTTCCAGTCATTGGTGTTCAAAGCATCAAATCTATTCTTTAGATGGTCTCTAAATTCAGAAGGGATATATTCTAGATCATATTTTGGCTCTCTTGGACTTGTTTTAATTGTCTTTAACTTCAGGTTGAACTTGCATATGACCAGTTGGTGGTCTGTTCCATCAACATAGGACCTCATAAAAATTGAAAACTTTTGTTTATCAAAAGTTTTTACCAAAAAAGTGAAAAGACAATCTACCAACAGAAGCATATCTTCAGAAATCACATATCTGATAAGAATTTAAAAAACAAAATATATATAAAACTTTGAGAACTTAACAATACAAATATGAGTAACCCAGTCAAAAAATGGGCAAAAGACTTGAATAGACATTTCACCAAAGGAGATTCCAATGAACACCAAACACATGAAAAACTGCTCACTGTCACTAGCCATCAAAGATATGTAAATTGAACAATAAATGCCATTTCCTCCACTAAAGTTGCTAAGATTGAAAAAGAGAGAGAAAAAGAATAATGAATGTTGGCAAGGATGTGGCGAAACAGGAATTCTTACCTATTGCTAGTGAGAATGCAAAATTATGCAGCCATTGTGGTCTTCAAAAACTAAAAATAGAACTACTATATGATCCAGAAATTCCATTCCTAGGTATATACCAAAAGACTTGAAATCAGAGACTCATTGGTATACAAATACTTGGTAAACAAGTATTGTTCACTGTGACACTATTCACAACAATCAAAAGTTGGAAACAACCTAAATGTCCATCAACAGAAGAATGAATAAACAAAATGTAGTACATATATTCATTGGAATACTACTTATCCAGATAAGAGAAATTAAGTCTTGATACAATATGGATGGAGCTTGAAAACATTATGCTGAGTGAAATAAGTCAATCACAAAAGGAAAATATTGTATGACATCACTGATACAAAAAGATGTAAAGGTAAATGTATAGATATCAAAGTTTCTTAGGGATTATGGTGGTGGATAGGAGGGAAAAAGTGAGGAAGGTTATTGCTTATGGAGTACTGATTTTGGTTTATGGTGATGGAAAAATCACACTGGATAAGAGTACAGTTGCAGAACTGATTATTGTAATTGCTGTCAATAAGTTATAAACCCTTAAAAAGTTAAAATGACAAATGTTGTGTGATAGACGTAGTTACAACAATGACAGAAAGAGAAAAAACAAGAGTGGCTACTGGAGCTGCTTATATACAACAAAACACCTCATGGGTTTTGGTTTCTTTGTTTGGAGGTTTGGGGACAAGATTTCATGGGACATCGGGGTTAATTGGCATATTCTGTTCTACCTCCAAGTTTGTTGAGTAGTGCCTGGGGTTTTAAAAGCTGGCAAGTAGCCATTCAAGTGCAATGAGAAGTCTCTATTCACCTGGAGCAAGAGAAGAAGAAGAGTCAGGAGAAGGAGGAGGAAACGGAATGTGTGGCTAATTGCCTCCATGAACAGCTCTTCCTTTGCCATGAGGCCAGAAGAACAGGATTGTGCCCAGTTACCAATATTGAACATGTTGATAAAAGATTCTATAGAAGAATGCTGATTAATAGGGAGAAAATGCAGAATAAAATTTCAAATTCTTATGGAAATCAGATTTTCTAGAGCCATGGAAGCTGGATGAACCCCTGAAAGTACTTTACCATGAAATAATCTTTAAAACTTAAACCAAAAATATCCCCCAAAGTCTCCTTAAAACCAAACCATAATTTAGCTTAACTAATAAAGCCCAGGGTTACAGGTGAGGAGAGACAACTCAGGGATGCCTGAAGTAGCAAGTGAGAAGAGCAGGAGAAAGGGGATTAAAAGCCAGGAAGCCAGAGAGAAGAGCAGTCAGCCGAAGGGATTAGGTGAGGAGAGGCAACTCAGGCCCACCCAAAGTAGCAGGCCGGAA
>NW_006921592.1:12449335-12506263 GCF_000298275.1 Orycteropus afer afer | reverse complement strand
ATATAATAAAATTTTTCATTTATTTTTGTTGTTGAGAATATACACAGCAGAACATACACCAAGGATTTAATTTTATTAGATCCACAGTCAATGCCCAAGGAAGCAGTATTGAAAATCCAAGCAATATACTGCATTGAGCAAGTCTACTGCAAAAGATCTCTTTACAGTGATCAAAAGCAAAGACGTCACTTTGAGGACTAAGATGCACCTGACCCAAGGCATGATATTTTCAATCACTTCATTTGCATGTGAAAGTTGGACAATGAATAAGGAAGATCAAAGAACTGATGCCTCTGAATTATGCTGTTGAGGAAGAATATTGACTATTCCATTGATCGCCACAAAAATGAACAAATCTGTCTTGGAAGAAATACAACCAGAATGTGCTTTAGAAGTTAGGATGGTGAGACTTTGTCTCATGTACTTTGGACGTGTTATCAGGAGGGACCAGTCTGTGGAGAAGGACATCATGCTTGGCAAACTTGAGGGTGAGCAAGAGAAAACTCTCAATGAGATGGATTGACACAATGGCTGCATCAATGGGCTCAAACATAGCAACAATTGTGAAGATGGCACAGAACCGGGCAGTATGTTGTACATACGGTTGCTGAGTCAGAACCAACTCATTGGCATTAACAACAAGAGCAGAGAGAGAGAAAGAGAGACTATGTTGGAAGATAGAGCTTAGGATGAGGGTCATATGATGTTCCTAACATTGAACTTCAGAATCAAACAGATTTTTCCATCCTATTAGGAGCAGCTCTGGACCTAGGAAGAATGTGTACAATTACTTACAGCATTGAGAAGCAGAGATGAATTCATGACCCCTGTGATGTGACCTGATCATAAAAAATGAAAAGGGAAGCTGAGCCAAGCATGTTCAGCTTTTTCTTTCCAATTTTACTAATTTGAGAAATTATTGTATCTTCCCTGGAGCAGAATTATACAGATTGAACTTGTTTCAAGAGCTCATCAGTAGTAAGAAACAAGTATTGCATGCCAAGAATGTTCAACTCATTATTAATCTTTATTAAATTATTCCACACAACAGGAGCACATTTGCTAGACAAATGTCATCTATATAAATCTGAATGTAATGTTTGTATCCAGCCAAGTCTGGATTCTACACAGATGATACCTTTGTTGATTTGCATTTCACTCAGCCCCATGGCACACCTGTAGGTAGGCTATATGGTCCTCCTCCCATGAGAAGTCAGAGCCAGGAACTTGTGCTTCTGATGATAGCATGTTTTCTTCTTATCACCATGATTTTGGTGTTCTGGACATCTCCCCTTAAAGTCCTGATCATAACAGGAAAGAAGTTAGAGTGTTTAGTTTTCAGGGTAGCAGAACCAATATATAGGCTAATAAAAAAGTTGGAATCCCTGGATGGTACACAAGGTGAACATGCTCAGCTGCTAATCAAAGCTCGAGATTCAAGTCCACCCACATGGCCTCAAAGGAAAGGACTAAATAATCTGCTTTGAAAAAAATGATACATTGAAAATGCTATGGAATACAGTTCTTCTCTGACACTTGGGGTCATCATGACTCTGAATGGACTCTACTGTAACTGGTAATGATAGAGTTAGAACTAAGGCAATTACGAAATTTCTGTTGTTGTTGTTAAGTGCTATTGAGTCGATTCCAACTCATAGTGACCCAATGTGAAAGAGTAGAACTGCCCCATGGATTCCCTAGGCTGTAATCTTTATGGGAGCAGATTGCCAAGTCTTTTCTTACATGGAGCAGCTGGTGGGTTCAAACCACCAACATTTCAGTTAGCAGCCAACCATTGTGCCACCAGGGCTCCTACAAAATGTCTAGGTGATTCTAATATCTCTGTCCCAGGCAATAGAAGAGCATGGCATAATGCAAGGATATGTACTTTTTGAAGATATATAAAGGTATAATGTACATGCATTTAGAGACAGGTAAGTCATTTTTGAGTTAGCAATTATAATGTAAGGTTTTCATCTTGTAGTTCTTTCAGAGCTATCATCTTTCTAAAATTAATACTTGAAACTGCTCTCTTTTATAACATCAACTCCTGCTTCCTTGTCATGTGGGAGTTGTCTCTCAAACTACCTACACCTTTTCGGTGCTTCCCTAGGATGTCAAACCACATATCTGAATTTCCCAAAACACTAAAAAGAATTCTTTCCCATCTTCCCTACCCCTTTTAATAAAATAGCTCTACAACTGCAAAAAAAAAAAAGGTTTTTTACATTATAGTTTTGAGGTTTTCTTGAAAGTGTTAGCAAAATCCCAACTATGAGTTGATACTAGGAAAATATGTTTTAAATTAAAAGTTCAGAGTTAGAAGAGGATACCTTCTGTTCTTCTAGTGTGAGTGACTATGGGGGATAGAGTTTATGTCAGTAATAGTAGTAGCACTTTTCTCTTTTTAATTATCTGAGATATTTAGGTAACTATTTCATAGATGATTAACCAAGAACCACATGAAAAAGTCATACAGAAGGTTACCAATGAATAAGACTAACTCTAAAAACCTCACTGCCGTGGAGTCAGATAGGACTTGTAGCAACCCCTCCTTGGGTTTCCCAGGCGGTATCACTATGGAAGTAGATTGCCCAACCTTCTTTCCTAGGAGTCGCTACTGGGTTTGAACTGCCAGCCTTCTGCTTACCAGTCAAATGCCTTAGGCACTACGCCTCCAGAGCTCCTATGAATAAGACTATTGAATGTAAAATAAATTTTTATCAATTAAAAAATTATTTCTTAATGTAAAAACTTCAGTATTGTTGAGAGAGGCCAAATCTTGTTCATAACTTCTAAAATGAACACAGATAATGTGCATAGTCATAGATTATTCAGGCTGGAAGACTATATAAGGAGCTCTGGTGGTATAGTGCCTAAGGCACGTGACTGCTAACCAGAGGCTGGTGGTTCAAACCCACCAGCCACTCCTTAGAAGGAAGGTTGGGCAATCTACTTCCATAGTGACACTGTCTCAGAAATCCAAGGAGGGGTCACTATGAGTTCCAGCCGCCTGGCTGGCACATAACAACAACAACAACAGAAGACTATATTGGGTTATCCAATCTCTCCTCCTTATCAGGTTAAGACCTTCAAGAACATCCCTGGTAGGTTTTTAATAATAGAGATTTTATAGTTCTCAACCCCCAGTCCAGTGTGTTAGGAAAGGCAGTTGCAACATTTTTGTCTTACATGATATCAAATCCTTTCTATTATCTACTAAATGTCCTGGCTGTGTCTTCTGAAACAACAAAAAATAACTCAGCTCTTTCATTAGCATGAATGGTGTACTATCTCCCTTATGACTTCTCTTCTGTAAACCAAACACTGTTTCTCTAACTGCTCATGAGATTCAGATGGTAGATTCATTGTCAGCCTAATTGCTTTTTTCCAATTAGTAAATATTTTCACTAAATAATAATAATTAACAAAAACCTTGGGAAAAACTTCTTTTCCCAAAATATAGTTTCTCTAAGTTATTCCATTTTATCTCATTATTTCATTACTTTATTACTCCAGTGTTAGAATGAGGTAGACCTCTGTTCTCTTGGCATTCTTTGCAAATTTTTCCCTTAATTTTGGGAATAATCACTCCTTTTTTTTTTCCTTTGGGGAAATCCAATATTTCTCCCTCTCCATATAAATCCGTATATTCAGCTGGTAAATGAAAGATGTGGGATTCAGTTCCACCCAGAGAAACCTCAGAAGAAAGCCTTGGTGATCTTCTTCTGAAATAACAGCCATTGGAGACTCTGAGCTCTACTGTGACACACATGCAGTCACCATGAGTCAGAATTGACTCCAGGCCACTGGTTAAGTTATTATATGTATTAATATATATAGTATTAATGCATATACTAATTATATTATAAAAAAACAAACCAAACTCACTGCTGTCGAGTCGGATTCAACTCATAGTGACCCCTCCTCGGCTTATATCTCTACGGAAGTAGATTGCCCAACCTTCCTTCCGAGGAATGGCTGGTGGGTTTGAACAGCGAGGCTTCTGGTTAGCAGTTAGTGAGATATCCAAAATTATATATACAGGCATAAACTATATTTATCTTACTTCTCCACTTGTAATATTTTCCTATAACTATATTATTTTTGGCTTATACTTGGCTTCTTTTTATGTTTTATTTTATTTGATATTTTCCCCTCAAAGTTACCCTTTTTGTATGTCTATGTTTCCATTACCTCCTACACAATTTGTTTTGTATGTATCTGCATATCAATGTGAAATACCTAGCAATATTTTGTATATGCTTTATATTGCTTACATAAATAATGTAAATAATTGCATATAATGTAATTACATTGTACATGTAATTACATTGTACATGTAATTACATTATACAATTAATGTTTAGCCTTGACCTATACATCCATTCAGCTTGTTAATAACACTTTGATCTATATGTATGTACAACTACTTCATTTCTTTTTAGTACTGTGTAGTTGACCCCTATATGAACATTTTACACTTTATTTAGTTCCTATATATCCATTTGTAGTTTGTTTTCAGCTCTTTGCTACTCCAAACAGTGTTCTCATTAAGAATCTCATACTTGTTTCTTTGCGTACCTGGTCAAGACATTTTCTCAAACAGGCACATAACCATGGAACTGGTGGGTCTTATAATACACACATATTCAATTTTTCTCAATATGGCCAAATTGTTCTCCAGAATAACTACACCATTTTCCCTTCCCCAGAAGTGCATGGAGGTTTCCACTTCCCCTCATCATCTCTAACCCTCAGTTTATGTTATCTTGTGACATACTTTCTTCCCAGTGATCACAAGCTAGTCATTGAAATCATTTGAATAATTTGAGTTTTGTGTTCTGATTTGTTTGTCATGACTACGATTATACTTGTCCCCTCGGAAAGCAATTTTCTCCAACCACCTCCAGGTAGTAACTGACAGCCTGCATTATTTCTTACTTAATTCCATTTGAAATTTGACACTCTCTTTTCAAGGAAGAGAAGAACTGTATAAATGGTGCAATTTCTTGTGATAGCATTTCCTAAAAACCTATGAAAAAAAGATCTTCATACATCTCAAACTCTTGCTAACAGCATTTTTCTCTAAATGATCTTTTATGACTTATCATTTTTTTATTGAATGATTCCCTCACACCTCATTTCGTTCATTATACATAATGCTTTCTGACCACGTGTAACATAAATTCACCTAGAAAATGAAAAATAGAAGCATCAGGAAAAAAATAATTTTATTTGTCCAGCAATCATTCACCACTTGTTTTATTGCAGACATGTATCAGGGTTCCAATACCCCAGCCTGTCTAGGGGTCTGGAGGCATGTTCCCCTTTTATCCTGGAAGAGAAACAAAGAAAATAGCCCATCTTGTTAAACACTCATTCAGATTCCTCTCTCTCTCTCTCTCTGATAGGCTTCCTACAACTGCTACATAAAGTGCCAATTGAAACCATCCCTGTCATAGAGACTTGTACAAAATATGAACAGCGCTAAATACCTTAAAGTGAATCGATTTCCACTGAAAGTGTGTTAACCTCCTTTTAGATCAAGAAATAGCAATTTTACCAGCTTCAGTGTAACCTGAGAATTAATCCTAAGAGGTAAGTTTGCACTGCATACCTCATTTGCTCCATGAAATTTATGGAAAATGTGTTTGTATAGGACTGTCTTCATCACTCTTTTCCTTCCCTTAGCCTGAGGTGTGGTCCTTGCGCAATGGAGTGATCATTCTTTGAAGTTATTCTTTCATGCTAGAAGTAGTTAATCTGTTTCTTTAAAAAGAAACTAGGTTAGACTTAAGAGCAACATAAAATGTGAGCCTGTTTACATTTGTAAAGACAGAATAGGCATTGGGTAGACTTTACAGATGAGCAAACTGAGGCTCTAAGAGGTTATGAACTTTGTTAAGGATTTTCAGCTAGGGTTTTGATGGTGCTAGGCCTAGGCACTTAACTTAATCAGGAAATGGAGGATAAAACACTTAGAAAAAAAATGAAGTGACATATAAAGATGATGGACCATGGTAATAACTTTCTACTGCCCATGTTCTTGAAGAATGACTTTGAATGAGGGGCCGTGTGTGGGATAGTAACAATGACGATAATACAAATTATTATTGCAGCTACTTTACTAACTTATTTAAGCTTTCCAACAAGCCCATGAGTTAATATTATTAATGAACTCATTTTACTGATAAAGAAACTGAGACAGAGAATTTAAGCAAGTAATCCAGGATCGCACGGGAAGTAGCAGAGCTTGGTGCATAACCAGAAAGCGAATCACTAGAGCCTGTATGTTTAAACACTACACCCTATTGCTTTCATATCCTAAATAATAGAGCAGATAAACCTCCTTACACACTAATTCAGTGGGAGAACTTCCTCCTTCCATATAAGAGACCTGGTTCAATTCCCAACCAATGTTCCTCATATGCAGCCATGATCTGTCAGTAGTTATTATACAGCTTGCATGTGACTATAATGTTGAACAGTTTCCAGCAAAACCTCCCCTCTAAGGTGGACTAGGAAGAAAGAACTAGCGATCTACCTCCAAAAAATAAGCCAAGGAAAACGTTGTGAATCACAACAGTCCAATCCATGACCGATCATGGGGATGGCGCTGGACTGGGCAGTGGATCCTATTAGCTATTGATTGCCATGAGTCAGGGGCCAATTTGAAAGATTACAGTCTAGGAAACCCTTTGGGAGACGTTGTACTCTGTCATGTGGAGTCACTATGAGTTGTAATCAACTCAGTGGTAGCCAAAAACAATAGCACATATTGTCTTGGATGGAGGAGTGTTACCTATCCAAATACAGGCAGCATAGAACATTCTTCCCTTCAACTCAGCCACTTTGAAGTTTTACTCTCTGATTCAGTTGATAGTCTCCCCATGCCTAGAACTGTTAAGGGTACATAATTCTACCTTTCCCTTCTTTGCTTGTACTAAAAATAAAGGAGGAACCTATGCCCCCCCCCCATTGCACTCTTCATTAGATAATGTTAAGCACTCATTTAAAAATCTAGATGGGGTTCACCTTATGAAAAAAATATCATGTTTCTTTTTTTCCTTAAGCTCTGAAATGCTTTTAGATATAAAAGCCTGTGTTTCTAGCACTGAGATTCCCAGTAGAGTGTGCATATTAGCCCATGGATTGAGGTGATAGTCATAGGAAATCAGTCAGTCCCTTGACCCTGCTAGATTCTCAGACAACTTTTCTTCTCTCTGGCACATGATGTCATTTTTCCCCCTCTGAATGGTGATGCATTTACTGATCACTAATATAATTCTTCATTCATGGGTCAAGGGGGACTTTATGCTGACATATTGGTTAGGAGAAGGAATGGAAACAATTATTTATTTAGAAGGATGACTCAAACCCTCACTCATGTTTTCATTTATTTTTTTCCACTGCTCCAGCCAGAGTTCTGTAATGATGTCCTAAGAAGGCTACAGGGGCAAAGAGACACAAGTTATCTCTGCTCTCTGCTGTCAGTTTTATCTTTCTTCTTTCATTTACTCATTGAAGAATAATTCACTCCTGGCCCACAAGGAGGAATCCAGCAGAATGAGCAATATGTGGTGCACCTGGGAAAATAGAATGTGAAAAGCAATGAGCTAAGGACAATAAGATGCTCATTCTCCAAAATAACTAGATAGATTAGGCATTGCAAATCAAAATAAATAATGGCTATTTTTATATGGCAGATGACAGTAGTGGTGTTGTAATTTTTAAAGAACAAAAGACATAGCCCTGATCTCAATGCAGGCCTACTAAGATGCAGAACTATGATTTGATCCAATTACAGCACAAGGTATTGGAGGTCTCTGGAATGATGTTGACACCACATATGTAAATCTAGCCCTAATGCAACTTCTATGCACTTAAAATGAATAATAGGTACTATCAAGAACCAAACTTGATTAAAGCTAGGCCAAAGACAGAAAATGACAGAAAGATACTCATTTGCTGATGGTAACATTTAATAGAACAGAGCCAACTCACACTCCTGAGTTCTTGAAAGAAAACAATTCAGATTGCAGGTTCAGATTCCAGAATTCCCAGGTTCAACTCCTGGGCTCCCCTTGCACTAGCTATCTTACTTGGAGAACATTATTTAAACATATTGTTTCTGATTTTCTCACTTCAAAAACAGTGTGAACAACATAGTACTTTTTTCATAGGGTTGCTACAAGACTTAAAATCATCAATATATGAAAATGTCTCAGAATAACTAGAATGTATTAAATAGACATGTAATAACTGCAAACAGTGTATATAATTGCTAGACAATAATGAGCACTGGTGGTTTGGAAAGGAATTTCTAAAAACATATGGATCAGATCATTGTGGTAATGATGACAGAGTGAAGATGGGTCAGATTCTTTCTCTGCAAACACTTAACTGTATCAACCAGCATCACAAAAAATTTCATTATTAGCAACTACAGAAAGGGACACATTTAATTCCATAGCAGTTAGGAAAGAGACAGAAGAGTATAGAACATCATGACATGTCTCATAATCCTCCACATTCCTTTCTCCCACCACCAAGACATTCTGACAATAAAAAAAAAAAAAAAAGACATGATTTCAATAATATACACAAATTGGGTAAGAAGTGAACTTAGTGGTACCTGTATCTTTCCATCATCTAACTCTAGGGAAAGTGAAATGAATAGTTAGACAGAAACCACTAAAATGGAAAAAATGAACAACCAGAGGTGACATTTGCTTTTGGGAATAAATATTCTTGGTAACCTCACTAAATTAGGGAAAAGATCTTAACATTTTTTTCTGCCAAACAGGATTATGTTACAACTCCTTGACTAGACAGAGTGAAACTTGGAATGGAACTGCCAACAGAATTTCAGAAGAGAGTAGGGCCTAAATATTCTACAAAGACTTCACTGGTGGTATAGTTCCTAAGGCATCTGACTGCTAATCAGAAGGCTGGTGGTTCAAACCCACCAGCCACTCCTCAGAAGGAAGACTGAGCAATCTATTTCCATAGAGATGTTGCTGTTGTTGTTAGGTGCCATTGAGTCATCTCCAATTCATAGCGACCCTATGCACAGCAGAACCAAAAACTGCCTAGTTCTGTGCCAGCCTCATGATCTTCGCTATACCTGAGCCTGTCATTGCAGCCACTGTGTCAATCCATCTCATTGAGGGCCTTCCCCTTCTTTGTTGATCCTCCACTTTACCAAGCATTATATCCTTCTCTAGAGAATAGTCCCTTCTGATATGACCAAAGTAGTTGAGACGAAGTCTGGCCATTCTCACTTCCAAGGAGCATTCTGGCTGCACTTCCTCCAGGCAGATTTATTAGTCCTTTTAACAGACCATGGTTCTCTTAGTATTCTTCTCCAACACAACAACTCAAAAGCATGAACTCTTCTTTGGTCTTCCTTATTCATTGGCCAGCTCTCACATATATAAGAGGCGATTGAAATTACTATGGCTTAGGTCAGGCTAACCTTAGTCTTCAAGGAGATATCCTTGCTCCTCATCACTTGAAAAAGATCCTTTGCAGCAGATTTCCCCAATGCAATATGTCATCTGATGGCTTGACTGATGATTCCAGTGGTGTTGATTGTAGAACCAAGTGATATGAAATCCTTGACAACTTCAATCTTTTCTCCATCCACCTTGGAGCTGTTTATTGAACCAGTTGTGAGAATTTTTGTTTTCTTTATATTGAGGAGTAATCCATACTGCAAACTGTGTCTTTAATCTTCATCAGTAAGTGCTTCAAGTCATCCTCACTTTCAGCAAGAAAAGTTGTGTCATCTGCATATTGCAGGTTAATGAGTCTTCCTTCAATCCTGATACCATGTTCTTTTTCATACAATCCAGATTCTCAAATTATTTGCTCAGCATACAAGTTGGATAAATATGGTGAAAGGGTACAACCTTGATGCACTCCCTTGTTGATTTTGAACCATGCAATATCCCCTTGTTCTATTCAAATGACAGCCTTCTGATCCATGTACAGGCTCCTCATGAGTACAATCAAGTGTTCTGGTATTCCTATTCTTCTCAATATTATCCACAATTTGCCATGATCCACAAAATCAAATGCTTTGGCATAATCAATAAAACATAAATAAACATATTTCTGGTATTCTTTGCTTAGAGCCAAGATCCATCTGACATCAGCTATGATATCCCTGGTTCCACTTCCTCTTCTGAATCCAACTTATATTTCTGGAAGCTCTCTGTCAATATACTGCTGCAACTGTTCTTGAATTATCTTCAGTAAGATTTTACTTACATGTGATATTAATGATATTGTTAGATAATTTCCACATTCTGTGAGATCACCTTTCTTTGGAATGGGTACAAATATGGATCCCTTCCAGTCAGTTGGCCAGGTAGCTGTCTTCCAAATTTCTAGGCATAATCGAGTGAATCCTTCCAATGGGGCTTCCATTGATGAAATATCTCAATGAGTATTCCATCAATTCTTGGTACCTTGTTCTTTGCCAATTCCTTCAGTGCAGCTTCAACTTTTTCCTTCAATACCATTGTTTCTTGATCATGTGACACCTCCTGAAATGGATGAAAATTGACCAATACTTTTTGGTACAGTGACTCTGTGTATTCCTTCCATCTTCTTTTGATGCTTCCTGCATCACTCAATATTTTTGCCACAGAACCTTTCAATATTGCAACTCTGGACTTCAATTTTTTCCTCAGTTCTTTCAGCTTGAGAAATGCTGAACACATTCTTCCCTCTTGGTTCTCTAACTCCAGATCTTTGCACATTTCATTATAGTAATTGGCTATTCAGCTCTATTTTCTTGTCATTTATTCCATTTGCTTTAGCTACTCTCCCCTAAGGGAGCACTGGTGGCGTAGTGCCTAAGGCATTTGACTGCTAACCAGAAGGCTGGTGGTTCAAACCCACCAGCCACTCCTTGGAAGGAAGGTTGGGCAATCTACTTCCCTAGTGATGCTACCTCAGAAACCCAATGAGAGGTCACTATAAGTCAGATCTGACTCAACAGCAATGGGTTGGGTTGGGTACTCTCCTCTCAAGGGTAAGTTTTAGAGTCTCTTCTGATATGCATTTTGTTCTTTTCTTCCTTTCTTTTCTCTTTAATGACCTCTTGCTTTCTTCATGGATAATGTTCTTGATGTCATCCCACAATTCCTCTGGTTTTCAGTCATAGGTGTTTAATGAATCAAATCTATTCTTTAAATGGTCGCTAAATTCAGGAGGGGTGTTATCAAGGTCATATTTTGACAATCGTGGACTTGTTTTAATTGTCTTCAACTTCAACTTGCACATGCGTATGAGCAGTTGATGGTCTGTTCCACAATCAGCTCCAGGCCTTGTTTTGGCTGAAACATTGAACTTCTCCATCTCCTCTTGCCACAGATATAGTCAATCTGATTCCTGTGCATTCCTTCTGGTGAAGTCCACATGTATAGTCATTGCTTATGTTGTTGAAAAAAGGTATTTGCAATGAATAAGTCGTTGGTCTTGCAAAATTCTATCATGCGATCTCCAGCGTTATATCTATCTCCAAAGCCATATTTTCCAACTACCAGTAACTTTTCTTTGTTTCCAACTTTTGGATTCCAGTTACCAGTGATAACCAATACATCTTGATTGCATGGTCAATCAATTTTAGACAGCAGAAGTTGGTAGAAATCTTCAGTATCCTCATCTTTGGCTTTGGTGGTTGGTGTGTAAATTTGGATAATAGTGGTATTAACTGGTCTTCCTTGTAGGCTTATGGATATTATCCTTTCACTGACAGCATTGTACTTCAGGACAGATCTTGAAACACTCTTTCTACAATGAATGTCACACCATTCCTGTTTAATTTGTCATTCCTGGCATAGTAGATCATATGGTTATTCGATTCAAAATAGCCAAAACCAGTACATTTCAGCTCACTAATGCCTATGATATCTATCTTTATGTGTTTCATTTCATTTTTGACAACTTCCAGTTTTCCTAGATTCATACTTCATAAATTCCATGTTCCAATTATTAATGGATGCTTGCATCTGTTTCTGCTCATTTTGAGTCATGCTACATAAGCCAATGGAGGTCCCAAAAACTTTACTCTATCCATATCCTTAAGGTTGTCTCTACTCTGAGGAGTCAGCTCTTCCTCAGTCAAATTTTGAGTGCCCTATGACCTGAAGGGTTCATCTTCCAGCACAATGTTGGACAATGTTTCAGGGCTGTTCATAAAGTTTTCCAGTAATATATCAGACAATGTTTCACTGTTATTCATAAGGTTTTCACTGGCCAATTCTTTGAGCAGTGGAAGGCTTCTTCCTCCTTCTGAGTCTGTCTAAGCCCAGAAGCTCCACTGAAATCTTTCCACCGTGGGTAATCCAGTTGGTTTTTGCAACACAGTGGCACAGCCTCCAGCCTGACAGCAACACATAAGCCATCACAGGATGACAAACTGACAGACAAGTTCATCTCCCTTAGTTGTTCCTAACCCCTGTGCACCTGCCTACCTCAGGCCCTTGCCTTACATAGAGCTGCAACCAAGCAAAAAACAGCCTTCAAGCTCCCTGCCTACCTACCTCAGACCCCAGGCTTAATATAGAGCTACCCCCAAGTGAAAAGCAGCCTCCAAGCCCTAAGCCTGCCTACCTCAGGCCCTGGCCTTAATAAAGAGTCAAACCCAAGTGATAAGCAGCCTCCAAGTCCCCGGCCTGCCTACCTCAGGCCTTGGCCTTAAATCTAGCAACCAGTCACTTTAACCAGTGCTCAACCAGGGTGCCAAGTTATCCATAGAGATACTGCTTCGGAAACCCAAGGAGGGGTCTCTGTAAGTCGGATCCAACTCGATGGCAGTATACAACAACAACCTATGCCCAGATAAAGTAACTAGTTACTTGCTCTCAAGTGATATTGAGTGGTTGAATAGATTTCATGTCCAGCTCTAATTTTTACTTTCTAATGTCTATCTTATTTAATTAATAATTATATTTAATTAATAATTAATAATTTAATTAAATATTTTCTATTAGAAATATGGATGTAGTATGCAATAGATCAGAGTTGGCATTTCTTAAATCTCCTAAAGAAACAGAATAATTCCCAGCTTGGGCAAACCATGATTTTTGGCACCTAAGATAGAAATTAGCACCCCAGTTGAGCAGTGGTTAAAGTGTCTGATTGCTAATTGAAAGCTCCACAGGCAAAAGATGTGGTGATCTTCTCCCATAAAGATTACAGTCTTGGAAACTCTGTGGGGGCCGTTCTACTCTGTCCTGTATGGTTTCTATGAGTCCCTCTCAACTAGAGGACAAAGGGTTTATTTGGTCTTTTTGTTTCGATTTTCTGGTTTAAGGAAAAAAAAATATATGTCATATAGAATGAGAGTAAATCATCAATAAAAGAATATATAAAGGAAGGTAGAGTAAGCTTTGTAGTTCTAGGTCTTGTCAAAGGCTGAGAGATTTTGGCAAGTAGACTTTAAGCATTACAGACCTGGTGGCAAGGCACTCGTGAGAAGTAACTTCAGTTAGGTTCACCATAGGACATTTCCAGGATCATATACAGCCCTGAGCTCTAATTCTGGGAGCTCTGGTGGCATAGTGCCTAAGGTATTTGACTGCTAACCAGAAGGCTGGTGGTCCACAACAACCAGCCACTCCTGGGGAGGAAGACTGAGCAATCTACTTCTGTAGAAATACTGCCTCTGGGACCCAAGGAAGTGTCACTATGAGTTGGAATCGACTCCGCAGCACTAAAGGTTTTTTTTGTTTGTTTGTTTTTTGAGTTCTACTTCCAAATTCAGCAAACAATTCTGTACCAAGTATAAATTGTTCTAGTACATGGAAAGATCAGACCCCAGACTCTTGTAAATTCCGCAAATAAATGCCACCCCAGGCAACAGTAAACTGGTCCAGGGTGCTTATGTTTTCCTTAGAAAACCAAACTCACTGTAGTTGAGTTGTTTCCAATTCATAGCAATCCCTCATTGGGTTTCTGAGGTGGTATTTCTATGGAAGTAGATTGCCCAATCTTCCTTCCAAGGAGTGGCTGGTGGATTTGAACCTCCAGCCTTCTGGTTAGCAGTCAAATGACTTAGGCACTATGCCACCAGAGCTCTGGCTTACTCATGCTACCTTCACTGAGTGCTTCTCCTGCAAGGTCTAATATTTTCTGCCCCACCTTTAAAACCCTTAAGTGCTCACAAGTGCTCAATATATGTTGTTGGCCAACATACAGCTACTAGATGGGCCTTACTTCCAATGAAAACTAGGATGCACAGGACAATTAATGTTATCTCATGAATCTTTAAAATTTTTAAACAAACTTCAGCTTTCAACCCTGAGGAACCAAACTTTTATGAAAACAATAAAAGTTGTTTGATAGTCAACAGAAGGAAAACACTTTGCTTAAGAGAGTTTGATCGACTTTGTTTTTACCTATAAAAAGAGCTCTGATGGCTCGGTACCTAAGACATCTGACTGCTAAGCAGAAGGTTGGTAGTTCAAAGCCACCAGCTGCTCTACAGAGGGAAGATGACACAATCTACTTCTGTAAAGATTTACTGCCTAGGAAACCCAACGGGGGTCTCTATGAGTGGGAATTAACTCTATGACAGTGTTTTTTTTTTTTTTTTTAACCTATAAGTCAATAGTTTGGTGGTGGTGGTGGGGAAACAACAACATACCCTATACCATTGATTCATTTAATTTTTTATACTTAATGGGATATTTGATAATGAAAAAGAGTAATTTCCAAGTTTCAAAAGTTAACAACACTCTTGTTCAGTTGTAGAATTCATGGAAAATGGTGAGTTCCAATCACTGATATCTCAGGTTAGTAGTCAAGCACTTAACCACTGTGCCACCTGTGCTCCTTCACTTTATATTGTTGTTTGTTGTTATGTGCCGTCAAGTCAAACCCGACTCATAGCGACCCCTCCTTGGGTTTCCGAGGCAGTATCACTACGGAAGTAGGATTGCCCAACCTTCCTTCCAAGGAGTGGCTGGTGGGTTTGAACCGCCAGCCGTCTGGTTAGCAGGCAAGTGTGTTAGCCACTATGCTACCAGAGCTCCCTCACCTTATATTAGTGAAAGGAAAATGTGAGATTGCAAAGCTGAAACAAAAAAAAGGAGAAGAGTAATTCTCCTTTTCTCCCATGTAAACTATTTATTATTTTGAAAAAACAAAGTAAAAGCTATAGAAAAATTGAAAGAACAAGAAAGCTATATAGCCTTCATCTGGATTCAACAAATATGGTTGTTATTGCCACTTGTCATCTAGTCAGTTCCAACTCATGGTGAACCTGTATGCATAGAGTAGAACTGCTCCATTGGGTTTTCAAGGCCACGTCTTTTTGAAGCAGATCACCAGGTCTGTCTCCTGAGGTGCCTCTGGGTGAGTTTGAACCACCAACTTTTCAGCTAGCAGTTGAGCACTTAAATATTTGCACCACCCAGGGACCCCTCAAGAATTATTAGCTTAGCAATTGATAAATTCTATTTTAAACAAAGCTAAGCAGGTTCAGTGACTCCATGAAATTTCTGTGCATTGAGTACACTGAGGGTTTTGTGAATGTCCAGTGGGAAGACTAACATACTCAGAGTTTTCTAATCTTAATTTGTCAGGAGCCCTTTCTCCTTCCTCCCCTGTTTGAACACTTCCTGAGTATAAAACAGCTCTGAGAATGGACCACCAACTCCCTTCCCTCACTCCTAGGGAAACAACTTTCATTATAGTAAAAGTATGAGTTCAATGCAACATCTCCTTGATGTTTCCTGAAATTCCACAAAATGGATTTAACTTGAACAAATACTACACAGAGAGTTCAAACATTGGTTTACTGTCATTCGCCATTCATGTATTAGAGTGAAATATCAGTTCCAATTTCCCCTTTATATCTATTGTTGTTGTTAGTTGCTGTGTAGTTGTCCAGACTCATGGAAACTCTATGCACAATGTAACACAATATTGACTGGTCATTGCAAAACACAGGGTTTTCATTGCCTGATTTCAGGAAGTACTGACAGATGGGGGGTGGCTGTACATGAGATGCACTGGCCAAGAATAGAACCCGGGTTTCCAGCATGGAAGATGAGAATTCTACCACCGAATCACCAATGCCTCATGATCCATAATCAAACCAAACTCACTGCCACTGAGTTGATTTTAACTCATAGTGACCCTATCTTACAGGATAAAACTGCTTCATAGAGTTTTCAAGGCTACAATCTTTATGAAAGCAAACCATTACATCTTTCTTCCATGGAGCGACTTGTGGGCTCTAACTTCTGACTTTTCAGTTAGTTAACAATTGAGTGATCACTATACCACCAGAGCTCTTTGACCCACAATCAGGAGTACCTAAATCTGAGGGAAGATAACATATGAGGTTAAAAAGAAATTTTAAGAGGTGAGAATGTTGTTGTTGTTGTTATATGCCGTCAAGTTGGAACCGACTCATAGTGACGCCCCTTTGGGTTTCCGAGGAATAAGGAAGGCAAATTGGACTTTTGTGTTATTTATATAAACTCTGTGTATTGTTTTTCATTCTACTTGCTCTATCCAGTATCCAAAACTAGAGTTGAGCGTGTCCATGGTTTTCGCACATTTAAGACAAAAAATAGGAAACCATTTTTAAGGGCTAGGGACTTGGGGAAGGTGGGAGTCAGTGCCAGGGATGAAGGAAGTAATTTGAGAGGTGAAGAGTAGCTTGAGGTTCTGGGTTCCAGGGGGAAGTAAGGGTATGCCACCAAGCCCAGAACTTAGTTCTTGTCCACTATGGACCTTCCTATTATAACGTCCATTTCAGAGCTGTGAAAGGCTGCAGGAAGCTTTTATTGTTTACAAAGAATTGAAGGCAAGTCTAGGTGAGAAGTTTCAATGTGGGAGTTATTTTAGGTCATGGATTACAATGATTTAGCAAGCAATTCAGAAGATACACTGAAAAGTCCAATCTGTTTCTTCATCAAATTTGATTTTGGCTGGTGTCCCTCAGGCATTAAAGGAAATAGTCTTTGTTCTCTGCTAGCATTTGCCTTGCCAAAAGTCAAGAGGTAAAATATGAGCAGGGCTTAGAACTGGTTTATTCCTACTCGAACCCCTGCTGAGAATTTGCATTTCTACCTCAGATATGCTGAATCAGAATCTACATTTAACAAGATCCCCAGGTGATTTGGGGATCTTGTTAAAATGTAGTTTCTCACTCTGCATATTTGGGGTGGAAATGCAAATTCAAATTCACAGCAGAGTGTTAAACCAGAATGAACTGGTTCAAAGCCCTACATGAAAGTTAGATTTCAGCAGAAGTGATGAATCGTGAAGCAACTTTTGAGGTTTCAATCACTCTTACCCTGATTTTGAGCATCCAGTCTGATTTCCAGGTCCATTACCAGGTTCTTCTTCACCAGGTCCAAACTGTGCATGGGACATCAGGCTTGAAGAACACTTTCAGCTCTGAGAATAAGATTCTGCTGATCAGCGCTCACTTTCCCTTCTCATCTTCTCACCATCTCCAATACAGATACCTTAGGATGTCTGCAGGCCTTTTTCCCTTTGTCATTCTATACCTATGTGTCCTTCAAGATCCAACTCAGCTCTGTTCTCTTCTCTGCCTTGGAGTCAGAGTCCTGTATTCAAATTGTGACTCCATCATTTGTTATCAGTGAAAGTAAGGGCAAGTTATTCAATCTATCGAGCCTATAATAAGGTAGGACCATGAATACTTACCTCTTTAGGTTGCCATGAAGATCAAATGGGAAAATGTGTTTTTCTAATTATTCCAGGCAAACACTCATCTCATCTTTTGTTAAAGATGAAACTTGCAGGTCAGCAGCTTTTCAGATTTCTAAATTATTTAAAAACAGTTTGTATTAAGCAAGGTTGGAGTATTTTCTTATTAGTAGTATTACTATACTTATTCTTGAAATAATATTAAAAGTTACTATTTAATAAGCACTTATATTATCCTATTAATCTTCTCAATAACTTTGTGGTAAGTATTTTGGTTATTGTTGAAATTACACCAAAAGTTAGCAGCTTAAAACAGTGAATAATTTAATATACTTCATGATTCTGTGGGCTAGAATTCAAACAGAGCTCAGGAGGACAATTCTGTTACATATGGCACTGACTGAGGTCACTTGGGGTTTTTGAATGGTGGCATGGTGTATTTGGAGGATCCAAGATGGCTTCATTCACATGTCTGGTGCCTTGGGTTCTTCTGGGACAATGGATCAAAGTGTCTACAGAGGTTTCTACAGCTTGGTAGTTTTATCACAGTCTAACTCCATATATAGAAGTTCAATATCCCCAGTGAACTAGAAAGTAGAAGCTACCAGCTTCTTAAAGGCCCACACCCATAAAATAGCACAGTGTCTCTTCTGATGTAATCTCTTGGTCAAAGCAGTCACAAAGCCTACTTAGATGCAAGGGGATCTTTTGACATGAGGAGTGTTCAAGAATTTGTGTCTATCTTTAATACATCACAGTAGGTATTATTATTACCATCCTTATTCTGAAGGTAAGTCCAAGTTTCACAGTAGCTGAGTGACTTGCCCAAAATCACAAAATAATTCAGAAATATCTAGCTCTCCATCTTTACTCTTAAGGTTTAGCCATTCATTCATTTACACACTCTCAAATTCTCCCTCTCTCTCTCTCTCTCTCTCTCTCTCTCTCACACACACACACACACATACACACACACTAGCAAAACTAGAGATGAATGCTCATTCAAGTAGTTCTGTTACCTTCACAGAGTAGTGTCGGGGGAATTGTAATGGCAATCAGTTTCCCTGCTGCAATTGGAAAGTTGGTTAATGTATTGGCACTAATACAGCTCCTCTTCCCATCACAGCAGAATTGGCTGTTACTGTTATAGTTGGATTATGACCACTTCTCCCTCCTTTGCAAAATTTAAGTCTCAATGTTCTCGTCAAGGGAAATGATGATGGAGTTACAGCAGGGTAGTGATTAAATTTGCTCAGCAACAATCCATAAATAACCTACACATTCCATTTGCTGGCTTTGATTTGGTCCTTCACTTGTACAAAGGGCTGACTTCCAGGTATTGCATTGGAAACAGAGCCAGGGTATGGGTAGAGGGTAATGGTGCTAGGGGAGGAAAGGGAAACCCTACACAGGGGGTGGATTGGTCTCGGAAACTTCAAATGAGAAGTGATAAGCAGACAGGCATCTTAAGAAATCTCAGAAAAACATTTAAACCAGTCATCTGCTCTCCTATCCTTTTCAACTGTCTACTGAAAACCATTTCCCTCCTCTTCCCACACTCTGTCTGTGGCAAGTCAGCTGGAATAGCTCACTTCTATTTTGCTAGAGTCTGATTGTGAAATCAGGTCTCTGCCGTCCCTCATTTCAGATGATTTCCTTGGAGGGAGGAGAGAACGAGGGAGGTCATTATTCCTGCATGGTAAGATTCAGATAATCTAATAAGACCAAAATCCATTTGTCATCCAGTTTACCTGACTAATGGTGACCCCATATAGGCCAGAATAGAACTGTGCTCCATGGGGTGTTCAATGGCTGATTTTTTGGAAGTAGATGGCCAGACATTTCTTTCAAGGCACTTAGGGTGTACTTGAACCTCCAGCCTTTGGGTTAGCAGCCAAGTACATTAACCCTTTGCACAACCCAAACCCAAACTAAACCAAACTCACTGCCATCAAGTTGTATCTGACTCAGGGACCCCTCCTTGGGTTTCCGAGGCAGTATCTCTATAGAAGTAGATTGCCCAACCTTCCTTCCAAGGAGTAGCTGGTGGGTTTGAACTGCCAGCCTTCTGGTTAGCAGTCAAATGCCTTAGGCACTACACCACCAGACTCCTTACAGGGACTCTTATTTTAAGGGTCCTCCTCAATTCTTATTCTCTCATTTTTCAGTGGTCCTGTTCAAACATTTATCAGAAAAATTCGTTTTCACCCTTGCTCCAAATGCAACCAAGTAGTTACCTCATGATGACAGAAGGAGGAGAGAACTAAAACAGCTAAAAGGAGAAAAGCTATTCATTCATTTGCCATTCATTCATTTGCATGCTCTCAAATTCTCTCTCTCTCTCTCTCTCTCACACACACACACACACACATACACACACACAAGCAAAACTAGAAATGAAGTTCATTCAAGCAGTTCTGTTACCTTCACAGAGTAGTGTCAGGGAAATTGTGAAGGGGAAAAGGGAAATGAAGCCACCCAAAATGCAGAGAATTTCCACCAACTACACAGGTTTGAGTCTTTAAAAAAAAAAAAAAAATCATGAGAAAAGAACAAGAACTTCAAGAAGTCCTTTCACATGAAATCTCAGGCAATCTCAAATTGTACTAGTTTCTTAAGATATCATGTCTTTTTGGCTCTCTATTATTTCAAGAAAACTTTTAGTTTCTAGGAGCTCTGGTTGTGCTGTGGTTTAAACTTTGATCTGCTAACCAAAAGGTCAGCAATTTGAATGCACTACCTGCTTCACAGGAGAAAGATGAAACAGTTGGCTTCCATAAAGATTTACAACCTTGGAAGCCCTATGGGGCAGTTCTACTCTGCCTTACAGGGTCACTATGAATTGGAATTGACTCAATCATACTGGGTTGGTTTCAGTTTTCAGTGATGCTGTAACTGAAATACCACAAATGGGTGTCTTTAAAGAACAGAAATTTATTTTCTCAAAGTGTAGGAGGCTAGAAGTCCAAATTCTGAGTGTTGGCTCTAGGGAAAGGTCCTTGTTGGCAGTGTAGGAGTTGCTTGGTTCCTTGGCAATCTTCACATGGCATCTCTCTTTCCACATTTGTGCTTGGTTGTCCTGTGTCTGTGCTGTTCCTTATAACTCTGAAGTAATTAAAGTTAGGATACATCCTGCACTGATGTTGTTAGGTGTAGTGAAGTAGATCTCAACTCATAGTGACCCATGGACAACAGAAGGAAACACTGCCTGGTTCTGCTATCTTTGAAATCTTTGTTATGCTTGAGCCCCTTGTTATTGTCACTGTGTAAATCCATCTCATTGAGGGTCTTCCTCTTTTTTGCTGACCATCTACTTTACCTAGCATGATGTCCTTCTCTGGGGACTGCTCCCTGCTGATAACATGTCCAATGAACTAGAGGCAAAGTCTCTGTTATCCTCACTTCTAAGGATCGTATGGCTGTACTTCCTCCAATACAGATTTGTTAGTTCATCTAGCAGTCCAGGGTACATTCAGCATTCTTCACCAACACTGCAATTCAAATACATCAATTCTTCTGCTGTCTTCCTAATTCAATGTCCAGCTTTCACATTCATATGAGGCTATTAAAAAAGACAATAGCTTGGGGATCTGAAAAGGCCTCCTTAACAGAACAAAGAAAATCCTGTTCCCAAACAGGGTTACATCTACAGATAATATAGGTATATATTCCTATAAGGTATAGGGGTTAGGATTCCAACACATATTTTGGGGGAACCCAATTCAATCTATAACAGAGAATAAATGGAGGTGAAAGTACTTTTTTTTTTTTAATAGCTTTATTGAGGTAGGTTTTATATGCCGTGAATTCCATGTTTTGAGTGTACAATTAAAAGATTTCTAGGAAATTTACAGAGTTCTAAATCATCACCACAATCTAATTTTGAGAACATTTTCATCACCTTCTCAAAAAAACCTTATGGCCAATTTCAATTCATACCTCTAGCCTCAGGCAGCAGCTAATCTCTATCTGTTTATCTTGACTTGCCTTTTCTCTCCATTTCATATAAATGGAATCCTATAATGTATGTTTTTTTTGGTGTGTAGCTTCTTTCATTTAGCATAATGCTCTGAGGTCCATCCACACTATAGCTTGTACAGTAAAACCTGCTAAAGAAGGAACTTGTATAAGGTAGAAATCTACCAAGAAGGAAAACTCAAATATTATCAACTAAAGTGATAGAAAAGTGTAAGACCACATCCTGTCAAAGGTAGAAACCTTGTAAAAGTTAGAAAAACAAGGCAGTCTCATCCAGTTCCAGCTGTCACTGCTTCACTGTAGCAATACTTTATTCCTTTTATCGACGATAGTACTGCACTGTATGGATATACCACATTTTGTTTACCCATTCACATTCACCAGGTGCTGGACATTTGAATTGTTTCCATTTTTAGCTATGATAACTAGTGCCACGATGAACATTCATGTACAAGTCTTTGTAAGGACATATGTTTTCATTTCTTTAGGATAGACACCTAGAAGTGGAATTGTTGGGTCATATGAACAATTTATTGTTAAAAATTTAAGAAACTGCCAAACTATTTTTCAAAGTGGATGCACATTCCCATCAGCAATATATGAGGTTCAAATTTCTCTAACGCCTTGACAATATTTGTTATATTGATTACAGCACTCTGGTGCATGTCAAATATTATCGCATTATGTGATGAATATTTTTAGGATACTGAGGGAAATACTTATAAGATTATTTACCTTAATGAAAGAGATGAAAAACCTCACATTTAGTACCAACTCTACTTTTTTTTTCTTGATACTTAGAGAGTTAAATTGGAATTTTACATCCTTTGAAAATTACAGGCATACTTCAGAGATACTGTGGGGTTTGTTCTAAACCAACACAATAAATAAAGCAATAAAGCAAGTCACATTACTTTTTCAGTTTCCTAATCATATAAAAGTTATGATTACACTATATTTAGTCTATTAAGTGTGCAATAGCATTATGAAAAAGTTTGAAGCATTGTGAGAATTACCAAATGTGACACAGAGACATGAAATGAGCACATTCTGTTGGAAAAATGGAGCTGATTGACTTATTTGATGCAGCGTTGTCACAAACACTCAATTTGTAAAAAAAAATACAATATCTGTGAAGCACAGTAAAGTAAGGCAGAATAAAATATGGTATGCCTGTAGTCCCAGTCCTTTTTGCAAATAGATTCAATCATCTCAAAAACATTCTTATTAATAGACTGGGATTTTATTTCTGATGTTACTGGGACATGTAAAACCAATAATATTTCTTCACCACTGAACATATATCCCTTGTATATGGAGGATGTTTCAGTATAAAATATTAATCTCTGGCCACTCACAACCTAACACATCCACGACCCCTTGAGAGGATAAACCTCAAATGAAATATAGTCTCCTTTCAGATACTAACTATGAGGGTACATGTAGTAATTAAAGTTGTGTGTGTCAACTTTGCTGGGCCATTGTTTTGCATGGCTAGGCAATGGATGCAGTCATTCCCCACGATGAGATTGTGATCACCTCCATGGTGGAATCTGCTGTGAGCAGCTAAGTAGTCACCTGTAGGTTGTGGTCTGCTTCCAGTGTATAAGGAGGAGCTTTGAGAAAGGTCTCGAACTTTTTGATATATCTGGACCCTGAGTTTGGCCAAGTCTTGGCTTGCTGTGTTGCCTGGTGAGCTTGGGATTGTCCCTGGACTTAAACCAATGGTCTACTGTGTTACCTGCTGATGTTGGGATTATGCTATTTTACCTCCTTGTCTTGGATTCATCAACCTCAGCAGCCAGCAGCTTCATGACTCAGAAAAGCTCTACTGGTCCTGGAACAAGAGACAAAGCTGAAGCCCAAGATCGAGGGGCCTTCACCCAGCTCCTAGAGCTGGCACTTTGAACTAGGACTTCTAACCTCTTAAACTGTAAGAGAATCAATTCCTATTTGTTAAAGCTATCCACTTGTGATATTTCTGTTATAGCAGCACCAGAGAACCAGATAGTATAACAAATCACAAAAATTAGAAACCTCACTTTTCATTTCTCTATTTAGTTATGACACCACCTGCCCATGCAGCACTTCTAACTATAAACACCTGGAGCTAAGCCAGAGCTCACAAGTTAAAAACTACAATCTTTCAGACTGACATGTCTGCCCAAGATTCCAGGTGCCACCTGAGTCCACACAACACCCTTACTTCTGACCTGTTGTTATTATAAGGTGCCACTGAGTCTGCTTTGACTCACAGCAACCTTATGTACAAACAGAATGAAACACCGCCCAATCCTGTGCCATCTTCACAATCCTGGTTAGACTTGAGCCCATTGTTGCAGCCACTGTGTCAATCCATCTTGTTGAGAATCTTCCCCTTTTTCACTGACCCTCCACTTTACCAAGCATATCCTTCTACAGGGAATGGGCCCTTCTAACAACATGACCAAATTAGGTGACACAATGTCTGGCCATTCTCACTTCCAAGGAGCATTCCAGCTGTGCTTCTTCTGGGACAGATTTGTTTATTCTTCTGGTAGTCATGGTATTTCCAATATTCTCCAACACCACAATTCAAAGGTATCAACTCTTCTTTGGTCTTCCTTATTCATTGTCCAGCTTTTATGTAGATATGAGGAGATTTGAAAATAACATGGCTTGAGTTCAGTGCATCTTAGTCTGCAAAGTGACATCTTTGCTCTTCAACACTTTAAAGAGGTCTCTTGCATCAGATATACCCAGTGCAATATGACATCCGATTTCTTGACTGTGCATTTATGCTGTTGATTGTGGAAAAAAGAAATCATTGACAATTTCAATCTTTTCTCCATTCATCATGATGTCGCTTATTGGTCCAGTTGTTAGGATTTTTATTTTGTTTATATTGAGGTGTAATTCATATTGAAGACTGTAGTCTTTGACCTTCATCAGTAGGTGCTTCAAGTCATCTTCACTTTCAGCAAGCAAGGTTGTGTCATCTATATATCACAGATTATTAATGAGTCATCCTCCAATCCTGATACCACATTCTTCATATAGTTCAACTTCTCTGATTATTTCCTCAGCATATAGATTGAATAAGTATGGTGAAAGAATACAACCCTGACACACACCCTTCCTGATTTTAAATCATTCAGTATCCCCTTGTTCACTCTGAATGATGGCCTTTTGGTCTATGGACCTTAAGTGCACAGTTAAGTGTTCTGGAATTCCAATTCTTCACAATTTTACTCATTTGTTATGATCCACACACTCAATTACATTTGCATAGTCAGTGAAACACAGGTAAACATATTTCTGGTATTCTCTGTCTTCAGCCAAGATCCATCTGACATCAGCGATTATACTCTTCCTTCCACATCCTCTTCTGAATCTAGCTAGAATTTCTGGAAGTTCCCTGTCTGCAAAGTGTTGCCACTTGACCCTAACCACCTGAAGCTAGGCCAGATCTTACAAGTTAAAGAATACAATACTTCAGACTGACAAGTCTGCCCAAGATTTCAGGTGCCAGTGCAAGTTTGGGAGTCCACAAAACACCCTTACTTCTGATTTATTGTTGTTGTTAGGTGCCATTGAATCAGCTTTGACTCATAGTGATTCTATACACAACAAAACTATTTCAGGAGGTTTTACATTATCTTCAGCCAAACTTTACTTGTGTGTGATATCGTTCAGTAATTTCCACATTTTGTCCCATCACCTTTCTTTGGAATGGTCACAAAATATTGATATTACCATTCAGTTGGCCAAATTTCTTGGCATAAACAAGTAAGTGCCTCCAGCACTGCATCTGCTTGTTGAAACATTTCAATAAGTATTCTGTCAATTCCAGGAAACTTATTTTTCAATAATTCTTTCAGTACAGCTTGGACTTCTTCCTTCAATACTATAGGTTCTAGATCATATGCTACCTTATGAAATTGTTGAACATTGACCAGTGTTTTTTGATACAGTGACTCTGTGTATTCCTTCCATCTTCTTCTGACGCTTCCTTCATTTTTCAATATTTTGTCCATTGTTGTTAGTTGTTGTTATGTGCCATTGAGTCAGACCTGACTCATAGCGACCCCTCCTTGGGTTTCTGAAGCAGTATCACTACGGAAGTAGATTGCCCCATCTTTCTTCCGAGGAGTGGCTGGTGGGTTTGAACTGCCAGTCTTCTGGTTAGCAGTCAGATGCCTTAGGCACTATGCTACCAGAGCTCCTTTTGTCCATAGAAACATTTAATATTGCAACTGGAGGCTTAAATTTTTTCTTCAGTTCTTTCAGCTTGAGAAATGCCAAGCATCTTATCCTTTTTGGTTTTCTAACTCCAGGTCTTTGCATTTTTCTTTATTATACTTTACTCTGTCTTCTTGAGCTGCCCTTTGAAATCTTTTGCTCGGCTCTTTTATTTCATCGTTTCTTTCATATGTCTTAAACCTACTGGCTAACAATTCATAGTTTTACCACTATCCCTTCAGGATGCAAGCCACAAGATTGCTCCTACTCCCAGGCTTCCACACTTCTGACTTGCTGGTTTATATTATTCCCTTGGATTTAGTAAGTCTATGTATGGGAAGTACTATACTTATAGTTTTAGTGTTGGGGGGAGATACAAATGAAGCTTAGGACAAGATCTAGGAGAGTTCTTAACTCAGTTTCCATATCTCAAAGGGTGTGCTACACTTGCACATGCATTGATGTATTTTACCAGCCAGAAAGCCTGTGGAGTTACCAAATCTAGAGCCTTCATTACATAGCCATTATTGAAGTCTCATTGTATAGTCATGATTGATTGAATCATGATCCTCTTCTCTGAGGTCAGCTAATACTAGGTCACCTGATTGTCTCTGTGGCCTGACCAGCCACACTCAGGTTGTTATCCAGAGGTCTTAGATACTAAAGGCACATTAATGACTCAAGAGGGAGCTCTGGTAGCATAGTGCCTAAGGCACTTGACTGGAACCAGAAGGCTGGCAGTTCAAACCCACCAGCCACTCCTCGGAAGGAAGCTTGGGCAATCTACTTCCATAGTGATACTGCCTTGGCAACCCAAGGAGGAGTCGCTATAAGTTGGGGCCGACTCGACGGCACACAACAACAACAACAACAATGACTCAGGAAATTCCAAGAGTTATTTCTTAGGAACAAAGGGCAAAAGCCATATTACCTTGTTGTTGGTGTTGTTGTTATGTGCCATCGAGTCAAACCCGACTCATAGCGACCCCTCCTTGGGTTTCCGAGGCAGTATCACTACAGAAGTAGGATTGCCCAACCTTCCTTCTGAGGACTGGCTGGTGGTTTTGAACTGGTTAGCAGGCAAGTGTCTTAGTCACTATGCTACCAGAGCTCCCAAACAAGTGGGTATATTACCTTATGTATGGCAATTATTCTCATATCCTTTGTGTTATTTTCTTATATCATAAAACTCTGACTGGAAGCATCCTTTAATTCTAGTTAGGTAAAATAACATAAAAAGTTTTGATAATGCAGTGGTTATGTGCTCAGCTACTAACTGTTTGAATCCACCAGCCACTCCATGGGAGAAAAGACCTGGAGATCTGCCTCTATAAAGATCACAGCACAAGAAACCCTATGGGGCAGTTGTATTCTGAAATATATGGTTGCTATGAGTCAGAATCAACTAGATGGCACACAACAACAATAAGGTGGCACAAATGATTAAGCACCCAATTACTAGCCAGAAAGTGGATCAAACACACCCATATATACCTCAGAAGACAGACTATGTCTGAAAGGTAACAGCCTTGAAAATCCTATGGAATAGTCTCCTCTGCACACTTGATGACAACCAATAACAAAACAAAACAAAATTGTCTTTCAGAAAATATTTGAGGAAGCTGAAAGATGCTATAAAATGAAAACAAAAGGAAGAACCCTAATAAATTAAAATAAAAACAGCGTACCAATAATGACTGAGAATTGATTCGTGAAGAAAAATAGAGCTGACTAGCAATAATAAGAAGGGTTAGTTTTACATATGTTGTTGTATCTTTGTACCATATTTATTTACTCAATATGTTGAGCACATAATCCAAGAAGCTAGTCTACATGAAGAAGAATGTGGTGTCAGGATTGGAGGAAGACTCTAACAACCTGCAGTATGAATATGACACAACCTTGTTTACTAAAAGTGAAGATGACTTGAAGCACTTACTGATGAAGATCAGAGATTCAACTTTCAGTATGAATTTCACCTCAACACAAAGAAAGCAAAAATCCTCAAAACTGAACCAATAAGCAGTATCATGTTTGGTGGAGAGAAAAATTGAAGCTATCAAGGGTTTCATTTTACTTAGATCCACAATCAATGTAGCAGTCAAGAAATTAAACAAGGTATTACATTGGGTAAATCTGCTGCAAAAGATCTCTTTAAAGTGTAGAAAACACAAAGATATCACCTTCAAGACTAAGATGTCCCTGACCCAAGCCATAGTTTGGCATTTGTCTCATATGCACAAGAAAGACAGACAATGAATAAGGAAGACCAAAGAAGATTTGATTCCTGTGAATTATAGTTGCGTGAGGGCATTCTCAAACTAGGGGCTTGGCATGATTGAAAATTACTGACCTGAATCAAAGCTCCATTTTTTAGAAATAAACTTTACCTAAATCCTCTTTTTCTGCCTCCCTATGAATAATATGTTGTATTAGGTGCCATCAAGTCAGTTCTTACTCATGTTGACTCTATGCACAACAGCATCAAACACTACTTGGTCCTGCGCCATGCTAACAATCATTGCTATATTTAAGCACAACAACAACAAGTTGCAGTCACTGTGCCAATCCATCTCACTAAGGATTTTTCTCTTTTTTACTGATCCTCTGCTTTACCAAACATGATATCCTTCTCCAGGGATGGGTTGCTCCTGATAACATGACCAAAGTGTGAGAGACAAATGGATCTCCCTGTAAGTTTCACTTGTAAAGAGCATTATGGGTGTATTTCTTCCAAGACAGATTTGTTCGTTCTACTGGCTGTTGTTGTTGTTGTTATGTGCTGTCAAGTCAGCCCGACTCATAACAACCCCTCCTTGGGTTTCCGAGGCAGTATCACTACGGAAGTAGGATTGCCCAACCTTCCTTCCAAGGAGTGGCTGGTGGGTTTGAACCGCCAGCCTTCTGGTTAGCAATCAAGTGCTTTAGCCACTATGCTACCAGAGCTTCTGTTCTACTGGCAGTCCATGGTAAAATCAATATTCTTCACCAACACCATAATTTAAAAACTTCAATTTTTCTTTGGCATTCCTTATTCAATGACCAGTTTTCACATTCATACAAGGTAATTGAAAATGTCTTGGCTTGGATCAGGTGCACCTTAGGGGTCAAGTTGTTATCTTTGTTTTTTAACACTTTAATGAGGTCTTTTGCAGCAGATTTGCCCAATGCACTAACTCATATGAATTCTTGACTGTTGCTTCCAAGGACATTGATTGTAGATCCAAGTAAAACAAAATCCTTGACAACTTCAAACTTTTCTCCATTTATCATGATGTTGCTTATTGGTCCAGTTACGAGGAATTTTGTTTTCTTGATGTTGAAGTATAATCCATATTGAAGACTGTAGTCTTTGATCTTTATCAGTAAATTCTTCAAGTTCACTTTCAGCAAGCAAAATTCTGTCATCTGCATATTGCAGATTGTTAGTGAATCTTCCTCCAATCCTGATGTCATGTTCTTCTTCATATAGTCCAGCTTTTCAGATTGTTTACTGAGCATATAGATTGAGTAAGTGTGGTGAATTTATGCAATCCTAATACATACCTTTTCTGATTTTAAAACATGCAGTATCTCCTTGTTCTGTTTGAATGACTGCCTCTTGGACTGTGCACAGGTTCCTCATGAGCACAATTAAGTGTTCTGGAATTTCCATTCTTTGCAATATAATCCATAATTTGTATGATCCACCCAGTCGAATGCCTTTGCACAGTCAATAAAACACAGATAAGCATCTTTTTGGTATTCTCTGCTTTCTGCCAAGATCCATCTGATATCACTCCAAGTGCTCTTCTGAATTGGCTTGAATTTCTGGCAGTTCCCTGTCATTGCACTGAAGCAGCCATTTTTAATTATTTTCAGCAAAAATTTACATGTATCTGATATTCATGATGTTTTTCGATAATTTCCACATTCAGTTTTATCATCTTTCTTTGAGATGGGCACAAATATGAATCTTTCAGTTGGTTGGCCATGTAGCTATCTTCCAAATATTTTGGCATTGACAAGTGAGAACTTCCAGTGTTGTATCTGTCTGTTGAAACATCTCACTTGGTGTTCTGTCAGTTCCTGAAGACCTTGTTTTTGCCAATGCCTTCAGTCAGCTTGGACTTCCTCCTTCAGTACCATTGTTTCTTCATTATATCCTATCTCCTGAGATGGTTGAACATTGACCAATACTTTTTGGTACAATGATGCATTCCATCTTCTTTTAATGTTTCTTGCATCATTCAGTATTTTGCCCATAAAATCATTCAATATTGCAATTCAAGGCTTGATTTTTTTTCTTCAGTCATTTTAGCTTGAGAACTGTTGTTCTTTTCTTTTGATTTTCTAACTCCAGTTCTTTGCACATTTCATTATAGTACTTGACTTTGTTTTCTAAAGCCACCCTTTGAAATATTTTCACTTCATCATTTCATCCATTTGCTGTAGCTACTCTTCATTCAAGAGCAAGTTTCAGAGTCTGTTCTTGCACTTATTTTGGCCTTTTCTTTCTTCCTTGTCTTTTTAGTTACCATTTGCTTTCTTCACATATGATGTCCTTGATGTCTTCCCACATCTCACCTGATTTTAGGTCATTGGTGTTCAATGTGGCAATCTATTCTTCAAAGGGTCTCTCAATTAAGGTTGCAATACTCAAAGTTGTATATCAGCTCTCATGATTTTTTTTAAATTTTCTGAAGAAAACTTGAAGCTTCAACATAAACTTGCCTATGGGCAATTGATGATCTGTTCCAGATTCAGTGCTGACCTTATTCTGACTAATAATATTGAGCTTCTTCATCATGTCTTTCCACAGACATAATCCATCTGATTCCTGAGTACTACATCTGGTGAAGTATATGTGTACAGATATTGTTTATGCTGTTGAGAAAAGGTACTTGCAGCAAATAAGTTGTTCTTTCAAAATTCTACCATATGACCTCTGGTAGCATTGATATCACCAAGAGTATAACTTCCAACTACTGGTCTTCCTTCTTTTTTTTTAACTTTCACATTCTGATCACCATCAATTATCCACACATCTTGGTTGCATGTTTGATCAATTTCAGACTACAGAAGTTGGTAAAAATTTTCAATTTCTTCAACTTTGGCATTACATGTTGTTGCATAAATTTGAATAGTTCTATTGATTAGTCTTCCTTGTAGCCATTTGGTTAGTATCTTATCACTGATACTTCAGGATAGATCTTGAAATATTCTTTTTGATGGTGAATGCAATGTGATTCCTTTTCATTTTGTCACTTCCAGCATAGTAAACCACATGATTATCAATTTCAAAATGGCCAATGCCAATCCATTTTAGATCATAATACCTAGAACATTGATCTTTACACAATGCATTTCATTTTTCACAACTTCAGTTTTCCTAGAGTCATACTTTGTACATTCCACATTTTAATTATTAATGGATTTTTGCAGTGGTTTCTTCTCATTTTGAATCATGCCACACCAATAAATGAAAATATCAAAAGCTTTATGCATCCATGTCATTAAGGTCAACTCTACTTTGAGGATGCAGCTCTTTGCTAGTCATATTTTGAGTGCCTTCCAATCTGAGGGGCTCATCTTCTGACACTATGTCAGACAATGTTCCATTTCTACTCATAAAGTTTTCAGTGGCCAATTATTTCAGAAGTAAATTGCTAAGTACTTCTTCCAACTCTGTCTAAGTCTAGAAGCTCTGCTGAAAGGTATCGACAGTGGATGATCTTGTTGGTATTTGAAATACCAGTGGTAAAGCTTCTAGAATCACAGCAACATACAAACGACCACAATAGCACAAACTAACAAATATGTGGTGGCTTTGTAAGAATGTTGTTGTTGTTGTTGTTGTTATGTGCCGTCGAGGGGAACCCAACTCATAGTGACCCCTCCTTGGGTTTCCGAGGCTGTATCTCTATGGAAGTAGATTGCCCAGCTGTCCTTCTGAGGAGTGGCTGGTAGGTTTGAACCACAAATAGAGCCTGTGATTTAGAGCCTTGTGACATATAACTTCTTGCAAAATCTTAACCACTCTCAGAAAACAATAATGAAGACAAGAATGTGGTTTACGAATAAATGTTTATCAGGAAATGTTTACCAAGATGGTCTTGGGAGTATCCTTGTTCATCATGTACTGGGAAGAATGTACATGTAGGTATTGCAGAAAATCACTTGCTTGGAAATTCATGTTAGAAAATAGATTAGCTAATCTCAAAATATTTTAATCTGTTTTTGTCTTAAATTTTGGCTGATAGATCCCAAGGAGTATCCTAATGACACTTTTTTTATTCCTTGAACTTGCACAGAATTACAAAATGTTGTAAAAGATTTCCCAAAATTACATGAGAATCCTTACAAATATGCTTAAGAATTTAAAATTCTTATTGAAATGTACCAACCTGGGCTTCCAGACCTATACCAGTTAGTGCATTTGATAACAAGACCTGGAGGAACTCAAATATGGTTAAAGCATATTGAATGGAAAGATCCTAAAAATAGTTTACTGTTAGAAATAGATAAAACAACTGCCACATTGATTGAAGATGCTCAAGCAGTAGGTAAAAGATTACTTGAAGTCATCCCTAAGGCTTTTCCCCTGACAAACATTTGGACTAAAATTTATTCTTGCACACAAAATAAAGATAAGAGCATTTATGATTGTTGTTGTTATGTGCTGTTGAGTCTGACCTGACTCATAACGACTCCTCCTTGGGTTTCTGGGGCAGTATCACTATGGAAGTAGATTGCTCAACCTTCCTTCTGAAGAGTGTGGCTGGTGGGTTTGAACTGCCAGCCTTCTGGTTAAAATTTTGCTGAACACTCTGGACTCTACCCATTAGTGTCAAATGTTTCTGGGGCATAAAAACTATATTTACATCTCATCTCAGGGCTGAAATTTCAACATTAGTGAAGAGGTACCAATTAGATTGGAAATCCACCCTATTGCTGAGATAACTAACTACTCTGACTCATGCACTCTCTCAAACTTGAAATCAAACAAGCCTGAGGCCAATAAACTCATGTAATTAGAACAGTTACAATCTCCTAATCAGAAGAGAAACCTTAAGCCTTTTGAAGCCAGTAAACCTGCTACTCTGGTGGCATAGTGCCTAAGACACTTAATTGCTAACAAGGAGGCTGGTTGGTGGGCTCATTGTTTCTTGCACCAGCTCTTGCAACATCTTTGCCATTGCATTTAGGAAGCTAAATAGTAGAAAATGGAGATTCGTTCAAAATTTCTGGATAATCAACCACATTGTCACTCTCAGACTCCCTGTAATTCCTAAACTCAATTTCTTACTCTCCAAGATATATCCAAACACAATTTATTTTTACCATTATGGAGCTATTTAGTACTTTCTCCAGTATAACTCTACATCCTGAGAGCCAATATTTGTTTGATTTCACCTGGGAATACTAACAATTTACTTGGACCATAGTACTTTAAGGGTTTACTGAATCTCCCACATAATTTATCTCAAATTTTGCATGCAGATTTACAACACTTACAGTTTTCCAACAGGTCCACACTGCAATATGCAATATGATGATTTACTAGTCTACTTTGCCTCCCAGAAGACTTGCATTAGAAAATATTCTAACCTTTAGTTGCCAGAGGACGTGAACTTTTTATAGAAAAACTGCAAATTGCCAGGACTAGCTTTCTGTCAATGATTTAGGTCATCTCTATTGATCTGCAGAAGACACCTCTATTGATCATAAATGAGAAGAAGCTATATTTATGTCTTTCACATATCTTAAGCAGGAGCACTGGTCACACAGTGGTTGAAGCATTCAGTTGCTAACCAAGAGACCAGTAGTTCAAATTCACCAGGCACTCAACAGAATAATGAGGCAGTCTGCTTCTGTAAAGATATGCAGCCTCGGAAACCCTATGGGACGGTTCTACTCTGTCCTACAGCATCACTATGAGTAAGAATCAAATTGACAGCAGTGGGTTTTGGTTTTGGTTATGAAGAAAAGAAACATTTGTGAGAGTTTGTAGACCTCTGTGATCACTATTGAGACCAAATTTCTAACTTTTCTCTGATGGCTTAACATTTGCACAAATGTTTAAAAGTCTCTGAACAAGACCAATGTCAAATAATACCAGAAGATAAGGAAGCAATAATTAAGCTAATGAAAGTTTTTGTGAATACATTACTTTAGAATTCTCTAATTATCTACAGTTTTCACTTTTTTGTACATGAATATCTGGAAATGCTTTAGGTGTTTTATCTCAAAAAACAAAACAAAAAAAAAAAAAAAAAAAAAAGGAGGGCAATAGAGATCTGTGGGCTATAATAGTCTGCAAGTCAATCCTGTGGGTCAAGGCTACCCTCCTGCTTTAAAGTTATAGCTGCCACCATCTAATTAGTAGAATTTACTGCTGATATGGTAATGAGTAATGTCCTAGCATTTATTGCCTAATGCTGTGTCTGTATTACTTAATTCTGTTTTAACTCAACATCTTTCTACTAGCAGATTTACTTCTTACAAAGTCTTTTTCCTCGCTCCTTCCAATGTTAGACTCCTTTTTGTGGTCTACCTGAATCCAGTTTCCCTTCTCCCCATTGTTGATGAAAATACCTGTCCTTCTCATGACTGGTTAGATTTAACTGGGCAATTATTGATCTATTTAAAGGAATCTCCTTTGAATAATCCTTATTTAGCTTTGTTTGTAGATGGATTCTATCTGAAACTTAATCTATTAGCCCTTGTTATCTAGTTGGGTGTGCTGTTACAACATTTACCTGAGTCCTTGAAAGGTAAGCTGTCCCTGAAGCCACTTCAATCTAGAAAGCTGAACTTATTGCTCTCACTAGAGCCTGCAGGATTGTTTCCATAAAGTCTGTTGATATTTTTCAAGATTCTTAGTATCATTTTGGAATTGTACATGATTTTGGTATGTTATGGAAACAGAGAATTTCTAACCTCTTCTTGAACTGTCATAAAAAATGAAACTTTAGTGATGGAACTTTTAGATACTTTGCTGCTCCCTTCTGAAATTGCTGTTATAAAAATACGAGGACATCAGCCAAGGAGAGTACTCTGACTGAACCGAAGAAAATAGAGGGAATGCTCTATCTGACTGAGCAGCTAAACAAACTGGTTCTAAAATCACTGCTGGTTTCATAATAATAAAAAAGAAGTCATCTCACTTAATTGTCTTCTGCCAGTTACTGACAGTCTTGAGTCCTATGAATCAACTTCAGAGTGACTCTTGAAACATCAGCAATTAACACAAACTGAGGGAATTGATATATGGAGAAAGACAAGATGTTTTTAATCCTGTTATTAAATATGGACAGGGCCTAAACAAAAGCCTATCGGACCCAAGGTGTTACATATCTCTATGATGCAAGTCCTCCATGAATGGTCACATCTAGGGCAAGATAAAATTATTGGAATATTAAAAAAAAAAAAAATTGCTGATGGGGAGAGTTTTTTGAGGATGCTTAGCATGTTGCTTCCCTTTTCTCCTTTTGTTATCACCATAACCTTGGGGAACATCTTAAGGTCCTTCATGGAAAATATTCTTTACCTATGCTTGAATGGGAATTGGATTTTATCCAACTCCCATCTTCAATTGCTTACAAATAGGTATTAGAAATGATTTACATATTTATTTTCTCTTTGAGTAGCTGCTATATAACTGCAACCTTTGTAGCTAATAAATATCTTGAAAATATCCCTACTTGGGAGCACCAAAAATCTTTTAGTGATAGGGGAACATGTTTTACTGGAAAATTTATCTGAGAAATATGCTGAATTTTTTTTTCCATTTTTCAGATATTGCATTGCCTATACGTAGGAGCATAGTGCCTAAGGCACTTGACTGCTAATCAGAAGGCCAGAGGTTCAAACCCACCAGCCACTCCTTGGAAGGAAGATGGGGCAATCTAATTCCATAATGATACTGCCTCAGAAACCCAACGAGGAGTCACTATGAGTCGGTCTGACTGGACGGCACATAACAACATAACATTCTGGTAGTGTAGTGCTTAAGGCACTTGACTGCTACCCAGAAGGCTGGCGGTTCAAACCCACCAGCCACTCCTCGGAAGGAAGGTTGGGCAATCTACTTCCATAGTGATACTGCCTTGGAAACCCAAGGAGGGGTCGCTATGAGTTGGGTTCAACTCCACGGCATGTAACAACAACAACCACCATTCACAGTCGTCAAGTCTTCTGGAAAAGACTAATGGTACAATAAAAACCCACATTGGCTAAGTTTTGTGAATCTCTGAATTTACCTTTGATTAAAGGTCCTTATCTAGGTTGTTTTGTTTTTTTCAATTTAAGAGCTATTCCATTTGGCCCCTATAAACTTATTCCACAAAAGAAAATTGCTAGAAGGCATATGTTGTTTTTAGGTGCTGTTGAGTCAGTTCCAATTCATAATGACCCTATGTATAACAGAACAAAACATTGCTCAGTCCTGCACCATCCTCACAATTCTTGCTATGCTGGAGCTCATTATTGCAGGCACTGTGTCAGTCCATTTCATTGAGGGTCTTCCTCTTATTTGTTGACCTTCTACTTTACAAAGCATGATCTTCTCCAGGCACTGGTCCCTTATGATAAAATGTCCAAAGTACATAAGAGCAAGTCTCACCATTCTTACTTCTAAAGAGCATTCTGGCTGTAATTCTTCCAAGGCAGATTTGTTTGTTCTTCAGTCAGTCCATGGCATATATTCAATATTGTTCACCAACATCGCAATTCAATTCTTCTTTGGCCTTCCTTATTCAAGTCCAGCTTTTATATGCATATGAGATTGAAAATACAACGGCTTGGGTCAGGAGCATCTTAATCCTTAAAGTGATACATTTGCTTTATAACATTTTAAAGAAGTCTTTTGCAGCAGATTTTCCCATGAAATTCATCGTTTGATTTCTTGAGTGCTGTTTCCATGGACATTGATTGTTGTTCCAAGTAAAATGAATCCTTGATAACATCAGTCTTTTCTGCATTCATCATGCATATCGGTCCAATTATGAAGATTTTTTTTTTTCTTCACATTGAAGTGTAATCCATGCTAAAAGTTTTAGTCTTTGATCTTCATCAGTAAATTCTTCAAGTCCTCTTCACTTTCAGCAAGCATGTGTGTGTCATCTTCATATAACAGGTTGTTAATAAGCCTTCCTCCAATCCTGATGCCCCTTCTTCTTCATATAGTCCAGCTTCTCAGATTATTTGCTCAGCATGCAGATTGAAATAGCAGTGGCATATATCCACCAACATGCAAGATCATAGCAACATGCAAGTCATCACAGTGTAATACAGTGACAGACAAATGTTGGAGAAGGCCTATGGCCTTCCCTTATTTTACTGCTTGGACTGAATAATATTGTCCGGTCAAAGGTACTAAAAAACTGTCAGTCTTTAAGCCAATATTCCAAAGAATATATCTCACAATTAAGGAAGATTCTGATGACAAAATAAATAAATAAAAAGGAAAAAAGACTGCATCAAAGGTTATGTAATATTGCACCAAGAGACTATGTATACTGGAAAATACATCAATTAAAAAAATCTTTAGAGTCTCACTGGAAAGAACTATATCTAGTCCTCCTTATTAACCCATGTGCAATCAAATTACAGGAAAGTATGACTTGGATATATTTGTCTCAACTCAAGAAAGCCAAGAAAACTTTATGGACTTGCCAACCTTCTGGAGAACTGAAAACCACTTTTAAATATCCTAATGGCCAGAAGCTGATGACATATGAGGTTGACAACTAATACCAAGATCAAGGAACAAGACTTCATACATGCTGCTGAAACTTTTGGACTTTGCTTTTTAGTTGCGGCTATTTTTATGCTACTTGCAGTACTCTATTGCTGTAGTCTTATTTTCCCATAAACTTTATCCTGTACAACAGAAATCTGAAATCTTTGGACTTATTTAATAATTGTAGCTATGTTTATGTTGATTTCCTTATTACACACTTATAGTATTGACCTCTGGTAAAATTTTATTTTTTTCCTACAGAAGACCAAAGGAACGTACTTTATTGTAGATGCTACTTTTATGTTATTTACTTCATTATATTCTTTTAAAATTAAAGACTACAGTCTGCAATAAGGATTAACCCTCAATATAAAGAAAACAAAAATCTCCACAAATGGTCCAATAAACAACTTCACAGTGGATGGAGAAAAGATTGAAGTTGTCAAGGACTTCATATTACTTGGTTCAACACCAATGGAAGCAGCAGTCAAGACATCAGATGACATATTGGATTGGACAAATGTGCTGCAAAAGACCTCTTTCAAGTGATAAAGAGCAGATGTCTCCTTGAAGACGAAGGTGCGCCTAACCCAAGCCATGGTATTTTCAATGTCCTCTTATGCATGTGAGAGCTGGACAATGAATATGGAAGACTGAAGAAGAGTTGTGGTGTTGGAAAAGACTGCTAAAAGGATTAACAAATCTGTCCTGAAAGAAGTACAGCCAGAATGCTCCTTGGAAGTGAGAATGGCCAGATTTCATCTCACCTACTTTGGTCATATTTTCAGAAGGAACCAATTCCTGGCTCACACGTGATGAAGTGGAGGATCAACAAAGAAGACGAAGGGGAAGGCCATCAACAAGATGGATTGACACAGTGGGTGTAATGATTAGCTCAGGTATAGCAAAGATTGTGGGGCTGGCACAGGACTTGGCAGTATTTTATTCTGCACAGGTTCACTATGAGTCAGAAGTGACTTGATAGTACCTAACAACAATATATTACTTTCAGTAGTTTTTCCTCATTATGAAGCCATTCTTAAATTTAATTTACTTTTTTTTTCAGTAATTTCTATTAATGTATGGAGAGAAAATGCTTTTGTTCATTTAGACCAATTAGTAGTTTGTGCCAGTGATTTGACCAAATGTTGTGTCTGCCACTCCTCTCCACAATTTGGACATCTAAATTCAGATCCATTAGCATCCCTTATGTTGAATTAAGTATATACACAATGCTATTGACATCAGCATCACCTTTAAGCAAACCATACATGTTAGACTATGATATCCCTTAACTCAGGAGATCCATTCATAATTTATCTGCTACCATGGTACTAATAGCCAGTGACACTGCTGATGGAATAACAGCACAACAGAAATCTTTAGAATCCCTTGGTAAGGTTGATCTAAATAACATTGATCTAAACAACATAATAGTTCTTAATTTCCTTCTAGCACAACAAGGAGTCAGTGCCATTTTTAACACCCCTTGTAGTACTTAGATAAACTTTTCAGAGGAAGTATAATGAAGCATTAGGAGCTCTGGTGGCACAGTGCCTAAAACATTTGACTGCTACCCAGAAGGCTGGTGGTTCAAACCCACCAGCCACTCCTCGAAAGGAAGGTTGGGCACTCTACTCCCGTAGTGATACCCCCTCGGAAACCCAAGGACGGGTCTCTATGAGTCAGATCCGACTTGACACCAGTGCATTGTGTTGTTTGTACAATGAAACATTAGACAGATCTGCCAGAGAGCTACCTTATTTCATTCAATATCCTAAATACTTGACTCATATTTTCTTGATCTGTTTAACTGATTACCTAATGGTGTTGGTTCTTGGTTACATTCTATATTGAAAACAGGTATATTTTCTTGATTATTACAATAATTATTTTAAGACCAACCAAATGTATTATGAAATGTTTGTGTAATCTCTATAACAAAACTACTAAATCGTACTCTATGCAGAAAGTTATGTACTTTTCAGAAACCATGCCTTTACAGAAAACTAATTTCACACCATGAATTAGCCTTTTTTTTTTTCATGCTAAATTGTTTCTCGAAATATAGCCTCACTCCACACATACCCAAACCAAAGAATCACAGAAGTGGAATGTCTAAGCTTTGGCATAATGAGGAGCCCACTTAACTGAATGGTGCCTGGCTGACACTCACAACTATTCCTCTAAATAGAATAGAATAGTAGTTAGTATCTGAGGTCTTAAAAGGTCAATGAGCAGCCATCCAAAGTGCCATCTAGAAGTCTATGCAGAAGAAAGCACTCTTATAAGGGTGACCAAAGAATTTCTACAGAGATACATGATCAACAGGGGGGAATGTGAGGGCACTCTAAAACTGAGGCACTTGGCATAATTGAAAATGACTAAACTAGGTCTGAATCAAAGCTCCAGTTTTTAAAATGAAATGTTAGTTGTCCTAAATCTTCTTTTCTGCATTCCTAAGAATAGAGCCTATGTTTAGAACCTTGTGACATGTAACTTCTTATAAAATTTCAATCACCTTCAGAAAACAATAGAGTAGTCAAGGATGTGGTTTATTAAGTATATCTGTCAGGAAATGTTTACTCAAATGGTCTTTGGAGAATGCTTGTGCAGCATGCTTTAGGAAGAATATATATGTATATATTTCAAAAAAATCACTCATTAGGTTAACTCTAGGGAGTCTATGTTAGAAAATGGATTAGCTAACCTTACAAAATTTTAACACTTCTGTAGTGATACCACCTCAGAAACCCAAGGAGGGGTCGCTATGAGTTGGGGCCAACTCAATGGCCCATAACAACAACAACATTGTCTTGTTTCTGTTGCCTTGTTGTTAAGTGCAATTGACTTGGTTCCAGCTCATAGTGACCCTAGGTACAACAGAACAAAACACTGCCTGGTCTTACTGACTCTCTACTTTACCAAGCATGACATCCTTCCCCAGGGACTGGTCCCTCATGATATATCCAAAGCATATGAGATGAAGTCTTGCCATTCTGGCTTCTAAAGAGCATTCTGATAGTACTTCTTCCAAGACAGATTTGTTCGTTCTGTTGACAATCCATGATATATTTAGTATTCTTTCCAATACCATAATTCAAAGTGCATCAATCCTTCTCTGGTCTTCCTTATTCTTTGTCCAACTTTTGGACACATATTAGGCAGTTGAAAATGCCATGGCTTAGGTCAGGCACAACTTAGTCCTCAAAGTGACATCTTTGTTTTTTAACACTCTAAAGAGGTCTTTTGCACCAGATTTGCCCAATGCGATACCTCATTTGATTTCTTGACTGCTGCTTCCATGGGCGTTGATTATGAATCCAAGTAAAATGAAATCCTTAACAGATTCAATCTTGTTTCCATTTGTCATGATGTTGTTTGTCTGTCCAATTGTGATAGTTTTGTTTCTTTATGCTGAGGGTAACCTATACCAAAGGCTGTAGTCTTTTACCTTGGTTAATAAATGCTTCAAGTCTTCTTCACTTTCAGCAAGCAAGATTGTGTCATATGCATATTGCAGGTTCTTGATGTGTCTTCCTTCAATCTTGATGCCTCATTCTTCTTCATATAGTCCAGTTTCTCAAATTATTTGCTCAGCATACAGATTGAATAAATATGGTGAAAGGATATAACCCTGACACACACTTTCCTGATTTTAAACCATGCACTATCTCTTTTTTTCTGTTCAAATGACTGTTTCTTACAACTACTAGTAATTTCAAGCCCTCATTATTGTGGTCATGTACTCCTTTTCCTATTCTTTTTATATAAACATTTCATATGACTCAACGGCACATAACAATAACAAACAACAATCTCCCTCAAAATGTTGGAACACTGTGATCTTGCATTGTAATGTCTTTCTCAGCTCAAGCTGTTCCTACTCATCCATAAAACACTTTTCTTTTATTTTTAATAGAGTATAAGTTGTGTTCAGTGCTACCATATGATGTTAGTGAAGAATATTGAATATATCATGTGCTGTCAGAAAAACAAATAAATATGTCTTAGAAGAAGTACAGCCAGAATGCTCTTTAAAAGGGATAATGGTGAGAATCCAACTCACATAGTCTGAATATGTTATCAGAAGGGTCCAATCACTAGAGAAAGACATCATATTTGATAAAGTAGAGGATCAGCAGAAAAGAGAGAGGTCCTCATTGAGATAGATTAATATAGTGGCTGCAACAATGAGTTTAAACATAGACACAATTGTGACAGTGGTACAGTACCAGGCAGAGTTTTGTTCTGTTGTACATAGGGTCACTATGAGTCAGAACCAACTTGATGGTGCCTAACAATAACAACAACAACAACAACATTGTACAGAAGCTTTAAATTTTACTAACTAGGCTCACATTCATGGCATAAAAACAAGAGGTCATTTTAGTGAATATGCAGCAGAAAGCTAACATGCTGCCATCGAGTCATTCTGACTCAAAGTGGTCCTATAAGACAGAGTAGAACTGCCCCAGAGGATTTCCAAAGCTAAAATCTTTATGAAAGCAGACTTGCCCATCTTTCTCCTGTAGAACTGCTTGTGGACTTGAACCGTCAAACTTTCAGGTAGAAGCTGAGCACTTTACCACTGTGCCAAAAGCTAATAAACGATAAATTAGTCCTTTTATCATCAATATTTATCCACAACAGTAATATTTATATATTTATCAATTAAGGGTTACCAACTGTCCCATTTGTCCTGAGACTTAGAAGCTTCCGATAACATGGGGTTTTCTGTGCTAAAACCAAGACAATCCCAAACAAGCAGAGGTAGTTGATCCTCCTTCTTGTCATCAAACAGGGAGTTCTGTATAAAGGCAGATAAGATATTTCATAGAAATCCTATGGGTCAGGTTATCTGAGGTTTAGTTTAGTCTGTTTGTTTTCACTCTCCTAATAATTGATTCTGACTTAAGGAGTAGCTTGGCCTCTCTGATCTTTAGTTTTCCAAGGGATATGAAATAAGAAATCTCAAAGATCTTTTCCAGCTCTCATATTCCATACTTCCTTAGACACATATGGTTTAAAATTGTAACTGTTTTCATTTGGCTATCTATGATTAGTAGTTAGTAAGAGTTAGGGAAAAAATATTAGGTATAGGAATATGATGGTCAATTAGAGAATTTTGCTACTACTGAGACTTAAAAGTTATTAATTAACAAGTTAATTGTTGTTCCCCAGGGTTAACTCTGTACAAGAGAATAACATCATGCTATTAAAATATTAAATACAAACTTTTCTCTAGTTCTGGAATTTCTCAAAAAGCTCAAATTCTAATCTTAGGAGGCTGAATCTTTTCTCATGGGATTTAAAACAGACTCTGGCTCTAATTTCAAAACCTATCACAGAACTTTCTCACAGTACTTAGAACATTGTAGGACCCTAATGAATACTTGTTGAATTCAAATGAATAAATGAATCTTGGATTTTACTTTAAAGTAAATTTGCCTGGAATAGCTGGGAATTTTTGTTGTTATTGTTGTTTTACTATCTCTTAATTTTGTAAAAGATTACAAACTTACATTAAGTTTGTAATTATTCAATGTAAAACTATATGAGAAAATGTTTTGTAAATGATAGTGCAAAATGCAAATGAACCTCATTAACATGTCCTTCTAAAACAGAGAAGACACTGAGTTTATAACTGCACTGTGTAATCATTCAAGACTCCAATGATTTGTAAAGGCTCTCTGACTTTCCATTTTGAGAACCATATCAGCTTTTGGAGTTCATATGCAAATTGCTGATTATTTCAATGTATATATGTGCAAAGAAAAGATTTAAAAAATAAAATATCAGTATAACTTAATTCTGTCTGAACACAGAAGTTGTTGTTTTTAAGGGTCGTAAAGTCTATTTTTGATGCAGAGTGACCCCATGTGACAGGGTAGCAGTGCCTCATAAGGTTTTCTAGACTGTACTCTTTATGGAAGTAGGTCATCATGTCATTCTTCCACAGAGGTTCTGGGTGAGTTCAAACTTCCAACCTTTTATTTAGCAGCTGAGAATTTAACCATTGTGCTCAGGGCTCCTTAAACTCAGAAGTATAAGTTATGAAATGAAATTAATTATACAAGTAATTAAAAAAAATTCTGGCATAAAACAACAAATAAACTCACACATACATACCACCACCACTACCACCACAACTGCCAATAGCACTCCCAACACCCCATTGCCAAGTAATTCATTAAGAAGAAATTTGATCCAAAATTGAAAATCAGTTCATAAGATGATCCTCCATTCTTTAAGGTAAATGACATTTATTATCTAACCTAAGGTTCCTCAACCTCTGGCCTATTGACATTTTGAGATAATAATTATTCGTTGCAGGGAAATACCTATGCATTATAGGAAATTTAGCGGCATTCCTGGTTTCTATCCACAGTAACAATTGTCTCCCTCCAGGTCGTGACAACCAAAATGTCTCCAGACATTGCCAAATGTTCCTTGGGGTGGGAGTGGGGGTGAAATCACTCAGTGTAGGAACACCTGATTTAGCCTGAGGGTATATGAAGTGGTTTGGAGAAATACAGCAAACAAAACATTTAGGTATTATTTTAAAACTCCATTATGCCTGTTCTATAAGCATTTGCACACTTACCAACAATAATTACTCATCAAAAAATCATGTAATTTTTGCCCTTGAACAAAATTGAGATTTTTTTGCCTGCTCCACTCTACCCCTTAGAAATAATGTAGTTTCTCCACCCCTGTCCTCTCCTGTAGCTCAAATGCAGCTTTGTTTACCAAAATCACATTTAGAAGGGCATCCAAAAGGTCAGGTCTTTTGGTAATGCTTGCTATTTCAAAAGGTTTAGTTGTCAAATCTTAAAAACATCCAATTTCTCTGATAATAAAACTCTTCACCATCATGCATCAGTTTCATTCATTCCAATATGGCTTCCACTAAGAGACACTTATTCTCTGCAATAAATGAAACATATATCTTTTTATTCTCAGTATGTTTGATACAATACATCATGAGAAACTGAGGCAAGGTCATGCCAAGAGCTTCTCCAAAACAATGAGATGCAGTGAAAGCAAAGTGTTCTTGAAGCATCATAAAGATTTATGGCTCTTTGTCCTCCAATAAACTCCCCTCCTTTCTGTGCGTAATTGGCTTATACCCACTTTCCAGAAGGACTGCATGGAAATACTAAACAAAAATTATTACATGTAAATGATACCTAAGGATCTCTGGTGGTGTAGTGGTTAAGGCATTTGGCTGCTAACCAAAAGGTCAGTGTTTCAAACCTAAGAGATGCTTCATGGAAGAAAGATAAGCCAATCTGCTTCCATAAAGATTTACAGCTTTGGAAACACAATAGGGGTCGCTATGAATCAGAATTGACTCAAGGTAGTGAGGTTTTTTTTTTTTTTTCCCCCAAAGTGATATCTAAAGTATTATATAGCATTATAGTCACATAGCCAACCACTTACAAGACATTCTCTCAAAAGTCTTACAGTATCTAAAACTCAGTCTAGCCAAAGCTGAACCAATTACCTGCCCCAGCCACTAAAACTTGTCTCTTTTATGAATTACCTGTATCAGTGAATGCACCCTTACTTCTTACTCAGGCTGGAAACCTCAGAATGTTCAAGATCCAATGTATTTCCCATATCCATCTTCCACTCTCCATCTTATTGCCATGACCTTAGTCTAGGCCTCATATTTACTTTCTATAATTTTTTTAAAAAGGTAATAGCTTCCTAATTACTCTCTTTTGCTCTAGGTTACTTCTCTTTAGTTAACCTTTCACACAACAGATTTAGTTGGGTTTTATTCTGACTGAACTCCACATCTGGTTAGGATACTCTCAAGCTTAAAACTCCTCAAAGACTCCAAAGTTTCTAGAACAAAGATTTCAAATACTTTTCATCTTGCCTGCCAGCATAAATAGATTGGTAGTGGGGCCAAAAGCTCTATGTCCACAAGGATTCAGAGACCACAACTGAACATGTGGACCATAGATATAGATGAGGGATGGAACTGGACTCATGCCTCAGTTGAGATCTCCAGCTTAGTAATTAACATACTTGGCACATAACATGTTTGGCACCTGACCAACTCCATCATCTGGCCTTGGCAACATTTCCCTCTCTTCTCAAGGTATCAGCTCTTGCACACTGTACTCTAACTATACCCATAGTTCTCTAGATATGTTCTGTGCTTCCAGGATTCCACACCTTTGCTTCTGTTTCTCTTCCTGATAAGAATACCCTTTCCACCTTCTTTACTTATTTACCTTTCAAAGTCCAACTCTTTGATGCCATTTCTTTTACGAAAAATGTTGAATCTTCCCCAATATGGGAAACCACTCTTACATTTGTGCCTTGTTATACATCATTTGTTCTAGCTCCGATGTTATGTTACTGTACTTTGTTTTTACATGACTGTCTATACCACTAGATAGTAAGCTTTGTAAGATCAGAGGTCATGTTTTATTCATCTCTATTTCTCATATTTTAATATGTTTAAAATAAATTGAATCAATGAAAGAATGCAGGGTAAATGAACATATAGCTTTGGGTTAAGGGAGAAAAGAGTATTACTGATGACTATCTACAGAAAATTATTGTGACACCAAATATGAAGGGTCTTCCTATTTGAGAAGTAAAAGAAAACTAAGTTAATAAATTTATTTAATCTATTGTTAGTATAAGGGGAATATCAAAATTAGAAATGCCTCCCCTTGGCCAGATATACTCAGACATACATATGGTCATTCTCTAATCATAGTGAAATGGAAATTTCAGGACATCAAGAGAAAGTGGCCAATCAAAACAGTTTTTATTTGCCTTTTGTTACTTCTTTCTGCCTAATGAAAATTTTCTCTAAAACAGCCAAACAAATCAGGAAACCCAAGCTAACTTAGTTCACTTGACCCTGGGTTTGAACAAGGAAGGAGTTAGTTTTAAGACAAACTTGTAGGGCATAACAAGGCAGTTACTTCAGAGAGAACAAAGTATTCTAAAGCCTTTTATTACCACCCCTGGGGCATGAGCTGTAACATTCAGCCACAATATTATTACCTAATTTGGGACTCCAACAAAAAAAAAAAACGTTTCTTTGCAAAGGAATTTTCATAGAAATTTCATAAATGTAGCATGTTCTTTTCTCTGGTTACATTATGTATAATTTATCTTCTTGGAAACAGACCCATGGATCTTAGTGAACTTGTTTAATACTCAATTTGTTACTTTCATCTTCTTAAGAAAAATGAAAAGAGAGATTATTATGTGGCGATGTTTTAAAAGGCTTCTTAGGCAACAAATCCTCTAGTTTCTTCAGATTTCACTTCATATATGCACACTGAAGGCAGCTACGTGAGATAGTGGGAATAACATTGTGGTATAACTGTGTACTTTTGTTGCCTTCACTTCTATCTTTCTCTTCACTGTTCAAGTAGCAGTAGTGGGTTTACACAGGCATTGCCCTCTGAGAGTGGATGGACACCACCCAGTACCAAGAGTCCGTTAAATTTAAGAATATATTTCTTAAAACCACAGCAGATTTCGTTTGAAGGGTACATGCATTAGATGGGCAGATGCTGGGCTTTGAGAGAAAAGGGGGAGTAATAGAGTATTGGAATTTCCAAAGATGGTTTTCAATATCAATAACCAAGCTTTGAAGACTAAGCAGAGCATTAACTTTAAAAGCCATAGAGTACAGAAGAATTCACAGTGAATAATTATGTTCTCCCACCCCAAAAAGGAAATAGGTGTTGAAACAGAAGGTGAAAAAGATTATTCACAGGTGGAAACCTTAGAATACAGAGGCTGGTGCTTATCTTCATAGTCACTTACCAACTCCAGGCACAAGCCCTTCTCAGATGTAGAAACAAAGAATGTCAGTGTGACGGAGATAGCCAGTGTAGGTTTGGAGGAACCCAGAACAGAGGAGTTAGTGTTGCTCCTCCCAGAGCCTATCTCATGAAGACTTTTTGCAACTGAGAAAATTCCTGTGATGAGCATGGACTGAGGGCAAGCTAACATACAGGTGTTATTGTTGTTACTCTCATGGTGATCCTGTGCACATCTTAAAGAAATACTGTGCTCCTGTTCCATCCTCGTGATTGGTTGTAAATTGGACTATTGTGATCCATAGGTTTTTCATTGGCTGATTTTCTAAGTAGATCTCCAGGTCTTTCTTCCTTTTTTTTATCTTAGTCTGGAAGCTCTGCTGAAACATGTAAAGCATCATAGCAAATGCAAACCTCCACTGAAAGACAGGTGCCAGGAATTAAACTCGAGTCTAACATATGGGAGGCAAGAATTCTACTACTGAACCAATACTGCTCCCATAATGCACAGGTAATGACAAAGGGAGGTGTTTCAGCTGATTGGCTTAAATGGATACTTTACAAAAGCCCTCACACTCCAGAGAACCCCCAATTTTCCAAAGTTTTCATAAGGGACAATAAGGACCACAAAATGGAAAATTACTGTGTTTGGACAACAAAATGCAGAGTCTGTGGGCCCCATAACCCAAGGCCACAGCAGGAAGCATGTCCAGACCAGGCAGATTAAGCCACCTTGCCTGGGTAGTTATTGTGGTCAGAAGACAGTCCAAGAGACAACCTTCAATGCTTCTTGGGAAAACTGATGACATCTTGGGAGAAGGGAACCTGAAGTGCAAGGACAAATCCTCAATTTAAATGAATACTTACATAAAATGAGACAGTGTTTTAAACCAAGGATATCTGAGCTTCCTTGAAAGGAATAGGTAGTTTTGCAACACAGGGACATGGTGACTTGATAATAAATATATAATGCTAAAGAGCATTAAAGCTGGTTGTAACTATAAAATTTATTTCACAATAGTATAAAAGTCTATACATATGGGGGCAGCAAGTGGAAGCAAGTGCTCTAAAATAATTTTCACAGACATTTCATAATAGAGGATCATGTAGTTTTGATGTATTTGCAACAAAGGGCCACTGACAGGAGGCATAACAGACAGCCATAGTATTCTTTCATCCCAGGTTCTGACTTCCTGACTCAACTTAAACCTCAAGGACTACTTACCACTGCTAGTCCTTCTAGCTATCCCCTTCTGATCATAAATGCATCTATCATTACAGATGAAAGTAGTCTGTGAGGCTTACCAACTACTGTCATTGTGCTTGGTGTTCTGAATGATGCTGAAATAAATGAGAACATAGCTATGTCCTCCAGGAGTTCAAATATTGCCAGCCATTACACACCTGCCAGAATGACTAGAAGAAATACTATGTGTGATTAGGATCTGAAGCAACTGGAACCCTCATCCACTGCTGGTAGGCACAACCACTCTGGATATCTGCTTAGCAATACTTAATAAAGATAAACTGATGTATATCTTATGACATAACAATTCCACTCCTAAGTATATGCCCCAAATAAATATGTATATAAGTTTCATCAAAAGATCTGTGTGAGAATGTTCATAGCAGTACTACTTATCATGGCCAAAAATAGCCCAAAAACTCATCAAGAATGTATAAAATTGCACAACCATATAATGAAAAAAAAGATATTGATATTGATAATAATGATTAAATTACAATGAAGTACAATGTGATGGGTTTTCTAAACAAAATGTTGAGCAAAAGGAAGCAAAATCAAAGGAGTTCATCCAGTATAATTCCATTTTTGCAAAAGGCAAAATGAATTTATGCTGTTAGAAGAGTAGTTACCCTTGGTGAGGAATAGAGGCTGGAAAGGGGCACAAGTAAAGCTTCTGGGGTGTTATTTCTCAATCTTTGGGTTTTTGCATAGGTGTGTGTTCAGTTTGTGAAAATTCAGTGAACTCTACACTTCTAAATACTTTTCTTTTTCTGTTATATTCCATGATATATTATATTGCATTATTGTTATATTACATTAATACATACTATATCACATTTCTGTGAAAAGTTAATAAAAATAAAATCCCAATAACCAAATACAAATTAGTGGAGAATCACAGATCTATTTCCATCATTTATTAATAAGAAACTAAGTTTGCCTTTTCCTGAGATTTCTACTGCTTCCAACTAAAACCGTCAAAGTCCCGTACAGTCAGCCACATGAATATACAAAAGTTCTTGGAAGCAAAAAACAGGTAGAAATGTCAGAATACTTGTATTGCACTTCCTACCTTCTCCTTTTACTGACTAAAAAGAACTCTGAGAACCTCAAACCAAAATTTCCCCTTTCCATCTTGCATGCTCTGAAATCACAATCTTAAAAAGCATCATTTCAGAGAGAGACAGGCACACCAGCAGGTGCTATTTCTAATTCCTCACGGCTACTGTCTGCGTAGAGTGCTGAGGGATAAAAGCTGTGATGAGAGCATTCTTTCCACAATTTCATATTCATGGAATTTGTTGTTACTTAACTTTTCACAAATCATTAGACTGAAGTACCTCTCCATTTTTCCCCCAAATAGTGTCATTTGACCTGGTATCCAGCTTAATACAGCTTCTGCTTTTGAATAGATTTCCTCACAAGTGGCAATCTCTAACAGGGTCATGTAGAGAGGCAACCCTACTGCATGTACCTATTGCACGTTAATGTGATGAGGGTAATTTCAAATGGCATTCAATCAAAAAATCTGAAAGTTTTATTAGTGAAGTTAGGGGCTTTTTCCTGTTCAGATGAGGCTCATTTCAGCTTGACTTAGGCGTTTGCAACTAAGATTTCAGAGACAGAAATTTTTAAAACTGTGTATATACCTGATGGTTCACATTGCCTTATAAACCAAATAGTTAATTGTGTTTTTTTAGAATATCGAATGCAAATTTATTTTCTTCATCCAAATCAGTACAATAGTCCACTTGCCATTTAATCATCAACATAGATGATCTCTAAATGTGTGAGATAATTTACATGCAAAATCATGAAGAACAAAACATGTGTCTGGTGGGAAATGATAGACATGTTTGCCTGGGTTGCTGTTTAAAATGTGCACTCATATTTAGCTATTGCATACCCCCTTTTTCAGGATAGAATTTCTTATGTAAGAAATGAGTCCTAGAAAAAAATTAAGAGGTTTTAATGGAATTCTTTGCCACTTCTAACCTCTTGGCAATTAAAAAAGAATTCTAGGTCATGTCCAAGCTCAACAGGAAAATACGCTGAAGTCAATAAATCATGATACTTAGAGGGGGAATGATGGCACATATTTGGCCTCCCTGAGTTAAATACAAAATTCAGTCAAACATGTTTCAAGAAATATATGGCTCTGGAGAGTTCTGGTAAGATGGCAGAATAGGCAGAAAGACTGCACAGACCCTCTTCAACAAAGAAAAGGGGAACTAATTAACACAGATACAGAAGATAATCCTGGACCCTTAAACCTTGAAGGGAAGGATATAGAAGTAGACTAAACTCCAACAAGCAGAAGAATTTGCATGAAAACAGCAAAAAAAGAGACATATGCAGCTATGGTATTACAGCTATCCTGACAGCACAGGCAGCTTGGATATTGCTGAGTGGTGGTAGGACCTAAGAATTAACATAAAAATCAGTCCTGCTAGCCAGGGACTGCACAGAAGACTGCTGTGGTGGCTGGGCATAAAAGGGGAAGCAGTGGAGAGGAAGGCGGGCTGAGCTGTGGACTATTGTCTGTCTGGAGGGTGCAGCCATTTTGAATATTTACAAGTGACATGTTCATTTTGGATATTTAAAGTGACAGCATTCTCCCAGATTTCGGGACATTCTGGACCTGGTTGATTGGAAAGGTGTGGCATTCCCCTTGTTACTCTTATACCCCACACCCTCTTGGTGAATGAAGGTGTGGCCATCCATCACTCCCACCCACATTCTGGGCTGGCAGGATTTCCATCCCAGTCTGTGTGCTAGGACGGAGCCTGGGTGCCCTCCCCTGCCCTCCCCCAATTTTTTTTTTCTTTTTTTTAGTTTGTTTGTTTAAAAACTACTACTATTATTACTTTTGTCCTTTTTACTATTATTCTTTATTCTTCCCCTTCCAGGTTCTAGTTTTCATCTTTTTTTCTTTCCCTGTTCCTAGTTGCAATTTTTATTTTTTATTTCTCATGGTTAATCCCATTCCTTTTTTTTCTTTATGGATATTTCCTATTTTTTCTCCATGATTCTTCTTCTCTACCTTTTTTTCTTATTTCCCTCTCCTAAAGTACTGCAGGGTTATTATTATTTTTTTTTCTTTTTTCTTCTTTTTCCCTTTTTTCTTTTTTTGGTTAGCATTCCTATGTAATTACACAGTGTATTTTTGGTCCATTTCATTACACTTTTTTGATGGTTATTCAATTGTTATTATTGTTTAACTGACAGCAACAGTCCCCATATGACACAACTATACCCACACCTCCTACAGATACACTTACTGAGTGAGAGCCACCACTTCCTTCTCCACAAATGGGCCAATGATAAACAACCACCAAGAAAAGCCTGAAGCACCCTTGGCTGCTCTTCAGAAACAGTTAATAGAGATCTAAATACAATAATGCCACAATGTCTCAGAGACAACAGACAATCACGGTCCACACAAAGGAGCAAGATAAAGTGGTAGAAATAAGGAAACAGGACACAGACCCAGAACACATCCCTGAATAAGAAGCAGCATTGGGACTCTCTGATAAGGAATTTAAAAGAATTATATTTAGATATCTTCAAAGGATTGAGGGACAGACCAAGGAAAACACAGACAAAACCCTAGAAGAATTTTGGAGGAAAATACAAGAACAAAATGACAAAATGAATGAAAAATTAGAAATGATTTTAAATCTGCAGATAGAAAGCCAGAAGATTAATACTAAATTGTCAGAAATAGATAACACATTGAAAAGGCAAAGAAGTAGAATTGATGCAATGGAAGACAGAATTAATGAGATTGAAGACAAAAACCTGAATACTTCTTTGGAAAGGGATCAATCAGAAAAAATATCAAAAAAAAAAAAAATGAAGAAAGCCTAAGGTTCCTGTGGGATATCATCAAAAGGAATAACCTATGTGTCATTGGAAGTCCAGAACAGGAAGAGAAAAAGAAAACCACTGAGAAAATTGTTCAAGATTTGTTGGAGGAGAACTTCCCGGATATGATGAAAGATGAGAATATATCTATTCAGGAAGTTCAACAAACCCCAAACAGGATAGACCCCAAAAGAAAATCACCAAGATATATCATCATCAAACTCATCAAAACCAAAGACAAAGAAAGAATCCTGAAAGCAGCATGGAAAAAACAAAAAATTACTTACAAAGGACAATCAATAAGAATAAGCTCTGTTTTCTCAGCAGAAACCATGCAAGTGAGAAGGTAATGGAATGGTGTATATAAAACCTGAAAGAGAAAAATTTTCAACCAAGAATTATATACCTGGCAAAATAGTCCCTCAAATATGATGGTGAAATTAGGAGATTTTCAGATAAGCAGAAACTACAGTAATTATTTTTTAAACCAGACCAACCTTATAAGAGATACTAAAGTAAGTCCTTTGAATAGAAAACCAAAAATAGCAAACAATAACCTAACATTAATACACAAGATGACACAACACAGAAACCACAGCTATGAACATATCCAAAGTAAAATAAGCTTCTTGTTGTTGTTGTTGTTGTTGTTATGTGCCGTTGAGTTGGACCCGACTTGTTGCAACCTCTCCTTGGGTTTCCGAGGCAGTATCTCTACCAAAGTAGATTGCCCAACATTCTTTCCAAGGAGTGGCTGGTGGGTTTGAACCACCAGCCTTCTAATTAGCAGTCAAGTGCCCTAAGCACTATGCTACTGGAGCTTCCAAGTGCATGAGTGTGGGCCAGGGCATGCCTGGCACAGGGTGTGGGGGTGGGTGGTGGAGCTGCACAATGGCACGGCTTGGAGGCTGCATCAATAGGCATGGCCTACTGCTCCTGCATGTACACATGTGGGGTGGACCCACCATGGCAGCCTCAAGGCAGCAAGGTGGCCCTGCCTGCCCCGTCAGCCACAACGGATGGCGAGGAGCACCAAGGAATGGATGGAACCCAGAGACCACCATGGAGGCAGGCATGGGAGTGGCCATGGGCCCGCAGCTGGTGGAGGCATGGGCACAAGCCCACCCAAGATGCCACCCCAATGCACTCACACGGAAAAAGGGTCTGTAGTGTTGCCCTCTGGGAATGTGGGGATAGTGGTGGGGATCCAGCCTTGCTGCAGGGTGGCCAGGGCACTGTGGCACGCATGCGTGTGTGCCAGACCAGGGAGGGGTGACTGCTCCGGGAAGAGCACCCCTCAGTGGCATGTCACTGGTGGACAGTGGCAGTGGGCACAGCAAGGTGGGGATTGCCTGTGGCCCGGGAAGTGACACACACTGGGGTGCAGCCTTGGATCGGAAGCCGAGAGGATAGAGAGACAAGGGCGGGTAGTAGGGGAGAATGGGGAAGGTGCCAGAAAGGCTGCATGAAGGGGTGGAGGGTGGGAAGAGTACACCATGGGGAGGGGGAAGGATTCGGACCTCTGGCTGACACACACCCACAGCACCCACACATCTACCAACACCTCATGTCATCGGCCAGGACCGACACATGCCGACCCAGGCTCCTGTCTAAGGGAGCATCACTGGGGAACACCACCAGCCTTGGGTGCGGGCTTGGGGTGACACCCAATATGACGAGGTTGGTTCTAGTCCTGGAACGGTGGGGCCCTCGTGTCATGGTTGGCAGGACAATGAGGGCAGCGACGGTGAATGACAGCCCAGTCAGGCACCTCCAGGGCAGAGACTCCAGCACACGAGAAACGGCCTTGGGGCTTACAATATTGTAAAGAGGGAATCAGAGAAATCGATTGGCAAGTGAGGACAACCATAAACCAAACAGAGTGAAAATACTGTGTAGTTACAGAACTTCTAAATGGTGAGGAAGTCAAGAGAGTTACAGTATAGAATGGACTGTTCTAATCTCAGTGTTCTGGTTACCCAGTGCCGCTCTGACAGAAATATACCACAAATGGGATAGCCTTAATAAACAGCAGTTTATTCTCTTACAGTTTGGAGGGTTTAAGTCCACGTCCAAAGTGCCAGGCTCTAGGGGCTGGGTGAAAGCCTCTCAACTTTGGGGTCCAGCTCTGCTTCCTCCTCCTCTTGGCCCACTGGAGTTAGGGGCATTTCTTCACTCACATGCTGGCTGCTGAGGCTGAGAAGCCCAAGGTTGACAAGTAAAAAGGCACAGTCCCAATGTTACCAAATCACACGGCAAGCCATTAATTCAAGTTCATTGTAAGTCCCAAGGTCAGCAGAGCATGGCAGGCTGCTGAAAAATGACATGGCTACATGCAGGGTCCAAGCGTGCCATATGCTAGAGACCACTCCCAAAGCTTTTCCTTATATACAGGAAGCTGATCACATCCCAAAGACAGCTACTCAGCTGCTTGTGGTAGAGCCCACCATGAAGTTGATTGTGAATCTCATCATGGGGCATGATTACCACCAGCTGCCAAGCCACTCGACCAGGCCCAGCCAAGTTGACACACAAACATAACTACCACAATTGGGGAGAAAATTATAAATCACAGCGTAACCCCAAAGAAAAGCAATAAACAATCACATCACAATAAAAAAGAGGACAAGCACAAATTTTCAGCAAATACTAAAACAACAGCCACAAAGGAAATAATAACATGATTCATAGACATAATGAGCTCAGCACAGAAAATAATATGGAAAAAGAAACCAGGGACACCATGAAAAAACACATAATAAAATTACAGCAACCAATTCATACTTGTCAATAATTACATTGAATGTTAATGGATGGAGAGTTGCAGATTGATAAGAAAAAAAAAAAAAAAACATCAATATGCTGTCTACAAGAGACACACCTTAGAGACAAAGACAAAAATAGACTAAAAATCAAAGGTTGGAAAAAGATATATCAAACAAATGGCAACTGCAAAAGAGCAGGAGTAGCAATATTAATTTCTGATCAAATTGACCTTAAGACAAAAACCACCATACAAGAAAAGGAAGGACATTATATAGTGATTAAAGGATCAATTGAACATGAAGATATAATAAATATCTATGGATTATTATTACCAATGAAAGAGCCCCAATATGCATAAATCAGTCTTTAAAAGAGTTGAAAAGTCAAATAGATGATCCCACAGTCATAGTGGAAGACTTTAATACACTACTTTCAATGAAAGATAGAACAACTGGAAAGAAACTCAACAAAGATGCAGAAGAGCTAAACAATAGAACCCACCAATTTGACCTTATAGACATCTGCAAAGCACTTCACCCAACCACAGCACAATAGACATTCTTTTCCAGTGTACATGACACATTTTCCATTATAGGCCATATGTTAGGTCATAAAACAAGCCTTACTAAATTTAAAAACATTGAAATACTGCAAAGCATCTTCTCAGATCATAAAGCTATCAAATTCAAAGTCAACAATAGGAAGATCAATGGAAAAAGGGTAAACACATGGAAATTGAACAATGCCCTCATTAAGAAAGACTGGGTAAGAGAAGAAATAAAAATTGAAATTCAAAAATTCCTTGAATCAAATGAGAATGAAACTTAACATACCAAAATCTTTGGGACATAGCGAAAGCAGTGATCAGAGGCCAATTTATACCAATAAATACACACATAAAAAAAGAAAGCCAAAATCAACACTTTAAACCACCATCTCCAACAATTAGAAAAAGCACAGCAAGAAAAGCCTACAGTCACTAGAAGAAAGGAAATAAACAAGATTCGAGCTGAAATTAATGAAACAGAAAATAGAAGTGCAATAGAAAAAAATCACCAAGACCAGAAGCTGGTTTTTTGGAAAGATCAATAAATTTGACAAACTACTGGCAAATTTAACAAAGGAAAAGAGGGAGAGAATACAAATAGCACTAAGAAGTGAAATGGTGATGTCACAACAGAACCAACTGAAATAAAAAGGATAATATCTGGATACTATGAAGACCTGTACTCTAACAAATTTGAAAATCTGGAAGAAATGGAGAAATGTCTAGAAACACACCACTTACCTAAACTAACACAGACTGATTTGGAAAAGTTGAACAGGTCCATAACAAAAGAAGAAACTGAACAGCTCATCAAAATCTTACCAACAAAAAAAAGTCTTGGCTCAGACGGTTTCACCAGAGAATAATTCTACCAAACATTCAGAGAACTGACACCACTCAAGCTATTCCAAAGCATAGAAAAGAATGGAATCCTCCCTAACTCATTTTCTGAAGCAAGCATAACCTTGATACCAAAACCAGACAAAGACATCACTCAAAAGGAAAACTACAGACCAATATCCCTCATGAATATAGATGCAAAAATCTTCAACAAAATCCT